>NC_057806.1:119568477-120179519 GCF_018294505.1 Triticum aestivum
AGACGCCCGCTGACCCCGCCGCCGTCGCCAAGGTTGACCCCGCTGCCGCCGCCGGTTTTCCACGGAAAACCGTTTGGTTTTCTGTTCGATTTTTCGTCGGTTTCTTTAGATCCGTTTTTTAGTCAGATCGGTTTTCTCCGGTTTAGTTTATCTAGCGAGCGTTCGCTCGTTCGTTCGTTTTAACGAACGCATCCACCATTTATTTACAGAAAACGAACGTTCATTCGTTAATCTGTTCGTCGCTTTTCTTTTTCTCAGATTTTCCGCGATTATTTCTGATCGTGATTTCTGATCCGATTTTCGTTCTAGTATAACTTTTCACTCGTTTATCGAAATCAGGCGATTCAAGCGCCTGGAGTTTCGTCTCGAAACCCTCTTTCCGTTTAACCAACTCAAACAAGTTTTTGTTTCTGTAAAATTTGACCTAGATACAGATTAGTAAATGAAGCTTGTTTCTTTCGCCGTTTGACTTTCGTTGCTTCGTTCGATTTGATTCTTTGCAAACCGGAGTTCTTAAGTTGAACTTTCTGGTTAGTTCTCTTATTTGAGTTTTACATGTGAATTAGTTGAGTACTTATTGTATGCTTGTTTGTTTGCGATAGAGTACCCGGAGTGCGCCGCTTGCTACTTCGAATCGCTAGGTTTCGCGGATCATCAGCAAGACAAGTAACACTTTGATCATACCTCCTACTACCCAGTTTTAATTGCACTAGATCAATCCTCAAACATTGCATGATTAGGATCTAATTAAATTGTGGGTTGGGAAGTAGATGAGGTAGTACCTATTCACCTGTTTTATTATCAAACCTTTGGGAGTTACTTCTACATTTGCTTATATTGCCATGCTATGCTAGTAGACGTGGATTGGGTGAGTGTATCCATGACAGATGTGAGATTGTTAAATTAATGGTTTATTTAAGGTGGCAACTTAAACACACATCTGGGTGGATTGAGGCACCTAGGTATTCCAGGATTGCCTGTTTTTCTTTATGGACCGCCGCCCAGGCTCAAAGGGATCATGAGATTATTCATACTAGAAACTTCAGTGTGCAGCCACAAGCTACTATGGGCTCTAGCATAGTTGATTAAGTCGTGTGAACTCTTACAGTGGTAGACTAGCAGATGTAGGGGAAAGTAGGTGTAACGGTCTACCCGTTCGTAAGGTACTAGCACTTCTGAAAGACTATGTCTCGGTCATCCGTTTCTCAAACACCATGTAGTGCGAGGATCCCAACGGAGGAGATCGGGTCTTGTTGGGAAAAGTGTGAAAACCTCTGCAGAGTGTATAAACTAATCATGGTTACCCATGTCCCTGGTTATGGACAACTTGAGTATCTAGTACTTGGATTATCATGTGAATCTCATCATGTTACTGTAATTAATATTGTTGGGTTTTGAAGTTGATGCTTAGTTGGGATTGAGAGGGTGTCTACACTCTCAATGTTTAACAACTACCAGATAGTTAAATAAAATTTATTCCTTTGCAGTAGGGAAAAATTGGCTTTACGCAAAACTATAACCATAGAGCTTTCCACCAGCCAAATATGCATGTAGTATAGCCTTATTCTTTCATTACTCTCTATGTGTTACTTTGCCAGCATATTCCATGTGTTGATCCGTTTCGGGCTGCAACGTTCATGTTGCAGACTTTTCGAACAACGAGTAAGGTGCCTTTAGGTCGTGGTTCTATACTGAGTGATGCCGTTGGAGTTGATGGACTCACTTATCTTCCAAGCCTTCCGATGTTATCGTTATTAGATGGCCTTATGCCATATTTATTGTAATAAGTTCTCTTTTGAGGCATTCGATGTAATAAATGTGTGATTGCTACTCTGTTATAAATCCATTCAAGTACTATGTGTGTCAGCATTACTGATCCAGGGATGACACTGATGCACAGAGATCGGACCGTTTGAGGTCTGGTCGCTACAGCAGGCGCGCCCCCACCCTCGTGAAGAGGTGGTGGGCCCCCTGACCTTCATCTTTTGCAGGTATTTTTCTTATTTTCTGAAAAGTGGCTCCGTGAAGTTTCAGGTTGTTCCGAGAACGTTTGTTTCTGCACATAAATAACACCATGGTAATTCTGCTGAAAATAGCGTCAGTCCAGGTTAGTCCCATTCAAATCATGCAAGTTAGAGTCCAAAACAAGGGCAAAAATGTTTGAAAAAGTTGATACGACGAAGACGTATCACTTGTGCACCGGGATCCCGAGTCTCTTTGGATGTCCCGAGATGGAGGATTGTCTCCGCGGATCGTGAGCTTGTCATGGGCTAAGTTGGGACACCCCTGTAGGGTTTAAACTTTCGAGAGCCGTGCCCGCGGTTATGTGGCAGATGGGAGTTTTTAATATCCGGTTGTAGAGAACTTGACAGTAGATCTGAATTAAAATACACCAACCGCATGTGTAAACGGTGATTGTCTCGAGAAGAGAACACGGTTGGGTTATGTTTGAACGTAAGTAGTTCAGGATCACTTCTTGATCATTACTAGTTTGCGACCGTTGCGTAGTTTCTCATCTTACTCTTGTACTCGTAAGTTAGCCACCATACAATGCTTAGTGCTGCTGCAACCTCACCACTTATCCATTCCATACCTATTAAGCTTTGCTAGTCTTGATACCCATGGTAATAGGATTGCTGAATCCTCTTGGCTCACGGATTACTACAACAATAGTTGCACGTATAGGTAATGCAATGATCTGACATGAGAGTGATGCTTGATTGCTTTAGGAGTTCTTCTTCTTTGATCAAGGGATTAGGTTTCTGGTCGGGGAGCCTGAGATTAGCAGGGTGGATGTCGTTCTTCTTTTTCGTTTGATTTCATCCATAGTCGGATCTTGCTCTTCTTCATGATGATTGCTATGTATTGATGAGTTGTTGTATTCATGTTGTAGCTTGTGGCGAGTGTAAGCCTTTATCTTGTATTCTCATCTATTCAATACATGGTATATTGTAATGATATCCACCTTGATATGCGCTCCAAATGTGATTGTGCCCCAATCCTGAATTCATCACGTGTTTGAGATAGAATCACATCTTGGGCGCTACATAGGTTGCTGCAAAAGGGGTTTTTGCGGAGGATGGTGGTCAGATGCTAGGCTCCCTGGCATTCCCCCTTGGGCCAAATGTCGAGCTCTTTGGCATTTTCGGAAATGCTAGGAACCTTGGCGTTTCGTGTTGGAATCTGAGGAGTACTCTTCGTTGAAGTCCAAACCGACTTTGGTGAGCCACCTCCCCAAGTTGCGACCCCAGGGCTCAGCATATGAATAGGAGGCAGGGAAGCCCCTAGAACACAAGTTTGGGAGCCTCCTCTAGTTCTCTAGTTCTAGTTCTAATTTGGAGTTGATCTTCTCCCTCTAATTATCCGGCGACGATTAGTTTTGGATGGTGAAGTGGTGCCGGATCATGAAACATGTACACTTGCAATCTTTAGAGAGTTCGTGCTTTCGGTCTTCAGTTTGAGGGATCCTTCATGAATAATTCGAGGGACTTCATCGATTATCTACACCAACCGTTCTTCTGCTACAATTTGAAGGTGGTAACGATCTGATCTAAACCTCTTATGCATATTCATAGTGTTCCTCGACCGTGATCATAGGACGATTTTTTATTTTCTACCATGCTTCCCAACAGGCACTGCGTCTACCTGGCACGCCAACTAACGATGCAAAATACCGTCAGATCCCTCAGCAGGGGTCCAAGCGCAGATGAGAGTCTCGGATTGGAGTTTGCATAAAGCTCTTAGGGCATCTCTTGCCGTTCGCCCCCCCCCCCGCCCAAGCCGCCGAAAAAGAGCGGCCTGGGGGCGAACCGGCGCTAGATTGGCCCCTGAGGGCGATGCTACCTCTTGAGCATGCGTTGGTTTTCCCTTGAAGAGGAAAGGGTGATGCAGCAAAGTAGCATAAGTATTTCCCTCAGTTTTTTAGAACCAAGGTATCAATCCAGTGGGAGACTACACGCAAGTCGCCTAGTACCTGCACAAACAATGAAGAACTTTGCAACCAACGCGATAAAAGGGGTCGTCAATCCCTTCACGGCCACTTGCAAAAGTGATATTTGATAAAGATAATAAGATAAATATTTTTGGTATTTTTGTTGTATAGATTGCAAAATAAATAGTAAACTAGAATTATAGATCGGAAACTTATATGATGTAAAATATACCTGGGGCCATAGGTTTCACTAGTGGCTTCTATCATGATAGCATATATTATGGTGGGTGAACAAATTATTGCCGAGCAATTGATAGAAAAGCGCATAGTTATGATGATATGTAAGGAAATGATCATGAATATAAGCATCACGTCCGTGTCAAGTAGACCGAAACGATTCTGCATCTACTACAATTACTCCACACATCGACCCCTATCTAGCATGCATCTAGAGTATTAAGTTCATAAGAACAGAGTAACGCATTAGGCAAGATGACATGATGTAGAGGGATAAACTCAAGCAATATGATATAAACCCCATATTTTTATCCTCGCTGGCAACAATACAATATGTGCCTTGCTGCCCCTGCTGTCACTGGGAAAGGACACCGCAAGATTGAACCCAAAGCTAAGAACTTCTCCCATTACAAGGAAGATCAATCTAGTAGGCCAAACTAAACCCATAATTCGAAGAGACTTGCAAAGATATCAAATCATGCATATAAGAATTCAGAGAAGAACCAAATAATATTCATAGATAATCAAATTCATAAACCCACAATTCATCGGATCTCGGCAAACACACCGCAAAAGAGTATTACATCGAATAGATATCCAAGAACATCGGGGAGAACTTTGTATTGAGAACCAAAGAGAGAGAAGAAGCCATCGAGTTAATAACTATGGACCCGAAGGTCTGTGGTAAACTACTCACACATCATCGGAGAGGCTACGGTATTGATGTAGAAGCCCTCCGTGATCGAATCCCCCTCCGGCAGATCGCCGGAAAAGGCCCCCAGATGGAATCTAACAGGTACAGAAGGTTGCGGTGGTGGAAAAGTGGTTTCATGGCTCTCCTGGATGTTTTTAGGGCACATGGGTATATATATAGGCGAAAGAAGTACGTCGGTGGAGCTCCATGGGGCCCACGAGGGTGGGGGCGCGCCTACCCCCCTGGCGCGCCTTCTGCCTCGTGGAAGCTTCGCTGACTTCCAGACTTGTACTCCAAGTCTCCCGGGTTGCGTTTGTTCCAAGAAAGACCCTCATGAAGGTTTCATTCCATTTGATATTCCTTTTCTGCGAAACACTAAAATAGGCAAAAAAACAGCAATTTGCACCGGGCCTTTGGTTAATAGGTTAGTCCCAAAAATATTATAAAAGTGCATATTAAAGCCCATTAAACATCCAAAACAAGTAATATAATAGCATGGAATAATCAATAATTATAAATACGTTGGAGAGGTATCAAGCATCCCCAAGCTTAATTCCTGCTCGTCCTCGAGTAGGTAAATGATAAAAACAAATTTTTTGACGTGGAATGCTACCTGTCGGCATCAAAACCGGCGGATCTCGGGTAGGGGGTCCCGCACTGTGCGTCTAAGGCGGATGGTAACAGGAGGCAGGGAACACGATGTTTTACCCAGGTTCGGGCCCTCTTGATGGAGGTAAAACCCTACGTCCTGCTTGATTAATATTGATGATATGGGTAGTACAAGAGTTGATCTACCACGAGATCGAAGAGGCTAAACCCTAGAAGCTAGCCTATGGTATGATTGTATGTTATTGTGTCCTACGGACGAAAACCCTCCGGTTTATATAGACACCGGAGAGGGTTAGGGTTACACAAGGTCGGTTACAAAGGAGGAGATATCCATATCCGTACTGCCTAGCTTGCCTTCCACGCCAAGTAGAGTCCCATCCGGACATGAGACGAAGTTAATCTTGTATCTTCATAGTCTAATAGTCCGGCCAAAGGATATAGTCCGGCTGTCTGGAGACCCCCTAATCCAGGACTCCCTCAGTAGCCCCTGAACCAGGCTTCAATGACGATGAGTCTGGCACGCAGTGTTGTCTTCGGCATTGCAAGGCAGGTTCCTCCTCCGAATACACCACGGAAAAATTTGAATATAAGCATAGTGTCCGACCCCGCAAAATAAGTTCCACATACTACCGTAGAGAGAATAATATTCCCACAAATCTAATCTGCTGACTTGTTTTGGTAACATGACATTAAGCGATGGCCCGGTGATTATTCGAACCGTTTTTCTTCAACCAGCTCCACACATAACGTGAGGCGGTTTCTTGACACGTCTTGTCAAAGCAGAGATCGTGTTCTCCTAATTACGGGATTCTCATCAATACGGTCGTTGGTAACCCAACCATGCCTAGGACTCCTAGATTTTAGGCAAGTCCCAAACGTCCACTAGGAGGACGCTTGATATTCACCCTCGTTATAAAGGGACAAGGCTTTTACTTTTTTCCCTCCGTGCTCAATCGAATCCTTTCCCCGCCTCGAGTTATAACACCCAAAGCCCAGGTCAGGTGCTTCGGACCTTCAATCATGTTCGGATCTAGCCTTCAAGGCTGGTGGATGCCCTCCTCCGTTACGGAAGAGGATATCAAGAAGTTGAGGGAGGCCAGATATCTGACCGTCGAGGTTTTGCATCGGCTGCCTGCCCGAGGGGAAGGTCGTCCCTACTCCTGAACCCAACGAGAATGTTGTGTTCATCTCCCACTTCCTCCGAGGTCTAGGCCTCACTTTGGATCCTTTCGTTAGGGGTTTGATGTTCTATTACAGGCTAGATTTCCATGATCTAGCCCCGGTCTCCTTTCTCCACATCTCGGCATTTATTGTCGTATGTGAGGCCTTCCTCCACATTACCCCTCACTTCGGCCTGTGGCTCAAGACCTTCGACGTGAAGCCGAAGAAGGTCAAGGGTAGCACGCAGCGTGCGGAGGCGCATTAATAAGCAAGATCACTGGAGCTTCATGGCCAAGGGGTTCCTTTCTAGAGGTGTCCGGATTATGGCAACGGGAGTGGTTTTACATCACATCTCCAGAAGTGCCAAGTGGGTGGCTGCCCCTGCTTTCCGCTCGGGCCCTCCACCACAACTGATGTCATGGATTAGCAGAAGGCTGAGCTGGGGTCCAGCCAAGGATGTGACTATACTGCAGAGCCGCATTCAAGATCTCTTTGAAGGAGATTTCAGTCTGGTTACGGTGGTGCAAGTCATGCTGGTTCGTCGAGTCCAGCCCTGCAAACGCCGGCCCCTCCGCATGTGGGAGTTCAACCCAGAAGGGCCGCGCACTATTCAGAATTTCCTCAGCCTGATGCACGAGGAGATGTACAAATCATTCTTCGGACCCCAAATAGAGTGTCCGGATACTACCGAGGACATGGGCCTAAGCAGCAACCGCACCGCCGACCAAGTAAGTAATCCTTTAGCCGAACACATCGTCTTTCATTTACCATGACGTCATTCTGAGAAATCGCTCTTTGACCAGGACTGGCTAACAAGGGCGAAGATGATTCGGTGTTCAGCCCCCCTTCCTGAGGGTTTGGAGAATCCGGTACTATAAAAGATGCTCGAGCTAGCACCTTGCCCGGAGCCCTCAAAGGAAGATAAAGGGGGGGGGGAATAATGAGGTCGAAAGCGGGCCCCCATCGCTACAAATTCCAACCGAGGGAATGAGCGCCTCTATGAAGGAGGATAACCAAGGGGAAGAATCTGACCTTCTCTCGCTTCGGGGAAGGAAGAGGACTGCCTCTGAAGATCCGGAAACCGAGGCTTCCAAATGGGAGAAGAAGTCTCCACCAGAGGGTCCTGCCTTGGAGGGTGCTTTTGCCGCAAAAAGTCCGCGCGAGGATCAGCCCTCCAATGAGCTGTAAGTAATCAAAAAGTACTTTAATAGTGGAGACATACTACCTTACCTCCAAGGAAAATAACCGAAGCGTTTATCTTGCAGTTCGGATCTTAGCCCTTCTCAGCAGAGCTCGTCTTGGGGGGATCTTCTTCCGGAGATGATGGAGAGCAAAACGCCTCCCCCGGACTCCCCCGCTCAAGAAGCAGGCGACCTTGAAGTGTCGTTGCGGAGGGCCTCTTCGGATCCGGTGAGGCCAGAAGATAACCCTATAGTCACCCGAAGTCCCCAGCGTCCGGCTCTTGAAGAGAGCAAACAAAAGAGTCCGGCACCGTCTGGTATGCGGTCGGACGTACTGAGGGAGCTGTTTGAGTGAGCGGCCATCTCAGAAGAACACCGTACGTTGATGGGTATAGTGATGGAAAGAATTTCGTCCGCCAAAAGCGGATTGCATGAAGCCTTTATGAGTCTACTGACGGGCTTTGAGGTACATGAAATGATATACTTTTTGATAGTACCGCACATTTTTAGGTGTGCCCTGTGTAGATAGTAGCCCCTGAGACTCTGGACGTCGTCGAGAACAGCGGAGAACAGAGAATCGTAGTCCCAGGTAATAACCATACCGCTTTATGTGCAGGTGATGGGAGCTCCGGTGGCTGGCCGGACTAATGAGTTTGCCGAACTAAAGCGGCAACTGGATGCAGCAGATGCCGACATCGAGCTTGTTAACAAGCTGCTTGACGAGGCATAGGGTAAGTAATGTTTTTCCGGTCCATTTCACATAGTAAGAGCAGCATGATGCCAGTATCTTTAATATGTTGTCACTGCAGATGGAGCTGCCGCCGTGGAGACCCTTTGGGCGGAACTTGCCCGAGCCAACGAACAAACAAGGATTAGTAATGCGACCGCTTTAAAGGCGACCGAAGAGTTAAGAGCCGAGAAGGCCGCGCATTGCCAGAGCAAAGAAAATATGGCCAAGATGGCTCTAAAGTTAAAATACACTGCCAACTCTGGCCAGTTCCTTGAAGAAGAAAACCGAGCGAAGGCGACGGACCTCGAAAAGGCCACGATGGCGGCCAAAGACACCCGCTCTGCCATGAGGGCAAAGAAGGAAGAGCTGCGTGAAGCTGGTGATATTGTGGCTGGGAAGCCCTTTTTGCTACGGAGGAAGTTCGGAGATCCGCGGTATGCCCCTCTGGATCGGCTGTGGAGTTCGGCAGACGCATATCTGGATTTGACAGCGAGTGCTGTCGATGTGGCCGAATACTTCCGAGATCAAACAAATCGTGAAGTGGAAAAGCTATTCTAGTCACAATTTAACGTTCCAGAGCGTTCGCTTCCCTTGACTGATCGGCTAGCCGAATGGGCCGAACTCAATAGATTGTCCGGACTCGCCATGAGGTCCGTCATAGATCATCTGTGGCTGGAAAAACCGAAGCCGAACAGCTATTTCAGCTTAGTGCAACAATTCCTTGGAGCGGTGCCGCGCATCAATGCGATGAAGAGGTCGGCGTGTATAGAAGGCTCGCGGATGGCCCTTGCCCGTGTCAAAGCATACTAGGCGGAGATGGATGCTACCACTGTTGCGGCGCAGGGTTCGGCCATAGGCCGAGTGGCTGCCGAGCACTATTTTGAAGAAGTTCTAGAGGGTGCTCGTTTGATAGAGGCCTAGTGCTCGAAGAATATTATGTTTGAGTGACATGTATTCCCATTGTAAAAACAATGTTTTTATGAAATTTATCAAGGTTGTATTTATACTTTTGCCCGAAAGTAATATGATGCCTCATGTGCAGCCGTTTATGTATACATGCATATAACCTGAAAGATTGCAGTCGTTGGCTTCAGCCCCCATGCATATAATGCGGGGGTGTTCGCAGAAGACGTGTATTCATACTTAATCCAACGTCTTGGTCCTAATAAGGAGGTGATGGCGCAGCGAACTAGGAAACCGGACTATAATGCTTTAACACTTTCACTTAGACATAGGAGTTTGACAGTGGGGCTACTATATAGCCCCTGGTGGCTCCGCACTCATCCAAATTCGGGGTGTGTACATGCCTGGCCGGGAAACGGCCCTTCGTTAAGGTGGAGGAATTCTAACATTCCGATAGGTCATCGAGTGGTTGACCAGTCTCACGCTATATCATGATAGTCAGTTTTCGGCTTTCTCTATTAAGGTGCTCGTCCGGGTGAACCAGGGCACAATCGCAGCAGTTCTCCTGGTGCTGCCTTAGCCGATAGAGCGGAACGTAAGGCAGCAGAACACAGGAGCCGGGCAAACCCAACATTTGACCAAAGACATGATTCGGAGCTGATGCATATAAGGCCAAACTCGCGACGCCGAACACTCCCTAAGGTATTCGATCTTTATGGTGTAAACCGGGCCTAAACATTGCCCTTTGTAAGAAGCCCCTGGTGTCCAGGTACGTGCATTATTATGACGTGGCCACATGCCAAGACGCCAGCATCCTTCTCAATTGTACTGAGAATCCGAGGGATGTGTATCAACAAGAGACAGTAAAAAAGGTTTACGCAGGGTCTTAATCTAGAAAGAATCCTTGGAAAGGGTCCCTGCTGCACGTCTGCGCCTGTGTCTCCGTTGTGCCGTATCCTGGACGGGTTTAGCACGATGGTCATCTGTAAAAGAGAGAAACTTAGGTAAAAAGTTGTCGTGCAAAAAGGTAGGTTTAAAGAAACCATGTACAATTCAAGATGAGTAAAAATTGCCACTTGTCTGCGCGCGTTGAGCCCCTTGTATTTGTAATAGGGGTGTGGCCTATCAAACCTGTGTGAATTACATATAGCTGCACCAGACTCGTCTAACCGTGTCCGTGGTCTTGACGACCTATCAAATGCTTTAGTTGGTGAGGCCGTTTTTAGTGTGCGGTTGCCAAGGCAGTCGCACTCTCTTCGGCGCGCAAGGATCGCTCAATATTTCCATTCACTGTAATCATGCCATGTGGACCGGGCATCTTAAGCATGAGGGAAGCTTAATGTGGTATTGCATTAAAGCGAGCAAAAGCTTCGCGTCCAAGTAGTGCTTTATATCCACTTTGGAACGGAGCAATGTGGAATGTTAAATTTTCACTACGGAAGTTATCGGGGAAGCCGAATATAACCTCTAGTAGCAGGGAGCCCGTGCAATGAGCCCCTGGTCCTGGCGTTACTCCTTTAAAGGTAGTATTGCTATGGCAAATTTTCGTTGGGTCTATCCCCATTTTGCGGATTGTGTCCTGATATATCAGGTTTAGACTGCTGCCACCGTCCATCAGGCGCAACGCGATGGGCTCGGGAGGGCCCGAATCGGGCTCCTCCGGGCCGGCGGCGGGAGGAGGCGGCGCCTGACATGTGGCGGGCTATGGTTGGTGGCGGCGGGAATGTCCGGCGGCGGCGGATGTGTCCGCCTGCGCGGAGAGGAGCGGGGCTAGGGTTAGGGGTGTTTTTATCCGGAAATTTCGGGGAAGGCCTTTATATAAGGGTAGAGGAGGCTAGGAAGCTCCAAATGGAGTGCGGATTTCGGCCATGCGATCGTGATCGAACGCTCTAGACGATGGAGGGGGTTTGGGCCAAATTGGAAGGGTGATGGGCTGCAACACACACGAGGCCTTTTCGGTCCCTCGGTTAACCGTTGGAGTATCAAACGAAGTCCAAATGGTACGAAACTTGAGAGGCGGTCTACCGGTAGTAAACCAAGGCCGCATGACAAGTCTTGGTCCAATCTGAATCCGTTTAACCCCCACACACGAAAAGAGGAAGAAAGGACCACCGGAGGACATAGGAGCGCCGGAATGCAAAACGGACAACGGGGAAAATGCTCGAATGCATGAGACGAGCACGCATGCAAATGCAATGCACATGATGACATGATATGATATGCATGACAAAGACAACAACACACAGAGGAAAAAACCCGACAACGAAGAAATGAAATAACTTAGGCCGGAAACGGCAAGAGTTGGGGTACAGATAAGGTCAATTACATCCGGGGTGTTACAACACTCCACCACTACGAAAGGATCTCGTCCCAAGATCTAGGACTGGAAAAACTCCGGGTACTCAGAACGGAGGTGATCCTCGCGTTCCCAGGTGGCTTCACGGTCGGAATGATGTGACCACTTGACTTTGAGGAATTTGATAGACTTGTTGCGAGTCTTGCGCTCAGTTTCTTCAAGAATAACAACGGGATGCTCACGATAAGATAGGTCTTCTTGGAGATCAATGACTTCGAAGTTGACGGTGCGGTCAGGGGTCTTGTCGTGGTTTTGTCATGGCAGATGTCCTAGAGAAAGGACTTAGTCGTGGAGCCATCGTGACGGTTAGCTTGAAGGGGTTAAAGCGGACACAAGGACGCAAGAAAGTTTATACTAGTTCGGCCCCTTCAATGAAGGTAAAAGCCTACGTCTAGTTGTGATGGAATTGATGGGTGTTTCGATGACTAGGGAGCACTAAGGTTCGCCTATGTCTCGAGTTGTTGTCTGTCCCTTCTGAACCGCCGCCGGGTCGTCCCCTTATATACATGGGTGACGCCCGTCGGTTTACAGCGTCCCAACACCGGCTCATAGATGTGTCCGGTTTGGTCTCTACTTATTCCTAACTTACAATACAAGTTACATATTGACGCCGGTTTATGGCTACGGGCTCTCAACCGATTATGGGTCTTGAGCCCTCATCTACCTTCATGGGCTTTAACATGCTTAACTACTGATGAAGCTAATCCGGCCCAGATAGGCCGGTTTACGCCCAGTAGTAATATCCCCAACATTAGGCCCCAGATTGATTTGAACAGGTTCATGTCAGTCCTTAGCAAAAACTTCATTTTCAACATCTTCTTGTAGTTTGGTGAACCGCCGTGATGTCATCTTCTCTGATTGTTGTAAATCGGCATGACGTCATCTATCATAAAGAAACTATCCGTGATACCTTCTTGTTTAATAGATCCACGATAATCGAGGCGACCGCTCTGTTTCCAAACTTGCGGCTCCTTGATTTTCGCGCCTGACCCATGTCCCTTGCTTTATAAATAGGACCGAAGGGTCATCCCTTTCCCCCCTTCGTGCCCTTCTGCTTCCTCTTCCTCGCGTCGCCCAGTCTTCGGAGCTCCGCCGCCGCCGTCGACCTCTGCACCAACCTTGGCCGCTGCATCACCCTGAACGCACCAGAGCACCGCGGCAATCTTCCGCTTCTTCCTCAGCCCCAGTAAGTCTTCTATCCTTTCCCTCATAGATCTGTTCTAGGGTTTCCCTGTTCTTCCCGTGTTCATCGCTTGCTTCTTGTTCATATGATAGATCCTTAGACGCGTCTATGTATCTTCGCTCTGTGTAGTGATAGTTTTTATCCTCCGTTTTCACTGTCCGGCATACTAAGAGCATAGATCTTATCCATACCTTTGCTTATTGATTCGGTACTGCTCCTTTTGGGCCTTGAATATTTATCTCCTTTATAAACATGTTCCAGATCCAAAGCTGTAGCATAATGTTGTGAAATCTGTTTTTGCGTACTTACTCATCTGCAGTCTTGATTGTTCAATGCTTAGATCCGACGGTTTAACTTTGTAGAATAATTTTACAAACTGATATATACCATTAGTCCCCGTGTTGAACCGCCAGATATTGGTTGCTTCATGAAACTCCAGTTCAGATAGTTCTGCCTCCGGTTTAACAGTGCCCATACCAACATACCTTGATCAAATGTATTTTTGAACCGGTATCTTCTACCTTGTAGATTCCGTCATGGCCAAGCAAGTATATGAGTGAAATTGGGTCCCTTCCCGCGTCACAGAGGATCAACTAGAGGATTTAGTCCTTATTGGCACCTTGGGCAGCAAAGACACCCTCCATTGGAGGGCTACTGGCAAAGAATGCCCCCCCACACCTCGAGAAGGAGAGGTTGTTGTTTTCATAGACCACTTAGCCTGGGGCTTTAAACTGCCCGGTTCTAAATTTTACCGGGATGTTCTGGCTGATTTTCAACTCCATCCGCAAGACACTGGCCCCAACTCTGTTACAAATATGTGCCACTTCCAACTGCTTTGTGAGGTGTTCTTTCAAGAGGAGCCCACAGTAGAATTATTCAGAGATCTTTTCCATCTAAACCGCCGTACTGAGTTTACTGATGGCTCTAATACGGAATTGGGTGGCATGGCTATTCAAAAAAGAAAGAGGTCACATACCCTCACGCCAAGCTGCACAGTCACCCCAAGGAGTGGAATCAGACATGGTTCTACTACAAAGACACCTCCCCTGCTGGTGAGAATCCCTTGCCTGGGTTTCGTCCGGAGCGGCTCAGCAATACCCATCCTTTTCCTCAAAGATTGACTTCTTAGGAGAGAAGCAAATATGCTCCCCAGCTGTCAAAGCTTAGAGCCTTTATGGCCAATGGTTTAATAGGGGTTGACCTTGCTCGCTGTTGGATATCATGGAGCATACTGCCCCTTAGTCAGTGCTCCAGTTTGATGTGCGAATATACTGATAGTGTGGATGACCCACTGCGACATTCAAGACTTCAGCTCTCCGGTGAAGAAATCACAGAGGCTGTGCGTAAGATACTGAATGAACCGGAACAATCTGCGCTAGAACCAGCATGCTTCCCTTCTGTGCCACCAACAAACCGCCAGCTGTAAGACTTTGATTTTTCTCTTTGTTGAACCTGCTATTGATATGTCTGGTCATTGTTTTTAATATCAGTGTCTGCATAATCAGGGCGATGATCCATTTTGGAGCAAAAAGCTGCCACAGAAGAAACCAGAGAAAACAAATAAACCGGAAAGAGCAACCCAGCAAAAATCTAAAGCTGTGAAGAAGACTGCCCACCAGAAAAGAACCACTGCATCTTCTAATCCGGCCCCTGATGACGAGGTGGATAATCTAGACCTTGAGGTAGAGCTTGACTCACTTGGTTTATTTTTCATGCATCTTATTGATGATGATATTTGTCAGGATGATGCCGAAGCGAGCCATGCGGATGTTGCAGAGGTAATTATTCTCTCTTCCGATTCAGAAACTTTGCCTTCACAAAAAATCCGTCAAGCAAACCGGAAAGTTAAATTTTCTCATCCTCTTGCTTATTTGGATCCTAAACTTCTTATGAAGACTCAACAACATGAAGCTCGCCGCACCACCCGGCACAGCAGCCAGGTAGTTACCTCCGCCGGTTTATCGAATAGTCCGGTTCGGAAACATCATTCTGAGGTCTCTAATTCGCTTGTCAGTGCTTGTCCTAAAGAGGGCTGTTTTCGTCAACCTCTTAATCCGTCTGACTCCGATTATCAGGTTGTTTCCCACTCATCTTCTGGCGAGTCATCGGCTCCTCAGCTCCCACCGCTCAAAACGGTGCTTGGGTAAGCTATATTTATCGTGATGTTTGTAGTATATTTCCTTAGAACATATGCTGTATTTAATTTTGTTATTCTTTTCAGGGCCAAACCTAGGCCGAGCAAGAAGGCCCGCCTGGATAAAGCGGCCGAAGAAGCTGTCATTCTTGAACCAGGCACGACACCCGATCTTAAAGCGGCTGTCCCTGAAGATATTCCCGACGATCCACCGCAGCCAGATGATGATCTTACCGCTGAAGAGAGACCTACTGATACCTCGGGTCCTATCCATCAGCCCACAAGTCCCCTCCGGATTGAAAGCTCCACCGGTCCAGCAAAATCTACTGATCAGCCAACAGCTCCAGTGCAAACTGGCGGTACCAAGGATGATGAAGTTGTCATTACTAGCACTGGTCATACTGAGCCAAGCAATCCTGTGGCTTTATCCAAACATTCTGCCAAGGAAGAATTTGCTGCTTTTGGCAAAGGCAAGTGGAACGCTGATCTGACGGCTTACGCTGCTCTAAACGCCCAAGATATCCATTCCGGCTATCTAAACCGGCTGTATACCAGCCGTGACTACGAAGCCGGTTTGGTTAATATGATGAAAGATAAATATGAGGTAACTTCCATATGCTCCTTCCTGCTTGTATGCTTTCATTCTTGCTGACTCTCCTAGCCCCTAAGGGCCAATTTGAAATATTGTTTCAAACCGGGACTTAATAATATGAATCTTGATGCTTTGAAATTTGCTGATGTAGTCCCCAAGGGCAGGTTCAACATAGTGTAGTTAAACCGGTACTTTAAGCAATTGAAACTGCCGCATCAGAATACATATGATCAAATAGCCATTAGCCCCCAAGTGCCAAGTTGAATACTTGTATTGAGGTTGGGACTTTGTAAACAATTGGAAAGATGAAGATCGAATATGCATTAGCCCCCAAGTGCCAAGTTGAATACTTGTAGTGAGCTTGGGACTTTGTAAACAATTGAAAGATGAAGATCGAATATGCATTAGCCCCCAAGTGCTAAGCACATAACTTGTTATGTGGTTGGCACTTGAATCCTTCTACCGACTTGTTGAAACATATATCTGTATGCCTGCAGGCGGAGCTGAAGGCGAAAGAAAACCAAGTCATCGATCTTCAAGAAAACTTGAAAACCCAACAGGCTGAAACCTCCAAAGCAAAAGAGGAATTGGCTAGTGCCTTAAGCGCCATGGAAAAACTTAAGGAGAACTTCAAGAAGAAACGGGCGGATTGGGCCACTGAAAAGTCCGCTTTGACCAAACGAGCAGAGGATGCCGAGGCTGCATTAAAACCAGTGACAGATGAACTGACGAGCATAAAGCGGCACGTTCATGCCATGACCACTGCTATCTTTGGTAAGCCAGCTTGCCTTCTGAATTGGTTCTGCCTTCTTACAGAGCCACCAGTTTATTAACCCTTTATGGTATTTCAGGGACACGCATTGGTCACTTGGGGTCAGATGTGCGGAAGAAATTGAAGGCCGCCTATACCTTAGTTGAACAATTGTATACTAGTGCCCAGCGGATCATCTGTACTGCATCTCATAACAAACCGGCGCCCAGTTTGATTCAAGATATTCTGATCATCTGTACTGCATCTGTCAGTGCTTCTTGCCCGGGTTGAAGAGCTGAAGAAATCTGCTGCTCGAACCGGTGCAATCAATGCTTTAATCCGGGCAAAAGCCTGGGTGCCGGATTTTGATCCTATTGAAGCGGCTCAGAGTTACCCCAGCTTGAAGGAAGACGGGTCAGAATTTGGTGAAGCGGATTTGTGAGCCATAAACCGGGAGGTACGTCCGCTAGCTTGTCAACTGGCTGAGGAAGCAGATTTGTCTCATTATCAAGCCCGATATGACAGCCAGAACAAGAGAATAGCTGCACCAATCCATGAATCGGAAAACCTGATCCCTCCAATCCGTAAGCATACTTACGCTCCCGATATTGACCCATCTTCGCTAATCCATGACGAAGCTATTTTTCAAGCACTAATGGGAATCTACTGGACAACTGTGGATTTCCAGCCACTGGGTAGAGAAACAGAAGCTGAAGCGGCGCAGGATGACCCACAACCATCAGGCCAGGCTGGTGGCCAATCTTAAACCGGAAGCCGGTTTTAAAACTGTCTCTCCTTTGTGAAAAACAATTATGTTATTATGGGTACCATGTTGCCTTGTAATAGGCTAGCTGATACCTTTGATGTTGATATGCCTTCGTGCATAGCTTGTTCTTCCTATGGTAATGAACTTTCCAAAATACTTTCTGAAATAAGAAATTCGTTAAGTGCCACCGCGGTTGTACCGTCAGGCGAAATATGATGTCTGTATGTATAAAGTCAAAACATCCAAAAAAAATTTAAGTATATATGATCAAAAAATTTGTGATACATAATACCTGCCACCGTTGAGTGTGAAGTTGGCTTGGCCAACCTTGAAGCGGAGTTTTGCAAACCCACACTGTTGGAGGAAATAACGACTCCTGTATATATGTATAATCAAATATGAAATATATCATACCTGTGACATTGAATCACATCGTTGGTTTTACCAACTTTTTGTAGTAAGGGTGATAACCCAAATTTTGAGTACAGATAACTCCTTCTATATTGTGCCAGTTTATAATAAAACCGTGCCGGGTTGTGATAAACACCGTGTTACTCAATAAGAGGATGTTAACAACAAGGATCAAACCGGGCAAATAGTCTCCGGATTGACGTGAACTGTGTTCCGTTAATTGATTGGTTAAAAAACTTTGTCGGTTTAAAAACACAATGAAAAGCAAAAAAACCCTTCAAAGAAAAGTATGAAACACGACCAAAAAAGATTTATTTAAGCTGATCAAATGGTGTAACCATGGCCAAACACGACCAAGCTCCTGTTAGGTGTAACTATGGTTCTAGTTAGCCAGGTCCCCAAGTGATTCTTGTGGCATTTATACCGACCAAATGGTGTGGTCATGGTTCGGGTTCGACCAAGCCCCCAAGTGATTCTGTGGCCTTAGGCCGATCAAGAGGCGTGACTGGTTCAGACATGACCAAGTCCCCAAGTGATCTAGTGGCTTTCGCCTATCAAGAGGCATGGTATTGGTTCGGACACGACCAATCCTCCAAGTGATATAACACGATGCTTTTAGCAAAAACTCAAGGGGTAAACCGGAGGCCGCTTTAGAGCAACTCCGTGTAACCTCACATGATGTAAAAGAACAGATACCCCGTTTTAGCTGAGGTTCTGGTTTATTAAAATATGTACATTGTCGTAATATGTACATAAGTATAGCCAATGGCTCAGGTATAGTAAGGCCGAAGATGAGCTATATTCCACGGCCTGTTAGTCTCCTCCTCTGATGTACGTGAGTCCTTATGCTCTCGAATATCAATCAGATAGTACGACCCGTTGTGCAGTTTCTTGCTGACCACGAAAGGCCCCTCCCAAGGTGGGGATAGCTTATGCATATCAGTCTGATCTTGGATGAGCCGAAGCACCAAATCTCCTTCCTGAAAGGTTCTGGTTCTGACTCGGCGACTGTGATAACGACGAAGATCCTGCTGGTAAATAGCTGATCGGGCTGCTGCGATATCACACTCTTCATCCAACCGGTCCAAAGCATCTTGCCGTGCTGTTTCGTTGTCCGCTTCAATATAAGCCGTGACACGAGGTGAATCATGACGGATGTCACTGGGGAGAACCGCCTCCGCTCCATAAACCATGAAGAACGGTGTGTATCCTGTTGATCTGTTGGGTGTTGTATTGATGCTCCATAACACAGATGGTAATTCTTCTACCCAACAACCCGGTGTTCTCTGCAAAGGAACCATGAGCCGGGGCTTGATGCCTCTCAAGATCTCTTGATTAGCTCTTTCTGCTTGACCATTGGACTGTGGATGTGCCACTGATGAAACGTCGAGCCGGATGTGCTCCCGTTCGCAGAACTCCTTCATAGCACCTTTGGACAAATTGGTACCGTTATCTGTGATAATACTGTGCGGAAAGCCAAACCGGAAAATCACCTTTTTTAATGAACTGAACCGCCGTGGCTGCATCACACTTGCTAACAGGTTCTGCCTCCACCCACTTTGTAAACTTGTCCACCGCCACCAGGAGGTGGGTCTTCTTATCTTTGGACCTTTTAAAAGGTCCAACCATATCCAGCCCCCAAGTCACAAATGGCCAAGTAATTGGAATCATCCTCAATTCTTGAGCCGGTACATGAGCACGTCTTGAAAATCTTTGGCAACCATCACATCGTCTGACTAGATCCTTCGCATCAGCATGAGCAGTTAACCAATAGAAACCATGGCGAAACGCTTTAGCCACCAGAGACTTTGAACCGGCGTGGTGACCACAATCTCCTTCGTGGATCTCACACAAAATTTCACGGCCTTCTTCAGGAGACACGCAACGTTGAAAAGCTCCTGATACACTGCAATGATGCAACTCACCATTGATGACAGCCATGGACTTGGATCGCCAGATTATCCACCGGGCCAGAATCTCATCTTCTGGCAACTCGCCCCAGTTCTTGTACGCCAGGTAAGGAAGCGTCCAATCCGGAATAACATGAAGAACTGCCACCAATTGAGCCTCCGGATCAGGAATGGCCAAATCCTCTTCACCAGGGATCTTCACCGACGGGTTGTGCAGCACATCTAGAAAAACATTGGGTGGGACCGGTTTGCGCTGAGAGCCCAGCCGGCTTAAAGCGTCCGCCGCTTCATTTTTCCGCCGGTCCACATGGTCCACCTGATAGCCTCTAAAATAACCTGCAACAATATCCACCTCACGACGATATGCTGCCATGAGTGGGTCCTTGGAGTCCCACGTGCCAGACACTTGCTGAGCCACAAGGTCCGAATCACCGAAGCACTTAACTCGACTTAGATTCATCTCTTTAGCCATCCGAAGACCATGGAGCAAGGCTTCATACTCAGCTGCATTGTTAGTACAAGGGAACATTAAACGGAGAACATAACAAAACTTATCACCTCGTGGGGAAGTTAATACGACTCCAGCCCCCGAGCCTTCCAACTGCCTGGATCCGTTAAAATGGATGGTCCAATACGTATGATCCGGCTTCTCTTCAGGTGCTTGCATTTCCGTCCAATCATTGATGAAAACAACAAGTGCTTGAGACTTAACCGCTGTCCGAGGCACATATTTCAAACCGTACGGCCCCAGCTCTATAGCCCACTTTGCAATCCGGCCAGTTGCTTCCCGGTTCTGGATGATATCTCCCAAAGGTGCAGAGCTGACCATCGTAATTGGGTGCCCTAGGAAGTATTGCTTAAGCTTCCGGCTTGCCATAAAAACTCCGTACACCAGCTTCTGCCAATGCGGAAAGCTTTGCTTGGACTCAATGAGTACCTCGCTGATATAATAGACCGGACGTTGAACCGGATGCTCCTTACCTGCCTCCTTTCGTTCCACCACAATAGCCATGCTGACCGCACGAGCATTAGCAGCAACATATAGCAGTAACGGCTCCTTGTCAATGGGAGCGGCGAGCACAGGCAGATTGGCCAATTGCCGCTTTAAGTCCTCAAATGCTTCATCAGCAGCAGAACTCCAGACGAACTGATCCGTCTTCTTCAACATCTGATACAAAGGGATCGCTTTTTCACCAAGGCGGCTGATAAACCGGCTTAACACGGCAATCCGGCCTGCCAGGCGTTGAACATCATTAATACACTTCGGTTTAGCCAGGGAGGTGATGGCTGTGATCTTCTCCGGATTAGCCTCAGTTCCCCTGTTGGACACCAGAAAACCCAATAACTTGCCCGCCGGTACACCAAAGACACACTTGTCCGGATTAAGCATCATCTTGTACGTCCTTAGGTTATCAAAGGTTTCCTTCAAATCATCAACCAGAGTCTCCTTCTCCCTGGATTTAACCACGATATCATCCACATAAGCATGTACATTACGGCCAATCTGCTTGTGAAGACAATTTTGTACACACTGTTGATAAGTTGCCTGGGCACTTTTGAGCCCAAAGGGCATAGACACATAGGAGAAGGCTCCAAAGGGAGTTATGAATGTCGTCTTCTCCTGGTCCTTAACTGCCATTTTGATCTGATGATAGCCAGAATATGCATCCAAAAAACTTAAACGCTCACAACCCGCTGTAGCATCAATGATTTGATCAATACGGGGGAGGGCAAAAGGATCTGCTGGACAAGCCTTATTAAGATCTGTGTAATCCACACACATACGCCAGGTGTCGTTCTTCTTAAGGACTAGCACCGGATTGGCAAGCCCTCAGGGTGAAAAACTTCAACAATAAAACCAGCTGCTAAGAGCCTGGCTACCTCTTCTCCAATCGCCTTGCGTCTTTCTTTGTTAAACCGGTGGAGGAACTGTTTCACCGGTTTGTATTTAGGATCCACATTAAGTGTGTGCTCGGCGAGTTGCCTCGGTACACTGGCATGTCAGAGGGTTTCCATGCAAAAATGTCCCGATTCTCACGGATGAACTCGATGAGCGCGCTTCCTATTTCAGATCCAAGTTGGCACTAATGCTGAACTGCTTGGATGAATCGCCAGGTACGAAGTCAACAAGCTTAGTTTCTGCTGCCGATTTGAACTTCAGGGCCGGATCATGCTCTGTAGTTGGCTTCTTCAACGGAGTCATGTCCGCCGGATCAACATTGTCTTTATAGTACTTCAACTCCTTGGTGGCACAAACCGACTCTGCATAAGCCGCATCTCCTTCCTCGCATTCCAAAGCGATTTTGTGGCTTCCGTGAACCATTATTGTCCCCTTGTGACCCGGCATCTTGAGCTGCAAATACACATAACAGGGTTGAGCCATAAACTTGGCGTATGCCGGACGCCCAAACAGGGCATGATATGGACTTTGGATTTTCACCACTTCAAACGTTAATGTCTCCGACTTGGAATCATGATCATCCCCAAAGGCCACTTCAACAGCTATCTTACCAACGGGATATGGTGATCTGCCAGGCACTACACCGTGGAATACTGTATTGGATGGTTTGAGATTCTTATCTGTTAGTCCCATACGACGGAAGGTCTCATAGTATAGGATGTTAATGCTGCTCCCTCCATCCATGAGCACCTTGGTGAAATTATAACCTCCCACCTGAGGCACCACCACCAGAGCCAACTGACCCGGATTATTGATCTGGAGTGGGTGATCCTCTCTGCTCCATATGATTGG
Source organism: Triticum aestivum (assembly GCF_018294505.1). NCBI lineage: Eukaryota > Viridiplantae > Streptophyta > Magnoliopsida > Poales > Poaceae > Triticum > Triticum aestivum. The sequence continues at coordinate 119,590,779 of NC_057806.1, forward strand.
CTGTTCAGACCAACGTAGATAACGGGGTGTGGCCGGTTCAATAGAGTTGACTGCCCGCCTCTGAACCTTCCGGTCTCGCTTGTCCAAGCTAGTGGTAAAGACATGATATTGCCCACTACTCAACTGCTTTGGGTTGCTTTGGTAACCTGACTGTTGCTACTGTTGGTTGTGACCACCTTGGTTGTTCTGACTATTTTGACCATTATGTCCACCCGGATTACCATTAAATCCTGAACCAGAACTTCCTCCACCGTAACCCGGCCCGGACCCTGAGCCACCGCCAGATCCATGATCATACCGGAAATTATTAGAATTCTTGAACTCCTGCATAATAAAGCAATCCTTCCAAAGGTGGTTTGCTGGCTCCTCCTTCGTCCCATGTTTTGGACAGGGCTGACTTAGCAGATAGTTCAGGCGGTTTGGGTTGGGGTTGGGTGCTCCACTACGATTTTTCGGCCTACCCTTGCATCGCTGGCCATTGTCCTGTACGTTGGTATTAGCCACAAAATCCATGTTGCCATCCGCTTTACACTTGCCTCCTCCGTCATTGCCTACCCAGTGATGCTGCTGACCTTTGGAGCTGTTGTTCTTCTTCCCCTTCCCTGTCTTGTCATCATCAGATTCGGGATCCTTGGTACTATCAGAGTCAGCATATTTTACCAAAGCGGCCATGAGGGTCCCCATGTCGGTGCAATGACGCTTCATCCGTCCCAATTTCAACTTCAGGGGCCCAAACCGACAGTTGCCTTCTAGGGTTAATACTGCGGTGTGAGCGTTGATGCGGTCTGAGGAGTGCAACACTTGTGAAACCCGGCGCACCCAATGAGTCATTGACTCTCCTTCCTCCTGGACGCATGGAGCTAAGTCCACTATCGACATAGGCTGTTTACAGGTGTCCTTGAAATTGTTGATAAACCGGGCTCGTAATTGGGCCCATGAGCTGATAGAATTAGCGGGCAAGCTTTTTAACCAAGTACGGGCCGTTCCTTCAAGTATCATGGTGAAGTATTTCGCACACGCTGTGTCATCCACATCAAGCATCTCCATGGCCATCTCATAGCTCTCTACCCATGTCTCTGGTGGTTGATCCGTCGTATAATTTGGTACCTTGCATGGGCCTTTGAAATCCTTGGGCAGGCGCACGTTGCGTAAAGCGGGGACGAGGCAAGGCACCCCCAAAGAACTAGAAGTAACACCAGGTTCAATCGAAATGGTTGGACGAACCGGCGTGAGCTGCCGAGCCTGATGCAGTGCGGCTAACTCGGCCTCCCTGCGCGCTCGGGCCCGGTTCACCACTTCCTGAGCATCATCAGCTCCACCCATCGGGTTGTTACCACGGGGTGCTCCACATCGTTCATTAATCGACACTACTGGTTCATCCATATGCCTGCTATAACTCCGGCTTGGACGGGGGGTCGAGTGGATCCGGTCGCGGCTGTACGAGTACGCTTCCTGTTGGGCCAAAGCTGTCCTCAGAAGTTCCTTGACCCGTCGCGTCTCTACTGCCTGCGGCGAGTCACCCTCAACTGGAATGGCCTCCAGTCGTGCAGCAGCGGCAACAAGATTGTCCATTGGGTTGGAGTAGTGACCCGGGGGTGTTAAAGCATCCTGAGGTATAACAGTGTTTTGACGAGGCGGGTCCATCTGACGGGGCTGAACCGGTGCACCGGTCCCAGAGGCTTCTGCCCGGTTCCTCTCCAGCGGATTGCTGGTTCTTGGTCCTGGAGTGTTGAAAAGGTCTCTGGCCTCGAAAACCAGAGGTAAGCAGGACCGGTGCTTCCTCCTCATGACTTCATGCGACGCACTCTGGTCCAACATAAGCCTGTAGGCCTGTGCGTCTAAAGCGGCCCGCTCTGCGGCCATCCTGGTGTCCTCAGCCGCCAGATCCATTTTGGCCTGGGTGATTTGTTCCTTTATCTTTGCAATCTTCGTGTTGTGAGCGTCCTGATCTGGCGGATTAACTTCTGCCATAAGCACAGCCAACGCATCAAATAGTTCTGATAGAACCTGAGCCGGCGGGCGCACGGGGCCTCCTGCCCCGGCAGCCGTTGCCGCTGCTGAACCGGAGATCGTTGCCGCGGCTGTTGAAGAGTGAAGCGCTGCTTGTGTTCCGGTCATGAATATTCCAACCCGGTTAGGCAGATCAGAGGGGTCCGGAATACTGTCACCATCAGAACAGCTCTCAATCCGGCCATCTTGTAGCTGATAAAGAGATTCGGTTTCTCCGGTCGAAAAGTCGTCACCGGAACGAACGGTAGTTGCCCCGTGAAGCTCCGATCCATCCTCATAACTCCCTCCATGGATCATTCCCACGAAGGAACGCTTCATGGTCGGTTTAATCCGGGCGGATCGCGCACGCTGAGCCGTCCCGACGAGGTCGGTGCAGATGTCTGGCTCAGGGCCCGGTTCATCGATCTTGCCAATGAAAACGTGAATGCTACCAAAGGGGACCCGGTACCCGTACTCAATTGAGCCGGCCTCGGGGCCCCAACCTGCGTTGTTGATGTAGAGTTTGCCGCGACGACTCTTAGTCATCCGGCCTACAGCGTAGCCCTTGAGTCCTTCAAAGCATCCCTCCAAGAACCGGAAACCATCGTGCGATAGCCCCACGGTGGGCGCCAACTGTCGTGGTTTTGTCACAGCAGATGTCCTAGAGAAAGGACTTAGTCGTGGAGCCATCGCGACGGGTTAGCTTGAAGGGGTTAAAGCGGACACAAGGACGCAAGAGAGTTTATACTAGTTCGGCCCCTTCAATGAAGGTAAAAGCCTACGTCTAGTTGTGATGGAATTGATGGGTGTTTCGATGACTAGGGAGCAATAAGCTTCGCCTATGTCTCGAGTTGTTGTCTGTCCCTTCTGAACCGCCACCGGGTCGTCCCCTTATATACATGGGTGACGCCCGTCGGTTTACAGCGTCCCAACACCGGCTCATAGATGTGTCCGGTTTGGTCTCTACTTATTCCTAACTTACAATACAAGTTACATATTGACGCCGGTTTACGGCTACGGGCTCTCAACTGATTATGGGTCTTGAGCCCTCATCTACCTTCATGGGCTTTAACATGCTTAACTACTGATGAAGCTAATCCGGCCCAGATAGGCCGGTTTACATCCAGTAGTAGTATCCCCAACAGGTCTTGAAGCACTTGCGGAGTTGAGACACGTGAAACATGTCGTGCACGTTTGCAAAGTTGGAGGGAAGCTCAAGTTGATAGGCGAGATCGCCTCTCTTGCTGACGATCTTGAAAGGACCCACAAATCTAGGGGCAAGCTTCCCTTTGATACCGAAGCGACGAGTACCTTTCATTGGAGAGACGCGGAGGTAAACATGGTCTCCGATCTCGAAAGCCAAGTCACGATGTTTGCAATCATAGTAGCTCTTCTGGCGCGATTGCGCAGGTTTGAGGTTATCACGAATGACTTTGCACATCTCTTCTGCCTCTGTGATCAAGTCATTTCCAAGAAGTTGACATTCACCAGTCTCTGACCAGTTAAGAGGAGTACGACACTTCCTGCCATAGAGAATTTCAAATGGGGCCTTGCCCGAACTCGCTTGGAAGCTGTTGTTGTAGGAGAACTCTGCATATGGAAGACAATCTTCCCACTTCATACCGAAAGAGATAACGCAAGCCCTGAGCATATCTTCAAGGATCTGATTGACACGCTCGACTTGGCCGCTAGTTTGAGGATGAAAAGTTGTGCTGAAACGGATGTTGGTGCCCATGGCCTTCTGAAAAGAATCCCAAAACTTGGAGGTGAAGATGCTGCCACGATCTGAAGAAATCAACTGCGGAATGCCGTGTAGAGAGACAATCCGAGAGGTATAAAGCTCTGCCAATTGAGCTGCTGTGATAGACTCTTTGATAGGCAGAAAGTGAGCCACTTTAGTGAGTTTGTCGATGACAATGAATATAACATCATTGACACGCTTGGACTTTGGAAATCTAGTCACGAAGTCCATCTCAATGTGGTCAAACTTCCATTCTGGAATGGCAAGAGGTTGGAGGAGACCAGCTGGTTGTTGGTGTTCAGCCTTCAGTCTTCTGCAGACATCACATTCATTCACGAACTGAGCAATCTCACGCTTCATTTGAGTCCACCAATACGCCTGCTTGAGGTCCTGGTACATCTTTGTACTCCCAGGGTGGATGGAGAGGAGTGAATTGTGAGCCTCGTTCATAATGACTTTACGAAGGTCACCTTTAGGCACAACAGTGCGATCCTCGAAGAATAGAGTATCCTTGTCATCAAGGCGATAGCACTTGTACTTAGATTGACTCTTGGCAATCCCAATCTTCACCTTCTTCACCATAGCATCAAGAAGTTGAGCCTCGCGAATCTGATCTTCCAAAGTAGGAGAGACTTGGAGGTTGGCAAGGAAACCTTGAGGAACAACTTCCAGATTGAGTTTTGCGGAAAGCTTCACAAAGCTCGGGTTGGTAAGGCTTGAGAATCAAACTGTTGTAGTAAGCCTTCCTGCTCAATGCGTCAGCAATTACATTGGCCTTGCCTGGACTATATTCGATACTCGGATTATACTCTTGAATCATTTCGACCCAATGAGTCTGCCTGAGGTTGAGATTAGGCTGAGTGAAGATGTACTTGAGACTCTTGTGGTCAGTGAAGATGTCCACTTTTCTTCCCAATAAGAGATGTCTCCAAGTCAAAAGAGCATGCACAACTGCCGCCAACTCGAGGTCATGAGTGGGGTAGTTCTTTTCATTGGGCTTCAACTGGCAAGAAGTATAGGCCACACTTTCTTCTCTTGCATCAACACTGCACCAAGACCTTGAAGGGAAGCATCACAAAAGACCTCAAATGGTTTGGATTCATTAGGAGGAGTCAGAACTGGAGCAGTGACTAACTTCTCTTTTAGGGTGTTGAAAGCGATGTCACATTCAGGAGACCAAACGTACTTGACATGCTTCTGGAGAAGATTGGAAAGAGGCTTCGCGATCTTTGAGAAGTTCTCAACGAACCTTCGACAATAGCTTGCGAGACCAAGGAAGCTGCGGAGTTGCTTCACGTTCTGAGGTGGTTCCCAATTCACAATTGCAGACACCTTCTCAGGATTCACCGCTATGCCCTTGGTAGAGATGATATGTCCGAGGTAGAGAACCTCATCGAGCCAAAACTCGCACTTTGAAAACTTGGCATAGAACTGATGTTCTCTGAGCTTATCCAGGACCAAACGCAAGTGTTTGGCATGATCTTCCTTGTTCTTGGAAAAGACCAAAATGTCATCGAGGTAGACCAAGACGAAGTCATTTGTGTAGGCGTTGAAGATGAAGTTCATCATGCGAGAGAATGTTGGCGGAGCGTTGACGAGGCCAAAAGACATGACCGTGTATTCATATGAACCATAGTTTGTTCTGAATGATGTCTTAGGGATATCTTGCTCACGAATTCGAATCTGGTGATAGCCCATACGGAGATCAAGCTTGGAGAATACTTGAGCACCTTTGAGTTGTTCAAATAGCTCGTTGATGTTGGGAAGTGGGTACTTGTTCTTTATAGTCTTCTTGTTCAATGGACGGTAATCGACACAAAGTCGGTCCGTTCCATCCTTCTTCTTCACAAAAAGAACTCCACAACCCCACGGAGAGGAACTAGGTCGGATGAGACCCATTCGCTCTTGAATATTGAGTTGCTTCTTCAGCTCCTTCAACTCTTCAGGTCCAAGCTTGTAAGGACGTTTGCAAACAGGTTCTGTGCCAGGCTCAAGATCGATGACAAATTCAACTGGCCGGTGCGGAGGCATTCCTGGAAGCTCTTCTGGAAAGATGTCTTGATATTCGCAAACGACTGGAATTTGAGAGATGGCATCCAGCTCACCCTTCTCATTGAGAGAAAACAGACGAATGGTATCGTCCCTTGCGGCAAAGACAATAACATCCTCAGACAAATGAGTCAATTGAATCTGCCTGGTAGCACAATCAAGCTGAGCCTTGTGCTTAGAAAGCCAATCCATTTCAAGAATAAGATCAATATCCGAGTTACCAAGGACCATTGGAGAGGAAAGAAACTTATAGTCGCCCAATGTGATAGTAACATCTGGAACCTCCAAACTGGCACTCAAATGTTTGCCAGGAGAAACGATATCCATCTGTTTGCCCAAATGAGAAGAAACGAATGCCTTTGCTACGATACCTACCACTTGCTTATCATGCCTCCCAAATTGCCATGTCGAACCTCTAACCCACCTTGTCCTCGCAAACCGTTGTTTGGCTATGTTACCGCTTTGCTCAGCCCCTCCTATAGCATTGTTAGCTGCAGGTGAAGATTGGAGTTTGTTCCTTGTTGGAACATGGATACTTTTGTTGGGATATCACAATATATTTTATTTAATTAATGCATCTATATACTTGGTAAATGGTGGAAGGCTCGGCCTTATGCCTGGTGTTTTGTTCCACTCTTGCCGCCCTAGTTTCCGTCATATCGGTGTTATGTTCCCGGATTTTGCGTTCCTTACACGGTTGGGTTATAATGGGAACCCCTTGACAGTTCGCCTTGAATAAAACTCCTCCAGCAAGACCCAACCTTGGTTTTACCATTTGCACTAACAACCTACCACCTTCCCTTGGGTTCTGCAGACTCAAGGGTCATCTTTATTTTAACCCCCCGGGCCAGTGCTTCTCCAAGTTGGTCTGAAACGGGCAGCCTGCAGGGCCACCTCGGGGAAACTCGAGGGCTGGTTTTACTCGTAGCTTGACCTATCCGGTGTGCCCTGAGAACGAGATATGTGCAACTCCTATCGGGATTTGTTGGCACATCCGGGTGGCTTTGCTGGACTTGTTTTACCATTGTCGAGGATGTCTTGTAACCGAGATGCCGAGTCTGATCGGATTGTCTTGGGAGAAGGAATATCATTCGTTGACCGTGAGAGCTTGTGATGGGCTAAGTTGGGACACCCCTGCAGGGATTGAACTTTTGAAAGCCGTGTCCGCGGTTATGGGCAGATGGGAATTTGTTAATGTCCGGTTGTAGAAAACCTGAAGTTGAACATAATTAAAATGCATCAACCGCGTGTGTAGCCGTGATGGTCTCTTCTCGGCGGGGTCCGGGAAGTGAACATGGTGTTGGAGTTATGCTTGACGTAGGTTGTTTTAGGATCACTTCTTGATCATAGTTATTCGTCCGTGCTTTGCCTTCTCTTCTCACTCTCTTTTGTGAATAGGTTAGCCACCATATATGCTAGTCGCTTGCTGCAGCTCCACATCATACCTTTGCCTTACCTATAAGCTTAAATAGTCTTGATCGCGAGGGTGCGAGATTGCTGAGTCCCCGTGACTCACAGTTTACTTCCAAAACCAGATGCAGGGACCGATCATACCGCTCCAGACGATGCGCTTGAGCTCAAGTGGGAGTTTGATGAAGACTCTCGTCGTTACTATGTGTCTTTCCCAGATGATCAGTAGTGGTGCCCAGTTGGGGCGATCGGGGACCGTGTCGCATGTGGGGGATGATCTCTATTTTGGTACCGTAGTCGTACCATGAGTGTATTGGATGATTGTAATGTTATTCTTGTATTTGTGTGACGTGGCGAGTATAAGCCAACTATGTATCTCTTCCCCTTTTATATATTTACATGGGTTGTTGTGAAGATTACCTTACTTGCGACATTGCTTTCAATGTGGTTATACCTCTAAGTCGTGCTTCGACACGTAGGAGATATAGCCGCATCGAGGGTGTTACACAAGCACTATGCGCATGCTCCTTGGGGGATAGACCGCCACTCATAAGGAAGGCAATCAAAGAACACCTCATGTTTCAAATTTGTCACACAACGGTTACTATACGTGCATGCTATGGGACTTGCAAACCTCAACACAAGTATTTCTCAATTTCACAATTACTTAACTAGCATGACTCTAATATCACCATCTTCATATCTCAAAACAATCATCAAGTATCAAACTTCTCATAGTATTCAATGCACTCTATATGGAAGTTTTTATTATACCCATCTTGGATGCCTATCATATTAGGACTAATTTTATAGCCAAAGCAAATTACCATGTTGTTCTAAAAGACTCTCAAAATAATATTTGTGAAGCATGAGAGATCAATAATTTCTATAAAATAAAACCACCACCGTGCTCTAAAAAGATATAAATGAAGCACTAGAGCAAAATTTATCTAGCTCAAAATATATAAGTGGAGCACATAGAGTATTCTAATAAATTCTGATTCATGTGTGTCTCTACCAAAAGGTGTGTACAAAAAGGATGATTTTGGTAAACTAACAATCAAAGACTCAAATCATACAAGACGCTCCAAGCAAAACACATATCATGTGGTCAATAAAAATATAGCCTCAAGTAAAGTTACCGATAGACGAAGACGAAAGAGGGGATGCCTTCTAGGGCATCCCCAAGCTTAGGCTTCTGGTTGTCCTTGAATTTTACCTTGGGGTGCCTTGGGCATCCCCAAGCTTAGGCTCTTGCCACTCCTTGTTCCAAAATCAATCAAATCTTTACCCAAAAACTTGAAAACTTCACAACACAAAACTCAACAGAAAATCTCATGAGCTCTGTTAGTATAAAAAAATAAATCACCACTTTAAGGTACGATAATGAACTCACTCTTTATTTATATTGGTGTTAAACCTACTGTATTCCAACTTCTCTATAGTTCATACCCCCCGATATTAGCCATAGATTCATCAAAATAAGCAAACAACACACAAAAAACAGAATCTGTCAAAAACAGCACAGTCTGTAGCAATCTGGATAGTTTGAATACTTCTGTAAATCCAAAAACTCTGCAAAATTAGGTTGTGGTGGTGGAAATAGGGTTTCGTGGTGCTCTTGGATTTTTTCAGGGTATATGGATATATATATATAGGAGGAAGAAGTAGGTCGGTGGAGCTGCGAGGGGCCCACGAGGGTGGGGGCGGCCTCCCTGCCTCGTGGCCACCTCGTTTCTTTCTTGACGTCTACTCCAAGTCCCCTGGATCACGTTTGTTCCAAAAATAACTCTCCCGAAGGTTTCATTCCATTTGGATTCAGTTTGATATCCCTTTTCTGCGTAACACTGAAATAGGCAACAGCAATTTGTACTGGGCCTTGGGTTAGTAGGTTAGTCCCAAAAATAATATAAAAGTGTATAATAAAGCCCATTAAACATCCAAAAAATATAATATAATAGCATGGAACAATAAAAAATTATAGATACGTTGGAGATGTATCAAGCATCCCCAAGCTTAATTCCTACTCGTCCTCATGTAGGTAAATGATAAAAACGGAATTTTTGATGTGGAATGCTACCTAACATAATTATCAATGTAATTTTCTTTATTGTGGCATGAATGTTCAGATCCGAAAGATTCAAGATAAAAGTTTAATATTGACATAAAAATAATTATACTTCAAGCATACTAACAAAGTAATCATGTCTTCTCAAAATAACATGGCCAAAGAAAGTTCATCCCTACGAAATCATATAGTTTGGCTATGCTCAATCTTCGTCACACAAAATATTCAGATCATGCACAACCCCGATGACAAGCTAAGCAATTGTTTCATACTTTAGTATTCTCAAACTTTTTCAACTTTCAAGCAATACATGAGCATAAGCCATGGACATAGCACTATAGGTGGAATAGAATGGTGGTTGTGGAGAAGACAAAAAGGAGGAAGATGGTCTCACATCAACTAGGCGTATTAATGGGCTATTGAGATGCCCATCAATAGATTTCATTGTGAGTGAGTAGGGATTGCCATGCAACGGATGCACTAGAGTTATAAATGTATGAAAGCTCAAAAAAAGAAACTAAGTGGGTGTGCATCCAACTTGCTTGCTCACGAAGACCTAGGGCATTTTGAGGAAGCCTATACAAGCCAAGTTCTATAACGAAAATTCCCACTAGTATATGAAAGTGACAAAATAAGAGACTCTCTATCATGAAGATCATGGTGCTACTTTGAAGCACAAGCGTGGAAAAAGGATAGTAGCATTGTCCCTACTCTCTTTTTCTCTCCCTTTTTTGTTTGGCTCCTTTGGCCTCCTTTTTTCATCGGCTTCTTTGGCCTCTTTTTTATTTCCTCACACAGGACAATGATCTAATAATGATGATCATCACACTTCTATTTATTTACAACTCAAGGATTACAACTCGATACTTAGAACAAAATATGACTCTATATGAGTGCCTCCGGCGGTGTACCGGGATGTGAAATGAATCAAGAGTGACATGTACGGAAAAATTATGAATGGTGGCTTTGCCACAAATACGATGTCAACTACATGATCATGCAAGGCAATATGACAATGATGGAGCGTGTCATAATAGACGGAACGGTGGAAAGTTGCATGGAAATATATCTCGGAATGGCTATGGAAATGCCATAATAGGTAGGTATGGTGGCTGTTTTGAGGAAGGTAAATGGTGGGTTTATGGTACCGGCGAAAGTTGCGCGGTACTAGAGAGGCTAGCAACGGTGGAAGGGTGATAATGCGTATAATCCATGGACTCAACATTAGTCATAAAGAACTCACATACTTATTGCAAAAATCTACAAGTCATCAAAACCAAGCACTACGCGCATGCTCGTTGGGGGATAGATTGGTAGGAAAAGACAATCGCTCGTCCCCGACCACCACTCATAAGGAAGACAATCAAATAAACACCTCATGCTTCAAATTTGTTACACAATGGTTACCATATGTGCATGCTACGGGACTTGCAAATCTCAACACAAGTATTTCGCAAATTCACAACTACTCAACTAGCATCACTCTAATATCACCATCCTCATGTCTCAAAACAATAATCAAGCATCAAACTTCTCATAGTATTCACCCCACTTTATATGAAAGCTTTTATTATACCCATCTTGGATGCCCATCATATTAGGACTAGTTTTATAGGCAAAGAAAATTACCATGTTGTTCTAAAAGACTCTCAAAATAATATAAGTGAATCATGAGAGATCAATAATTTCTATAAAATAAAACCCCCACCGTGCTCTAAAAAGATATAAGTGAAGCACTAGAGCAAAATTATCTAGCTCAAAAATTATCTAGCACATAGAGTATTCTAATAAATTCCGATTCATGTGTGTCTCTCCCAAAAGGTGTGTACAGCAAGGATGGTTGTGTTAAACTAAAAGGCAAAGACTCAAATCATACAAGACACTCCAAGCAAAACACATATCATGTGGTGAATAAAAATATAGCCTCAAGTAAAGTTACCGATAGATGAAGACGAAAGAGGGGATGCCTTCCGGGGCATCCCCAAGCTTAGGCTTTTGGTTGTCCTTGAATTTTACCTTGGAGTGCCTTGGGAATCCCCAAGCTTAGTCTCTTACCACTCCTTATTCCAAAATCCATCAAATCTTTACCCAAAAACTTGAAAACTTCACAACACAAAACTTTAACAGAAAATCTCATGAGCTCCGTTAGTATAAGAAAATAGACCACCACTTCAAGGTACTGTAATGAACTCACTCTTTATTTATATTGGCGTTAAACATACTGTATTCCAACTTCTCTATGGTTCATACCCCCCGATACTACTCATAGATTCATCAAAATAAGCAAACAACACACAAAAACAGAATCTGTCAAAAACAGAATAGTGTGTGGCAATCTGGAGGTTTCAAATACTTTTGTAACTCCAAAAATTCTGAAAACTTAGGACGGCTAGGATAAAAAGTATATTGACCGACTGCAGTTGGAATTGGTATTTTGTCGCTCTCTGGTTAAAAAATGATAATTATTTTCGTGAGCGCATACTTTTTGTTTTTATCAGCAAGATCAAACAACAATAACCCAAGAAGATCCTAAAAGCTTTACTTGGCACAAACACTAATTAAAACATAAAAAAACAATCATAACATAAGCTATATGAATTATTTATTACTAAACAGGATCAAAAAGCAAAGAAAAAAATAAAATTGGGTTGCCTCCCAACAAGCGCTATAGTTTTACGCCCTTAAGCTAGGCATCTATAATTTTAATGATGCTCACATGAAATATAGCAATTGAAACATGAAGGGAACATCATGAAGCACATGAAAATCACATCTAAGTCTAACATACTTCCTATGCATAGGCATTATATAAGCAAATAAATTATCAAGACAAGCAAAAACTAGCATATGCAAGGAAGGAGAAAGAAACAATAGCAATCTCATGTAACATCCCAAAATTCTAAATTTTGGAATGTTATAATAAATAGATAGATTTGATTGAATGTTTGATTGATTGTGTGAAATTGAGTGAAATTCGAAACCTTTTTGAAAGCTAAATGAGAGGGAATAAAAGGACTTTCCCAAACTTTCATTTTTTCATTCGTGATCTCCGTGAATTCAAATTCTTTTCACCACGAAACCCTGGAGAGAAGATGACATGACTTCTTCCATTTATTTAAATGACAAGGGGTGTTGAAAATATTTGAATTTCATTTGGAAAATATTTCCAATTCTGAAACTTTAAGCAACTCAATGATTTTCACGAGAGAAGATAAAATGACTTCTTCAAATTATATGAAATATGAGTTGTGAGTTTCAAAGAAACTCAAATTCAAAGTCCTTTTGGAATTATTTTTCAATTTGGAGTTATTTGGATTTTATTCAAATTATTTTTCTCCAAAAACAAAATATATGGAAAATAGGGTAACATGATTCCCTACATTAGAAAATTGGAGAAAAATTAATTTGAAATCATTTTGGTATTTCTAAAATGATTTTTATTGGATTTTATTAGACGAGTAGCACTCTTTGAATTATCTGAATTTGTATGCATTTTATTAATGCTAGGAAAATGTTCATGTCGTAGAAAATCTTTTTCTGAAAATTTTGATATACAATATGCCTATATAAAGTTTTATTTTTATTTTCATTCTTTAGTTTATCGCATTCTGTTTAAAAATCAAAAACTGCGCGCGCGCCTGAAACTAACTGTCGCCCACATGCGCAGTATAGTAGCTTCTGGCGCCCCATTCTTTTTTTTCTCTTAAATAGGCCAGGCCCAGCTAGACTTTTTTTTTAATTTTTTTTCTTAGGCCGAATTTTGTAAAAAAAAATGCACCGTAGTGCGCACGGCCGGCCGAAGGCCTTTAGGCCCATCCGCCTCTTTTCTTCTCTGTTTCGTATATTTTCGTCTATGTTTAGTCCCACATTGCCTAGCCTTTGACCCATAAGCCTATTTTCCACCAATAAATATAGACCCATAGAGCCTCCAAAAATCTTCCGATTCGGGTTAAATCAATATTTTGGTTTGATTAGATTCATTTAAGAAAAATATATTTCTCCTCTCCGGCATGACTTCTGAAAATTGTCTCTTCTCTCCAAAGTTGTCTTTTCTCTGCCTTATAAAGGTATCTTTCTTTGTTTTTTTTTCTTCTTATACCTCCGTAGTTTATTATTTTTAGACTAATATGATAAAATAATTAGATTATCAATTAGTCTACGTATTTATACATTAGACCCTAGCCCGTAGCTATTTTTTCTTCCGTAAAACAGGTTGGCCCGGATTTTTCAAATAGCCATAACTTTTTACTCGTTTGTCCAAATCCAACGAAACCAACGCTCACTTCTTCCTTATGATCTCCTCTATCCAGTAATCCAACTCAAACATGTTCTTGAAAAGTTTAAAATTTAAATTAGATCAGATTTGAATTCAAACTTCGTTTGATCATAACTTGAGTTTCGTAGCTCCGTTTCAGTTGATTCTTTTTGCAAATCGAAGCTCTTGACCTAAACTTTCTGATAAGGCCAAATTCACATAATTTTGGTACTGTTAGAAATTGTTTTATGTTGCAAGAGCTATTTGCTTGGTTTTGATGTTTTCCAAATCGACTTCTTTGATCTTCCCGATCTTCTGAGTGATTGCTTATGCGTGGTTAATATTGCTTGCTCACGATAGATTGAACAGAGTGTGACGAGTAGAACTATCAAGAGTTATGAGTGCGAATCATCTTCATCAACATTGCAGGAAAGTTCACACTTTGATCATATCCCTTTCATACCCAGTTTTTATGCATTAGTTTCACCCTCAAACATTGCATGGGTAGGATTGATAACATGTGGGTATTGGGAAGTAGTTGATGAGGTAGGAACCTATTGCCCTGCATTCAAACCTTGGGAGTTACTATTACGTTATGCTTATATTGCCATGCTATGCTCGTAGACGTGGATTGGGTTTGAGAGTATTTCATGACAGACGTGAGATCGTTAATTAATGGTTTACTTAAGGTGGCAACTTTAACACACATCTGGGTAGATTGAGGCACCTGGGTATTCCAGCGATTGCCTGTCTAGGCACCTGGGTATTCCAGCATTGCCTGTTTTTTTATGGACCACCACCCAGGCTCAAAGGGATCATGAGATTATTCATACTAGAAACTTCCGTGTGCAGCCACAAGCTATTATGGGCTCTAGCATAGTTGATTAAGTCATGTGAACTCTTACAGTGGTAGACTAGCAGATGTAGGGGTTGTAGGTGGTACGGTCTACCCATCGTAAGGTGCAAATGCTTCTGAAAGACTATGTCTCGGTCATCCGTTTCTCAAACACCATGTAGTGCGAGAAATCCAATGGAGGAGATCGAGCCTTGTGGGGAAAAGTGCGCAAACCTCTGCAGAGTGTATAAACTAATCATGATTAGCCGTGTCCCCGGTTATGGATGTTTTGAGTATCTAGTATTTGGATTATCATGTGAATCTCATCATGTTACTTTAAATAATTTTGTTGGGTTTAATGATGTTACTTAATTGGGATTGAGAATGCTGTCAACCATTCTCAATGTTCAACAACCACCATGATAGTTAAATAAAATTTATTCCTTTGAAGTAGGGAAAAATTGGCTTTTCGCTAAAACATATAACCATAGAGCTTTTCCACCAGCCATATATGCATGTAGTGATAGCCATTGTTCATCATTTCTCTCTATGGTGTGAATTTGCTAGTACATTCAATGTACTGACCCTTTGTGGCTGCAACATCTCATGTTGCAGGATATCTTACGACGAGTAAGTGATACGTTAGGGTTACGATTTCTACACTCAACTTTGCCGTTGGTGTTGATGGGAATCCACAACCTTGTTACTTCCGCTATTTGGATTGAGGTAATAGTATTTACATTACTTATACATGTGATTTACCTCTGTTATAAATCCTCGAGTACTGTGTGTGTCAGCATACCGATCCAGGGATGACACTTAAGCACAGAGACTTGATCCATTCGGGTCGGGTCGCTACATCTCAACATAACGAGAGGTAATTTAGTGACACGAAAATGTCTAAAACCATATTTTCCTCTCTCATAATAATTACATGTAGGATCATAATCAAATTCAAAAATATAGCTATCACATAAAATTTTCTCTTCATGATCCACATGCATGCAAAGTTGACACTCTTCCAAAATAGTGGGTGAGGGAGTCCTGGATTAGGGGGTCTCCGGACAGCTGGACTATATTCTTTGTCCGGACTGTTGGACTATGAAGATACAAGATTGAAGACTTCGTCCCGTGTCCGGATGGGACTCTACTTGGCGTGGAAGGCAAGCTAGGCAGTACGGATATGTATATCTCCTCCTTTGTAACCGACCTTGTGTAACCCTAGCCCCCTCTGGTGTCTATATAAACCGGAGGGTTTAGTCCGTAGGACAACATACAATCATACCATAGGCTAGCTTCTAGGGTTTAGCCTCTCTGATCTCGTGGTAGATCTACTCTTGTACTACCCATATCATCAATATTAATCAAGCAGGACGTAGGGTTTTACCTCCATCAAGAGGGCCCGAACCTGGGTAAAACATTGTGTCCCCTACCTCCTGTTACCATCCGCCTTAGACGCACAGTTCGAGACCCCTTACCCAAGATCCGCTGGTTTTGACACCGACATTGGTGCTTTCATTGAGAGTTCCTCTATGTCGTCGCCAGAAGGAAGGATGTCTCATCTCGTCTTTAAATATGGTACTTCTGTCGGGGGAGCTTTGGCTGTCGGCCAAACTCTCCGGCTAGGCGGATTCATCATGACCGCCTGTTCGGCCACCGCGCCGATGATGACTTCTCGGGTCATCGAAAACAACCTCCAGGTCAAATCGGCACTCGCCGAACAGATGAATCCAATGGAGCTCGCCTCCTTAAACGAGCTCTTGGATCGCATCGCCGCCTTGGGAGTCGCTATGGACTATGATCGGATTGGGCTTAAACCCGACTGAAGGGAGATTAACTCTCCACCAATCACCCATCATATTTTAGTGGTGGAGGAACAACGCGGCGACCTTTCCTCTATCCTGAGGACCAATTATGTCCGGATTCCCGAGCTCTTCGAGCCGGACGCCCGTTCACAGGAGGACAACATCCAATCCCTGAACCTTGAGTCAGGCAGTGGACCAGGATTATCGGGTAACACCCCGGAACCGGAACTTCCAAAATTAGAAACTCCTCGGCCCCTGGATCCCAGATCGGGAGTGGGTTCGGATTCAATTCCACCCACCCACCCAAACATAAGCGATCTTTCCCGCATCAGGCAAGAACCCCAGGAAACAGTACATCACTATTGGGCCAGATTCCTCCTTGCAATGAACAAGGTTAAGGACTGTCGCGAGGAAGACGCAATCTCATTTTTCTGCAGTAATTGCACGGACAAGGGAATCCTTAACGCCATAAATTACTGTGAGATAACACGCTTCGCTGATTTGGCGTCCATAGTACGAAAGTACTGTGCCATGGAAAGTGCCTGGAAAACCAAATCAAACTTTTGGGATTATCGGGCCCTGAATACAAACCCAGTCCGAAATAAAAGGGTGCATTATCACAATACACCAGGTCAACTACGAAAAAGCAAAGACCCTCTACAGGGCATGGAATCGTACTGGAGGGATGGCTCAACGGACCCTGCAAAATTCATAGCACAACGGATACCGCACAGCCTTAGAGCATGTTGGATACTCCGGTAGGTGGCCAAAAGTGGTGAGGATCTCCTTATACCAAATACCACAGAGCACCATCCCTTGGATAGCAATACGGTATTAACAGTGTTCGAGACCTTCGCGTCAAATAATAGGCGCAAGCGAACACTCCGCAGCATGGCCGAAATCTACCACGTAGCAGCAATAAATCCATGGAGTGACACGGCTATTACCTTCAATGCCAGTGATGAACCTAAATTCCGAACAGCCCGAGCACCAGCCGCACTAGTCCTCAGTCCAATCATGGATGGCTGTCGACTTACCAAAGTACTCATGGACGGCGGCAGTGGACTAAACCTCATCTATGAGGAAACTCTTCAAAAGATGGAAATATACTGGAACCGCATCGAGCAAAGTAGCACAACCTTTAGAGGAATTATCCCTAGTCGGGAAGCACGCTGTGCTGGGAAAATCACACTAGATGTGGTATTCGGCACGCGGGACAATTACAGGTCCAAAGAAATTACATTCCAAGTGGCCCCGTTCAGCAGTGGCCATCACGCTCTTTTAGGACGGGAGACGTTCACAATCTTCCAAGTCGTACCCCATTATGGCTACATGAAGCTTAAAATGCCCGGGCCCAACGGAATCATCACTCTCGCCAGTGATCCGGACACAGCACTCCGCGCCGAAAACAAAACAGGAGCATTGGCCCTCGAGGCATTATCCGAAGCCCTCTCGGCCGAGGAATTAACCACGCTACGCTCGACAGTGGACAGGGACGACGTGATACTCGACAAAAGATCCAAGTCCACCTCTTTTAAACCAGCGGATGAAATAGTCAAATTCCAAGTCCACCCAATGGACCCTACAAAAATAGCCTCCATCGGGGCACAGTTAAACCCCATTGTGCACGCCGCACTACGAGAGTTCCTGCGCGAGAACTGGGACATATTCGCCGGCATCCCTCAGACATGCCAGGAATCCCACGCAGGCTGGCCGAGCATAGCCTCAATATCCTAAAGGGATTCAAGCCAGTCAAGCAAGCTCTTCGGCGTTTCTCCGAACCTAAGAGACAAGCCATGGGAGAAGAACTAGCCAAGTTATTGGAGGCCGGATTCATCAGAGAAATAAAACATTCGGACTGGCTAGCAAACCTGGTGATGGTACCAAAGGTCGATTTCAAAGACCTCAATAAAGCTTGCCCAAAGGATCCCTTCCCCCTCCCACGCATCGATCAAATTATTGATGCTACCGCAGGAAACGAGTCATTGTGTTTCCTCGACGCATACTCCGGTTACCACCAAATCAAGATGGCGGAGTCCGACCAAGCTGCAACGGCATTCATCACACCATACGGTCCCTTCTGTTTCAACACAATGCCTTTTGGGCACAAAAACGCCGGCGCAACATATCAGCGCATGATTCAGACATGCCTGGAGAAACAAATTGGCAAGACAGTAGAGGCATACGTAGACGATGTGGTCGTCAAAACCAAACACGTCGACTCTTTGATAGACGACTTGAGGCTCACATTCGACAACCTCCGAACATATGACATCAAGCTCAATCCGGAAAAATGCGTTTTCGGCATACCAGCCGGAAAGCTCCTGGGATTCATTGTTTCCAGTAGAGGTATTGAAGCTAATCCGGCCAAAATCCGAGCGTTGTCATAGTTGGCTACCCCAACAGACCTCAAACAAATCCATAAGTTAACTGGATGTGTGGCGGCTCTAAGCCGCTTTATCTCCCTCTTAGGAGAAAAGGCTTTACCCCTCTATCGCCTCCTTCGACGCACCGAACACTTCGAGTGGACGGACGCGGCCATAGCTGGATTGGAAGAAATAAAGGCCATTTTGGCAACCAACCCAATCCTGGACGCACCAAACATAGGCGAACCAATGCTGTTATACATTGCGGCAACTCATCAAGTTGTAAGTGCGGTGCTCGTTGTCGAACGGGAAGAGGACGGACACAAATTCCCCCTTCAAAAGCCGGTATATTATGTATCCGCTGTCCTCACTCCATGCAAATCATGGTACCCGCATTACCAAAAGATAGCATATGCGGTATTCATGGCATCGCGGAAACTGCGACACTACTTTCAAGAGTGTTCGATTAGAGTAGCCTCGGAAGTGCCACTTAATGATATTATCAACAACCGCGACGCTATGGGCCGGGTTGCCAAATGGGCCATTGAGCTCCTCCCATTCGACATAACATACAAACCTCGCCGAGCCATTAAATCGCAAGTACTGGCCGACTTCGTCGCCGAATGGACGGAGGCCAAACTCCCTAAAGAGTACGGCACATACTCCAATTGGATCATGCACTTCGACGGTTCTAAAATGTTGGCCGGTCTAGGGGCTGGCGTCGTCCTGACGTCCCCAACCGGAGATACCATTCGGTACATACTGCAAATATTGTATACAGACTCCAACAATGCAGCCGAATACGAAGCTCTATTGCATGGTCTTCGGATGGCAGTCTCCATGGGCATTCAACGCCTGGAGGTGCGTGGGGATTCAAACCTCGCAATATCCCAAAAAACGGAGATTTTGACACCAAGGATACGAAAATGGCGGCCTACCGAAACGCCGTCCTAAAAATGTTAGCTCGGTTCGAGGGACTCGAATTTCATCATGTGGCTCGGGAAAACAATCAGGCGGCGGATATCCTCACCCGCATCGGCGCAAAACGCGACACGGTCCCTCCCAACATATTTTTGGAAAGGCTTTTCAAGCCATCCGTAGTATGGGAAGGGGACTATCGGTGTCAAAACCGGCGGATCTCGGGTAGGGGGTCCCGAACTGTGCGTCTAGGCCGGATGGTAACAGGATGCAAGGGACACGATGTTTTACCCAGGTTCGGGCCCTCTTGATGGAGGTAAAACCCTACGTCCTTCTTGATTAATATTGATGATATGGGTAGTACAAGAGTAGATCCACCACGAGATCAGAGAGGCTAAACCCTAGAAGCTAGCCTATGGTATGATTGTATGTTGTGATTTTTGTCCTACGGACTCAAACCCTTCGGTTTATATAGACACCAGAGAGGGTTAGGGTTACACAAGGTTAGTTACAAAGGAGGAGATATCCATATACGTATTGCCTAGCTTGCCTTCCACGCCAAGTAGAGTCCCATCCGGACACGAGACGAAGTCTTCAATCTTGTATCTTCATAGTCTAACAATCCGGCCAATGGAGATAGTCCGGCTGTCCGGAGACCCCCTAATCCAGGACTCCCTCAGTAGCCCCGAACCAGGCTTCAATGATGATGAGTCTGGCGCGCAGTATTGTCTTCGGCATTGCAAGGCGGGTTCCTCTCCAAATTCTATGTACCTATCGAAATAATATCCGGTTTCTTGTGAATGTTTGTACTCCTCGGCTTCCATGCCCAATAATAGCCACTTTCCACGTGTCGAGCGAATGTGAAGAGCCAGGGTGTTTTCATATTTACCCCCTAGCTGTGTGAATGAGCCACCTATTTAAAAAGACGAGGATTCAGATCCAAATCACACCATCCCCCCTTGGCGAGCCTTCATCAGAGCGCACCCGACAGAGATCCATTCCATCATGGCCGGTCGACGCAGCTCCTCCTCTTGCACCCCTAGCTCCAAGCCGGAGATTGGGAGAGATGTTCCATCCCGCATAGCAAATTGGTGATGCTTCAGTCCAAGGGATTTCTTTCCCCAGTGTACCTGGTCCCGGTTCGAGCCGGGCTTGCCACCTACAATGGCGGAGAGCAAGCGGAGAGCCGCCCCAATCCCTCCAAGGGAGAGCGGGTATGCCTTGTCCCTTATTTGGTAAGAGGGCTCGGATTCCCAATTCATCCGTTTCTCCGAGGGCTTCTGGAGTTCTACGGCCTCAAGTTGCACAACCTTACGCCTGCCTCCTTGCTGCATATCGCGGGATTCGTAGCCCTTTGTCAGTTGTTTTTGGGCTGTGAGGCTCATTTCGCTCTCTGGAAGAAGCTGTTCTGCCTTGTGCCCCGTTCTAAGAAGGGATCAATATATCAAGTAGGCGGAGACGAAGTGTGGCGTATTGCCAGGACCGGATACCTATCCGGGACCCCGAAGAATACGTCCAAAGACTGGCCTTCAGAATGGTTTTATATAGAAGATGTCCCCCTCCCGGACCCTATTCGGATCGGCCTTCCGGAGTTCGACAACGCCCCTTTGAAGAAGCGCCAGAGCTGGCGTCTACGAAGCTCCCTAGAGGAAGATGACAGGGACATTCTTTACCTGATGAGCCGGATAAGTTTTTTAGCTCGATCCGGATTGACCATGATCGAGGTCATGCCACATGCATCATGCGGGGGGTGCAGCCGCTTCAGTATAGAGGCCACCCCATGTGGGATTTCAACGGGGAGGATGACGCCACCCGCCACGGCCGCAAAGGGCCAGGATCGGCTGATGATCTAATAAAGATCTTATCCACTTTGTAGAAGGGAAAAGAGGAGGAATCCCTTCGTGTCAACCCGCAGGGCGGATTTTCTATGTACAATCCTCCGAGCTGGGTAAGCAGAGACTTTTTATCACCCATCTATTTCGTATTCCCGTAGTTAAGTATTTATTCTAGCGATTTTATCGCTGGAGCTGCGACAGGCAGTAAAGGAGATAAACAGCCCTCCTGCACAACCCGAGGACCCCGGACGGTCCCTTGACCCGACCTCCCAGGAGGATCTGGACATATCTATGGAGCTAATCGACGGGGTATTTTACCAATGGAGTAATGACAACGCCTTGGTGGCCATTACAGCCGATTACCCTGGGCTAGTTCCAGCCTCACAGGTGACTAAGACCGAAGTCCAGCATTCAAAAAGGGATCCGTCCTTGCGCTTTTTGATTGCCGTATAACAGCCGTGTTTTGTAGGGGAGGTCCTCGGGGCAGAAGGTCGAGCCTGTGGCAACTAGCCAACAAGGGGCCGCAAGGCCAGACAGGCTGAAAAGATCCACAGTCCGGATTGAGGCACCGGCGCAGTGGTACGACACGCCGTCTTTATTGCAAGACATTATTTGCGGAGGCATATTAACGCCCATGCCTTCTTTTCAAGAAAAAGAGAGCTCGCCGGACTATACCCGGAGAGGCTACCAATTGCGCCTCCACAAGCCAGGCTCCAAGGCCAGATTCAGAGGCGGGAACGAATACAAGGCGTGCGCCGGGTGCTCCTCCGACAGAGGATGCGGATAAACTGTCTGCCACCCATTCCGAGGTGGAAAGTGCCATGAACCACAGGCGTCGTCGGACTATTCTTCGCGACGCTTGTTTCACCCAAGAGGCATTGGATGCTTTCAACTCGGGAGACGCGCACCTCCGTGCCGCTCAAAATGGTCTAGCCAGAGCCACGGAGCAGTATGTAAAGGACATACGGGTGAGAAAATTTGATGATTATATATATCAGTAGCCCCTGAGACTTGAAACAGTTAGGATAACTGATTTAAGGATCATTTGTTATGCAGGTTCTTACAGAAAAGAATACTCAACTGTCCCAGGAGCTGGAAGAGTGCAAAGTCCAACTGCAGGCCGTACTAGCCGCAGCAGGGGAGCCCAAAGAGACCCCCTCTAGTAACATATCCTTCGGATGATAAGTATCATATTAGAATGCGGCGTATATGCAGATCTGACGATAAAATTATAGATGACACTGGAGTAAATCCGGATAAGCAACAGCTCATACGCCAGCTGAAGGCCGGTGAGAGCGTGCCGACGAGGGTGAGGCAGGAGCAAAATGATCTCCAAGATGCCAACACCAAGTTGGGCGTGGAACTAAAAGATGTTCGTGCCCAACTGTCGGACTCTGTTAAGGAGAATCGGCGGCTTCGGCGCGGCATATTTAGTAAGTGCTTGAACGAACTTTGAAAAAAGAGTTCGGCAAGGAAGCTGGCTGACAGAGTTATGTTTGTAGGTATGCTAACAGGTCGTCCTGCCGAGGAGATGCCTGGTTCGACGGGTGATCTTCTTCCTGAGCTCTCGCAGTTGCACGAACGGGTTCGGCAGGTGATGCAAGGCATTGCCCAGGCCTTGTGGCCGTCCGTCTCCATACCCGAAAGCCTTGAAGAGCTTGCAGAAAAGCTGAAGGGAGCACGGCGGCGCTTCCGATTATGGAAGATATCGGCCTGCCGTCAGGGTGCCAGGGAAGCCTGGGCAATGGTGAAGACACGGTACACGACGGCTGACCCGAACCACATGGCTGAAGTTGGACCTGTGGGGCCTGATGGCAAGGAGATCCATGTGAGTTTAGTGTACGGCCAAGTAGAATTGGCCGCAAAGTATTCCCAACAAGACTGTAGACTAGACAGCCTATTGGATGGCATTGAAGAGGAATTCAACCGGTTAAATTGACTGTAATTTTGAAGTGGCATGTATGATGCCTTCTAGCCGGATTGTAGATCGTTTGTCGTGGCGGACCTTTTCGCTTCAACCTCGGGACCCGACAGTCCAGAGTGTATCCGAATACCCTCTCGGTTATGTAAGAACCAGGGCATGCGTGGAGACCAGGCGTAGGGGTCATTAGTGCTTTATCAGACAAGTGCCCAACTAGTTATGTTATATTACATGGGTAGTAAGAAACATCTTCCACAGAGAATAGTTCCGTTAAGGGTTCCTTTCCCTGGGTAGGCATGCCCTAAAGTGCATGTCCGGACTGCGACAAGAAGCGTAGAAAAAACATCTGGGGGAAGATATGGATAATAAATAAAAGTCATCTTTTGTTCACCGACCGAATATTATCTTAAGAACGCTAGCTTTCGGCTTCACCCAGTCTGAGGTACACGTCCGGATGACCCGGCGGTAACAATCGCAGAGGTGCTCCCCTTATGCCCTAGACAAATTAATGGGAACGTAGGGCATAAATACAAGAGCCAGGCAACCCAGCTTGGCCAAAACTTAAGTCATATCAATGCATATAATGGTGAAAAAAGGTACATGCGGAAGTATAACGCATGTGTTGGGCGTGATGCCCAGGCAAAAAATTTAAGCTTCTATGAAAGAAAGCCCCAGGTGTAGGGAGTGCGGCTAGCACATCTGTAATGTACAAGTGAGGCACAAGGTGACCCTTGAAGGCCTAGAGAAATAAAAGAAAGAAAGGGAAACAAGACAGATGACGCATATGCAGAAAATGGACAAAGGGAGGGGACTAATATAAAGTCCGGTGCTAGGCGTAGAATCTTCGGAGCCTGGCTGTGTTCCATGGGTTTGGCTCGAGTCGACTAGTCGATGCATCCCGCAGTCGGTACGCTCCGCCGGCCAGAACTTGGTCGATGATGAAGGGACCTTCCCATTTTGGCTCTAGCTTGTTCTTTTTCTTATCCGGCAACCGGAGAACTAGTTCGCCAATGTTATAAGTTTTGGCCCGTACTTCTCTGCTTTGGTATCTGCGAGCCTGTTGCTGGTAAAATGCGGAACGGGCTTTGGCTATGTCACGCTCTTCCTCCAAGGTGTCCAGACTGTCCTGCCGATCGAGCTCAGCTTCTCTTTCTTCGTACATGCGCACTCGAGGTGAGTCATGAATTATGTCACAGGGCAAGACTGCCTCTGCGCCATACACCATAAAAAATGGCGTGTATCCGGTACTATGATTCGGCGTGGTCCGCAGCCCCCAGAGTACGGAGTCGAGCTCCTCTACCCAGTGCGTGTCAGACTCTGTTAAGGAGCGCACTAATCTGGGCTTAATGCCGCTCATTCTAAGACCATTTCCTCGTTCGACTTGACCGTTGGTTTGTGGGTGATAGACTGAAGCATAATCAAGCTTGATGCCCATTTTGCTGCACCAGAGTTTTACCTCGTTGACCATGAAGTTCATGTCGTTATCAGTGATGATGCTGTGGGGGACGCCGTAACGGTGTACAACCCTGGATATGAATTCTATCACCGGACCGGATTCGGTTGTTTTAACCGGTTTGGCCTCTATCCATTTGGTGAATTTATCCACCATGACCAATAAGTATTTTTTCTTGTGGGTTCCCCCTTTAAGAGGTCCAACCATGTCAAGCCCCCAGACCGCGAAGGGCCATGTAATGGGGATTGTTCGGAGGGCGGTGGGTGGCATGTGGCTTTGATTTGCAAAGAGCTGGCAACCGGCGCAACATTGGACCAAGTCCAGTGCGTCTGCCTGGGCCGTTGGCCAATAGAATCCTGTACGGAAGGCCTTGCTTACAAGAGCTCGGGCTGCGGCGTGATGACCGCCGAGTCCGGCATGAATTTCTGCCAAAAGGTTCCGTCCTTCCTCTTCGGAGATGCACCGTTGAAGGACTCCGGTAGCGCTTTTTTTGTATAATTCTCCCTCGTGGACCCTGTAGGCCTTGGATCGCCGCACTATGCAGCATGCCTCATTTTGGTCCTCCGTAAGTTCCTGTCTAGTTAGGTAGGCCAGGAATGGTTCTGTCCACGGGGCAATAATGGCCATTATTTCGTGGACTGATTGTGTTATTTCGGTGGTAGAGCCTCCGATTGTGTCAGAGGGTTCAGTATCAGGTATTTTGGCCGGGTCTAGACTGTTGTTACCGGTGTCCCCTTCCCATTCTATGGATGGCTTGAAGAGCCGTTCCAGGAATATGTTGGGAGGGACCGCGTCGCGTTTTGCACTGATGCGGGCGAGGATACCCGCCGCCTGATTGTTTTCCCGAGCCACATGGTGAAATTCGAGCCCCTCGAACCGAGCTGACATTTTTAGGACGGCATTGCGATAAGCTACCATTTTCGGATCCTTAGCTCAAAGTCTCCATTTATTTGGGATATCGTGAGGTTTGAATCCCTGCGCACCTCTAGGCGTTGAATGCCCATGGATACTGCCATCCGGAGACCATGTAGAAGGGCCTCATATTCGGCTGCGTCGTTGGAGTCTGTATACATTATCTGTAATACGTATTGAACGGTATCTCGTATTGGGGACGTCAAAACGACGCCAGCCCCCAGACCAGCCAACATTTTGGAGCCGTCGAAGTGCATGATCCAGTTTGAATATGTGCCATACTCTTTAGGAGTTCGGCTTCCGTCCATTCAGCGACGAAGTCAGCCAAAACTTGCGACTTAATGGCTCACCGTGGCTTGTAAGTTATGTCGAACGGGAGGACCTCAATGGCCCATTTGGCAGTCCGGCCCGTCGCGTCGCGGTTGTTTATAATATCGTTAAGTGGTACTTCCGAGGCTACCGTTATCGAACACTCTTGAAAGTAGTGTCGCAGCTTCTGGGATGCCATAGATACCGCATATGCTATCCTTTGATAATGCGGGTACCGTAATTTGCACGGAGTAAGGACAGTGGACACATAGTAAACTGGCTTTTGAAGGGGGAATTTATGTCTGTCCCCTTCTCGCTCGACGACGAGCACTGCGCTTACTACTTGATGAGTTGCCGCAATGTATAATAGCATTGGTTCGCCAACGTTTGGTGCGGCCAGGACTGGGTTTGTTGCCAATATGGCTTTTATTTCGTTGAGTCCGGCCGAGGCGGCATCCGTCCACTCGAAGTGTTTGGTGCGCCGGAGGAGGCGATAAAGGGGTAATGCCTTTTCTCCCAAGCGGGAGATAAAGCGGCTTAGAGTCGCCACGCATCTAGTCAATTTTTGTATTTGTTTGAGGTCTGTTGGGGTAGCCAACTATGAAAACACTCGGATTTTGGCCGGATTAGCTTCATACCTCTACTGGAGACAATGAATCCCAGGAGCTTTCCGGTTGGTACGCCGAAAACGCATTTTTCCGGATTGAGCTTGATGTCATATGTTCGGAGGTTGTCGAATGTGAGCCTCAAGTCGTCTACTAGAGTTTCGACATGCTTGGTTTTAATGACCACGCCGTCCATGTATGCCTCCACTGTTTTGCTGATCTGGTTTGCCAGACATGTCTGAATCATGCGCCGATATGTTGCGCCCGCGTTTTTGATCCCGAAGGGCATTGTGTTGAAGCAAAATGGGCCGTATGGTGTGATGAATGTCGTTGCGGCTTGGTCTGGCTCCGACATTTTAATTTGATGGTAGCCGGAGTATGCGTCGAGGAAACACAATGAATCGTGTCCTGCGGTGGCATCGATGATTTGATCGATGCGGGGGATGGGGGAAGGGATCCTTTGGGCAGGCCTTGTTAAGGTCCTTAAAATCGACGCACAAGCGCCAGGATTTGTCCTTCTTTGGTACCATCACCATGTTTGCTAGCCAGTGCGGATGTTTTATGTCTTTGATGAATCCGGCTTCCAATAGCTTGGCTAGTTCCTCTCCCATGGCTTGTCTCTTAGGCTTGGAGAAACGTCGAAGAGCCTGCTTGACTGGCTTGAATCCTTTTAGGACATTTAAGCTGTGCTCAGCCAGCCTGCGTGGGATTCCTGGCATGTCTGAAGGGTGCCAGGCGAAAATGTCCCAGTTCTCGCGTAGGAACTCTCGCAGTGCGACGTCGACATCAGGGTTTAATTGTGCCCCGATGGAAGCTGTTTTTGTAGGGTCCGTTGGATGGACTTGGAATTTCACTATTTCGTCCGCCGGTTTAAAGGAGTTGGACTTGGATCTTTTATCGAGTATCACATCGTTCATGTTCACTGTGGAGCGCAACACAGTTAGTTCCTCGGCCGCTAGGGCTTCGGATAGTGCCTCGAGGGCCAGTGCGGCTGTCTTATTTTCGGCCCGGAGTGCTATGTCTGGATCACTAGCAAGAGTGATGATTCCATTGGGCCCGGGCATTTTGAGCTTCATGTACCCGTAATGGGGTATGGCTTGGAAGGTTATACACGCCTCCCGCCCTAGTAGAGTGTGGTATCCGCTGCTGAACGGGGCCACTTGGAATGTAATTTCTTCGGACCTGTAATTATCCGCGTGTCGAATATCACATCTAGTGTGATTTTCCCGGCACAGCGTGCTTCCCGACTGGGGATGATTCCTCGAAAGGTTGTGCTATTGTGCTCAATGTGGCTCCAGTCTATTTCCATCTTTTGAAGAGTTTCCTCATAGATGAGGTTTAATCCGCTGCCGCCGTCCATGAGTACCTTGGTGAGTCGAAAGCCGTCCACAATTGGACTAAGGACCAGTGCGGCTGGTGCTCGGGCTGTTCGGAATTTGGGTTCGTCACTGGCATTGAAGGTAATAGCCGTGCCACTCCAAGGATTTATTTCTGCTATGTGGCAGATTTCGGCCATGCTGCGGAGTGCTCGTTTACGTCTATTATTTGATGCGAAGGTCTCAAAGACCGTTAAGACCGTATTGTTGTCCACGGGATGGTGCTCTGTGGTTTTTGGGAGGAGCAGATCATCACCACTTTTGGCCACCTTCCGAAGTATCCAACATGCTCTAAGGCTATGCGTTGGTATTGCATCCGCTGTACTATGAATTTTGCAGGGTCCGTTGAGCCACCCCTCCAGTACAGTTCCTTGCCCCGTTGAGGGCTTTTGCTTTTTGGTAGTTAATCTAGGTGTATTGTGATAATGCACCCTTTTACTTTGGACTGGGTTTGTATTCAGGGCCGGATTATCCCAAAAATTTATTTCGGTTTTCCAGGCGCTTTCCATCGCACAGTACTTTCGTACTATGGACACCAAGTCGGCAAAGCGTGTAATTTCGCGGCGACTTATGGCATTGAGGATTCCCTTGTCCATGCAATTATTGCAAAAGAATGAAATTGCGTCTTCCTCGCGGCAGTCCTTTATCCTGTTCATGACTAGGAGGAATCTGGCCCAGTAATGGTGTACTGTTTCTTCAGGCTCTTGCCTAATTTGGGATTGATCGCGTATGTTTGGGTGGGTGGGTGGGATTGAATCCGAATCCTCACCCGATCTGAGACTCAGGGGCCAAGGAGTTTCCGAACTCGAAAGTTTGGATTCTTGGATGTTTTCTGATAAATCTAGCCCGCTGCCTGATTCTAGGTTCAGGCCTTGAGTGACGTCCCCCCTCCGCGGGTATCCGGCTTGGAGGGATCGGGAATCCGGACATAGCTAGTCCTTAAGATAGTTGAAGGGTTACCGCATTGTTCCTCCACCACTGCAACATGATGGGTGACCTGGGGAGAGTTAATCTCTCTCAGATCAGGTTTAAGTCCAATCTGATCATTGTCTGTAGCGACTCCCAGGGCGGCGATGCGATCCAAGAGCTCGTTCAGGGAAGAGAGCTCCATTGGATCTAACTG
The DNA here is from genome assembly GCF_018294505.1 of Triticum aestivum. Classification (NCBI taxonomy): domain Eukaryota; kingdom Viridiplantae; phylum Streptophyta; class Magnoliopsida; order Poales; family Poaceae; genus Triticum; species Triticum aestivum. The sequence goes on from NC_057806.1 coordinate 119,619,749, forward strand.
CTCGGCAAGCTCCGAGTTGACGTGAAGATTGCTTTCGATGACCCGAGAAGTCATCATCGGCGCAGCGGCCGAACAGGCGGTCGTAAGAAAACCACCTAGCCGGAGAGTTTGGCCGATAGCCAAAGCTCCCTCAGTGATAGTGCCGTCTTTAAAGACGAGATGAGACATCCTTCCTGGTGGCGACGGCACAACGGAACTCTCAATGAAAGCACCAATGTCGGTGTCAAAACCGGCGGATCTCGGGTAGGGGGTCCCGAACTGTGCGTCTAGACCGGATGGTAACAGGAGGCAAGGGACACGAAGTTTTACACAGGTTCGGGCCCTCTTGATGGAGGTAAAACCCTATGTCCTGCTTGATTAATATTGATGATATGGGTAGTACAAGAGTAGATCCACCACGAGATCAGAGAGGCTAAACCCTAGAAGCTAGCCTATGGTATGATTGTATGTTGTGATTGTTGTCCTACGGACTAAAACCCTTCGGTTTATATAGACATCGGAGAGGGTTAGGGTTACACAAGGTCGGTTACAAAGGAGGAGATATCCATATACGTATTGCCTAGCTTGCCTTCCACGCCAAGTAGAGTCCCATCCGGACACGAGATGAATTCTTCAATCTTGTATCTTCATAGTCTAACAGTCCGGCCAATGGAGATAGTCCGGCTGTCTGGAGACCCCGTAATCCAGGACTCCCTCAGGGAAACCGGCAACAACAGTCCGGACCCGGGAAAAATACCCGATACCGAACTCTCTAACACAATCGGAGGCTCCGCCACCAAAATAACACCTTCAGCCCACGAAGTAATGGCCATTATTGCCCCGTGGACAGAACCACTCCTGGCCTACCTAACTAGACAGGAACTTCCGGAGGACCAAAATGAGGCACGCTGCATAGTGCGGCGATACAAGGCCTACAGGGTCCATGAGGGAGAATTGTACAAGAAAAGCACTACCGGAGTCCTTCAAAGGTGCATCTCCGAAGTGGAAGGGCGGAATCTTTTGGCAGAAATTCACGCCAGACTCGGTGGTCATCACGCCACAGCCCGGGCTCTTGTAAGCACGGCCTTCCGTACAGGATTCTATTGGCCAACGGCTCGGGCAGATGCACAGGACTTGGTCCAATGTTGCACCGGTTGCCAGCTCTTTGCAAATCAAAGCCACATGCCACCCACCGCCCTCCAAAAAATACCCATTACATGGCCCTTTGCGGTCTGGGGGCTCGACACGGTTGGACCCCTTAAAGGGGGAACCCATAAGAAAAAATACTTATTGGTCATGGTGGATAAATTCACCAAATGGATAGAGGCCAAACCAGTTAAAACAGCCGAATCCGGACCGGTGATAGATTTCATATCCAGGGTGGTACACCGTTATGGCGTCCCCCACAGCATCATCACTGATAATGGCACAAACTTCACGACCGACGAGGTAAAACTCTGGTGCAGCAAAATGGGCATCAAGCTCGATTATGCCTCAGTCTATCACCCACAAACCAACGGTCAAGTTGAGCGAGCAAACAGTCTTATAATGAGCGGCATTAAACCTAGATTAGTGTGTGCCTTAATGGAGTCTAACATGCACTGGGTAGAGGAGCTCGACTCCGTACTCTGGGGGCTGCGGACCATGCTGAATCGTAGTACCGGATATACACCCTTCTTTATGGTGTACGGCGCAGAGGCAGTCTTGCCATGTGACATAATTCATGACTCACCTAGAGTGCGCATGTACGAAGAAAGAGAAGCTGAGCTCGATCGGCAGGACAGTCTGGACACCTTGGAAGAGGAGTGCGACGTAGCCAAAGCCCGTTCCGCGTTTTATCAGCAACAGGCTCGTAGATACCAAAGCAGAGAAGTACGGGCCAAAACTTAGAACGTTGGCGAACTAGTTCTACGCCTACCGGATAAGAAAAAGAACAATCTCGAGCCCAAATGGGAAGGTCCCTTCATTATTGACCAAGTTCTGACCGGTAGAGCATTCCGACTGCGGGATGCATCGACTAGTCGACTCGAGCCGAACCCATGGAACGCGGCCAGGCTTCGAAAATTCTACGCCTAGCCCGGACTCTATGTTAGTCCCCTGCCTTTGTCTATTTTTCACAAATGCATTATCTGTCTTGTTTTCCTTTCTCTCTTTCTTTTCTTATTTCTCTAGGCCTTCAAGGGTCACCTTGTGCCTTGTTCGCACATGACATATGCGCTAGCCGCACTCTTCATACCTGGGGGCTTCTTTCACAGAAGCTTAAATTATTTATCTGGGCTTCAGGCCCAGCACATGTGTTATACTTCCGCATGTACCTTTTTTCACCATTATATGCATCGATATGACTTAAGTTTTGGCCAAGATGGGTTGCCTGGCTCTTGTATTTATGCCCTACGTTCCCGTTAATTCTGCTAGGGCATAAGGGGAGCACCCCTGTGATTGTTACTGCCGGGTCAGCCGAATGTGTACCTCAGACTGGGTGAAGCCGAAAGCTAGCATTCTTAAGGGAATATTCAGTCGGTGAACAAAAGATGATTTTTTATTTTTCATATCTACCCCCAGATGTTTTTCCTGTGTTTCCTGTCGCAGTCTGGACATGCACTTTAGGGCATGCTTGCCCAGGGAAAGGAACCCTTAACGGAACTATTCTCCCTGGAAGATGTTTTCTTACTAACCATGTAATATAACATAACTAGTTGGGCACTTGTCTGATAAAGCACTAATGACCCCTACGCCTAGTCTCCACGCATACCCCGGTTCTTATATAACTGAGCGGGTATTCGGATACACTCCGGACTATTGGGCCCGGAGGCTGAAGCGAAAAGGTCCGCAACGACAAATGATCTACAATCCGGCTAGAAGGCATTATACATGTCACTTCAATTACATAGTCATGCAGACTGACTAAATTCTTCTTCTATACCATCCAATAAGCGGTCTAGCTTACAATCCTGTTGGGAATACATTGTGGCTAATTCTACTTGCCCATAAACTGAGCTAACAGGAATCTCTTTTCCGTCGGGCCCCACAGGTCCGACCTCGGCCATGTGATTTGGGTCTGCTTTGGTATACCGCGTCTTCACCATGGCCTAGGCTTCTCTGGCACCCTGTCGGCAGGCTGATATCTTCCATAATCGGAAGCGCCGCCGCGCTCCTTTGAGCTTCTCCACAAGCTCCGCAACACCCTCTGGCAGGGAGACAGACGGCCACAAGGCCTGGGCAACACCCTGCATCACCTGCCGAACTTGTTCATGCAGATGTGACAGCTCAGACAGAAGATCACCCGCAGACCCGGGCATTTCCTCCACAGGACGACCCGTCAGCATACCTACAAACATAACGCTGTTAGTCGGCTTCTTCGCCGAATACCTTTAAAGGATTCGTTCAAGCACTTACTAAAAATGCCGCGTCGAAGCCTCTTATTCTCCTTCTCGGAGTCTGCAAGATGGCCCCGAACGTCTTTTAGTTCCATGTTCAGCCTTATATTGGCGTCTTGGAGATTGTTTTTCTACCGCCTAACCTCAGTCAGCACGCGTTTGCCAGCTTCTAGTTGCCGCATAACATGCTGGTCCCCCAGATTTTCTCCGGATTCATCTGCAAAATCTATTGTTAGATTTGCAGCCACGCCGCGCACTATATGGTAACCATCATTCTTTAAAATGTTACCAACAGGAGGCTTTTTCTGTTCCTGCAATGCGGCAATAGCGGCCCGCAGTTGGGTCTTGCATTCCTCCAGCTCCTGGGACAGCCTAGTATTCTTCTCTGTAAGAACCTGCACAATAAAGATGATCCTTAAATCAGTTCTGCTAGCTGTTTCAAGACTCAGGGGCTACTGATACATACGAACCGTCAGATTCACTCACCCATACATCCTTTACATACTGATCCGTGGCTCTGACTAGACCATCTTGAGCGGCACGGAGGTACGCCTCTCCAGTATTAAAGGCGTCAAACGCCTCTAGTGAGAAACAAGCGTCACGGAGTATGGCCCGGCGGCGCCTATGATTCATGGCGCTTTCCACTTCTGAGTTTGTAGCAGACAACCTATCCACATCCTCTGTAGGGGGATTATCCGGCGCCTGCCCCATATCGGCTTCTGCCTCCGTGTCTGGCCCTGGTGCCCGACTGGTGGAAGCGTGCTCGGCGACATTTCCGGACATATTCCGGCAAGCGTTTTTTCTGTTAAAGAAAATTGGTGTCATTATATTTTGAAAAAGACGACAACCACGGAGTGGGGTTTGTTGTACCTTTGCGCCGGCATCTCCGTCCTAACCGCCCTCCTTTTTGGCCTACCCTGCCTCGATGCCTCCTGTTGGTGCGTTGCTGCAGGGCGTCCCGAATGCCTTCCCTGTAAAAAAAAGGGCCATGTGAATATGGTGGGTGAAGTGTCGAAAAGGGGATCCTACCTTTTTGAGTTGGGACTTTTCGGTTTTTCTTACATGTGATGCAGGGAGCAGTCCGGGATAGTCGGCCGTAATGGCCACCATGGCATCGTCGCAGCTCAACTGATAGAACTGTTGGTTTATCAGCTCCACGGAGATAACCGGGTCTTCTTCGAGTCCGGAGTCGAGGGCCCGGTCAGGGTCCTCCGGTTGTGGAGAAGGGCTGTTGACCTCCTTTACGGCCTTTCGCAGTTCCTGCCGTAAATTGGCAAGGTGAATACCTACAATGGAAAATGCGGGAAGATGGAAATAAGGGGATATAGCTTACCCAGCTTGGAGGATTGTACATGGAGAATCTGTCCCGTGGCTTGATGCGGGTGAACTCCTCCTCCTCTCCCTTGAATAGTTCGGATAGAATTTTGGCTAATGCGGCAGCATCACCCGGACCCTTACGCCCATAGCGGGTGGCGTCATCCTCCCCGTTGAAACACCACAAGGGGTGCCCACGATATTGAAGTGGTTGCACTCTCCGCATTATGCAAATCGACATAACTTTGGTTATTGTCAATCCTGATTGAGCCAGTGCCTTAATCCGGTTCATCAGATAGAGGACTTATCTGTCGTCTTCCACCTAGGGGCGCCGTGGGCGCCAACTTCGGTGCTTCTTTAGGGGAGCATTGCTGAACTCAGGAAGACCCCGCCGAACAGGGTCCGTAAGGGGAACGTCCTCCATATAAAACCATTCCAAAGGCCAGTCTTCGGACGGCTTCTTCAGGGTACCGGACAGATATCCGGTATCAGCGATGCGCCATACTTCGGCTCCGCCCACTTGATAAAGTGATTCCCTCTGTGTGTGAGGAACGAGGCAAAATAGCCTTTTCCACAGCTCGAAGTGAGCCTCGCAGCCCAGGAACAACTCGCAGATGGCAACGTAGCCAGCGATGTGTAGGATGGAGGCAGGGGTGAGATAGTGTAGTTGGAGGCCGTAGAACTCCAGGAGCCCGCGGAGGAACGGATGAATTGGAAATCTGAGTCCCCTTAGTAAGTAAGGAACAAGGCAAACCCGTTCCCCCATGGAGGGACAGGGAAAGTTCTCCGCCTGCTCCCCGCCATTGTAGGTGGCGAGCCCGGCTCGAACGGGCACCATGTATGCTGGAGGAAGAAATCCTTTGGTCTGCGGTTCGACCAATCGACTATGTGGGACTGAACACCTCTCCCAATCACCAAGCTTCAGGCTACAGGGGCAGGAGGAGGAGCTGCGGAGGTCGGCCATGCTGGAATGGATCTTTCTGAAACGCGCTCTAATGGATTCTCGCTGAAGGGAGGAAGGTGTAGATAGGATCCAAGAATCCATATCCCTTTAATAGACAATTTATTTATTTGGCTGGGGGCGAATGTAAAAAACGCCCTGGCGCCTCGTATTCATTCGACGCATGGGAGACAGCCCTTACTGGGCACAGAAGCCAAGAGGTTCAACACTTATGGAGCCGGACACTACTTACGCACACTTGAAGATCGGAGAAGAACCCGCCTTGCAATGTCGAAGACAGCACTGCGCGCCGGACTCATCGGCATTGAAGCGTGGTTCGGGGGCTACTGAGGGAGTCATGGATTAGGGGGTCTCCGGACAGCTAGACTATATCCTTTGTCCGGACTGTTGGACTATGAAGATACAAGATTGAAGACTTCGTCCCGTGTTCGGATGGGGCTCTACTTGGCGTGGAAGGCAAGCTAGGCAGTACGGATATGTATATCTCCTCCTTTGTAACCGACCTTGTGTAACCCTAGCCCCCTCCGGTGTCTATATAAACTGGAGGGTTTAGTCCGTAGGACAACATACAATCATACCATAGGCTAGCTTCTAGGGTTTAGCCTCTCTGATCTCGTGGTAGATCCACTCTTGTACTACCCATATCATCAATATTAGTCAAGCAGGACGAACGGTTTTACCTCCATCAAGAGGGCCCGAACCTGGGTAAAACATTGTGTCCCCTGCCTCCTGTTACCATCCGCCTTAGACGCACAGTTCGGGACCCCCTACCCGAGATCCGCCAGTTTTGACACCGACAGTGGGATTATCATAAAATAAAGTCATGACCTCTCTGTACCCACTTTTATCAAAAACTTCATAACATTGAACGTTATCCAAATATGTGGGATCTAAAGTTGACGCTCTTCCAAACCGACTTTCAATATTATTGCAAGCATTATTATCAATCTCATATTCATCATGGGGCTTAGATAAACTTTTAAGATTATAAGAAGAATCACCCCAATCATGGTCATTGCAACAAGTAGTAGACATAGAAAAATTAGCATCCCCAAGCTTAGGGTTTTGCATATTATTAGCACAATTGATATTAATAGAATTTATAATAACATCATTGCAATCATGCTTTTTATTCAAAGATCTATCGTGAATTACTTCATAAAGCACTTCATGACAATTTTCAGATTCACAGATTTCAAGCAAGACTTCATAAAGATAATCTAGTGGACTCAACTCACTAGCATTTGGTTCGACATAATTGGATCTCTTAAAAAGATTAGCAATTGGATGAGGATCCATAAGTTTTGGTTCTGATTTGGAATAAACACACAATTATACCAAGCAAACGAGCAAACAATCCAAGTAAGACATAAGGGCAAACTAAAAAGACGAACGAAAGAGAGGAGAAGAAAAGGAGAATCTTTTCGAAAATAATTTTAGAAGTGGGGGAGAGAAAAATGAGAGGTGAATGGCAAATAATGGCATGCGAGGGAGAAGAATTTATGATGGGTACTTGGTATGTCTTGACTTGGCGTAGATCTCCCCAGCAACGGCGCCAGAAATCCTTCTTGCTACCTCTTGAGCATGCGTTGGTTTTTCCGTGAAGAGGAAAGGGTGATGCAGAAAAGTAGTGTAAGTATTTTCCTCAGTTTTGAGAACCAAGGTATCAATCCAGTAGGAGACAACACACAAGTCACCTAGTACCTGCACAAACAATCAAGAACCTTGCAACCAACGCGATAAAGGGGTTGTCAATCCCTTCACGGTCATTCGCAAAAGTGAGATCTAATAAAGATAGTAAAGTAAATATTTTTGGTATTTTTGTTGTATAGATTATAAAGTAAAGATTGCAAAATAGTAAACGAGATGTGATGTAAATAAAAGAGATGCAATATAATAAGAAAGAGACCCGAGGGCCATAGCTTTCACTAGTGGCTTCTCTCAATATAGCATGTATTACGGTGGGTGAACAAATTACTGCCGAGCAATTGATAGAAAAGCGCATAGTTATGAAGATATCTAAGGCAATGATCATGAATATAGGCATCACGTCCGTGTCAAGTAGATCGAAACGATTCTGCATCTACTACTATTACTCCACACATCGACCGATATCCAGCATGCATCTAGAGTATTAAGTTCATAAGAACAGAGTAACACATTAAGCAAGATGACATGATATAGAGGGATAAACTCAAACAATATGATATAAACCCCATCTTCTTATCCTCGATGGCAACAATAAAATATGTGCCTTCTTGCCCCTACTGTCACTGGGAAAGGACGCCGCAAGATTGAACCCAAAGCTAAGCACTTCTCCCATTGCAAGAAAGATCAATCTAGTAGGCCAAACTAAACCAATAATTTGAAGAGACTTGCAAAGATATCAAATCATGCATATAAGAATTCAAAGAAGAACCAAATAATATTCATAGATAATCTTGTTCATAAACCCACAATTCATCGGATCTCGGCAAACACATCGCAAAAGAGTATTACATCGAATAGATCTCCAAGAACATCGAGGAGAACTTTGTATTGAGAATCAAAGAGAGAGAAGAAGCCATCTAGCTAATAACTATGGACCCGAAGGTCTATGGTAAACTACTCATGCTTCATCGGAGAGGCAATGGTGTTGATGTAGAAGCCCTCCGTGATCGATTCCCCTTCCGACAGATCGCCGGAAAAGGCCCCAAGATGGGATCTCACGGGTACAGAAGGTTGTGGCGGTGGAAAAGTGGTTTCGTGGCTCTCTGCGATCGATCTAGGGTATAAGAGTATATATAGGTGAAAGAAGTACGTCGGTGGAGCTACGAGGGGCCCACAAGGGTGGGGGCGCACCTACCCCCCTAGGTGCGCCCTCCTGCCTCGTGGTCGACTCGTGGAGTTCCATACTTTGACTCTAAGTCTTCTGGATTGCTTTCAGTCCAAGAAAGATCATCGCGATGGTTTAATTCCGTTTGGACTCTGTTTGGTATTCCTTTTCTGCGAAACTCTAAAATAGGCAAAAAAACAGAAACTGGCACTGGGCCTCCGGTTAATAGGTTAGTCCCAAAAATAGTAGAAAAGAGCATATTAAAGCTCATTAAACATCCAAAATAGATAATATAGTAGCATGGAACAATCAAAAATTATAGATACGTTGGAGACGTATCACTCCTCGCGGCAACGCGCGAAGTACATGGACCACATGGTGTGGCTGCGGTGGCATGCCGTGGCTCGTTCCGCCCCTCCTCCATCAGGGACGAGCAGATGCGGGCGATCGCGGCCCACCGCGCCACCCCTTCGGGCACAGGTGGCACCGGGACACCGCTGGTGCTCAGCCTCCACGCCCCCGGCACCCGCATGTCCGGGGGCACCGGGTACTCGACCTCGTAGAGGAGGCGCGCCTCCCGCTCTTGGAGATGGCAGCGGCCGAAGCCGTTCGCCGCCGTGCCGTCGCCTGGAAACCTCTCGGCCATCTGTTCGTTGGCGGGAAGATGGGGAGAGTGCAGCTCTGTGCGCCGGAGTGGGGGGAAATGAGAACTATGGCGTCCACCGGCTAGGAGGTCGCCTTTTATAGCCGCAGTGGGGGCGGTGAGAGGCGGCATGCCGGGCGACACGTGGCGGGCGAGGGCGGGACGCGTGTCGTGGCGCCTTCACAGCGCTGCCTGTGAGGCATCAATGTAGGTTGACCAGCGCGGCAGCCTTCACATTGATTCTCGCGGGAACCGAGGCAATGAGGGCGACGAACGGCGTCTAGCTGACTCGGCAGGTCCATCCTCGTTCATGCCAAAATCGCTCGCCCAGGCGCCCCTAGTGCGCCGGGTTCGGCCTGGGTCCATCGGCGCCAGTTTCGGCCCAAACCGGCGAAAAACGGGCTCCTAGGGGCACGGCTGGGCCGATTTTTGGGGTCCGACGCAGAAAAAAACACCTGGGGGGCTGTTGGAGCGCGGCTGGAGATGCTCTTACCCAGGTTCGGGCCTCGTAGAGTAATACCCTACATCCTACTTGCTTTGATTATTCATGGAGGGATACCTCGTGCAAGGGGTTACAATGGTGTTTGATGTTGATACCGAGAGTCGCTATTTGAGATTAGATAGAATGAGGGCTCCCCGACCTCTCCTTATATAGGCGGTGGAAGTCTAAGGTTAACATAGAGGGAAGATGTGATCTCTCCTTCTGCCGCCCTTGCCTTGGTGGATAAGAAGGTCTTCGACACCCTCCTTAGGGTTTCGCCTTTGTCTTGGGCCTTATTGCCTCTGGTTAGGGCTCGGGCTAGGCTCCCTTCAATGAGCAACCCAGTATGTGATACCATCACTTGGACCTACCGAGCACTCTCTATCGGTCTCTCTGGCGTCAACATTTTGTGCTCCCATGTACTAGCCCCCAAGAAGAAGTGATGTCGCTTGAAGCTATGTCGGTATTTCCCCAAAGAGGAAGGGATGATGCAGCACAACGGCGGTAGGTATTTCCCTCAGATATGAAACCAAGGTTATCGAACCAGTAGGAGAACCAAACAACACAACGTAATCAGCACCTGCACACAAATAACAACTACTCGCAACCCGACGTGTAAAAGGGGTCGTCAATCCCTTTCGGGTAGCGGCACCATAAATTAGCAAACAGACATGAGATAAAATTGTAGCATATTGATAGATCGAACGCCAAATAAAATAAATAATAATAAAACGCAGCAAGGTATTTTTGTATTTTTAGTTTAGTAGATCTGAAAATAAAAGGCAAATAAAATAGATCGCGAAGGCAAATAATATGAGAAAGAGACCCGGGGCCGTAGGTTTCACTAGTGGTTTCTCTCGAGAAAAATAGCAAAGGGTGGGTAAACAAATTACCGTTGGGAAATTGATAGAACTTGAAATACTCATGACGATATCCAGGCAATGGTCATTATATAGGCATCACTTCCAAGATTAGTAGACCGACTGCTGCCTGCATATACTACTATACTCCACATAACGACCGCTATCCAGCATGCATCTAGTGTATTAAGTTCATGGAGAAACGGAGTAATGCAATAAGAATGATGACATGATGTACACAAGATCTATCTATGTAGAGATATGCCCCATTGTTTTATCCTTAGTAGCAACGATACATACGTGTCGGTTCCCCTTCTGTCACTGGGATCAAGCACCATAAGATCGAACCCACTATAAAGCACCTCTTTCCATTGCAAGATAAATAGACCAAGTTGGCCAAACAAAACCCAAATATGGGAGAAGAAGTACGAGGCTATAAACAATCATGCATATGAGAGATCAAAGAAACTCAAATAATTTTCATGGATATAAAAAGATAGAACTGGTCATAAACTCAAAGTTCATCCAATCCCAACAAACACACCGCAAAAAGAGTTACATCATATGGATCTCCAGGAGACCATTGTGTTGAGAATCAAACGAGAGAGAGGAAACCATCTAGCTACTAACTACGGACCCGAAGGTCTACAAAGAACTACTCACGCATCATCTGAGAAGCACCAATGGAAGTGGTGAATCCCTCTGTGATGGTGTCTAGATTGGATCTGGTGGTTCTGGACTCTGCGGTGGCTGGAATTGATTTTTGTCAAGTCCCTTAGGGTTTCTGGAATATTGAGGTATTTATAGAGCAAAAGGCGGTCCGGGGGGCACCCGAGGTGGGCACAACCCACCAGGGCACGCCTGTGCCTCCTAGCGCGCCCTGGTGGGTTGTGCTCTCCTCAGAGCACCCCCAGGCGCAGCCTTGGCCCATTAGGTGTCTTCTGGTCCATAAAAAATCTCCGTAAAGTTTCGTTGCATTTGGACTCGGTTTGGTATTGATTTTCTGCGATGTAAAAAACATGCAAATAATAGCAACTAACACTTGGCACTAGGTCAATAGGTTAGTACCAAAAAATGATATAAAATGACTATAAAATGATTATAAAACATCCAAAATTGATAATATGACAGCATGAAACAATCAAAAATTAGAAATACGTTGGAGACGTATCGTACTAGGCATGGCCTCTCCAAAGCGGACCCTAAAACCTTCACTATATGTCCGGAACATAGTGTCCGGACCACTTTTGTCATCCAATGGAGACCTGTATATGTTTGCTTATCCGAGAGACAAACTGGGGGGGGGGGGCTTTGCTGGAGTGCGGACATGCACTTGACCAATCACGTGCATGGTCCCCCTCTCCTCTCTCTCCTCTCAACCGGACACTAAATCACAAATATCCCACCACATGCATGGTCCCCACCTACTTTTTCTCCTCCCAACTGCATACTATATGATTAGTATTGGATGGCTCGCTCCCGCATCATGTCCACGGACCACGTCCAAACATAAAAGCGGACATATATCGGAGATATTTGCAGGTCATCTTTGGAGATGCCCTTAGTTTTAGAGTACTAGGCCCACACGGTTTGGCTACACTTTTTTAATTTCCCTCATTTCTAGTTTGGAGGCATGTCTCAATATTTTGTTCTACCATTTATTAGTCTCATTTTCTATTGCTTCTCACCACAAGCTCAGATTTAGAGTCGGATTAAGTTGTTGCATGCAAATATTAATAAAAAACTCACATGTACATGTAAAGCTCTTGTTCATTTAGTAGTCACACATGCATATGTTGCAATTAATACATTAGTAGTACATGAGTTTTAGAGAAAACGAGCACACAAATTAAATACTTTTGCAAAACAGTAGAAAATTTCTTCCACCACTCGTCATATGCTTTGGTTGGGGAGAATTTTGAATTAGACCCTTCAAACCAGAAGGGAGGTAGTACATTGGTCCTACTCCTAGACATGATAGCTAGGTTGTGCGATTCGGTCGAAGCTCAGTCGACTTTTCTCTCATCATCCTTTCCCATGGATGAGAGAGGAGAAAGATAGAGAGAGGAGGGAAGCCGGTTATTACATGGGCTCGAACACCCTTTATGAGAGAAAAGAAAGTGGCGCATCTTTCGCTATATGTGACGTGACAATTTTATACAATAGCGGTTGTTGGCTAAATTAGTAGTACTCGTACTCCTATTAACCTTGCGCTTGACTCTTTCAGAAGTCCTACAATGATGGTACTATATGCTTCTGTCACTCTGATACGGAATGAACTATTGCACGTCTACCATGTGTGCGAGGAAGAGGGCATAGTAAACAAGCTTCTCCTCATACCATGAGTTGACGCCACACATCAAGTACTAGTCCATACAACCAAGCACTACTACTAGTAGTTCTTTGGATAGGGTAGTAGTACTGTACTAATTACTCCCTCTATCCATTTTATGAGGCCTATCTATTTTTTGACCGTTTCCGCTTCACGCCCGTGACGGAAGGAGTAGGCCTGGTGACGGGGTACATGGCTGCGGGAGTAGCGGCGATGGGGCGGCGCCGCATAAAAAACGCGACGAGGCGGCACCACATGAAAAACACCGGCCGCGGACTGTGGCAGCTCCATCCCGGCGATTGGTGGGGCAGCGAGAAGAGACGGCATGGGGCTGGAGCGATTGGCGGCGGCGGCAACGCGAAGGGGCGGCGCAGAAGGGAGAAAGTTTCTCTGCCGCCAAATCGCGAGTAGGATAGAGCTAGCGGCAAAGGGGGCTGTAGATTTGGCGGGTCCAGGGGAAATGTGTAGGTTATTGCAATAAAATTTACGGGTCGGACCGATATACCGGACATCGGAGGGTTTTTTGTGACACGGATACAACACATCTAAGAGCATCTCTAATAGAAGATGTAGATCTATAAATACCTAACTTTTACATATTTGAGGCCCAAAAACGCCTTTCCAATAGATGATGTAGATGTAAAAAAATTACATCTCCACCTTCCGAAGATGTAAACTACAACACCTCGCGGTGCAAATATACATCTCCACCCACTGGAGATGTAAAAACTTCAGTCGCGCGCCAACTGCCGTTCCATTTCCTTCCCCAACCCCTCTTCTTCCTCCCGCCGCCCCGCTGCACCACCGCCGCCCGCCCGCAAGCTCGCCGCACCCTGCTGTTGTCGCCCCGATGCCGGTTTCGACCGTCGGCCGCCGCTGCACGCCGCAGATCGGGCATTTTTCCGCCCCCGCTCGATTCCACCGTCGTTGCCCCGCCCGCATTACCGGCTGCATCCCCGCATCGCCGCTGCTTGATTGCACCGCCGCCGCCGCCTGCAACCCGCATCCGCCCGCAGCCTTACCATGCTCCGGCCGCCACGTCGAGCTCGCTCCCGTCGAGTTTCGGCCATTGCAACTCCTCTCATTTGCCGAAAGGACGCGGCTCACTCCCAACTATCTGTAGAGCCAAACACCGCTGCAAACCGTCGCCCCTAGAGCAAACCCGAGGCACTCCGCCGTGCTTGATGGTCGCTGGCGGCACAACTAGTTTACATCTTCATTTGTATCATTTGTTGGAGTTGCACTTTTACATCACCATTTTACATCTTCGGTTGGAGTTGCCTCTTTTTTAGAGATGTAAAAAAGCACTTTTAAAAGATGTAAATTTTTACATCTCCTGTTTTACATCTCCAAATTACATCTTCTATTGGATATGCCGATTCACTTACAGAATCTCTAGCAGACCCCGTATAATGCCGCGACCTGCAAAATAACCGTCAAAATACGGGTCGGCGTGGAAAATTCTGCTAGACCACACTCCGCAAATGCGTCCGACTCGTAATTTTTTTATGGGGCGCGGCAAAAGTTTGCCCTCACCCTTTAGATTCACGGGGGGGGGGGGGGGGAGGCCGACCCGAGCTCGCCCCCTATCCGTAGCGAGATTTGGCGCGAGGGAAATTTCCACGCGGCCATTCCCGCTTCCCCCCTCCCCGGTCACCATTGCCCCGCCACCACGCGCTCCGGTCCATCTTCCCCGCCCTTTTTCGCCGCCATGAAAGCCTCCCAGCCGTCCAACCGTCACCGTAGAGGTCGCGCACGCGCAATACCCTCAAGCGGATCTCGTCGCCGACCATGTCGCTCCCGTCGTCGCCCAAGGCACCAACGCGCCTGCCCGCAAGTGGCAGGGCAACATTGTCGTGTAGGGCAGCAATCCAGCTGGCCCCGCCAGAAAGGCATGTGCACCAGGCACCACCACCGCTGCGCGAGGCCACCGGCGGAGAAGGTGAGCAAGGTTTCAGGCATGAAGCGGAAGAAGGTTCCTACGAAAGGTCGGCTCCTTCGTCCACTCCCTCCGCCCCGGCAAGATGTTCCCCGATGATGCCGTTCAACGGCGCTGCTTCCATCGCAGGCGAGGTGTTCGATGAAATGGCCGGAAGGTATCATCTTCGATCTCTTGTTCTTTCTTCACTTTTTGCCATTGTGGCTGTTCGTAACTTGATGTCACTCAATGTAGCGGTGGTTCGAACAATGCCACTGACGAGTTCATGAACTTGTTGGGCACCAACGCCGTCAACATCGATCAAGGCCCGTTCGCTGATTTCGATTACAATGAAATGGAGGGTGGCATGGATGATCATGGTGGTGAAGATGAAGTGGAGGAGATAGATGAGGGGGTGTATGAGCAAGCGCAAGAAAAAAAGTGTGAGATCGAAGAACTACACGATCTTGGAAGATCAAATCTTGATCAAGGCTTGGAGTGCGGTGTCTCTTGATGCTTGCACGGGTACGTCTCAAACCTCCAAGAGATATTGGCAAAGAATCGAAGATCAATAGTTTCGCATGATGGCCAAGCATACCAATAGGACACCACGGACCTTTCGGTCACTCCAAAGTCGTTGGGACGTGATCAAGCCGATTTGTAGCCGTTGGGCAGCTTGCTTGGAACAAGTTCGCAATGCACCTCCAAGTGGAACCGTGGAATCCGACTATGTGAGTTCATTTACACGTCCCAAGTTGTGCACATCATTTGCATCATATGGAGTGATTGCATCATTTGACTTTGTTTTAATTGTGTAGGACAAAAATGCCCAACAAAGATACAAAGACATGGAAGCTTTCAAAGGCAATTTTTTTAGACTAGAGCATTGTTGGGATATGCTCAAAGAATGCGAGAAGTGAAAGTTGATTGACAAAGATCCCCACCGAAGAGAGGTTCAGTTACGAACATGGATGAAGATGGTGATGGCCCAAGAAATTTGAACAAGCCCGATGGTGACAAGAGGACAAAGGAGAAGATCAAGAGGGAACACAAAGCATCGAGCTTGCGGGACAAGATAGATGCCATGGTGCAATCAAATGAGTTGATGTTAGTGAAGACATTGGAGACAAGGAAAGAGTTGACCGAGCAGAAGGCAGGAGAGAAGCAAGAGCAGTGACAATTGCTCAAGGACGAGGGTTGCGCAAGGTGTCAATTGAGGAGAGAAGAGAACGTGCCGCTGAGAACAAAGACATGTCCAAGCTTCTTGCCGAAGAGAATAGGATCATGACATTGAACCGCAATGACATGGACGACATCACCCAAGAATGGCATGATATGGCAAGGAGAGACATCTTGAAGAGGGGGATGCTTGCGTCGACCGGTGCTTGTTACAGTGTCGGCGATGTTTTCTCATCGGGATTTGGAAGCAATATCACCGATGCATTCAGTGCGCCAGCCGGTGGTTTCGGTGCCGGAGTTGAAACAAGTGCCGGCGATGGATTAGGGGGGGGGATGACCTCGATGGAGGTGGTGCGGAGCGAAGAGCCACCAAGATGATGATGGACGTGGTCGTGGCTTTTGCAAGTCCTTTTGCGTTTGTCCTACAAAACTATGCTCTTATTTGCGCGCGAACTATATTTTATTGTTTGAATTTGAACTCATTTGTCGGAATCACTATCAACTTCCCTTATTAGGGGTTTTCGGTTTGCGGGTTGACGCGACGGCGCCCGGCCCGTAAAAGAGCATTTTCAGTGAATATCTTTGTTTACGAGTCCATTTACGGAGTCCGACTCTCTCCTCACCTGCACCGGCCCACAAAACTGTTTGCGCTTATGTGAAACTAGTCGTCAGATGACTCAGGTCTGACACTCCTCTACTTCCCCCAAATCTTTTTTGTTTTTTCTACTTCCCCCCAAATCGACAATCGAAGGCAGCTAGCTCCCAAATCTCACGTGAGATAATTCTCGAGTCCATCTGGAAATACCCCCAGATCTGTTGGCGAGGTGAGGAGATGTCAGGGCTGTTTGGTTTGTGACTAACCTTGCCAAAGATTTCCACACCTAAGGTTAGGCAAATTTGACTAACTTAGATGAGTGTTTGGCTCAAGCCACACTTTAGGCAAGTCACACTTGAGCCCCACATGGCATACACACAAAAAGTGTGGCAAGATTTCCTTAGACTAGCCACAATGGGAGTAACTTCAGCAGTAACATCGAGTCCACCTCAGCAATTTTTCTTATGTGGCAATGAGTTAATGAGGAGAGAGGTAGTAGTAGTAACTTAGAGGGTGCTTAGATACGTTTTAGTTCCATGACTAAAAGTAGTGGGACTAAAACTTGCTAGCCTTACCCATGCTTGGATCCAAATACTAAAGAGACTAAAATCAAGTTATTGAACATTTATTATCCTCCAAACCCTTCAATCCAGAACTCGCATGTGTTAAAGGAGAGGCATTAAATAATGAGAGAGAGGGCTAATACATATTTTAGTAGGTTTCCTATGACTAAAAAATTTTAGCCTTAACTAGTCCTAGCCTCTCTTTAGTCAGGGGTGCTTGGAACTTTAGCCTCTAAAAAAGACTATTTTTAGTCAGACTAAAAATAGTCCCTTGGATCCAAGCATCCTCTTAGCTATTTACTGTAACATCACATGTCCCAATGCAATATGAGTCTATAACCTAATAAATGAAGTTATGCATGTTTACACACTTATGTTACTACCCACTATGAAGGTAGTAACATAGCCTAGGAATATGTATATGTTACTAGTGTATGTTACCTTTCATTGTGGCTAGTCTTAAGCTTGCCAACTAACCTTAGGTAAGGTTGGCAAAAATGTGTGACAATGTTAAGCTAGAACCAAACAGCCCCGTCATATCTACCGATGGCCGCCGAGAAATATCCGTCATCGGTGGAGGCTGTGGCCGGCGAGGAATGTTCACGCGCCGCCAAAGGGCTCGACTGCTCCGAGGGAGATAAGAAGGCGGCGGCGGCGGCCGGCAGCGAAGTAGAGGCGACTCCAGCGAAAAAGATGTGGCGGTTGCCGCTGGAGGAGATCGAGTGGATCCTCGCCCAGTCGAACGAACCTGTCTGTGCTGAGTTTCGGGCCCTCAAGCGCGCCAATCCGTCGCTGCTGCCATCGCCTGAGGAGAAGGACGAGTCAACGGTGCTGCTGTACGCATGTGCCCGCGACTGCTATGAGGATGAAGAGAAGTTCACGCGATTCCAGGCCTGGGTCCGCAGCGAGTACAACTCCAAAGGATTCGTGGAGGTCGACTACGACTACTTCGGTGAAAGGGCCGAGGCGACGAGGCTGAGCGAGGAAGCACGGGAGGAGGTGTTCAGAGACACGGATCTTTCTTCAGACAGCGAGGACGGCGACGAGTTGAAGCTTCTCAAGACGACAAGCTGGGTCTGAAACCCATAGTTCTATCTTTTTCAGGTTTCGAATAATCCTTGTGGCTTGCCATTGCATCGGAGGTACCTTCTCTTGTCTTATCTTGTAACCCTGCTAGTGCAGCAATTCATTGTACTGATGCCCGTGCGCGCCCATGTCGCAAGAAGCTAGTACGAGCAAGTATTGTCTGTTCAGTAAAAATTGATATACCGAATTGCAAGGAGTCAGCCTCTAGCAAGTTTGTCCCTGCTATCATTTGCTGTCATTAGCAACTTCATCAAATGCCTATTCTGTTGCTCAAGCCTCTTCATCTGATTGCAGTTGTAATCTCTAGCGTCTGTGTTGCATGAATTTTCCATGTATCTGATACCCTTCTATAGCAGCACTGTCCTCTGCTTCGTGATAATCTATTGAAACTATTCCAGATATATATCTGGGGACAACTTGACCTTTGAGGAGCAAATGTTCAGACGGATTTGTTCACGTTGAACATCCTTTGGTGATATTGAGCAAGTGGTAGTCCTACATAAGATCTAGTATAAGTGTGCATGGGACTTTTACTATTGTTGCTCCACCCCTGCAAAATTGATAGTATTAGCCAAGGACCAAGTACAGATGATGGGCCATAGAGCAAGTTTGGTAGATGAGTTCTACATATAAAGAGCACCTGGACC
Source organism: Triticum aestivum (assembly GCF_018294505.1). Lineage (NCBI taxonomy): Eukaryota > Viridiplantae > Streptophyta > Magnoliopsida > Poales > Poaceae > Triticum > Triticum aestivum. Next base: position 119,638,499 of record NC_057806.1, read on the forward strand.
ACCAATGCATATGTACACATGCAGCATATATGTTAGTTTTTCTTGCTCTTTTATTCGGTTACTAGCGATGTTCTATCTATCTAAAACAGCACAAGAATAGCATGGGTTCATCAAGTTTAAAATATGTAGTACTTGTATGAGCATAGAGTTCTTAAATCAGCTAGTATTGACGAACATGGGAACACAATAGTTCTATAGTTGTTAATTCAATTGTTTGCTATCGATACGTACTAAATCTGTTCTAGGCAATGAGAGAAAAATGGTACCTAGTACAGTGAGTTGGTTGCATAAAGAAACTACCAAGATTGCACATTTAGCAGCCCTTCCAGGCACACTTAATTGAAAGAACTTTGCCTCATCGTGAACACCGCATAAAAGATAAAACACATTAAAATATTTAGGCCTCAGCCGCGGTCAAGGCATCCACACCAAACGCAACAAAGTAGCACTGTAATAGGAATCGGCCACGAAGTGTTATGAGCTGACCTGGGTCACGGCCGGGCTCAGCAGTGTCGAGGAGGGTGCCAGCAGACTCAACAAGGATAACCTTGTCATGATGTCGTCTCAAGCAGTAGATCATCCTCACCAGACCTGATGAACTCGTCATACCGAGTTACATCCACCCGGATAACCCTATGATCACGGATTCATTGTTCCAGGTATGAGATATTCCATCACTGATGTACAGATCACAAATAGGCGAGTCATTACTATTTCCATCAAGTTTTTTACTATAGTAATTTTTGCAATCCCCAAAAGTTTTTCATTCAGAAATATTGTACGCATCATCTGGAAAAATCTACTCAGCTTTGCCAAGAAATTGTGTTGCAAATTACATAATTAGCAATGCCATTATTTGCTTAATCAAATTGCAATTGCAGCTCTATTATTACCAAAACAATTAGTTCTTAAAGGTCTTTCACATTACTGTAGTTGTGATTTGCTCTCAGGATTAATTAGCGTAGCCTGGTTATTCTACCATTCGCTTTATTTGGAATTTAGTGTGTACATTGGCTTTGTTTTTATAATTCTTCACTTGATCCTGTTATAAGCAGGTCCCCTTCAAGTCTACTGGCTGTACGATGGAGCGGTTGTGTCGGAGTAATGGGCCACGGGTAGGCCAACCCGAGCCCCATAACCTTTCAAGACATCGGGGCAGGCTGCGCCCCTCAAGACCCCAGGGCGAAGAGCCGACTGCCCGCTCACGGCCGAGTCCCAGGGACGACTTCCAGAGAAGCCGGCTTTGGGGAGTCGGCCGGCGACTCCAACAAACCGTGACCTCATCGAAGGGGACGGGGCAGGGGCGTGGCTACAGTGAAGCCCACTCCCCGCCCCTTACCAAGGGCAGGCATGGCTACAGCACGCCGTACTTGGGAAGATCTCCCTGCGGCGTGGCACTGTTGCCAGGCCGGCCCTGACATCAGCACCACTGTATCAAGTCCTGCGCCCACGACGGCTTATCTGTACGGCCTGGAGGCAGCGGGGCCCACCAGTCAGCGAGACCTCGGGAGACGGCGGGAGAACCGCCAGTCGGACCCATCGGGAGTCGGCCCGGGGGAGTCGGCCGAGCCCTCCCCCGGGGCCCACCCGCCATTAATCAAGAAGAGATGGGGAGTGGCCACAGTGATCGCCCGCCAGGCGGCGGGGTTGTTGCCACGACCCCCTGACCAAGCTTGCGTCATCAGGAGGACGGCTACAGTAATCAGTAGCCGGCAAGACCCGCCCGCGGCGGACGCGGCCTGTCGGCTCCGTACCAGACCAATCGGCGGGCCCCAGCAGTCGACGGAGAAGTCGGAGGTCGGAGGCACTGACGGCTGGGCCCGCGCCCAGTCATATTACTATTGTATCCCTGGGGGGTAGGCCTATATAAACCTCACAGGGCACCCATGAAAAGGGTTGGATCCCAGTAGTTTTAGACCACACCAGATAGAAGGAGAGAGCTAGCCTTGCCCTCTCCTACCACCCTAAACAGCTCAAGGAGCAACCTTGTAAACACTTGGCCATAGTAATAATGCGGAGACCCCGCAGAGCAGGAGTAGGGGTGTTATCTCCCCGGAGAGCCCTGAAGCTGGGTAAGATTCGCCGGCGTGCATGCCTTCGCCTCATCCCGTTTCCAGGCACCGGCGACGTTCTACTCGCGCCCACCATGATAAGCCATCCGTTGGCATATGTCGCACCAAACCCCCGACATTTGGCGCCCACCGTGGGGCATGGTGCACCGCCGTCCGGAGATCTGTTCTGGACGGGAACCCTCTTCCTCCCTGGTGAGCGCAGCCAGCCAGGCACGCCAGATGAAGTCTGCATCGACGCGCTGCGCGGTGTTGAGATCGCCTGCGCAGCCAGCTCCTTGGCCGAACTTGTCGGCGAGGTCCGCCTCTCCGACGAACCCGCGTCCGACGCAGGCGCGGGCGGCCCCGAGAACCTCCTCGCGGGCCTTCTCGATCAAGTCCACGTTTCCGGCGAGCCTGCCGTAGACTTGGAGTCCGTAGGCTCCACCGACCCGATGCTGGTCGATTCCGACACCGTGTCGATCGACGCGTTCCCCACCAACGTGGTGGTCTATGACGAGCCTCTCCCTCATGCAGAGAGCGACGGAAGCACCGTCACTGAGGTGCTAGTCATCAGTCATGACGAGTTCCCTGGCGGAGGAGCGCCCGACACGCTCGGCGCGGCGCTGCAAGACCTAACTGCGCCCATCCTGGAAGATGTTGACGCAGAGACGTTAGAAGCGCGTCGCCTTCAGCTTGTTGAAGGCGCGAAGAAGCTGGCCAGCATGAGACGCTTGTCAGAAGCTTACCAGCGGGAGATGGATCGTGCTGTTGGCGGCTCGCCGGCCCCGGCAGGGCCCAGCCGCCTTGGCGCGGTCCAGCAGCGCGGTGTAGCCATCGCCAGCCTGTTTGGGGCTAGCCGCCCCGTGTACGCCACCCCAGCGGAGAACATCCGAGCCGCCCAGGTAGCGGCGGACGAGCTGGACAATTTAGAGGGCGAGGAGCGCCGCCTCATGATGGAGCGAGTCTAGCGGCTCCTCGACGCGGCCGCCGCGCAGAACGAGGCCGGCTGCCGCACGGAGGCGCCACAGCGGCCAAATGAAGACCCGCACCGAGATCAAGGCGCGACATCTCGGACGCCGACTGGTGGTGCCCGAGGAAGGAAGGACAAGGAGCCGGCTGTCAGCCACAGTCGGACTCGGATTACCATAGAGAGCGACCGAGACGGCCGCCCAAGAGCAGTGGAACGACGGGACGACTGTCCGCCTCCCCCTCCCCGCAAGGAGAGGCGAGTCTCCCCGCCGCCTGTTGATCATCCCACTCTCGGTGACCGCCTTGGCCACCGAGAGGGAGTTGGAGAGAATGACGCCCGCCACCGGATCGACCGACTTCACCGGTCCCTGGCGCTGGAAGAAGAAGACGAGCTGGGTCCGCCTTGTTTCGGGCCCCGCATTCGGGACGAGCCCTTTCCCAGAGGGTTCACGCTCCCGAGAGACACGCCCAAGTATACCGGCTCTGTGAAGCCGGAAGACTGGCTAGTCGATTACTCCACGGCTGTCAGCATAGCAAATGGCAACAAGCGCGTCGCCATAAAGTACGTTCCGCTCCTGCTCCAGGGCACGGCCCGGACATGGCTGAACAGCCTAAAGCCCTGCAGCATCAACAGCTGGGTCGACTTCACCGAAGCGTTCGTCTGCAACTTCACCAGCACATACAAGCGTCCTCCCAAGCCTCGTCAGCTCTCCTTATGCGTGCAAGGCCCTGATGAGTCGACTCGCGACTACCTCACGCGTTGGGCCGAGCTCCGGAACTCCTGCGAGGGCGTGCATGAGGAGCAGGCCATTGAGTACTTCACGGCCGGGTGCCGAGAAGGCACCCTCCTCAAGCACAAGCTCCTCTGCGACGAGGCAGAAACCCTCGACGAGCTGCTAATCATAGCGGACAAGTACGCCATGGCCGACTCCTCCATGAAGGCGGAAATCCAAATCAGCAGCGACTGGCAAAGTGGCTCCTCAAGCTCCAAGAACCCCGGCGGCAGACACCGGCCGGCGACAACAGCAGGGCGACAACAAGCGCAAGGCCCCGCAGCCGGCTTCCGGTAGCCGACAGGTCGCGACCGTTGAAGCCCAGCAGCCAGAAGAGCAGCCTCCGCCCAAGCGACCGAAAGGCGGCAAGCCAAACTGGTTGCCGGCCTTCTCCTACGAGCAAACCTTGGATGGGCCTTGCAAGTTCCACAGCGGCGCGAAGCCGTCGAATCACACCACCTGGAAGTGCCACTGGCTCACCAGGATCGCCAAGGGAGACGGCCTCCTGCCACCCCCGCCTGCTGGGCAGCCGCCTCCGCCTCCGCCCCAACAGCTGGTAGTCAGGCAAGTCGGCGCAGTGCAAGACGAATACCCTAAAGAGCACGGAGCCTACGTGGTGTTCACCAGCGTGGCTGATGATCGATGCAGCAGGCGGCTGCAGCGACAAGAGGTGAACGCAGTAGCCTCAGAGACGCTAGAGTTCATGCACTGGTCTGAGAAGCCCATCAGCTGGAGCAGGGCCGACCACCCAGAAGTGATGCCGAGTCCGGGCTCCTACGCCTTGGTCCTGGACGCCACCTTTGCTACGGACAAACGGGCCGCGCGTTTCTCGCGAGTTCTGATAGACGGAGGCAGCAGCATCAATATCCTATACAAGGACACCATGGAGAAGTTAGGAATCAAGCAAAGACAACTTCAGAACAGCTGGACTGTGTTCCACGGCATTGTTCCTGGGCTTTCCTGCTCACCAATCGGCAAGATCTTGATTGAAGTCCTCTTTGGGGACAAAGATCACTTCCGAAGAGAGTCTGTTTGGTTTGAGGTGGTGGACCTCGAGAGCCCATACCATGCGCTACTTGGCCGACCCGCCTTGGCCAAATTCATGGCGGTCCCCCACTATGCCTACCTCAAGATGAAGATGCCCAGTTCCAAGGGAATTCTGACTGTGGCCGGCGACTACCGGAAGTCGTCCGCTTGCGCGACCGAGAGCAGTCGGCTGGCCGAGTCCCTGGTGATTGCAGCCGAGAAGCGACTCCTTGAACGAGTTGTGGCAATGGCCGGCAAGCAGCCGGAGATATCGCCCGACTCGAAGGAGTCGGAAGCCGAGGGTTCGTTCAAGCCGGCCAAAGAGACAAAGAAGATACCCTTGGATCCGGAGCACCCAGAGAGGTACGCTGTCATAGGTGCAAACCTCGACAGCAAATAGGAAGGCGAGCTCGTCGATTTCCTCCGTGAGAATCGGAACATCTTCGCATGGTCTCCCAAAGACATGCCAGGTGTACCGACGGATTTCGCCAAGCACAAGTTACATGTCCGATCTGATGCAAAGCCGGTCAGGCAGCCCCTGCGCCTCTTATCAGAAGAGAAGAGAAGAGTTGTCGGAGAAGAGATAGCCCGGCTCTTAGCAGCCGGCTTCATTATGGAAGTTTTCTTTCTGGAGTGGCTGGCAAATCCGGTCCTGGTACTAAAGAAGAACAAGCAGTGGCAAATGTGTATTGACTACACGAGCCTCAACAAGGCCTGCCCCAAGGACCCATTTGCTCTACCAAGAATCGATCAGGTGATAGACTCCACAGCCGGATGCAAGCTGTTGAGTTTCTTGGATGCATACTCAGGATATCACCAGATCAAGCTGAACCCGGCTGACAGATTGAAAACTGCCTTCATCACGCCGTTTCGAGCATTTTGCTACCTCACCATGACGTTTGGATTGAGAAATGCCGGCGCCACCTTTCAGCGTTGCATGCAGAAGTGTCTCCTCAAGCAGCTCGGCAGGAACGCCCATGTCTACGTGGATGATGTGGTGGTGAAGACGGAGAAGCGTGGAACACTGCTGGAAGACCTCAAGGAGACCTTTGAGAACCTACGCCGATTCCAGATCAAGCTCAACCCTGAGAAGTGCGTCTTTGGAGTACCAGCCGGCCAGCTGCTAGGTTTCCTGGTCTCTGAACGCGGCATAGAATGCAACCCAGTAAAAATCAAGGCCATTGAGAGAATGGAGGTACCCAGCCGACTGCTGGACGTGTAGAAGTTCACCGGCTGCTTAGCATCCATCAGCCGATTCATCAGTCGGCTGGGCGAGAAAGCTCTCCCCTTATACCAGCTCCTGAAGAAGACCACTTTTTTCGAGTGGAACCATAAGGCGGACGAAGCTTTTCACCAATTGAAGAAGATGCTGACTACTCCACCCGTCCTGGCGGCTCCGACTCCCAAGGAGCCTATGCTCCTGTACATCGCCGACACCAGCCGAGTAGTCAGCACAGTCATTGTAGTGGAGCGCAAGGAGGAAGGCAAGGCGCTGCCTGTCCAGAGACCGGTATATTATCTGAGCGAGGTATTGTCAACCTCCAAGCAGAACTACCCCCACTACCAGAAGATGTGCTATGGCGTACACTTTGCCGCCAAGAAATTGAAGCCTTACTTTCAAGAGCATCCAATCACGGTGGTCTGCACGGCCCCGCTTGCCGAGATCATCGGTAGCCGAGATGCCTCTGGTCGAGTGGCCAAGTGTAACACCCTCGATGCGACTATAGCTCCCACGTGTCGAGGCACGACTTAGAGACATAAATCGCATTGAAGGCATATGTCGCAAGTTAGGCAATCTTCACAACATCCCATGTAATATGAACAACAAAGGGGAGATAACATAGTTGGCTTACACTCGCCACGTCAATCAAGTGCATAAATAACATTACATCATCCAAACACTCATGGCCCGACTACGGCGCCAAAATAAAAGAGAACCCAACATGCGACACCGGTCCCAATCACCCCCAACTGGGCACCACTACTGATCATCGGGAAAGGAAACATAGTAGCGTTGTGAGTCTTCGTCGAACTCCCACTTGAGCTCATACGCGTCTCCTGGAGCGGAATCATCAGGCCCTGCATCTGGTGTAATAGTAATCTATGAGCCACAGGGACTCAGCAATCTCGCACCCTCGCGATCAAGACTATTTAAGCTTATAGGTAAGGCAAGGTAAAATATGAGTGGAGCTGCAGCAAGCGACTAGCAAGTATGGTGGCTAACTTATTCGCAAAGGAGAGAGAGAAGAGGAGGCAAAGCGCGAGCGAGAAACTAGAGAGCAACCTGCGCAAACATTACTCCAACACCGTGTCCACTTCCCGGACTCCGCCGAGAAGAGGCCATCACGGTAACACACTCAGTTGATTTATTTTAATTAAGTTAAGGTTCAAGTTATCTACAACCGGACATTAACAAATCCCCATCTGCCCATAACCGCGAGCACGGCTTTCGAAAGTTCAATCCCTACAGGGGAGTCCCAACTTAGCCCATGACAAGCTCTCACGATCAACGAAGGAATAGACCTCCACCCGAGACATTCCGATCAGACTCGGTATCCCGGTACAACAAGACATTTCAACAGGTCAAAACTAATCCAGCAACACCGCCCTAATGCGCCGACAAATCCCGATAGGAGCTGCACATATCTCTTTCTCAGGGCACACTCAGATAAGAAATCCGTACAACTAAAACCAGCCCTCGATTTTCCCCGAGGTGGCGCTGCAAGGGGCTCTAGGTTGGACCAACACTCAAAGTAGCACTGGCCCGGGGGGGTTTAAAATAAGATGACCCTCGGCCTCCGGAAACCCAAGGGAAAAAGAGGCTAGGTGGCAAATGGTAAGACCAATGTTGGGCATTGCTGGAAAAGCTTTAATCAAGGCGAACTATCAAGGGGTTCCCATTATAACCCAACCGCGTAAGGAACGCAAAATCCGGGAACATAACACCGATATGACGGAAACTAGGGCGGCAAGGGTGGAACAAAACACTAGGCGAGAGGCCGAGCCTTCCACCCTTTACCAAGTATATAGATGTATTAAGATAACATGGCAATATAATGATATCCCAACAAGTAAACAAATGTTCCAACAAGGAACGGCCTCCAATCTTCACCTGCAACTAGCAACGCTATAAGAGGGGCTGAGCGAAGCGGTAACATAGCCAATCAACGGTTTGCTAGGACAAAGGTGGGTTAGAGGTTTGACATGGAAATTTGGGAGGCTTGCAAGCAAGTGGTAGGCATCGTAGCAATGGCATAGCAAAAGAGCGAGCAAACTAGCATATCAAAGATAGTAGTGATTTCGAGGGTATGATCATCTTGCCTGCACAGTTGTCAGAGTTGACTGGATCCTCGAAAGCAAACTCAACGGGCTCCTCGTTAGCGAACTCATCTCCCGGCTCTACCCAAACAAGACAAACAAGCAACAAGGACACAATCAACCATGTGCAAGAACAAGCAATATGATGAAATGATGATATGCTATGCGGGATGCGATGCGGGATGCCAAATGCAAGATATGACAGGAAATGCATGAACCTGGCCTCAACTTGGAAATCCAAGTGTGCCACTGGAAAGATGAGATGAAATCGCTTGAAAATGATATAAAGAACGCCGGAATCGGAGTTACGGTTTGGAAATGGCAAGCGATTCAAAAATGACACCGGTCTGCGATTTACAGCAAGTAGGCATCTAAATGCAATGAGATTGTCAGGACCCCGACTCAATGTCACATCGATCTAGCATGTAACACCTCATATCACTTTGCAGCCTCACGCGCGGTATTCCCACGGGTGTCGCCTTACCTTTGCCCGGGACCGTTTGCGTCTTTTGGCACACGTATATGATAGTGTCGCTAGCATCCATATGATAAGGAGCCCGGGCTGACATGGCTAGTCGTAAACCCAAAGTGGCACAGACTTACAGGGACAGGCATTCATGACCCAGCATCAAACGTGTCGGTCATCAGCGAGTGAATCCAGGCTGTAGCACTGGGCTAGCAGGACTCCGGTGAACCGGGCTGTAGCGGGCTAACAGGACTCCGATATTCATCGCGTGACATTTCCCCGAAGGGAAAGACACAGGAACGAAGAAGGACACATGCCGGCCAGCCTAAGTGTTCCGAGCAGTAGCAAGCTACCATGGCTCGGTGGAAACACTAGGAGACATTTCCCGGTAAGAGAGGCTACTAAAGATAAACAACTAGATGGTCAGATCCCACACATACCAAGCATTTCAATAGCATACACACAATATGCTTGATATGTGCAAATACAACATGGCATCACAACATGACTCTACGACTCAAGTAATTTATTCAATAGGCTCCGAGGAGCGAGATATTACAAACAGGGGTCTCATGACCCAACAATCAGAGCATACAAATCAAAGCACAAGCGGAAGCTATCATGTCTGAGTACAGACATCTATAAATGAAAAAGGCTGAGAAGCCTGACTATCTATCAGATCCTGCCGAGGCACAAGATCGTAGCTGAGGTAACAAGCTAAACGTCGAAGTCCACGCGAAACTACTAGTGAGACTGAAGTCTCTCTGCAAAACATAAAATAGGCAAACGTGAGTACAAATGTACCCAGCAAGACTTACATCAGAACTAACTACATATGCATCATTATCAACAAAGGGGATGGTGGGCTTTAACTGCAGCAAGCCAGCTTTGACTCAGTGGCTAACCTAAACTATGATTGCAAGTAACTCTTCAGGTGGCGCACACGAGTCCACATATTCACCATATCAATACACCACTATGGATCCGCTCCCGTCTCCCTACGAGAACGCCATCCATAGCACTCACACTTATCTTGCGTATTTTAGAGTATCCACTTTCACTTGTCTATGAACTGATATAAGCAACCCAGAAGTCCTTTTCCGCGGACACGGCTATTCGAATAGATGATGTTAACCCTGCAGGGGTGTACTTCTTCACACACGCTCTCACCACTTACCGCCGTTTACACGACATGTACTCGGCAACCTTCAAGCGGAAGCCCAACGTGGGTGTCGGCCACGGCCTACCTAAACACTCAAGTCTCTAGTCCAGGTTTATCGCCTATTCGGGTTCCATCCATGAGGAGATCCGGCCGGAGTTTCGCTCACAGCCCCAAACGATGTGAACAGGGTTCCGTGACACCAAACGGGCGCCCGGTTTACCCGGCCACGTGCCTACCGCATCACAGCCCACCCCTACGGTCAGCGCTGCGCACGGCCTCTAGCATACTACAAACACCAGAAACTACTTGCAACTCCTGGACAGAGGACAAGGGTGATCAAGAAGCCGAGAGGGTCCATTGGTTTCGGGCCCAATGCGTGGTAGTAGCTGAATCATGGATCACAAACACAGAACTCAGTTCCTGAGGACGGCTGCAATGAGACAACCCACCATGTACTCCTACATGGCCTCTCACCGCTACCTTTACCAAATCGTGTTCACACACTTAGCTCACACACAGTAGGACGTGTTCACACGCCTCTGATTCATCCCCGATGAATCAGACCTGACTCAACTCTAAGCAGTAGCAGGCATGACAAACAAACATGAATGAGTAGGCACAGCAGGGCTCAAACAACTCCTACTCATGCTAGTGGGTTTCATCTATTTACTGTGGAATGACAGGTCATGCAGAGGATAAAGGGGTTCAGCTACCGCACCAAGTAACAGATGATTCGGTGTTGTCCTAATGCATTAAAAGAGAGCAGGAGCGAGAGAGTAGGTTTGTATCAGAATGAACAAGGGGGTTTTGCTTGCCTGGCACTTCTGAAGATAACATTGAGTCTTCATCAGTGTCAACGATCACATCATCGGTATCACGTCTATCGAGAGGGGACAATTACCGGCAAATACAGAAAAGACACGATCAATGCAATGCACAATATGATGCATGCTATGACATGGCAATATGAATGTGTTTTGGGCTAATGCACCTAAAACCAGATTAAATGAAGTTGGTTTGAATCCAAGATTCAAATTCAAACTCCATATGGGGTTATTTAAATGTCATTCACTTCATTTGTCCTAAACAGTAGTGATAAGTTGTTCTAACATGCATGAAAATGGTACAGATGGATTCCTTGAATTTTTCTGATAATTTTTCATATATAATTTATTTAATTTGGAGTTACGGTTAATTTTCTATGATTTATTGAAGTTTAGGGCATTTTCTGAAAATAATAAATCATTTAAGAATTATTTAAATTCCAGAAAGGAATTATTGCGTCATCATGACCTCATAGTGACGTCAGCAGGTCAACGGGCGCCGTCCAGGTCAAACTGACCTGTGGGCCCTGCGTGTCAGTGTCTGGACTAACTAACCTAATTAAAATTAACCCTAACTAACTTAGTTAGCCGGGCGGGGCCCGCATGTCAGTGAGTCGGTGGCTTAACTAAAATAGTTATTAAATTAACCAAAAGTTAGCAGGGGACGGGCCCACACGTCGGTGACCCAGGGGGGTCAAATCCCTGGTCAACCGGGCTAATCCACCGGCGTCTAACCGCCGGCAACGACCAGACGCGGCGGTGGCTCGCCGGAATGGCTGCTCCGGCGCCCATTCGACGCGCGGAGGGGTTCTACAGGGAGCTCGAGCTCGTGCGCATCCAATGGAGCAAGCCAGAGGAGCTGGGGTGGCCTGAGTCGACGGCGGCGAGCTCCAAGGCGGCGGCCGGAGTTCGGGCGAGGTCGGGGTTGGCGTTAGGGGGCACGGGAGGGGACGCTGGTGTGTGAGTTAGGTTCCTGGTGAGGTGTGGAGCACGTTGCCGTGCTTGGTAGCTAGCTCCGGTGGCTCTGGCCTTGTCCGCGTCATCGCCGGCGGCGAGGAACGGTCGGCTCCGACAACCAGGGTGGTTAGAGGGCGCGGACGGGCACGGAGAGAGAGGGGAAATGGACAGGGGCTCACGGTGAGTTCGAAGAGAAGGTCGGCGTGCTCGGGGAGGCGGTGGAGACGGCGAATCAACGGCGGCGGTGGTCGGAGCCCGAGGTGGAAGGCGACGGCGATGGCGATGTTCCGGGCCCTCCCGGCTTGCGTGGCTCATCGAAGATGAAGAAGACAACGTGGCAGAGCTTCTGGGCACGTCGGGTTTGCGTGGGGTGGCCGGTGTCCGCGAGGGAGCTCGTCGGTGGCGGCGGCTCCGTTCGGTCGTGGGAGGGAGAGAGAGCAGAGGGGGAATAGGGACGGAGGGAGAGCGAGAGGGGTTCCAGGGAGAGTGAGAGAGAGGCCAGGGTGTCGTGGCGTCTCCAGGCGCATCGAGGAGGGAGGCAACCAGGCAGGAGGTGGCCAAGCGCGACGGCGGTGCTCGCCACCGAGCTGCTTCGTGTGCTGGCACGGGAAGAAGACAGGAGAAGGGGGGCCAGGTGGGCTGGGCCGCGCAGGTGGGCTGCACAGTGTTTGGCTGTGGGTGGCTGCCAGGTAAGCTGAGGTAAGTCTCTCTCTCTGCTTTTATTTTTTGTTCTGTTTTTCTTTTATTTAATTTATTTTGCCACTGTTTTGAATTTAAAATAATTCAAACAATGCCAAAAACTCCTCTGAATATTTTATATTGCTAGATGGACTTTTCCAAAAGCTTATAAAAATATTTCAGGGGTATTTGAAATTATATTCTAATTATATGAATATAATTCAAATTCAAATAGCTAATGAATTAAATCCAAAGTCCCAAAAATAAATCCTTAAAAAATGTTCAATATTTTGGTTGGGACCAGAACCCTTACCAAAAATTATCAAACATTTAAGAAGAGCATTTTTGAGCAATGAATGAGATTTCTAGGGTTTTTGCCCCTCTTTTATTTAAGTTTTTGAGGCTTCCAAAATTCCTCAGTTCAAGTTTCGAAAATATAGACATGATGCACACATGAAGCTAGCCTAGAGCACTACCAGCAGCTAGGGATGTGACAACTCACCCCCACTAAACAAGAATCTCGTCTCGAGATTCAAGCGTAGGGTAAGGTGAAGGGTAACGCAGACTAGTATAATCTTCACGATCCAGGTTGCACTTCAAATGAACGTTGATTTGAACACCATCTTTGTCTTGTCGTCTTGCTCTGAGAACTCCAACTAGCATGACGAGAAGAGGAAAGGAAAACTCTAGAAGAATCTATCTTCTCGAAGATCAATCAATTTAGGGTCAGCTTACAAAGTGAGTCCTAGCAACATCTCTTGAGCTGAGACACGAAGCATACATCTGAAGAGATGGAGTGAGACAGATAACGAGGGCTCGCTAAGTAGACAACAATTTTCACGCTTAAGACGGTGGTGAACGGTTGTCAACATAGCGAGGAGTTGAGTTGCCATGATACCACGACGAAACATCCTGGAGAAGGGTGATTCGTAGATTATTATCTTAAGTGGCAAAAAGAATTACCTTTGATATAGAGATCATTGAAAACCTTTATACCAGCCTAAGGCAATTCTCAAACGATCGTTTGGAGGGGGTCGGTAGAATGGCAAACTCAAACTTGGATGATGTGGATTACCTTGTTGAAGACAACGTAATGGATGAATTTGCTTATCACCGGAAATGGAAGAGACCCATGGTAGAATGGCACATTGGCGGTGCAAGCTGGGAACAAAATGCAAATGATGGGAATGATTCTGGTAACTGGGGAAGAACCCAACAATAGAGAGTGAATTCACTGTTTGAGAAGGTCATAGCATTGCCGAGGGAACTGAGAGCAATCCCAGCTAGTGCCGATGATAACACGTAGCGCTTGTGCGTGCTCTCAAGAACTTGAGCATTTCCACAATCATCAAGGTTTTATCAACATCCGTGTCAAGGGTCCGGTAACACAACTTACTACCATGATGAATGGTGATGGAGGATGCAGATGCAAAGGAAGATAACACCTTCTCAGATTTCACCCTTGGCAGGGCCAAGGAAATAAAATCTGGATGATCGACCGAGAGACATTTAGCACTCCGCTTCTAATGTTCTCCTTGATGTGCTAGTGTAACCCATTCATAGATATGGTTTGATATCTAGAGCATCAAGTAAAAAGGTTGGACTTCGGAACACAGAAATCCATAGGGGCAACTAGGGAGTAAATCCTACGAAATCCCTATGAGGAGGTGGACAACTTCCTGAAATCAAGATACTACAACAGGAGGTCTTCCGGCTGGGTGTGTTGGCCACGACATCCACCTTACCGGTTATCGAGAGACCAATATTATAGATCTTGGGGAAATGTTCCAACCATCATATCTGCCTGAGATTCAGATCTGGTTGGTGTCAGGATATTCCAGGCTCATCGAGTCTAGGAAGAAGAATGAAAGTTTGCAACACAAATCGACGAGATGACGTTGCGGGATTCTCGGGAGATGAACTACGATAGCAAGCTCCAAAACATGAGCTGGTTCTGCTACAAACATGTGAACACGTTGTCCCAGACAAGCATGACCACGTGGTAGTCTTATAATGAAACACTACCGAGTTCAGGTGGGGAACCATCAACGAGGATATCAAAATCCTTGCATAAGGCATGCTCTTAAGAAGGAACTTCTTCTCCTTGAACAAATCAATCAGTGGCTTGGTGTGCTCGGAACACATATGGAATGAAGGTTGCAAGTCTCCAGACCACAGAATACTTCGCACGTATGCATGACTGACTTGGGATGATTCCAGAGGAAGCAAAACTAACTTTCTCAAAATCACGGCGGCAACTTGCATCAAATGCACATGAACTAGAGGAAGTCACTTCTTACATCCGAACATATGCTTCATGAGCTAGCATGAACAAATGCTTTCAAAAGTTTCCAACACTAGCTTAATGTTCAACACAATTATGGGGAAGACAAGGATGTTGTCAATGGGCACAACAACAATTCATCTGGGTTTCCTTTTAAAAGGAATTCCATAGTTAAGTGAACAAGGGATAGCATTGGTCAGACCCAAAAGATATAATGGTGTATGCTCGAGGGATCAACCACGAGTAAGACAACATTACGATCATCGTTGGTTCTGATTTGATTTGACGATAACCCATACTCAAATCAAAGTTTTTATCAGGCAATAGGTCCAATAACTGATCACAGGGACCAATTGATGAAGATATCATCTCTCTTCAACACACACTACACAAGAATATCCCTTTGGAACGAACTAAGTCAGGCAAGCTTTTACCTTCCAACTCTCCAGGTTGTTGTCTAGATTAACCAACTAGCTCAGGGGTATCCAACACAGATTCTTGGAGAAAGGGTGGTTTACAGGATAAACCAACTTGATCACGAGCTCAACATAACAGTCAGGTGACAACCCGGTAACACTTCCAAGAAGATATTTGGAAAGTCACGAACCACCGGTATGTTACTAAGCTCGAGAACAATCTCGGTTTTGAGGGCAAGACGATATGATCAAATGAGTGAGGACTTGACAAGATCCTAACTCATTAAACGAAGGGTGCACCGAAATAAGGACTAGGTAGCACGATCAGTCTTAGAAGGATGATTCAAAAACCAACATGCTAAGAATGAAATTATTATCCTTTAACTACCAAGCAACGAGGTTGCTGGGAGTATTGATTTCACACACCATGATTCATTTGTCGGCATTCCGGTGACAATAACACAGGAACCGAGGAATGAACAATGATGGCAAGAAGTATCACTGTACCAAGAGTTCATAGGATGGTGTGCAATTCCTATAACAATCTCGATATAAAATATGTAATACTCCAAGGTAGAGCAGAACAAAAGCTGGAGTAGCAATTTGATCTGCGGAATACAACTACTTTGACCCAATCCTAGATATGGATGAGATTCTGGAGTTTGTTTCTCCTATTCATTCTGGACAGAATGGCTTGACGGACCACAAGGGTAATAGGCATCGGTAAACGAATGCATGCATACCCTTGACTATCAATTGATAGACGAAGGTCAGTAGACAACTAAAGAGGGACAACTCGAAGGAACATATAACTTTCTGAGTTGTGGATACATGGGTTGGTATGCCGAACAAAGTTCAACATAATTCTTCCGGATAACCCATGCCGAAAGGTTGAGCTGGCAGAGTCACAATATAACATGGAGAACTCATAGAGGGCCTGTTGTGATCTTTTGATCCAACAAACTTCTGCCATAATGGTTCGTGGTAATTGGAAGAACGATATACCATGGACCTCGAGGACTATCGCAAAGATTACTAATATCCTAAAGGCACTAGCAATTACTATCAACATGAAGTAGGTAGAGTGAATCTCGGGTTCAAGAACCCAGGAACAGAATACCTATTACTAAGTAGCATCACGAGATGCTTTCGAGAATAAAAGCCAGAATCATCACACCAGGACACAAAACATGGCTAGACTACTAGATGATCCCCTGAGACACCTAGGGTCATAATAACAACTCCAACATAAAGGTCGAGGCTATAGAGTACCTCAACTCCACAATTTGTGTGATTAACCTGGCCTAAAGACATTGAAACCAGAGGAAAAGGATTTTGCAAATGCATCAGACTCTTTGGAAACCTGGGATGACTCGGACAGCATAACGGCTGTAAATGCTCAGAAAAGATTTGAGACATTCACAAAAATGGTGGCATAACCACTCAGAAGCACAATATCAAGGTTTCGAGATCAACAGTTAACATACAGAAGGTAGTAGGAACTGAACTGAGGCTTGAATCAACAATCTTATAAGCCTACGAATTAGTAACACGTGATCCTGATAGAAAGAAGAGATAGCCTAGTTCTTAATCCCCGCAGGAAAGATAAGATGACTCAGATCAGAAGGGCATGAGGTATAAGGAGTAAAAGAGCCTTACGTTCCATCCCACAATCAATTCCCTTATATAACTAAAGAATTTCTAGACTCAACTTCGACCAGTTTGGCTTGGTAATCCTACAGGCAGTCAAGCTCTGATACCAACACTGTCAGGACCCCGACTCAATGTCACATCGATCTAGCATGTAACACCTCATATCACTTTGCGGCCTCACGCGCGGTATTCCCACGGGTGTCGCCTTACCTTTGCCCGGGACCGTTTGCGTCTTTTGGCACACGTATATGATAGTGTCGCTAGCATCCATATGATAAGGAGCCCGGGCTGACATGGCTAGTCGTAAACCCAAAGTGGCACAGACTTACAGGGACAGGCATTCATGACCCAGCATCGAACGTGTCGGTCATCAGCGAGTGAATCCAGGCTGTAGCACTGGCTAGCAGGACTCCGGTGAACCGGGCTGTAGCGGGCTAACAGGACTCCGATATTCATCGCGTGACATTTCCCCGAAGGGACAGACACAGGAACGAAGAAGGACACATGCCGGCCAGCCTAAGTGTTCCGGAGCAGTAGCAAGCTACCATGGCTCGGTGGAAACACTAGGAGACATTTCCCGGTAAGAGAGGCTACTAAAGATAAACAACTAGATGGTCAGATCCCACACATACCAAGCATTTCAATAGCATACACACAATATGCTCGATATGTGCAAATACAACATGGCATCACAACATGACTCTACGACTCAAGTAATTTATTCAATAGGCTCCGAGGAGCGAGATATTACAAACAGGGGTCTCATGACCCAACAATCAGAGCATACAAATCAAAGCACAAGCGGAAGCTATCATGTCTGAGTACAGACATCTATAAATGAAAAAGGCTGAGAAGCCTGACTATCTATCAGATCCTGCCGAGGCACAAGATCGTAGCTGAGGTAACAAGCTAAACGTCGAAGTCCACGCGAAACTACTAGTGAGACTGAAGTCTCTCTGCAAAACATAAAATAGGCAAACGTGAGTACAAATGTACCCAACAAGACTTACATCAGAACTAACTACATATGCATCATTATCAACAAAGGGGATGGTGGGGTTTAACTGCAGCAAGCCAGCTTTGACTCAGTGGCTAACCTAAACTATGATTGCAAGTAACTCTTTAGGTGGCGCACACGAGTCCACATATTCACCATATCAATACACCACTATGGATCCGCTCCCGTCTCCCTACGAGAACGCCATCCATAGCACTCACGCTTATCTTGCGTATTTTAGAGTATCCACTTTCACTTGTCTATGAACTGATATAAGCAACCCAGAAGTCCTTTTCCGCGGACACGGCTATTCGAATAGATGATGTTAACCCTGCAGGGGTGTACTTCTTCACACACGCTCTCACCACTTACCGCCGTTTACACGACATGTACTCGACAACCTTCAAGCGGAAGCCCAACGTGGGTGTCGGCCACGGCCTACCTAAACACTCAAGTCTCTAGTCCAGGTTTATCGCCTATTCGGGTTCCATCCATGAGGAGATCCGGCCGGAGTTTCGCTCACAGCCCCAAACGATGTGAACAGGGTTCCGTGACACCAAACGGGCGCCCGGTTTACCCGGCCACGTGCCTACCGCATCACAGCCCACCCCTACGGTCAGCGCTGCGCACGGCCTCCAGCATACTACAAACACCAGAAACTACTTGCAACTCCTGGACAGAGGACAAGGGTGATCAAGAAGCCGAGAGGGTCCATTAGTTTCGGGCCCAATGCGTGGTAGTAGCTGAATCATGGATCACAAACACAGAACTCAGTTCCTGAGGACGGCTGCAATGAGACAACCCACCATGTACTCCTACATGGCCTCTCACCGCTACCTTTACCAAATCGTGTTCACACACTTAGCTCACACACAGTAGGACGTGTTCACACGCCTCTGATTCATCCCCGATGAATCAGACCTGACTCAACTCTAAGCAGTAGCAGGCATGACAAACAAACATGAATGAGTAGGCACAGCAGGGCTCAAACAACTCCTACTCATGCTAGTGGGTTTCATCTATTTACTGTGGAATGACAGGTCATGCAGAGGATAAAGGGGTTCAGCTACCGCAGCAAGTAACAGATGATTCGGTGTTGTCCTAATGCATTAAAAGAGAGCAGGAGCGAGAGAGTAGGTTTGTATCGGAATGAACAAGGGGGTTTTGCTTGCCTGGCACTTCTGAAGATAACATTGAGTCTTCATCAGTGTCAACGATCACATCATCGGTATCACGTCTATCGAGAGGGGACAATTACCGGCAGATACAGAAAAGACACGATCAATGCAATGCACAATATGATGCATGCTATGACATGGCAATATGAATGTGTTTTGGGCTAATGCACCTAAAACCAGATTAAATGAAGTTGGTTTGAATCCAAGATTCAAATTCAAACTCCATATGGGGTTATTTAAATGTCATTCACTTCATTTGTCCTAAACAGTAGTGATAAGTTGTTCTAACATGCATGAAAATGGTACAGATGGATTCCTTGAATTTTTCTGATAATTTTTCATATATAATTTATTTAATTTGGAGTTACGGTTAATTTTCTATGATTTATTGAAGTTTAGGGCATTTTCTGAAAATAATAAATCATTTAAGAATTATTTAAATTCCAGAAAGGAATTATTGCGTCATCATGACCTCATAGTGACGTCAGCAGGTCAACGGGCGCCGTCCAGGTCAAACTGACCTGTGGGCCCTGCGTGTCAGTGTCTGGACTAACTAACCTAATTAAAATTAACCCTAACTAACTTAGTTAGCCGGGCGGGGCCCGCATGTCAGTGAGTCGGTGGCTTAACTAAAATAGTTATTAAATTAACCAAAAGTTAGCAGGGGACGGGCCCACACGTCGGTGACCCAGGGGGGTCAAATCCCTGGTCAACCGGGCTAATCCACCGGCGTCTAACCGCCGGCAACGACCAGACGCGGCGGTGGGTCGCTGGAATGGCTGCTCCGGCGCCCATTCGACGCGCGGAGGGGTTCTACAGGGAGCTCAAGCTCGTGCGCATCCAATGGAGCAAGCCAGAGGAGCTGGGGTGGCCTGAGTCGACGGCGGCGAGCTCCAAGGCGGCGGCCGGAGTTCGGGCGAGGTCGGGGTTGGCGTTAGGGGCACGGGAGGGGACGCTGGTGTGTGAGTTAGGTTCCTGGTGAGGTGTGGAGCACGTTGCCGTGCTCGGTAGCTAGCTCCGGTGGCTCTGGCCTTGTCCGCGTCATCGCCGGCGGCGAGGAACGGTCGGCTCCGACAGCCAGGGTGGTTAGAGGGCGCGGACGGGCACGGAGAGAGAGGGGAAATGGACAGGGGCTCACGGTGAGTTCGAAGAGAAGGTCGGCGTGCTCGGGGAGGCGGTGGAGACGGCGAATCAACGGCGGCGGTGGTCGGAGCCCGAGGTGGAAGGCGACGGCGATGGCGATGTTCCGGGCCCTCCCGGCTTGCGTGGCTCATCGAAGATGAAGAAGACAACGTGGCGGAGCTTCTGGGCACGTCGGGTTTGCGTGGGGTGGCCGGTGTCCGCGAGGGAGTCGTCGGTGGCGGCGGCTCCGTTCGGTCGCGGGAGGGAGAGAGAGCAGAGGGGGAATAGGGACGGAGGGAGAGCGAGAGGGGTTCCAGGGAGAGTGAGAGAGAGGCCAGGGTGTCGTGGCGTCTCCAGGCGCATCGAGGAGGGAGGCAACCAGGCAGGAGGTGGCCAAGCGCGACGGCGGTGCTCGCCACCGAGCTGCTTCGTGCGCTGGCACGGGAAGAAGACAGGAGAAGGGGGGCCAGGTGGGCTGGGCCGCGCAGGTGGGCTGCACAGTGTTGGGCTGTGGGTGGCTGCCAGGTAAGCTGAGGTAAGTCTCTCTCTCTGCTTTTATTTTTTGTTCTGTTTTTCTTTTATTTAATTTATTTTGCCACTGTTTTGAATTTAAAATAATTCAAACAATGCCAAAAACTCCTCTGAATATTTTATATTGCTAGATGGACTTTTCCAAAAGCTTATAAAAATATTTCAGGGGTTTTTGAAATTATATTCTAATTATATGAATATAATTCAAATTCAAATAGCTAATGAATTAAATCCAAAGTCCCAAAAAAAAATCCTTAAAAAATGTTCAATATTTTGGTTGGGACCAGAACCCTTACCAAAAATTATCAAACATTTAAGAAGAGCATTTTGGAGCAATGAATGAGATTTCTAGGGTTTTTGCCCCTCTTTTATTTAAGTTTTTGAGGCTTCCAAAATTCCTCAGTTCAAGTTTCGAAAATATAGACATGATGCACACATGAAGCTAGCCTAGAGCACTACCAGCAGCTAGGGATGTGACAGAGATGAACATGCTACAGCACCCAAACATGACAACAAAATACATGGCAGGGATGCACACAAGATGCTTAACAAAAGTCTAGCACTGAGCTACGGCCAAATCATCCATTAACAGGTTCACACAAGCATGGCAAAAACGCATATGGCAAACAGATCTCAGACTTAGTGAAATTAACACTTGTCTGGAATTTCAGATCAGGTAGCCCTCCTCGGAGCAACAAAACTACATGCTACAGGACCTGAACATGGCAAAGTAAAGCATGGCATGGAGCTACTCAAAGAGCTTAACAGAAGTCCCTTAGTGACCTTGAGCCAAAAGGGATCAGAAAATACAATTGCAAGCATGTGAACATAGCAAAAACATAATCAGTTTCAGACTTTGTGAAAAACTGACACATGCTGAAATATAACTCAAGTAGGCATGTTTACAAGCTCGATGCACTCACTACAGAGCAAGTCATGGCAAGACAAGCATACATCCATCAAGAAGGCACAAAATGCAAGCTAGACATGGCAAGAACAATGGCATAGCATGCACGGATCAACTACAATAACATCGGCAAAATCGCAAACAAGTTGACGATCTGCCCAGATTCGCAACGAAGCAAAAGTAGAGCTCGATTGACTCAAGCTAGGGTGCTCCATAGTGCAAAAAAAGACATGGATGGATAGAGCACTACAATATTAACAAAACTCATTTACTGATCATCCTCAAAAGAGGCACGAATCACTAGAAAACAACATGAACATATGGCATCATGAACTAAACAATCCCAGGACTTAGTGAAACTACTAAGTCCCTGAAAACAGATTTACCGGGTGCCTCACTTTGCAAGCTTGTACTAAGCACCACACACATCACAAAAATACATGGGTTGCACCTCTGGAAATATGACAAAACCCTTAACAAAACATATGTAGAACTCATGGGCATATCATGCACACAATAATCATGGCAAAAATGACAAATGTCTAAGATGAAGTAGCAGATCTGACAATTAACTCAAGTAGCCCTCTTCTAACAGAATTTCGGGCATCAAGATGAACTCTAAAGAAAATGATGCAATGGAATGAAATGATGTACTATCTGAGGCGAACAATTTGATATGCTATATGCCCAAAACGGAGCTATGGATGTGGAGATATAGCAGGTCAAAGATAGCCAAAAATTAGGGTTCGGAGGAAAAAGTCAACCCGATCCAAAATCCTCAGATCCAGATCCGGATCGGCGCGGAAGTCGAGGTCACCGGAAACACTGTTCACCGGGGCGGGGACGACGCCGGAGATGGAAGGGGTCGGCAGGGGCGTGGTCGCCGGAGCCGGATCCGGCGAGAGGAGGACGGGGCGGCGACGGCGGTCGTCGGACGCGGCGCCGGCGCGAACTGGCGTACGGCGGCGGAGCAGCGGCGTCCGCGGCGAGGGGCGGCGGCGAGGTCCGGGGCGGCGCTCGCCGGCAGCCGGGGCGGCGCTCGCCGGGCGTGGGGGCGAAGGCGGCGCGGCGCGGGGCTGTCCGGGGCGGCGCGGCGCGATGGGCCTCGGGGGCCGGCTCCGGGCTCCCCGGGCCGCGCGGCGGCGGGCGAGTGGCGCGGCGCCACGTGGCAGCGGCGGGGCTGTGCGGACGTGTTCGGCGCCGTCCGGACGTGTCCGGCGGCGGCGGATCTGAGATTTTAGGGTTTCGGGGGAGGAGACCCGGGATTTGGAATGGGGGGGGTCTATTTATAGGCATAGGAGGAGGTAGGAGACTCCAAATGAGGTGCGGTTTTCGGCCACGCGATCGAGATCGAATGCTCTAGATGATGGAGCAGAGTTTGGTGGGTTTTTGGGCCAAATTGGAGGGGTGTTGGGCTGCAACACACACGAGGCCTTTTCGGTCCCTCGGTTAACCGTTGGAGTATCAAACGAAGTCCAAATAGTACGAAACTTGACAGGCGGTCTACCGGTAGTAAACCAAGGCCGCTTGGCAAGTCTCGGTCCAATCCGGAAATGTTTAATCCCCACACACGAAAGAAAGCTAGAAATGACCACCGGAGGAGAACGAAGCGCCGGAATGCAAAACGGACAACGGGGAAAATGCTCGAATGCATGAGGTGAACACGTATGCAAATGCAATGCACATGATGACATGATATGAGATGCATGACAACGATAACAACACACGGAGACAAAGACCCGAACCCTAGAAAATAAAATAACTTAACACCGGAAACGACAAGAATTGGATTACAAATTGGGAAAATCATATCCGGGGTGTTACAACACTCCACCACTATGAAAAGATCTCGTCCCGAGATCTAGGACTGAAAGAACGCCGGGTACTCAAAACGGAGGTGGTCCTCGCGTTCCCAGGTAGCTTCACGGTCGGAATGGTGTGACCACTTGACTTTGAGAAATTTGATTGACTTGTTGCGAGTGTTGCGTTCAGTCTCTTCAAGAATAGCAACTGGGTGCTCATGATAAGAGAGATCTTCTTGGAGCTCAATGTCCTCGAAGTTGACGGTGCGGTCAGGAGTCTTGAAGCACTTTCGAAGCTGAGAGACATGGAACACGTCATGAACATTTGCAAAGTTTGAAGGAAGCTCGAGTTGATAGGCGAGGTCGCCTCTCTTGCTGACAATCTTGAAAGGTCCCATGTTTCTGGGGGCAAGCTTCCCTTTGATACCGAAGCGACGAGTACCTTTCATAGGAGAGACACGGAGGTAAACATGATCTCCGATCTCGAAAGCCAAATCACGGTGCTTACTATCATAGTAGCTCTTATGACGGGATTGGGCTGCTTTGAGGTTATCACGAATGACTTTACACATTTCTTCTGCCTCTGTGATTAAGTCATTACCCAAAAGCTGACGTTCACCGGTTTCAGACCAGTTGAGAGGGGTACGACACTTCCCGCCATATAGAATTTCAAATGGGGCATTGCCCGAACTTGCTTGAAAACTGTTGTTGTAGAAGAATTCAGCATAAGGAAGACAATCCTCCCACTTCATGCCGAAGGAGATCACACAAGCCCTGAGCATATCTTCAAGAATCTGATTGACACGCTCGACTTGACCGCTTGTTTGAGGATGAAAAGCTGTGCTGAAGCGGATGTTAGTGCCCATGGCCTTCTGAAAAGAATCCCAAAACTTCGAGGTAAAGATGCTGCCACGGTCTGAAGAGATCACTTGTGGAATACCGTGCAAAGAGACAATCCGAGAGGTATAGAGTTCCGCCAATTGAGTTGCAGTGATCGACTCTTTGATAGGCAGAAAATGAGCCACTTTGGTGAGTTTGTCGATGACAACGAATATAGCATCATTGCCACGCTTGGACTTTGGAAACCCAGTCACGAAGTCCATTTCAATGTGGTCAAACTTCCATTCTGGAATGGCAAGAGGTTGGAGGAGACCTGCTGGCTTTTGGTGTTCTGCCTTCACTCTTCTGCAGACATCACATTCATTCACGAATTGAGCGATCTCGCGCTTCATTCGAGTCCACCAATAAGCTTGCTTAAGGTCCTGATACATCTTCGTGCTCCCAGGGTGGATGGAGAGGAGAGAATTGTGAGCCTCATTCATGATCACTTTACGAAGTTCACCTTTGGGCACAACAATACGATCCTCGAAGAAGAGAGTGTCCTTGTCATCAAGGCGGTAGCACTTGTACTTGGCTTGACTCTTGGCAATCCCAATCTTCACCTTTTTCACCATAGCATCAAGAAGCTGGGCTTGGCAAATCTGGTCTTCCAAGGTAGGAGAGACTTGAAGGTTGGCGAGGAAACCTTGAGGAACAATTTGCAGGTTAAGTTTGCAGAAAGCTTCACAAAGCTCGGGTTGATAAGGCTTGAGAATCAGACTGTTGCAGTAAGCCTTTCTGCTCAATGTGTCAGCAATCACATTGGCCTTGCCTGGAGTATACTCAATACTCGGATTATACTCTTGAATCATTTCGACCCATCGAGTTTGCCTGAGGTTGAGATTAGGCTGAGTGAAGATGTACTTGAGACTCTTGTGATCAGTGAAAATGTCCACTTTTCTTCCCAATAAAAGATGTCTCCAAGTCAAAAGTGCATGCACAACTGCCGCCAACTCGAGATCATGAGTGGGGTAGTTCTTCTCATTAGGCTTCAACTGGCGAGAAGTATAAGAAACAACTTTCTTCTCTTGCATCAATACTGCGCCAAGACCTTGGAGAGAGGCATCACAAAAGACCTCGTACAGTTTCGATTCATCAGGCGGAGTCAGAACTGGGGCACTGATCAATTTCTCTTTCAAAGTGTGGAAAGCAATATCACACTCCGGAGACCAAACGTACTTGACGTGCTTCTGAAGAATATTAGAGAGAGGCTTCGCGATCTTAGAAAAGTTTTTGATGAATCTTCGGCAATAGCTTGCGAGACCGAGGAAGCTACGGAGCTGCTTCACATTCTGAGGAGGTTCCCAATTCACAATTGCAGACACCTTCTCAGGATTCACGGCAATGCCCTTGGCAGAGATGATATGACCAAGATAAAGAACCTCATCGAGCCAAAATTCACACTTGGAGAACTTGGCGTAGAACTGATGTTCCCTGAGCTTATCAAGAACCAAACGCAAGTGTTTGGCATGATCTTCCTTGTTCTTCGAGAAAACCAGAATGACGTCGAGATAGACCAAAACGAAGTCATTGGTGTAGGCGTTGAAGATGAAGTTCATCATGCGAGAGAACGTCGGAGGAGCGTTGGCGAGGCCAAAAGACATGACAGTGTATTCATATGAACCAAAGCTTGTTCTGAATGTTGTCTTGGGAATATCTTCTCACGAATGCGAATCTGGTGATAACCCATACAGAGATCAAGCTTGGAGAATACTTGGGCACCTTTGAGTTGTTCGAACAGCTCATTGATGTTGGGAAGTGGGTATTTGTTCTTGATGGTCTTCTTGTTCACTGGACGGTAATCAACACAAAGTCGGTCCGTTCCATCTTTCTTCTTCACAAAAAGAACACCACAAGCCCATGGAGAAGAACTAGGCCGGATGAGACCCATTTTCTCTTGAATATCGAGTTGCTTCTTCAGCTCCTTCAACTCTTCAGGTCCGAGCTTGTAAGGACGTTTGCACATAGGTTCTGTGCCAGGCTCAAGATCAATAACGAATTCCACTGGCCGGTGCGAAGGCATTCCTGGGAGCTCTTCTAGAAAGATGTCTTGGTATTCGCAAACGACTGGAATTTGAGAGATGGCATCCAATTCACCCTTCTCATTGAGAGAAAACAGACGGATGGTATTATCCCGAGCGGCAAAGACAATTACATCCTCAGACGAATGAGTTAATTGAATCTGCCTGGCTGCACAATCAAGTTGAGCCTTGTGCTTAGAAAGCCAATCCATCCCGAGAATAAGATCAATATCCGAGTCACCAAGAACATTTGGAGAGGACAAGAACTTATAGTCACCCAAAGTGATTGTAACATCCGGAACGTATACTCGAGATGTCATTTGACGGGCCGGAGAGACAATAGCCAACGGCTTCGGAGTAACAAAATCATGCTTAGATGCAAAAGGTCTCGAGATGAAACAATGCGATACACCCGTGTCAAAAAGAACTTTTGCAGGAATATCATTAATAGGAAGGTTACCCATAATCACATCTGACGAGTCCTCTGCTTGAGCTGCATTCATCAAGTTAACCTTGGCATGCTTGGGGTTATCCTTGACCACAGCTGTACTTGCCGATCTGACAGGAGGAGGAGGAGGAAGACGCCTCTGGTTGAAACACTTGTTGGCATAGTGACCCTTCTGTTGGCACTTGTTGCACGTGACCTCTGAAAGCGGACGGTGATACGGAGCACTCGATCTTGGAGCTTGAGACGAAGTCTTGTTTTGAAAGCCAGGGTTGGGTGGGTGGGAAGAACCACTGCCACCTTTGCTCTTCTGCTGATACGGCTGACGGAACGGAGGAGGAGGAAGCCAATACTTCTGCTGCTTGGCCACTTGAGTAGAGGAAGAAGGAGTAACATCTCTGACTCGCTTCTTGGAAGCATCACACCTCAACTGAGCAGCCTCTTGCTTCAGTGCCATGTTATAGAACTCATCATATCTCGAGGGCTCGAAGAGAACAAGAGCTAGCTGAATTTCTCCTCTGAGACCACCCCTGAACTAGTATATCATGCTCTTCTCATCAGGCACGTCCTGCTTGGCAAAGCGGGCGAGCTTCTGAAACGACTTGTTATAGTCATAGACAGACAAAGAGCCTTGCTTCAGAATTCGGAATTCCTCACGCTTGCTTTCAACCACGCTCCGGGGAATATGATGAGCCCTGAAATCTCGACGGAAATCATCCCAAGTGATAACACGTCTACCTCTGGAGTCCTTGTACTGCTAGAACCATTCTGCAGCTTGATCTTTGAGTTGGAAGGAAGCGAACTTAACAAAGTCCTCAGGCCTGACGTTACTGCACTCGAAATGCTTGCACAGATCCACTAGCCAATCGTCAGCATCGGTTGCCTCAACACAATTGCTGAAAGTCTTTGGCCCGTTAGCAAGGAACTGGTTGAGTGTAGCAAAGTGACTCTGATTGCTGCCTTGATTCCCTTGGTTGCGCTCTTGAAGAATTTGCATGATCAACTGTGTGTTTGCATTGGTTGCGGCCATCACAGCTTGCCATGCCTCTGGAGGAGGTGGAGGTGGTGGCGGATCAGGATTCGGAGTCGTGCGCGTTGGAGGAGCCATCCTGAAGAGGTTGACCACCATTAGCACATTGACAGATAAGTATTGAAGCTGAATCCAACGGAATGAAAATTGCAACATATAGTCTTCACATCCGAACAAAATGAACGAATGCATTCCTCTTGAAATGGTCACATATCCATAAATTGAGAAGCCACGTAGAATTAAGGTAGAGAAATAGATCAACAAGGTACAGATCAAGAACGAATAATCGGTAAGAAATCCCAATCTCAAACCAATATCCGTGGAAGAAGAACTAGAGCTACTAGAATTCCCACCTATGAAACTCCCGAACCTTTCCGGTTATGCAATCAGGTGTTGGGGATACAGGGGAAGCATAATATCTCACTCAAACTAGCAATTCCTACATCCAGCTGTATCCATCCTTCAACACATAACCAAGAAACCTTCAGAAACCATCTACCTCAACCTTCGAAAAGCATCCGTTATACAAGTTATGGCGATACTCCCGAACTCCCGCCCCAGTACTGGGTGGCGTCGAGGTTATCTCACCAACGAACTGCATAAAAGAGATTTTCGATGTCGGCGTACTAAACTCAGGTATTCCAGAACTGCAATGATAAAACTATGATGACAACACCTCAGAGCTCAACTCCCCGGGACACTTCCACTAAACCCCTGACAGGAGGCACCAAGACAATGTTCTCATCACAAAACCATCGGAACGATTCCAAGATACCCGCATGATCCTAAATTTTTTTAGTGAAATTTGAGAAGAGAAGAGTCAAAACTCTACGTCAGGATGCCTTACTAGAGCGATGAGGAGACTGGGAAGTAAAAAGAATTCCTAAACTCTCCGATATATAATTCCTGAAGACTCAAAACATTTTTCTAGACACAACTCGGCCGCTAAAAACGATCAATCAGTGGGGGCTCCTAAGGTCGGGGAAGGCTCTGATACCAACTTGTAACACCCTCGATGCGACTATAGCTCCCACGTGTCGAGGCACGACTTAGAGACAAAATCGCATTGAAGGCATATGTCGCAAGTTAGGCAATCTTCACAACATCCCATGTAATATGAACAACAAAGGGGAGATAACATAGTTGGCTTACACTCGCCACGTCAATCAAGTGCATACATAACATTACATCATCCAAACACTCATGGCCCGACTACGACGCCAAAATAAAAGAGAACCCAACATGCGACACCGGTCCCAATCACCCCCAACTGGGCACCACTACTGATCATCGGGAAAGGAAACATAGTAGCGTTGTGAGTCTTCGTCGAACTCCCACTTGAGCTCATACGCGTCTCCTGGAGCGGAATCGTCAGGCCCTGCATCTGGTGTAATAGTAATCTGTGAGCCACAGGGACTCAGCAATCTCGCACCCTCGCGATCAAGACTATTTAAGCTTATAGGTAAGGCAAGGTAAAATATGAGTGGAGCTGCAGCAAGCGACTAGCAAGTATGGTGGCTAACTTATTCGCAAAGGAGAGCGAGAAGAGGAGGCAAAGCGCGAGCGAGAAACTAGAGAGCAACATGTGCAAACATTACTCCAACACCGTGTCCACTTCCCGGACTCCACCGAGAAGAGGCCATCACGGTAACACACACAGTTGATTCATTTTAATTAAGTTAAGGTTCAAGTTATCTACAACCGGACATTAACAAATCCCCATCTGCCCATAACCGCGGGCATGACTTTCGAAAGTTCAATCCCTGCAGGGGAGTCCCGACTGAGCCCATGACAAGCTCTCACGGTCAATGAAGGAATAGACCTCCACCCGAGACATTCCGATCAGACTCGGTATCCCGGTACAACAAGACATTTCGACGGGTCAAAACTAATCCAGCAACACCGCCCGAATGCGCCGACAAATCCCGATAGGATCTGCACATATCTCTTTCTCAGGGCACACTCAGATAAGAAATCCGTACAACTAAAACCAGCCCTCGAGTTTCCCCGAGGTGGCGCTGCAAGGGGCTCTAGGTTGGACCAACACTCAGAGGAGCATTGGCCCGGGGGGGGGGGGGGTTTAAAATAAGATGACCCTCGGGCTCCGGAAACCCAAGGGAAAAAGAGGCTAGGTGGCAAATGGTAAGACCAATGTTGGGCATTGCTGGAAAAGCTTTAATCAAGGCGAACTATCAAGGGGTTCCCATTATAACCCAACCGCGTAAGGAATGCAAAATCCGGGAACATAACACGGATATGACGGAAACTAGGGCGGCAAGGGTGGAACAAAACACTAGGCGAGAGGCCGAGCCTTCCACCCTTTACCAAGTATATAGATGTATTAAGATAACATGGCAATATAATTATATCCCAACAAGTAAACAAATGTTCCAACAAGGAACGGCCTCCAATCTTCACCTGCAACTAGCAACGCTATAAGAGGGGCTGAGCGAAGCGGTAACATAGCCAATCAACGGTTTGCTAGGACAAAGGTGGGTTAGAGGTTTGACATGGCAATTTGGGAGGCTTGCAAGCAAGTGGTAGGCATCGTAGCAATGGCATAGCAAAAGAGCGAGCAAACTAGCATAGCAAAGATAGTAGTGATTTCGAGGGTATGATCATCTTGCCTGCACAGTTGTCAGAGTTGACTGGATCCTCAAAAGCAGACTCAACGGGCTCCTCGTTAGCGAACTCGTCTCCCGGCTCTACCCAAACAAGACAAACAAGCAACAAGGACACAATCAACCACGTGCAAGAACAAGCAATATGATGAAATGATGATATGCTATGCGGGATGCGATGCGGGATGCCAAATGCAAGATATGACAGGAAATGCATGAACCTGGCCTCAACTTGGAAATTCAAGTGTGCCACTGGAAAGATGAGATGAAATCGCTTGAAAATGATATAAAGAACGCCGGAATCGGGGTTACGGTTTGGAAATGGCAAGCGATTCAAAAATGACACCGGTCTGCGATTTACAGCAAGTAGGCATCTAAATGCAATGAGATGAACATGCTACAGCACCCAAACATGACAACAAAATACATGGCAGGTATTCACACAAGATGCTTAACAAAAGTCTAGCACTGAGCTACGGCCAAATCATCCATTAACAGGTTCACACAAGCATGGCAAAAACGCATATGGCAAACAGATCTCAGACTTAGTGAAATTAACACTTGTCTGGAATTTCAGATCAGGTAGCCCTCCTCGGAGCAACAAAACTACATGCTACAGGACCTGAACATGGCAAAGTAAAGCATGGCATGGAGCTACTCAAAGAGCTTAACAAAAGTCCCTTAGTGACCTTGAGCCAAAAGGGATCAGAAAATACAATTGCAAGCATGTGAACATAGCAAAAACATAATCAGTTTCAGACTTTGTGAAAAACTGACACATGCTGAAATATAACTCAAGTAGGCATGTTTATGAGCTCGATGCACTCACTACAGAGCAAGTCATGGCAAGACAAGCATACATCCATCAAGAAGGCACAAAATGCAAGCTAGACATGGCAAGAACAATGGCATAGCATGCACGGATCAACTACAATAACATCGGCAAAATCGCAAACAAGTTGACGATCTGCCCAGATTCGCAACGAAGCAAAAGTAGAGCTGGATTGACTCAAGCTAGGGTGCTCCATATATGCAAACGAAGACATGGATGGATAGAGCACTACAATATTAACAAAACTCCTTTACTGATCATCCTCAAAAGAGGCACGGATCACTAGGAAACAACATGAACATATGGCATCATGAACTAAACAATCCCAGGACTTAGTGAAACTACTAAGTCCTTGAAAACAGATTTACAGGGTGCCGCACTTTGCAAGCTTGCACTAAGCACCACACACATCACAAAAATACATGGGTTACACCTCTGGAAAGATGACAAAACCCTTAACAAAACATATGTAGAACTCATGGGCATATCATGCACACAATAATCATGGCAAAAATGATAAATGTCTAAGATGAAGTAGCAGATCTGACAATTAACTCAAGTAGCCCTCTTCTAACAGCATTTCGGGCATCAAGATGAACTCTAATGAAAATGATGCAATGGAATGAAATGATGTACTCTCTGAGGCGAACAATTTGATATGCTATATGCCCAAAACGGAGCTACGGATGCGGAGATATAGCAGGTCAAAGATAGCAAAAAAAATTAGGGTTCGGTGGAAAAAGTCAACCCGATCCAAAATCCTCAGATCCAGATCCGGATCGGCGCGGAAGTCGAGGTCACCGGAAACACTGTTCACCGGGGCGGGGACGACGCCGGAGCTGGAAGGGGCCGGCGGGGGCGTGGTTGCCGGAGCCGGATCCGGCGAGAGGAGGACGGGGCGGCGACGGCGGTCGTCGGACGTGGCGCCGGCGCGAACTGGCGGACGGCGGTGGAGCAGCGGCGTCCGCGGCGAGGGGCGGCGGCGAGGTCCGGGGCGGCGCTCGCCGGCAGCCGGGGCGGCGGTCGCCGGGCGTGGGGACGAAGGCGGCGCGGGGCGCGCGGCGGGCGGCGCGGCGCGATGGGCCTCGGGGGCCGGCTCCGGGCTCCCCGGGCCGTGCGGCGGCGGGTGAGTGGCGCGGCGCCACGTGGCAGCGGCAGGGCTGTGCGGACGTGATCTGAGATTTTAGGGTTTCTGGGAGGAGACCCGGGATTTGGAATGGGGGGGTCTATTTATAGGCATAGGAGGAGCTAGGAGAGTCCAAATGAGGTGCGGTTTTCGGCCACGTGATCGTGATCGAACGCTCTAGATGATGGAGCAGAGTTTGGTGGGTTTTTGGGCCAAATTGGAGGGGTGTTGGGCTGCAACACACACGAGGCCTTTTCGGTCCCTCGGTTAACCGTTGGAGTATCAAACGAAGTCCAAATAGTACGAAACTTGACAGGCGGTCTACCAGTAGTAAACCAAGGCCGCTTGGCAAGTCTTGGTCGAATCCGGAAATGTTTAATCCCCACAGACGAAAGAAAGCTAGAAATGACCACCGGAGGAGAACGAAGCGCCGGAATGCAAAACGGACAACGGGGAAAATGCTCGAATGCATGAGATGAACACGTATGCAAATGCAATGCACATGATGACATGATATGAGATGCATGACAATGATAACAACACACGGAGACAAAGACCCGAACCCGAGAAAATAAAATAACTTAACGCCGGAAACGACAAGAGTTGGATTACAAATTGGGAAAATCATATCCGGGGTGTTACACCAAGTGGGCCATAAAGCTGTCTCCTTACACCATCTACTACCAGCCTCGCACCGCTATCAAGTCATAAGCACTGGCCGACTTCCTCGTCGACTGGGCCGAGACCCAGTACCTGCCTCTAGCGCCTGACTCCACCCATTGGCGGATGCACTTCGACCGCTCCAAGATGCGCACCGGCTTGGGAGCCGGCGTCGTCCTCACCTCTCCCAAAGGCGACAAGCTCAAATATGCACTGCAAATCCATTTTGCCGCCTCCAACAACGTGGCCGAGTACGAGGCGCTCATTCACGGGCTCCAGCTTGCCAAAGAACTTGGCATCCGCCTGATCTTGTGTTATGGCGACTCGGACTTGGTGGTCCAACAGTCATCTGGCGACTGGGACGCGAAAGACGCAAACATGGCGAGCTACCGTTTCCTCATGCAGCAACTCAGCAGGTATTTCGAGGGGTGCGAGTTCCTCCACATGCCAAGAAACGACAACGACCAAGTAGACGCCTTGGCACGAATCGGCTCTACCTGCCAAGCAATTCCATCTGGCGTCACCCTTCAACGCCTCCTCAAGCCGTCTGTCAAGCCTTCACCAGAATTAGACTCCATTTTTGTGCCGGCTCCTCCTGAAGACGGTGGATCCGACTCCAAAGCTCCGGCAGTCGGAACGGGGACTTTGGCGGACGACTCCAAAGCCGCCTCAGGCGAGCCCGGCCCAGGGACTGCGGCAGCGAACTCGAAGATTCCAGAACTCGGCCTAGGAACCGCACCAGTCGGCCTGGGGACTTCATCAACTCAGCAAGCGGCTGTTGACTCCAACCCGCCGCCTCCCAGCCCAACCGCCCTCGTCCAAGTCGCAGTTCTGGTAGTCGAAGAAATAGCAGCACCCTCATGGGCCCAGCCCATCCTCAAATTCCTGGTGAACAAAGAGCTACCAACTGATGAGACCTCAGCTCGGCAAGTACAACGCCGGCGGCAGCCTATACCATAGTCAACAAAGAGCTGGTCAGGCACAGCGTCACTGGTGTCTACCAGCGCTGCGTAGAGCCAGAGCAAGGCCAAGCGATTCTCAAAGACATCCACCAAGGCGAATGCGGCCACCATGTGGCTTCAAGAGCACTCGTCGCCAAAGCCTTTCGGCACGGCTTCTTCTAGCCGACTGCCTTGGAAGAGGCCAAGGAGTTGGTCCAAAAATGCAAAGGGTGTCAGAAGTTCAGCTCCAAGCCGCACCAGCCCGCTTCTGCGCTCAAGACCATCCCCGTCGCCTAGCCTTTCGCAGTTTGGGGTCTGGACACGGTGGGACCATTCAAGACCGCACGAGGTGGTCTAACTCACCTACTTGTCGCAGTGGACAAGTTCACCAAGTGGGTGGAAGTGAAGCCAATTAAGAAACTGAACGGTCCGACTGCCGTGACCTTCATCACCGATATCACAATTCGGTACGGCATACCACACAGCCGGCCAGCACAAGCTGTCGCCGCCTTGGGAAGGCCCTTTCATCATCAGCAAAGTACTAGGCAACGATTCCTACTACCTGATCGACGCTCAGAAGCCCCGAGCACGCAAGAGGGACGAATCCGGCAAGGAGACAGAGCGGCCATGGAACGCAAATCTTCTCCGAAGATTTTACAGTTGATGCAGTATGTACCACGCTACCTTTTGTATTAAAGTACCAAGACTTCGGGCCCCCCGAGACGAGCTCGGGGACAGCCCTCTTTTGTCTGTATGATAAAAATTATGCCTACAAGTATGTTACTCTTTGTCATGCCGCTTGGCACCGGGCTCGACAAGTCGGCCCGGGGACTCGCCGCCTTGCACTATGAAATGCTTCCTGCAGTCGGACAAGTAGTGCGTAAACGCCTAAGCCGTCTCCTGCCAGAAGCCGTAGCTCGCAGAGCGACTGTACAGTGGGCAGCAGTAAGGTAGAATGGGCATTCGCATGAAAAATGGCTAAGGACCCAAAGCATAAAACATAGCTCAAGACGGCTTCCAGCCTTTCTCACAAACCGATCCTCGGATAGACGGATTGTCGTCTTCTACCTAACTTGCTCAAACAATCTTGAAAACGGCTAAGTACTTGCTTTCCCAAAGTAGCCTGGCACTTGATCCAGCGACAGTCCGCAGAGCGGTTGTCCGATTGGCAAGGCAGGCAACTAAGAGAAAGCGGCAAAGGAAAACAGCCAAAAGAACAATGAGCAAGGAAGGATAGATATATAAATTTACATAACGTAGGCCCTTGGCCGAATTGTCAAGCAGAGGTTCAAAATACACCCCGCGGGTGGAATTGTGCGAATTAACAAGTTCTTCAAAAAGACTACTGAAGCAGATAAAACAAAAGACACAGCGGCAGCTTAGGAGGCGGCAGACAGAGTCGGGGGGTCGGAGGAGGCGCCAGCGTCAGGCGTTGGGGCGGTCGGTCGGCTAGTCTCGTCTTGATCGCCTCTGGCAGCAGTCGGGTCGGTCGCACGCGGCTCATTGCTGGAGGCGCGGTCGGGCTGAGGCTGGCCGTCTGCTCCGTCTTCTGGTGCCTCCGCCTCGCCCTCATCCTCCGCCTCATCCTCCTCCTCGACGCTGGAGCCGATCATCTCCGCCGAGTCTTTGCCGTAGTCTGGGTTCATCCCAAACCACTCCGGCGGTACCTCCTCGCCGTCTTCAGACCGCTCGGGGACAAAGATGCTCGTGTCGGTGTACTCGGTGATCGCCGCAGCATGCTTGACGAGGGCGTCTTCCACAGCCGCCAGCTCCGGCTGGGCCTCCGACTGAAGTGTGGCCAACCGGTCTAGATCCAGCCCTGGGTACCACGCCTTGACAAACTCCAAGGCCCGGCGCGCTCCAGCCCGGGCCGAAGAGCCCTTCCAGGCCTCGAGGCGACCAAGTGCGACCTCCAACCAGTTGGCCGTCAGGCTGGGGGTGCGCGGAGCCTGCATATCCGGCCAAAGGGCGGAGATCGCCTGGGTGCCGACGCGCTGAAGCCGGCGCAGCATCCGGTGAGCCGGCCGGAGGTGAGCCTCGATACTCAAGATGTGCTCATCAAGAGTTCGGGGGGCATCGGCGGCGATCTCTGTGCCCTCCGCCCTTCGACTTGCACGGTCGGCCTCGATGGCCTCAGGCAGCCTGAGATGGCCCAGGGAAGAAGTCTACAAAAGACACGAAGAAACAAAAAAGCAAGTCAAAAACCAGGAGTCGGCACGATCTAAGTCGGCAGCTCGAAGAAAGAAAACAAAGAGACTCACCATCAATGATGTCTTTGATCTCGTGGAAGCCGGAGGACAGCAGCGCCTCCTTGTCAGACCAGGAGATGCGCTCACTCGCGAACTTGGCCAGAAGGGCGGTTTCCGTCTCCTCCGCCTCCCTCTGCAACTTCGCGAGCAGCTCCTTCTGCTCTGCCAACTGAGTGGCCAGCAGATTGCGCTCCGCGGTGAGCTTGTTGCACTCCTCCCTTTTTCGTCTACTTCCATCGGTAACTTTACTTGGAGCTATATTTTTATTCACCACATGATATGTCTTTTGCCTGCAGCGTATTTTATGATTTGAGCCTTTGCTTATTAGTTTACCACAATCATCCTTATTGTACACACCTTTTGAGAGAGCCATACATGATTTGGAATTTGATAGAATACTCTATGTGCTTCACTTATATCTTTTGAGCTTTATAATTTTACTCTAGTGCTTCACTTATATCTTTTAGAGCACGGTGGTGGATTTGTTTTATAGAAACTATTGTTCTCTCATGCTTCACCTAGATTATTTTGAGAGTCTTAATAGCATGGTTATTTTCTTAAAATCCTAATATGCTTGGTATGCAAGATTAATAATAAAACTTTCTTATGAGTGTGTTAAATACTAAGAAAAGTTTGATGCTTGATGATTGTTTTGAGATATGGATGTAATAATATCAAAGTCATGCTAGTTGAGTAGTTGTGAAATTGAGAAATACTTGTGTTGAGGTTTGCAATTCCCATAGCATGCACGTATGGTAAACTTTATGCAACAAATTTGAAACATGAGGTGTTATTTGATTGTCTTCCTTATGAGTGGCGGTCGGGGACGAGCGATGGTCTTTTCCTACCAATCTATCCCCCTAGGAGCATGCGCGTAGTGCCGAGGTTTTTGATGACTTGTAGATTTTTGCAATAAGTATGTGAGTTCTTTATGACTAATGTTGAGTCCATGGATTATACGCACTCTCACCCTTCCACCCTTGCTAGCCTCTTCGGTACCGTGCATTGCCCTTTCTCACATTGAGAGTTGGCGCAAACTTCACCGGTGCATCCAAACCCCGTGATATGATACGCTCTTTCACACATAAACCTCCTTATATCTTCCTAAAAACATCCACCATACCTACCTATTATGGCATTTCCCTAGCCATTCCGAGATATATTGCCATGCAACTTTCCATCATTCCGTTCATCATGAAACATTCATCATTGTCATATTGCTTAGCATGATCATGTAGTTGACATAGTATTTGTGGCAAAGCCGCCGTTCATAATTCTTTCATACATGTCACTCTTGGTTCATTGCATATCCCGGTACACTGCCGAAGGCATTCACATAGAGTCATCTTTGTTCTAGTATCGAGTTGTAAGCATTGAGTTGTAAATAAATAGAAGTGTGATGATCATCATTATTAGAGCATTGTCTCAAGTGAGGTATAAAAAAGAAAGGCCATAAAAAAGAGAAGGCCGAAAAAAAGAGAAAGGCCATAAAAAAGAGAAGGCCCAAAAAAAGAATGAGAGAAAAAGAGAGAAGGGACAATGTTACTATCCTTTTACCACACTTGTGCTTCAAAGTAGTACCATGATCTTCATAGTAGAGAGTCTCTCATGTTATCACTTTCATATACTAGTGGGAATTTTTCATTATAAAACTTGGTTTTTATATTCCAACAATGGGCTTCCTGAAGTGCCCTAGGTCTTCATGAGCAAGCAAGTTGGATGCACACCCACTAGTTTCCTTTGTTGAGCTTTCATACATTTATAGCTCTAGTGCATCCGTTGCATGGCAATCCCTACTCCTTGCATTAACATCAATTGGTGGGCATCTCCAAAGCCCATTGATTAGCCTCGTTGATGTGAGACTTTCTCCTTTTTTGTCTTCATTATATTCTATTCCACCCATAGTGCTATGTCCATGGCTCGTGCTCATATATTGCGTGAAAGTTTATAGGTTTGAGATTACTAAAGTATGAAACAATTGCTTGGCTTGTCATCGGGGTTGTGCATGATGACAGCATTCTTGTGTGACGAAAATAAACATGACTAAACTATATGATTTTGTAGGGATGAACTTGCTTTAGCCATGTTATTTTGAGAAGACATAATTGCTTAGCTAGTATGCTTGAAGTATTATCATTTTTATGTCAATATGAACTTTTGTCTTGAATCTTTCAGATCTGAATATTCATACCACAATTAAGAAGAATTACATTAAAATTATGCCAAGTAGCACTCCGCATCAAAAATTCTGTTTTTATCATTTACCTACTCGAGGACGAGCAGGAATTAAGCTTGGGGATGCTTGATACGTCTCCAACGTATCTATAATTTTTGATTGCTCCATGCTATATTATCTACTGTTTTGGACATTATTGGGCTTTATTTTCCACTTTTATATTATTTTTGGGACTAACCTATTAACTGGAGGCCCAACCTAGAATTGTTGTTTTTTGCCTATTTTAGGGTTTCAAAGAAAAGGAATATCAAACGGAGTCCAAACGGAATGAAACCTTCGGAAACGTGATTTTCTCATCAGATAAGATCCAGGAGACTTGGACCCTCCGTCAAGAAAGTCACGAGGTGCTCACGAGGGTAGGGGCGCCCCCCTAGGGTGCGTCCCCCCGCCTCGTGGGCCCCTCGAAGCTCCACCGACGTACTTCTTCCTCCTATATATATCCACGTACCCCCAAACGATCGGGGACGGAGCCAAAAACCTAATTCCACCGCCGCAACTTTCTGTATCCACGAGATCCCATCTTGGGGCCTGTTCCGAAGCTCCGCCGGAGGGAGCATCGATCACGGAGAGCTTCTACATCATCATCCAAGCCCCTCTGATGAAGTGTGAGTAGTTTACTTCTGACCTACGGGTCCATAGCTAGTAGCTAGATGGCTTCTTCTCTCTTTTTGGATCTCAATACAATGTTCTCCCCCTCTCTCGTGGAGATCTATTCGATGTAATCTTCTTTTTGCGGTGTGTTTGTTGAGATCGATGAATTGTGGGTTTATGATCAAGTCTATCTATGAATAATATTTGAATCTTCTCTAAATTCTTTTATGTATGATTGGTTATCTATGCAAGTCTCTTCGAATTATTAGTTTGGTTTGGCCTACTAGATTGGTTGTTCTTGCCATGGGAGAAGTTCTTAGCTTTGGGTTCAATCTTGCGGTGTCCTTTCCCAGTGACAGAAGGGGCAGCAAGGCACGTATTGTATTGTTGCCATCGAGGATAACAAGATGGGTTTTTTATCATATTCCATGAAACTATCCCTTTACATCATGTCATCTTGCTTAAGGCGTTACTCTGTTTTTAACTTAATACTCTAGATGCATGCTGGATAGCGGTCGATGAGTGGAGTAATAGTAGTAGATGCAGAATTGTTTCGGTCTACTTGTCTCGGACGTGATGCCTATATACATGATCATACCTAGATATTCTCATAACTATGCTCAATTCTGTCAATTGCTCAACAGTAATTTGTTCACCCACCGTAGAATACTTATGCTCTTGAGAGAAGCCACTAGTGAAACCTATGGCCCCCGGGTCTCTTTCTCATCATATCAATCTCCATCACTTTACTATTGCTTTTCTTTTACTTTGTTTTTACTTTATTTATTTGCATCTCTATACCAAAAATACCAACAAAATATTATTTATCATCTCTATCAGATCTCACTTTCGTAAGTGACTATGAAGGGATTGACAACCCCTAAGCGTGTTGGTTGCGTTCAGCTATTGTTTTTGTGTAGGTACGAGGGACTCAAGTGTAGCCTCCTACTGGATTGATACCTTGGTTCTCAAAAACTGAGGGAAATACTTACGCTACTTTGCTGCATCATCCCTTCCTCTTCGGGGAAATCAACGCAGTGCTCAAGAGGTAGCAATCGCTGTCAAGTGATCCACTCCTGGATCAATATTGTACCCCCTTGCCAAACTCGTGGCAAGGTACACAATAGGTTTGGTACACAACATAGCATACTTTATAGAACCTATGGCTGAGGCATAGGGAATGACTTTCATTCTCTTTCTATTTTCTGTCGTGGTCGTGTTTTGAGTCTTACTCAACTTTACACCTTGCAATACAGGCAAGAACTCCTTCTTTGAATGTTCCATTTTGAACTACTTCAAAAATCTTGTCAAGGTATGTACACAATGAAAAATCTTATGAAACGTCTTGATCTATCTCTATAGATCTCGATGCCCAATATGTAAGCAGCTTCACCGAGGACTTCCTTTGAAAAAATCCTTTCAAACACTCCTTTATGCTTTCTAGAAAATTCTACATCATTTTCGATCAACAATATGTCATTCACATATACTTATCAGAAAGGCTATAGTGCTACCACTCACCTTTTGTAAATACAGGCTTCATCACAAGTCTGTATAAAACTATATGCTTTGATCTGTTGGAAATATGCCCTAGAGGCAATAATAAAATGGTTATTATTATATTTCCTTGTTCATGATAATTGGCTATTGTTCATGTTATAATTGTATTAACTGGAAACCGTAATACATGTGTGAATACATAGATCACAACATGTCCCTAGTGAGCCTCTAGTTGAGTAGCTCGTTGATCAATAGATGGTTGTGGTTTCCTAACCATGGACATTGGATGCCGTTGATAACAAGATCAGATCATTAGGAGAATGATGTGATGGACAAGACCCAATCCTAAGCATAGCACAAGATCATGTAGTTCGTTTGCTAGAGCTTTTCTAATGTCAAGTATCATTTCCTTAGACCATGAGATTGTGCAACTCCCGGATACCGTAGGAGTGCTTTGGGTGTACCAAACGTCACAACGTAACTGGGTGGCTATAAAGGTGCACTACAGGTATCTCCGAAAGTGTCTGTTGGGTTGGCACGAATCGATACTGGGATTTGTCACTTCGTATGACGGAGAGGTATCTCTGGGCCCACTCGGTAATGCATCATCATAACGAGCTCAATGTGACTAAGGAGTTAGCCATGGGATCATGCGTTACGGAACGAGTAAAGAGACATGCCGATAACGAGATCAAACGAGGTATAGAGATACCGACGATCGAATCTCGGGCAAGTAACATACCAATGGACAAAGGGAATTGTATACAGGATTAATTGAGTCCCCGACATCGTGGTTCATCCGATGAGATCATCGGGTAACATGTGGGAGCCAACATGGGTATCCAGATCCCGCTATTGGTTATTGCTCGGAGAGATGTCTCGGTCATTTCTGCATGGTTCCCGAACCCGTAGGGTCTACACACTTAAGGTTTGGTGACGCTAGAGTTGTTATCGGAAATAGTATGTGGTTACCGAAGGTTGTTCGGAGTCCCGAGTGAGATCTCGGACGTCATGAGGAGTTCCGGAATGGTCTGGAGGTTAAGATTTTTATATGGGAAGTCCAGTTTCAGTCGCCGGAATGGTTTCGGGGGTTATCGATATTGTACCAAGACCACAGGAAGGTGTCCGGGGGTCCACAGGGTGGGGCCACCTGCCCTAGTGGGCCAAGTGGGCTGAACAAGGGTGGGAACCAGCCCCCTAGTGGGCTGGTGCGCCCCCCCCCCCCCAAGGGGCCAAGGCGCCTAGGGTTGAAAACCCTACGGGGTGGGGGCGCCGCCCACCAAACTTGGGGGGCAAATTCCCCCCTTGCCCCCCCTCTAGATGCATCTAGGGGCGCCGGCCCCCTCTCCATTCACCCTATAAATAGAGGGGGTGGGAGGGAAGCCGCACCCTTCCCCTGGCGCAACCCTCCCCCTCTCCAACACATCCTCCTCCTTCGTAGTGATTGGCGATGCCCTGCCGGAGAAATGCAAGCTCCACCACCACGCCGTCGTGCTGCCGGAGCTCTCCCTCAACTTCTCCTCCCCTTGCTGGATCAAGAAGGAGCAGATGTCCCTGGGCTGTACGTGTGTTGAACACGGAGGCGCCGTTCGTTCGGTGCTAGATCGGATCTTTCGTGAGTTGAATCGCCGCGAGTACGACTCCATCATCTGCGTTCCTTGTAACGCTTCCGCTTAGCGATCTTCAAGGGTATGAAGATGCACTCCCTCTCTCTCGTTGCTAGCATCTCCTAGATTGATCTTGGTGACACGTAGGATATTTTTTGAATTATTGCTATGTTACCCAGCAGTGGCATCATGAGCTAGGTCCATGCGTAGATTCTATGCACGAGTAGAACACAAAGTTGTTGTGGGTGATGATTTGGTAAATTTGCTTACCGTTACTAGTCTTATCTTCATTCAGCGGCATTGTGGGATGAAGCATCCCGGACTGACTTTACACATACTCTTACGTGAGACTGGTTCAACCGACAGACATTCACTTGATGCATAAGGTGGCTAGCGAGTGTCTGTCTCTCCCACTTTAGTCGGATCGGATTCGATGAAGAGGGTCCTTATGAAGGGTAAATAGCAATTGTCATATCACCGTTGTGGCTT
This sequence comes from Triticum aestivum, assembly GCF_018294505.1. Classification (NCBI taxonomy): domain Eukaryota; kingdom Viridiplantae; phylum Streptophyta; class Magnoliopsida; order Poales; family Poaceae; genus Triticum; species Triticum aestivum. Next base: position 119,680,840 of record NC_057806.1, read on the forward strand.
TTGCGTAGGTAAGAAACGTTCTTGCTAGAAACCCATAGCAGCCACGTAAAACATGCAACAACAATTAGAGGACGTTGAGGGAGTCCCGGATTAGGGGGTCTCCGGACAACCGGACTATCTCCATTGGCCGGACTCTTAGACTATGAAGATACAAGGTTGAAGACTTCGTCTCGTGTCCGGATGGGACTCTACTTGGCGTGGAAGGCAAGCTAGGCAATACGAATATGGATATCTCCTCCTTTGTAACCGACCTTGTGTAACCCTAACCCTCTCTGGTGTCTATATAAACCGAAGGGTTTTAGTCCGTAGGACAACAATCACAACATGCAATCATACCATAGGCTAGCTTCTAGGGTTTAGCCTCTCTGATCTCGTGGTAGATCTACTCTTGTACTACCCATATCATCAATATTAATCAAGCAGGGCGTAGGGTTTTACCTCCATCAAGAGGGCCCGAACCTGGGTAAAACTTCGTGTCCCTTGCCTCCTGTTACCATCTGGCCTAGACGCGCAGTTCTGGACCCCCTACCCGAGATCCGCCTGTTTTGACACCGAAATTGGTGCTTTCATTGAGAGTTCCTCTGTGTCGTCACCGTTAGGCTTGATGGCTCCTACTATCATCGATAGCAATGCGGTCCAGGGTGAGACCTTCCTCCCTGTACAGATCTTCATATTCGGCGGCTTTGCACTGCGGGCTAATTCGCTTGGCCATCCGGAACAGATTGAAAGCTACGCCCCTGGCCATCAGGTCAGATTTGGAAGTTTGAACTCCACGGCCGACATCCGCGGAGACTTGATCTTCGACGGATTCGAGCCACAGCCGGGCACGCCCCACTGTCGCGATGGGTATGACCTAGCTCTGCCGCCGAACAGTACCCCAGAGGCCGCGCCCGCATCTTCTCTGACCCTTAGTTCAGAGCAAAATGCGCCAATCGAGGATGGGTGGTTAGACACCACCTCAGGGGCTGCAGTATCGACGGTGATCGAGCCAAACACTAGCATAATCCTCTGCGCAGCCCGTGACTCCAAGGTGTCGGACTCTTTCCCAGACTCCGAACCGTCCGCGCCCCTGCCAATCGAATCCGATTGGGCGCCGATCATGGAATTCACCGCCGCGGATGTTTTTCAACACTCGCCCCTCGGCGACATTCTGAATTCACTAAGGGCTCTCTCTTTGTCAGGAGAGCCATGGTCGGATTATGGCCAACAGGATTGGGATGCGGAAGACGAAGAAATTCGACGCCCACCCATCACCCACTTCGTAGCCACTGTCCGTGATTTAACCGACATGCTCGACTTCGACTCCGGAGACATCGACGGCATGGAGGACGATGTAGGAGACGAACACGAACCAGCACCTATAGGGCACTGGAAAGCCACCTCGTCATATGACATATACATGGTGGATACACCCAACGAAGGCAATGGCGACGAGATAGCGGAGGATGACCCCTCCAAGAAGCAACCCAAGCACCGACGTCAGCGGCGCCGCTCTAAGTCCCGCCAAAGCAAAAGTGGTGATACCGGCACAGGAGATAATAACACTCCGAATAGCACCGAAAACAACAGCAAACCCTCCAGCAAGATTTAGAGCAGGAGGATGAAGGAGCCAGCTCTCCTGAGAGAGCGGCAGATGAAGAGGAGGAGGATGACAATTACATGCCCCCCTCCGAAGACGAGGCAAGCCTCGGCGACGATGAATTCGCCGTCCCAGAGGATCCCGTCGAACAAGAGCGCTTCAAGCGCCGGCTTATGGCCACGGCAAATAGCCTAAAGAAAAAGCAGCAGCAGCTTCAAGCTGATCAAGATCTGCTAGCTGACAAATGGACTAAAGTCCTCGCAGCCGAGGACTATAAACTCGAGCGCCCCTCCAAGAGTTACCCAAGGCGCAGGTTACTACCCCAACTGGAGGAAGAAGCGTATGATATGGATGATCGGCCACCTCGTGGCCGCGATAGAGAGGCATTCCAGCCAAAAGCTCAGCCTCCACCCCAACGCCATTCAAAGCCATGGGGAAATACGCCAGACCTGCGAGGCATATTGGAGGACAGGGAAAAGCATTCAAGATCGATCTACGGATCATGAGGGCGCACCACTCTGCGAAACGACAAACGTCACGCCGGATACAGTAAAAGCAAATCCGGCCGGGCCGAACACAGCGGGCAAAACTCATTCGAGCTGCGTCGAGATATAGCCCAGTACAGAGACGCCGCACACCCCTTATGCTTCACAGACGAAGTAATGGAACATCAATTCCCAGAAGGTTTCAAACCTGTAAACATTGAATCATACGACGGCACAACAGATCCCGCAGTATGGATTGAGGACTTCCTCCTCCACATCCACATGGCCCGTGGTGATGACTTACATGCCATCAAATACCTCCCACTAAAGCTCAAAGGACCAGCGTGACATTGGCTTAATAGCTTGCCAGCAGACTCCATTAGTTGTTGGGAAGATCTGGAAGCCGCATGCCTCAACAACTTTCAGGGCACTTATGTGCGACCACCAGACGCCGATGATCTAAGCCACATAATTCAGCAGCCAGAAGAGTCGGCCAGGCAATTCTGGACTCGATTCCTTACAAAGAAAAATCAAATAGTCGACTGTCCGGATGCGGAGGCCTTAGCAGCTTTCAAGCACAACATCCGAGACGAGTGGCTAGCCCGGCACCTTGGCCAGGAAAAGCCGAAATCTATGGCAGCCCTCACGACGCTCATGACCCGCTTTTGTGCGGGAGAAGACAGCTGGCTGGCTCACAGTAATAACATATCAAAGAACCATGGTACCTCAGATACCAAGGACGGCAATAACAGGTCACGTCGCAACAAGCATAAGCGCCGCATTAACAGCGAAAATACTGAGGATACGGCAGTTAATGCCGGATTCAAAGGCTCTAAACCCGGTCAGCGGAAAAAGCCATTTAAACAAAGTACGCCAAGTCCGTCCAGCTTGGACCGTATACTCGATCGCTCGTGTCAAATACACGGCACCCCAGACAAGCCAGCCAATCACACCAACATGGATTGTTGGGTGTTCAAGCAGGCCGACAAGTTTATTGCCAAAAACAAGGACAAGGGGCCGCATAGCAATGACGAGGAGGAGCCCCGGCAGCCACACACTGGAGGACAGAAGAGGTTCCCTCCGCAAGTGCGGACGGTGAACATGATATACGCAACCCACATCCCCAAGAGGGAGCGGAAGCGTGCGCTTAGGGACATATATGCGTTGGAGCCAGTCGCCCCAAAGTTCAACCCTTGGTCTTCCTGTCCAATCACCTTCGATCGCAGGGACCACCCCACTAGTATCCGTCACGGTGGATTCGCCGCACTGGTTCTAGACCCAATCATCGACGGATTTCACCTCACTCGAGTCCTTATGGACGGCGGCAGCAGCCTGAACCTGCTTTATCAGGACACAGTGCGCAAAATGGGTATAGACCCCTCAAGGATCAAACCCACAAAAATGACCTTTAAGGGCGTCATTCCAGGCGTAGATGCCCATTGCATAGGCTCCATTACACTAGAAGTGGTCTTCGGATCCCTGGATAACTTCCGAAGCGAAGACTTAATCTTCGATATAGTCCCGTTCTGCAGTGGTTATCACGTGCTGCTCGGACGAACCACATTTGCTAGATTCAATGCGGTACCGCATTATGCATACCTCAAGCTCAAGATGCCAGGACCTCGCGGAGTTATCACAGTCAATGGAGACACAGAGCGCTCTCTCTGAACAGAGGAGCACACCGCGGCCCTCGCAGCAGAAGCGCAAACCAGCCTCTCAAGGCAATCTACCAGTTTGGCATTTCAAAGCCCGGACACCTTCAAGCGTGCTTGAGGCAATCGGCAAATAGACCGCCTGGCGCGATCTGAGCTCTCATAGCAATACGGTGGCCACCCCAATCCCAGCCCAACTGCGCTATTTGTGCCGCACGTACATAATTACGCATTAAAAATACCATGGGCACAGGTGGGGAGGGGGGGCACAACTGCGGCACGCCCCAAAGCGCGGCCTAAACCGCACTAGGGGCTTCCCGTTTGGTTTTTTTCTTTTTTTCTTTCAGGACCTTAATCTCTGGAAACACTGTCCGGCAGCCCTATTGCCGAACACATGATACAACAACCAAGGAGGCAGACAGCTATGTTATACAACGGAATTCCCAGGTTGATTACAGATTTCACATCATTCCTCAGCTCTCCCTTGGAAGGGACATAGTCCTACTCTTTTGCTTATCGCACTATCTGTATCACTCTGCTTTAACACAACTTTTCAATAAACAATGCATGACATTACAGCTATTATTGCATTCTTGTTATATATATGTGTGTGTGTGTTCATTAATGACGCCTTGCAACCGTACACTCTGGTACGGCCAACACACCAGGGGCTCACATACCCCACAATGCGGTGTGAAAAGTCCGAACACTTTCACAAGTGCGGCACCCGAACTTATAGCATTATAGGCATCAGCTCCGAATCATGTCTTTGGTCAAATGTTGGGTTTGCCCGGCTCCTATGTTTTGGTACCTTACGTTCCACTCTATCGGCTAAGGTAGCGCTAGGAGAACTAATGCGATTGTGCCCCGGTTCTGTCGGGGTGAGCACCTCAGTAGAGAAAGCTAAAACTGACTATCATGATAAGGCAAGAGACTGGTCGCTGTTCGGCGAGGTTTTTCGAGTCCCTAAAGACTTATGCCGCTTAGGGCGAGGGGCCGGCTCTGTCCGGCTTACAGGCGTGTATCGCGCCTCGAATTCAGCCTTCCGAATACCAGGGGCTTCGCCGAAATTTAAAATTATAGAATTCTATGGCTAAGTGAGAGTGATAAAGCATTATTAGTCCAGTTGCCTTGTTCGTTGTGCTGAGCACCTCCCTCGAAGGACCCAAACATGGGAACAAGAGTGCTCAGGTTTATCCCGAACACCCCAGCACTCGTGGCATGGGGGCAGAAGCCGAGGACTAGCCATCTCTCAGATTGGATAAACAGCCAAACAGAAGGTAATATTTTAAATTCTAACAAGTGTTGCATAGCGAACATGATACAAGTTTTCATACATACAGGACAACACGAGCAAGTCTCATTCAAATATTACATTTTGTGAACACTCATCCACGATAATACGGGCACCCGGCAGAAAACCCTCGTAGTACATCTCGGGGTGGCGGTGCTCCTTGCCCTCCGGTGGCCCCTCCTTGATCAGCTTCATGGCATCTAGCTTGACCCACTGCATTTTTACACGGGCGAAATCCCGACGTGCACCTTCTATGCAGACGGATCGCTTGACGACCTCCAGCCGGGGGCAGGCATCCACAAGCCGCCTCACCAGGCCGAAGAAGCTGTTCAGAAGGGCGTCGCCAGGCCACAACCGGACTATGAAGCCCTTCATGGCCTGATCGGCCGCCTTATGTAGCTCGACCATCTGCTTCAGTTGGTCGCCCATTGGCACCGGATGTTCGGCCTCAGCTTACTAAGACCAGAACAGCTTCTCCGTCGAGCTTCCGTCCTTGGCCTGGTAAAATTGTGCGGCATCGGACACACTGCGGGGCAAATCTGCAAATGCTCCTGAAGAGCTCTGGATTCGGGTAAGTAATCGGTAATTCACTTTTACATGCTTGCTTTGCATATAGAAAGCCTTACCCGCCGCTATCTTCTTCATCGCATCGATCTCCTGAAGGGCCTTCTGGGCCTCGGCCTTGGCACTCTTTGCGCTCTCACGGGCCGCGGCAAGCTCAGACTCTCGCATCTTCAAGTCAAGCTCCAACGCCTCGTGATTCGCAACGAGAGCCTGGAGCTCTTGCTGCACCTCGCCCACCCGAGCCTCGTGCCTCTCTCGCTCGGTGCGCTCCTTGGCCGCTGTATCTTCGGCCTTGGTCAGCGCTTGCTCCAGGGCTGCCACCTCGGTCGTGGCCCCTGTCAAAACATACAATGATCCTGTCATTTTGCAATCGCGTCCTTTTTTATATATACATATCTATAGACGGGGTATTACTTACCCTCGTTCTCCTCGAGCTGCCTCTTGGCAAGGCCGAGCTCTTTCTTCGACCCATCGAGGTCCTGCTTCAGTACGGCGACCTTCGCAGTTAGTGCGGCGGACGCCAGCAGAGAAGCCTGCATATGCATATTGACAATACTTATATTAGACTCCTGCGATATTATTTGATCCTCTATTCAGCTTTTCTTTGTGAACACCGAACAAAGCATCAGGGGCTACTGTCTATGCGTAATATTTCTACTACATTTTAAACACACTTACCTCGAAGCCTGTTAGAAGGCTTGCACAGGCCTCAGTCAATCCGCTCTTGGCGGACTGAACCTTCTGAATCACCGCACTCATGATGGTGCGGTGCTCCTCGTCAATGGAAGCGCTGCGAAGCGCTTCCAGCAGGCTGTCTGGTGCCTCTGGATGGGCAGAGGTCATCGGCACTGGCGTTTTGCCCCTCTTAGAAGGGGACCGCCTGCCCGAGCCCGGAGCCGTTGGAGGATCCGGCGCGGTGTTCGGCTGAGGGCCGAACTCGGGGCTCTCAGGGACCCATCCCCTCGGCTCCCTGAGTCCGGAAGGTCGCCTTGAGGCGCCTCTGGGACGGTCCCACCTCGATCCGATACCTCTTGAGACAACACTTCGGCATCATCGGCAGGATGAGGGGAGGTGGCGGTCGGGACTGGATCGCTATCCATGTCCGACGAGCCCAGGGAGCCGTCTGAGGATACCTCGATATTGGCTCGGGGCGGCCTGCACAATTGAGCTCAGCGTTAGGAAAAGTAGTGCGACGAAGGAATCCTATGGGTAACTTTGGTATTCGAATACTTACGATCTCCCCGAGGGCTTGGCCCTGGGCAACCACTCATCTTCACTTTCGTCGGCGGTGGAGCTGTTCGGAGGGAGGGTCCTTCCCTTCTTGGACCCTCCGGCCTCCCCGGTTGGGGCGGCCTTCCTTTTCTTGTCTCCCCCAGTCGGTGGGGGAGCCTCTTCTTCCTCTTCCTCGTCTTTGGGGGAAGAGTGCGCCGCAGAGTCATCGGACGGTGAGTCCGACGACGCCTGGCGTCGGGAACTCTTTCGAGCTCCCTTGGCCTTCTTGGTCTTCTCCGGCACCTTATAAGGGGCCAGAGTCAACATCTTCGCCAGAAGGGCGTCTGCGGGGCCTTCGGGCAAAGGAGCCGGACAGTCGATTTGTCCGGCCATCTTCTGCCAGTCCTGTCAAAGGCACGGGAGTTTAGATCCCACATAGAGTCAATCTATATAAAAATAAGTATCCTGTGAAAGGTAAAACAACTTACCGCACTAGCGTGGCGCTTTGTGCTGAATCTGCGATCCTCAGTGACGGGGGGAGGGACCTCGGCGCTCTTGAACAGCACCCTCCATGCATCTTCATGAGTCGTATCGAAGAGCCTGTTCGGAGTTCGGTGCTGCGCCGGATTGAACTCCCACAAGGTGAACTCCCATTGTTGGCATGGGAGTATCCGGCGGATGAGCATAACCTGGACTATGTTGACGAGCTTGAGCTTCTTGTCCACCATGTTTTGAATACATGACTGGAGTCCGGTCAGCTCTTTTGAATTACCCCAGGACATGCCCTTATCCTTCCAGGAAGTGAGCCGCATGGGGATGCCAGATCGGAACTCGGGGGCCGCTACCCATGCGGGGTCGCACGGCTCGGTGATATAGAACCACCCTGATTGCCACCCCTTTATGGTTTCCACAAAGGAGCCCTCGAGCCATGTTATGTTGGGCATCTTGCCCACCATGACGCCTCCGCACTCCGCCTGGCGGCCGCCCACCACCTTCGGCTTGACGTTGAAGGTCTTCAGCCATAAACCGAAGTGGGGCTTGATGCGGAGGAAGGCCTCACACACGACGATAAACGCCAAGATGTTGAGGATGAAGTTCGGGGCCAGATCGTGGAAATCCAGGCCGTAATAAAACATGAGCCCCCGGACGAAGGGATGGAGAGGGAATCCCAGTACGCAGAGGAAATGGGTGAGGAATACCACCCTCTCATGGGGCCTGGAGGTGGGGATGAGTTGCCCCTCATCTGGGAGCCGGTGCGCGATGTCGTCGGGCAGGTATCCGGCTCTCCTCAGTTTCTTGATGTCTCACTCCGTTATGGAGGAGACCATCCACTTGCCTCCCGCTCCGGACATGATTGGAGAAGGTGGAGATGGAAGTGAGGACTTGGGCGCTAGAGCTCGAGTGTGCGGGGGCGGATGAGCAAAGGAGGAAGAAGGCGTGGATAGAGCGGTGAATCCTCATCCCTTTATATGGGTGGACAAAACTAAGCGTCCCCACTTGTCTGGTAAAACTCGCTTATCCCCCAAGCTCCGCAATTGATGGCGCGGTTGGGTTACCCACGCCCGTATTGATGAGAATCCCGTAATAAGGGGACACGATCTCTGCTCTGACAAGACATGTCGAAAAACTGCCTCGCGTTATGTGCGGGGCTGGTTAAAAGAAACGGTTCGAATAGTCACTGGGCCATGACGTAACGTCGTGTTGCCAAAACAAGCCAGCAAATTAGATCTGTGAAAATATTATTCTCTCTACGGTGGAATGTGGAACTTATTTTTCAGGGTCGGACACTATCCTCGTATTCAAATTCTTCTATGATGTATTCGGAGAAGGAACCCGCCTTGCAATGCCGAAGACAATACTGCGCGCCGGACCCATCGTCATTGAAGCCTGGTTCAGGGGCTACTGAGGGGGTCCTGGATTAGGGGGTATCCGGACAGCCGGACTATCTCCATTGGCCGGACTATTAGACTATGAAGATACAAGATTGAAGACTTCGTCTCGTGTCCGGATGGGACTCTACTTGGCGTGGAAGGCAAGCTAGGCAATACAAATATGGATATCTCCTCCTTTGTAACCGACCTTGTGTAACCCTAACCCTCTCCGGTGTCTATATAAACCGAAGGGTTTTAGTCCGTAGGACAACAATCACAACATGCAATCATACCATAGGCTAGCTTCTAGGGTTTAGCGTCTCTGATCTCGTGGTAGATCTACTCTTGTACTACCCATATCATCAATATTAATCAAGCAGGACGTAGGGTTTTACCTCCATCAAGAGGGCCCGAACCTGGGTAAAACTTCATGTCCCTTGCCTCCTGTTACCATCCGGCCTAGACGCGCAGTTCGGGACCCCCTACCCAAGATCCGCCGGTTTTGACACCGACAGACGTGTAACTTGTTTTTGCAGGGTATGCTATGTGATGTGATATGGCCAAAAGGATGTGATGAATTATATATATGTGATGTATGAGACTGATCATGTTCTTGTAATAGGAATCACGACTTGCATGTCGATGAGTATGACAACTGGCAGGAGCCATAGGAGTTGTCTTAATTTATTGTATGACCTGCGTGTTAATGAAAAATGCAATGTAATTACTTTACTTCATTGCTAACCATTAGCCATAGTAGTAGAAGTAATAGTTGGCGAGAAAACTTCATGAAGACACGATGATGGAGATCATGGTGTCAAGCCGGTGACGAAGGTGATCATGCCGCCCCTCGAAGATGGAGATCAAAGGCGCAAGATGATATTGGCCATATCATGTCACTTTATGATTTTCATGTGATGTTTTTCATGGTTACATCTTATTTTCTTAGAACGACGGTAGCATAAATAAGATGATCCCTCACTAAAAATTTCAAGAAATGTGTCCCCCCTAACTGTGCACCGTTGTGAAGGTTCATTGTTTCGAAGCACCACGTGATGATCGAGTGTGATAGATTCTAATGTTCGCATACAACGGGTGTAAGCCAGATTTACACATGCGAAACACTTAGGTTGACTTGACGAGCCTAGCATGTACAGACATGGCCTAGGAACACAAGAGACCGAAAGGTCGAACATGAGTCGTATAGTAGATACGATCAACATGGAGATGTTCACCATTGATGACTAGTCCATCTCACGTGATGATCGGACATAGCCTAGTCGATTCGGATCATGTATCACTTAGATGACTAGAGCGATGTCTATCTGAGTGGGAGTTCATTAAAAAATTTGATTAGATGAACTTAATTATCATGAACGTAGTCTAAATTGTCTTTGCAAATTATGTTGTGGATTAGTAGCTGGCGCTTTAGCTCCTTGTTTTAATGCGTTCCTAGAGAAAGAGTAAGTTTAAAGATATTGTAAGCAATTGTGCAGGACTAGGGCCATAGTCTGAGGATTGTCCTCATTGCTACATAGAAGGCTTCTGTCCTTGATGCACTGCTCGGTGTGCCAACCCCTCTGGCGTCGTCTGTGGATGTTGTGAACATCTGGCAGACACGATCTGATGACTACCTGATAGTTTAGTGAGCCATGCTTTACGGCTTAGAGTTAGGGCTCCAAAAGCATTTTGAACGCCATGCAACATATGAGATGTTCCAAGAGCTGAAATTGGTATTTCAGGCTCATGACCGTGTTGAGAGGTTTGAGACCTCTGACAAGATCTTTGCCTACAAGATGGGGAGAATAGCTCATCCAGTGAGCATGTGCTTAGAATGTCTGGGTACTTCAATCGCTTGAATCAAGTGGGAGTTAATCTTCCAGATAAGAGAGTGATTGACAAAGTTCTCCAGTCACTATCACCAAGCTACTAGAGTTTCGTGATGAACTATAACATGCAAGGGAAGATGATCCCGAAGCTGTTCGTCGTGCTTAAGTCCGTAGAGGTAGAAATCAAGAAGGAGCATCAAAGTGTTGATGGTTTACAAGACCACTGGTTTCAAAGAAGGACAAGGGCAAGAAGGGAAACTTCATGAATAGCAAGCCAGTTGCCGCTCCATTGAAGAAACCCAAGAACCCAAACCCGAGATGAAGTGCTTCTATTAGGGGAACGGTCACTGGTAGCGGAACTGCCTCAAATACTTGGTAGATAAGAAGGCTGGCAACTTCAACAAAAGTATATATGGTATATGTGTTATTGATGTGTACCTTACTAGTACTCCTAGTAGCACATGGTTATTAGATACCGGTTCAGTTGCTAATATTGGTAACTCGAACCAAAAGCTACGGAATAAACGAAGACTAGCTAAGGGCGAGGTGACGATGTGTGATGGAAGTGTTTCCAAGGATGATATGATCACCATCGCATGCTCCCTCTACCTTCGGGATTAGTGTTGAACCCAGATAAATGTTGTTTGCATTGGTGTCTGTGTTGAGCATGAACATGATTAGATCATGTTTATTGCAATACGGTTATTCATTTAAGTCAGAGAATAATGGTTATTCTGTTTACATGAATAATACCTTCTATGGTCATGCACCCAATGTGAATTGTTTATTGAATATCGATCGTAGTGATACACATGTTCATAAAATTGATGCCAAAATATGTAGAGTTCATAATGATAGTGTCACTTTCTTGTGGCACTGTCGCTTAGGTCATATTGGTATAAAGCGCATGAAGAACCTCCATGCCGATGGACTTTTGAAGTCACTTGATTTTGAATCACTTGAAAGATGTGAACCATGCCTCATTGGCAAGATGACTAAAACCTCGTTTTCTTTGTAACAATGGAACGGGCAAGTGACTTGTTGGAAATCATACATGCTGATGTGTGCGGTTTGATGAGTGTTGACGTGTGTGGTGGATATCGTTATTTTCTCACCTTCACCGATGAATTGAGTAGATATGGGTATATTTACTTAATGAAGCATAAGTCTGAAATGTTTGAAAAGTTCAAGCAATTTTGGAGTGAAGTTGAGAATCATCGTAACAAGAAGATCAAGTTCCTATGATTTGATCAAGGGGAGAGTATCTGAGTTATGAGTTTGGCAATCACTGAAGACAAGGTGGAATCATTTCAAGTTGACGCCGCCTGGAACATCATAACGTAATGGTGTGTCGAACGTTGCAATCAAACCTTATTGGATATGGTGCGCTCTATGATGTCTCTTACCGATCTACCGCTATCATTTTGGGGTTATGCATTAGAGACAATTACATTCACTTTAAATAGGGCACCATCTAGAGACGACACCGTATGAACTATGGTTTGGCAAGAAACCTAAATTGTTGTTTCTTAAGATTTGGGGCTACGATGCTTATGTCGATAGGCTTCGGTTAGAAAAGCTCAAACCCGAAGCAGAAACTTGTGTCTTCATAGAATACCCAAACAAGAAGATTGGGTATACCTTCTATCTCAGATCTGAGGGCAAAGTGTTTGTCGCTATGAACAGGTCCTTTCTCGAGAAAAAGTGTCTCTCGAAAGAATTGAGTGGGAGGAAGATAGAACTTGATGAGGTTGTTGAACCTTCACTTCAACCAGAGAGTAGCGCAGCACAGAAAGATGTTTCTGTGGCAACTACGTCAGTTGAAGAGAAAGCTAATGATGATGATCATGAAGCTTCAGATCAAATTACTATCGAACCTCGTAGGTCGACAAGGGTGTGTACAACTTCCCAGTGGTAACCCCATCTTAAAGGTCATGTTGTTGGACAATGATGAACCTATGAGCTATGAAGAAGCGATGATGGGCCCGGATTCCAACAAATGGTTGGAAGCCATGAAATCCAAGATAGGATCCATGTATGAGAAGAAAGTATGGACTTTGGTGGACTTGCCCGATGAACGACAAGCCATTGAGAATAAATGGATCTTTAATAAGAAGACAGACATTGATGGTATTGTCACCATTTATGGAGCTCGACTTGTCTCAAAGAAATTTCCGACAAGTTCAAGGAGTTGACTGTGATGAGACTTTCTCAATCATAGCGATGCTAAAGACTATTAGAATTATGTTAGCAGTTGCTGCATTTTCATTTACGAAATCTGACAGATGGATGTCAAAACAAAGTTTCCTTGACGGTTTCCGTGAGGAAAGGTTGTATGTGATACAACCAGAAGGTTTAGTCGATCCTAAGGATGCTAAAAGGTATGCAAACTCCAGCGATCCTTCTAAGGACTAGAGCAAGCATCTCGGAGTTGGAACATATATACGCTTTGATGAGGTGATCAGAGCATTTGCGCTTATACAAAGTTTGCAAGAAACTTGTATTTGCAAGAAAGTGAGTGGGAGAACTACAACATTTTGATAAGTATATGTGGATGACATATTATTGATCGGAAATGATGTAGAATTTCTGGAAAGCATAAAGGGTTGTTTGAATGGAGTTTTTCAAAGTAAGACATGTGTAAAACTTCTTACATGTTGGGTATCAAGATCTACAAAGATAGATCAAGACACCTGATAAGACTTTCACAGAGCACATACCTTGACATGATCTTGAAGGAGTTCAAGATGGATCAGTCAAAGAAGGAGTTCTTACCTGAGTTGTAAGGTGTGGAGTTAAGACTTGAAGCTCGACCACGGCAGAAGAAAGAGAAAGGACGAAAGTCGTCCCCTATGCCTTAGCCATAGGCTCTATACGATATGCCATGATGTGTACCACGATGTGCCTTGCCATGTGTCGGGCAAGGGGGTATAAGAGTGATCCAAGAGCGGATCATTGGACAACGGTCAAATGTCCTTAGGAATTAATAAGGAAATGTTTCTCGATTATGAAGGTGATGAAGAGTTTGGCGTAAAGGGTTACATCGATGCAAGCTTTAACACCTATCTGTATGACTTTGAGTAGCAAACTGGATAAGTATAGTGGAGCAACCATTTGGAATAGCTCCAAGTGGAGCATAGTAGCAACATCTACAATATGAAATAGAGATTTGCGAAGAACACGCGGATCTGAATGTTGCAGGCCCGTTGACTGAAACCTCTCTCATAAGCATAACATGATCAAACCCTAGAACTCATTGAGTGTTAATCACATGGTGATGTGAACTAGATTATTGACTCTAGTAAACTCTTTGGGTGTTAGTCACATGGCGATGTGAACTATGAGTGTTGATCACATGGCAATGTGAACTAGATTATTGACTCTAGTGCAAGTGGGAGACTGTTGGAAATATGCCCTAGAGGCAATAATAAAATGGTTATTATTATTATATTTCCTTGTTCATGATAATTGTCTATTGTTCATGCTATAATTTTATTAACCGGAAACCGTAATACATGTGTGAATACATAGATCACAACATGTCCCTAGTGAGCCTCTAGTTGACTAGCTCGTTGATCAATAGATGGTTGTGGTTTCCTAACCATGGACATTGGATGTCGTTGATAACGGGATCACATCATTAGGAGAATGATGTGATGGACAAGACTCAATCCTAAGCATAGCACAAGATCATGTAGTTCGTTTGCTAGAGCTTTTCTAATGTCAAGTATCATTTCCTTAGACCATGAGATTGTGCAACTCCCGGATACCGTAGGAGTTATTTGGGTGTATCAAATGTCACAACGTCACTGTGTGGCTATAAAGATGCACTAAAGGTATCTCCGAAAGTGTCTATTGGGTTGGCACGAATCGAGACTGGGATTTGTCACTCCGTATGACGAAGAGGTATCTCTGGGCCCACTCGGTAATGCATCATCATAATGATCTTAATGTGACTAAGGAGTTAGCCACGGGATCATGCATTGCGGAACGAGTAAAGAGACTTGCCGGTAACGAGATTGAATGAGGTACAAAGATACCGACAATCGAATCTCGGGCAAGTAACATACCAATGGACAAAGGGAATTGTATACGGGATTAATTGAATCCCCGACATCATGGTTCTTCCGATGGGATCATCATGGAACATGTGGGAGCCAACAGGGTATCCAGATCCCGCTATTGGTTATTGACCGGAGAGATGTCTCGGTCAGGTCTGCGTGGTTCCTGAACCCATAGGGTCTACACACTTAAGGTTCGATGATGCTAGAGTTGTTATGGGAAATAGTATGTGGTTACCGAAGGTTGTCCGGTGTCCCGGATGAGATCTCGGACATCACGAGGAGTTCCGGAATGGTCCGGAGGTGAAGATTTATATATGGGAAGTCCAGTTTCAGTCGCCGGAATGGTTCCGGGGGTTATCAGTATTGTACCGGGATCACCGGAAGGTCTCCGAGGGTCCGCCGGGTGGGGCCACCTGCCCTGGTGGGCCAAGTGGGCTAAACAAGGGTGGGAACCAGCCCCCTAGAGGGCTGGTGCATCTAGGGGGGCCGGCCCCCTCTCCCTTCACCCTATAAATAGAGGGGGTGGGAGGGCAGCGGCACCCTTCCCCTGGCGCAGCCCTCCCCCTCTCCAACACCTCCTCCTCCTCCTCCGTAGTGCTTGGTGAAGCCCTGCCGGAGAACTGCAAGCTCCACCACCACGCCGTCGTGATGCCGGAGCTCTCCCTCAACTTCTCCTCCCCCTTGCTGGATCAAGAAGGAGGAAATGTCCCCGAGCTGTACGTGTGTTGAACACGGAGGTGCCGTCCGTTTGGCGCTAGATCGGATCTTCCGCGGTTTGAATCGCGGTGAGTACGACTCCATCATCCGCGTTCCTTGTAACGCTTCCGCTTAGCGATCTTCAAGGGTATGAAGATGCACTCCCTCTCTCTTGTTGCTAGCATCTCCTAGATTGATCTTGGTGACACGTAGGAATTTTTTTGAATTATTGCTATGTTACCCAACATGATCAACTTATCAAAGCGTATATTCCAACTCCGACATGCTTGCACCAGTCCATAGATGGATCGCTGGAGCTTGCACATTTTTTAGCAACTTTTGGATCGACAAAACCTTCTGATTGCATCATATACAACTCTTCTTTAAGATATCCATTAAGGAATGCAGTTTTGACATCCATTTGCCAAATTTCATAATCATAAAAGGCGGCAATTGCTAACATGATTCGGACAGACTTAAGCATCGCTACGAGTGAGAAGGTATCATCGTATTCAACTCCTTGAACTTGTCGAAAACCTTTCGCAACAAGTTGAGCTTTGTAGACAGTTACATTACCGTCAGCGTTAGTCTTCTTCTTGAAGATCCATTTATTCTCTAGTGCTTGACGATCATTGGGCAAGTCAACCAAAGTCCATACTTTGTTCTCATACATGGATCCCATCTTAGATTTCATGGCCTCAAGCCATTTCACGGAATCTAGGCTCATCATCGCTTCCCCATAGTTCGTAGGTTCATCATGGTCAACTAACATGACTTCCAGAACAGGATTATCATACCTCGCTGGTGCGGATCTTACTCTGGTTGACCTACGAGGTTCGGTAGTAACTTGATCAGAAGTTTCATGATCATCATCATTAGCTTCCTCACTAATTGGTGTAGGAATCACTGGAACTGATTTTGTGATGAGCTACTTTCCAATAAGGGAGAAGGTATAATTACCTCATCAAGTTCTACTTTCCTCCCACTCACTTCTTTCGAGAGAAACTCCTTCTCTAGAAAGGATCCATTCTTAGCAACGGATATCTTGCCTTCGGATCTGTGATAGAAGGTGTACCCAATAGTCTCCTTTGGGTATCCTATGAAGACACATTTCTCCGATTTGGGCTCGAGCTTATCAGGTTGAAGCTTTTTCACATAAGCATCGCGGCCCCAAACTTTAAGAAATGACAACTTGGGTTTCTTGCCAAACCAAAGTTCATATGGTGTCGTCTCAACGGATTTCGATGGTGCCCTATTTAACGTGATTGCAGCCGTCTCTAGAGCATAACCCCAAAATGATAGCGGTAAATCAGTAAGAGACATCATAGATCGCACCATTGTTGGAAATATGCCCTAGAGGCAATAATAAAGTGGTTATTATTATATTTCCATGTTCATGATAATTGTCTGTTGCTCATGCTATAATTATATTGACCGGAAACAGTAATACATGTGTGAATACATAGATCGTAATATGTCCCTAGTAAGCCTCTAGTTGACTAGCTCATTGATCAATAGATGGTCATTATTTCCTGACCATGGACATTGGATGTCATTAATAAAGGGATCACATCATTAGGAGAATGATGTGATGGACAAGACCCAATCCTAAGCGTAGCACAAGATCGTGTCGTTTGTTTGCTAAAGATTTCTAATGTCAAGTATCATTTCCTTAGACCATGAGATTATGCAACTCCCGTATACCATAGGAATGCTTTGGGTGTACCAAGCGTCACAACGTAATTGGGTGGCTATAAAGGTGCACTACAGGTATCTTCGAAAGTATCTGTTGGGTTGGCACGAATCGAGACTGGGATTTGTCACTCCGTATGACGGACATGTATCTCTGGGCCCACTCGGTAATGCATCATCATAACGAGCTCAGTGTGACTAAGGAGTTAGCCACGGGATCATGCGTTATGGAACGAGTAAAGAGACTTGCCGGTAACGAGATTGAACGAGGTATAGAGATACCGATGATCGAATCTCGGGCAAGTAACATACCGATGGACAAAGGGAATTGTATACAGGATTGATTGAGTCCCCGACATCGTGGTTCATCCGATGAGATCATCATGCAACATGTGGGAGAAAACATGGGTATCTAGATCCCACTGCTGGTTATTGGCCGGAGAGATGTCTCGGTCATGTTTGCATGGTTTCCGAACCCGTAGGGTCTGCACACTTAACGTTCGGTGACGCTAGAGTTGTTATGGGAAATAGTACGTGGTTACCGAAGGTTGTTCGGAGTCCTGAATGAGATCCCGGACATCACAAGGAGTTTCGGAATGGTCCGGAGATGAAGATTTATGTATGGAAAGTCCTTATTCAGTCGCTGGAAGTGTTTGGGGTTACCGGTATTTTACCGGGACCACCGAAGGGGTTCCGGGGGTCCACCTGCCCCGGAGGGCCCTATGGGCTGAATATAGAGGGGAACCAGCCCGTTGGTGAGCTGGGCACCAATTCCCCCCTAGGGCCCATGCGCCTAGGGTTTGGGGAAAACCTAGAGGGGGCGCCCCCCACCTGGCTTGGGGGGCAAGCCTCCCCTTGCCCCCCCCTCTAGATGCATCCAGGGGGGCCGGCCCCCTCTCCCTTGCCCCTATATATAGTGGGTGTGGGAGGGCAGCCGCACCCTTTCCCTAGCGCAGCCCTCCCCTCTCCAACACCTCCTCCTCCGTCGCGCTTGGCGAAGCTCTCTGGAGAACCATGAGCTCCATCACCACCACCCTGTCGTATTGTTGGAGTTCTCCTTCAACTTCTCCTCTCCCCTTGCTGGATCAATAAGGAGGAGACGTCCCCGAGCTGTACATGTGTTAAATGCGGAGGCGCCATTGTTTGGCGCTTAGATCGGAATCGACCGCGATCTGAATCACTGCGTGTACGACTCCACCAACCGCGTTCTTGCAATGCTTCCGCTTAGCATTCTTCAAGGGTATGAAGATGCACTGCCTCTCTCTTATTGCTAGAATCTCCTAGATTGATCTTGGTGACACATAGGAAACTTTTGAATTATTTCTACGTTCCCCAACAGTGGCATCATGAGCTAGGTCTATGTGTAGATTCTATGCACGAGTAGAACACAAAGCAGTTGTGGGCGATGATTTGTTCAATTTTCTTACCGTTACTAGTCTTATCTTGATTCAGCGGCATTGTAGGATGAAGCGGCCCGGACCAACCTTACACGTACACTTACGTGAGACTGGTTCCGCCGACTGACATGCACTTGATGCATAGGGTGGCTAGAGGGTGTTTGTCTCTCCCACTTTAGTTGGATCGGATTCGATGAAAAGGTTCCTTATGAAGGGTAAATAGCAATTGGCATATCACCGTTGTGGTTTTGCGTAGGTAAGAAACATTCTTGCTAGAAACCCATAGCAGACATGTAAAACATGCAACAACAATTAGAGGACGTCTAACTTGTTTTTGCAGGGTATGCTATGTGATGTGATATGGCCAAAAGGATGTGATGAATGATATATGTAATGTATGAGATTGATCATGTTCTTGTAATAGGAATCACGACTTGCATGTCGATGAGTATAAAAACCGGCAAGAGCCATAGGAGTTGTCTTAATTTATTGTATGACATGCGTGTCAATGAAAATGCCATGTAATTACTTTACTTTATTGCTAACCGTTAGCCATAGTAGTAGAAGTAATAGTTGGCGAGACAACTTCATGAAGACACGATGATGGAGATCATGATGATGGAGATCATGGTGTCATGCCGGTGACGATGGTGTTCATGCTGCACCTCGAAGATGGAGATCAAAGGCGCAAGATGATATTGGCCATATCATATCACTTTATGATTTGCATGTGATGTTTGTCATGTTTACATCTTATTTGCTTAGAACGACGGTAGCATAAATAAGATGATCCCTCACTAAAATTTCAAGAAAAGTGTTCCCCCTAACTATGCACCATTGCAAAGGTTCGTTGTTTCGAAGCACCACATGATGATAAGGTGTGATAGATTCTAACGTTCGCATACAACGGGTGTAAGCCAGATTTACACATGCAAAACACTTAGGTTGACTTGACTAGCCTAGCATGTACAGACATGACCTCGGAACACGAGAGACCAAAAGGTTGAACATGAGTCGCATAGTAGATACGATCAACATGGATATGTTCACCGTTGATGACTAGTCCGTCTCACGTGATGATCGGACACGGCCTAGTCGATTCAGATCATGTATCACTTGGATGACTAGAGGGATGTCTGTCTGAGTGGGAGTTCATTAAATAATTTGATTAGATGAACTTAATTATCATGAACTTAGTCTAAAATGTCTTTATAATATGTCTTGTAGATCAAATGGCCCATGCTAATGTTGCCCTCAACTTCAACGCGTTCCTAGAGAAAACCAATCTGAAAGACGATGGTAGCAACTATACGGATTGGGTCCGTAACTTGAGGATCATCCTCATAGCTACCAAGAAAGCATATGTCCTTGAAGCACTGCTAGGTGACGCACCCATTTTCCCAGCAACTCAAGACGTTATGAATGCCTGGTAGTCGCGTAGTGATGATTACTCCCTGGTTCAGTGTGGCATGCTTTACAGCTTAGAACCGGGGCTCCAAAAGCATTTTGAGTAGCATGGAGCATATGAGATGTTCCAAGAGCTGAAAATGGTTTTCCAAGCTCATGCCCGGGTCGAGAGATATGAAGTCTCCGACAAGTTCTATAGTTGTAAGATGGAGGAAAACAGTTCTGTCAGCGAGCATATACTCAACATGTCTGGGTTGCACAACCGCTTGTCTCAGCTGGGAGTTAATCTTCCAGATGACTCAGTCATTGACAGGATCCTCCAGTCGCTTCCACCTAGCCGCAAGAGCTTTTGTAGCGACCAGACCTCAAACAATCTGATCTCTATGCATCAGTGTCATCCCTGGATCAGTAATGCTAACACGCACAGTACTTGAAGGATTTATAACAGAGTAGCAATCACACACTTATTACATCGGGTGTCTCAAAAGAGAACTTATTACAAATAATATGGCTTAAGGCCATCTAATAACGATAACAGCGGAAGGCTTGGAAGATAAGTGAGTCCATCAACTCCAACGGCATCACTGAGTATAGAACCACGACCTAAGGCTCCTTACTTGTCATCTGAAAAGTCTGCAACATGAACGTTGCATCCTGAAAATGGGTCAGCACATGGAATATGCTGGCAAGTGTAACACAGTAGAGCAAGAACAGAATAATGCTATCACTACATGCATATTTGGCTGGTGGAAAGCTCTATGGTTACAGTTTTGCGTAAAGCCAATTTTTCCCTACTGCAAAGGAATAAATTTTATTTAATTATCATGGTAGTTGTTAAACATTGAGAGCGTAGACACCCTCTCAATCCCAATTAAACAACATCATTAAAACCCAACAAAATTAATTAAAGTCACATGATGAGATTCACATGATAATCCAAGTACTAGATACTCAAGACGTCCATAACCGGGGACATGGCTAATCATGATTAGTTTATACACTCTGCAGAGGTTTGCGCACTTTTCCCCACAAGACTCGATCTCCTCCGTTGGGATTCTCACACTACATGGTGTTTGAGAAACGGATGACCGAGACATAGTCTTTCAGAAGTGCTAGCACCTTACGATCGGGTAGACCGTTACACCTACTTTCCCCTACATCTGCTAGTCTACCACTGTAAGAGTTCGCACGACTTAATCAACTATGCTAGAGCCCATAGTAGCTTGTGGCTGCACACGGAAGTTTCTAGTATGAATAATCTCATGATCCCTTTGAGCCTGGGTGGCGGTCCATAAAGAAAACAGGCAATCGTTGGAATACCCAGGTGCCTCAATCCACCCAGATGTGTATTAAAGTTGCCACCTTAAGTTGAACCATTAATTAACATTCTCACATCTATCATGGATACACTCAAACCCAATCCATGTCTACAAGCATAGCATGGCATAAGCAAACGTAGAAGTAACTCCCAGGGTTTGATAATAAAACAGGTAATAGGTGCTACCTCATCTACTTCCCAAAACCCACATATTAATCAGATCCTATTCATGCATTGGTTTGAGGATTGATCTAATGCAATAAAACTGGGTAATAAGAGATATGATCAAAGTGTTACTTGCCTTGCTGATGATTCGTGAAACCTAGAGATTCAAAGTAGCAAGCGGCGCACTCCGGGTACTCTATCGCAACAAACAAACAAGCATACTATAAGTACTCATATAATGCACAGGTAAAACTCAAATAAGAGATCTAACCAGAAAGTTCAACTTAAGAACTTCGGTTTGCAAAAAGAAACAAATCGAATGAAACAACGAAAGTCAAACGGCGAAAGAAAACAAGCTTTGATTACTAATCTGGACCTAAGTAAAAATTTACAGTTGCAAAAACTTGTTTGAATTGGTTAAACGAAAATGAGCGAAAAGTTAAACTAAAACGAAAATCGGATCAGAAATCGCGATCAGAAATAATCGTGGAAAATCCAAGAAAAAGAGAAACTGACGAACAGATTAACGAACGAATGTTCGTTATCTGAAACTAAACGTTGAACTCGTCCGTTAAAACGAACGAACGAGCGAACGCTCGCTAAAAAAAGAACTGATAAAATCGATCTAATAAAATAAAATAAATTAAAATAAAACCTAGGGTTTTAAAAAAACCGGATCGGTTTTCTTCGGAAAATCGACGGCGAACGGCGCGGCTACCTCTTCGGACTCCGACGGGGTGGGGCGGCGCGGCAAGCGGCGGCGGCGGGCGCGGCAGGCGGCGGTGAGCGGCGCAGCAAGTGGCGGCTGCGGCGGCGTGCGGCGGCTACGGGAGGCAGGGCATGTCGAGGTGGCGGGGTGAGGCGGCGGCGGGGTATTTATGAGAGGGGGTGGTGCGGCTTGGGGAAGGGGGCGCCGGGTCGGGGTCGGCCTCGGGAGGCGTGCCCCAGCCGGACTCAGCTGCGGCGGTGGCGGTCTCCCGCGGGGAAGGCGGCGGCGGGCGCGGGCCTGGCCTGGCTCGGCTGGGCCTTCGGCCCAGTCGGACGCGCGGTACTTTTTTTTAAACAATTCCATCGAAACTAAGAAAAATTCTAGAAAATAAATTAAAATTCTAAAATGCCAAAATAAATTTTCACCACCTAAATAAAATATTTAGAACAAGATGAACATTTTCTTGGCCCTAAAATGCAGTTTTGAAAAACGTGCAATTTTTCCTAAATTCAAATAAACTAGCCAAAAACTCCCAAAATAAAATCTTATGTGATTTTTTTATTAAATCTTCAATATTTCTTTATTTTGGGAAAGTCATTTTATTCCCTCTCTCATATTTGTATAATAGAAATAATTGAAGATAAAATAAATCAAATCAAATGATCCTATTTTCAAAATTTGAGAAAGTCCAAATATGAAAATAACGAAATCCCCAACTCTCTCCGTGGGTCCTTGAGTTGCGTAGAATTTCTGGATCAAGACAAGAGCAAATAAAAATATGATATGCAGTGATGATCTAATGTATAACATTCCAAATTGAAAATGTGGGATGTTACAGCTTTGTGATGAACTACAATATGCAAGGGGTGGAGAAGTCCATTCCTGAGTTATATTCAATGCTGAAATCAGCGGAGGTGGAAATCAAAAAGGAACATCAATTGTTGATGGTGAATAAAACTACTAGTTTCAAGAAAGGCAAGGGTAAGAAGAACTTCAAGAAGGACGCCAAGGGAGTTGCCGCGCCTGGTAAATCAGTTGCCGGGAAGAAGCCAAAGAATGGACCCAAGCCCGAGACTCGGTGCTTTTATTGTAAGGGAAATGGTCACTAGAAGCAGAACTGCCCCAAGTACTTAGCGGATAAGAAGGCCGGCAACGCCAAAGGTATATGTGATATACATGTTATTGATGTGTACCTTACCAGCGCTCATAGTAGCTCCTGGGTATTTGATACCGGTGCGGTTGCTCATATTTGTAACTCAAAACAGGAGCTGCGGAATAAGTGGAGACTGGCGAAGGACGAGGTGAAGATGCGCGTTGGGAATGGTTCCAAGGTCGATGTGATCGCC
Source organism: Triticum aestivum (assembly GCF_018294505.1). NCBI lineage: Eukaryota > Viridiplantae > Streptophyta > Magnoliopsida > Poales > Poaceae > Triticum > Triticum aestivum. Next base: position 119,704,120 of record NC_057806.1, read on the forward strand.
GGCGGCACACTCCCTCTACATCTACCTACATGATTAGTTTTAAACCTCAATAATTGTTATTTAGTACCAGCTTTGAGCATGAACATTGTATCTGGATCTCGTTTAATGCGAGATGGCTACTCATTTAAATCCGAGAATAATGGTTGTTCTATTTATATGAGAGATATGTTTTGTGTTCATGCCCCGCTGGTCAATGGTTTATTTTTGTTTAATCTCGAACGTGATGTTACACATATTCATAGTGTGAATGCCAAAAGATGTAAGGTTGATAATGATAGTCCCACATACTTGTGGCATTGCCGCCTTGGTCACATTGGTGTCAAACGCATAAAGAAAATCCATGCAGATGGACTTTTGGAGTCGCTTGATTATGAATCATTTGACACGTGCGAACCATGCCTCATGGGCAAAATGACCAAGACTCCGTTCTCCGGAACAATGGAGCGAGCAACCAACTTATTGGAAATCATACATACTGATGTGTGCGGTCCGATGAGCATTGAGGCTCGCGGTGGGTTATGTTCTCACCCTCACTGATGACTTAAGTAGATATGGGTATGTCTACTTAATGAAACACAAGTATGAGACCTTTGAAAAGTTCAAGGAATTTCAGAGTGAGGTAGAGAATCAACGTGACAGGAAAATAAAGTTCTTATGATCAGATCATGGAGGAGAATACTTGAGTCACAAGTTTGGCACACACTTAAGGAAATGTGGAATTGTTTCACAACTCATGCCGCCTGGAACACCTCAATGAAATGGTGTGTCTGAACGTTGTAATCGCACTCTATTGGATATGGTGCAATCTATGATGTCTCTTACCGATCTACCGCTATCATTTTGGGGTTATGCTTTAGAGACTGCCGCATTCACTTTAAACAGGGCTCCGCCGAAATCCGTTGAGACGACACTGTATGAATTATGGTTTGGAAAGAAACCTAAGATGTCGTTTCTGAAAGTTTGGGGATGTGATGCTTATGTCAAGAAACTTCAACCTGAAAAGCTCGAACCCAAGTCAGAAAAATGCGTCTTCATAGGATACCCTAAGGAAACTATCGGGTATACCTTCTACCTCAGATCCGAAGGCAAGATCTTTGTTGCCAAGAATGGATCCTTTCTAGAGAAAGAGTTTCTCTCGAAAGAAGTAAGTGGGAGGAAAGTAGAACTTGATGAGGTACTGCCTCTTGAACCGAAAAGTAGCGCAGCTCGGGAAGATGTTTCTGTGGTGCCTACACCGACTAGAGAGGAAGTTAATGATGATGATCATGAAACTTCGGATCAAGTTGCTACTGAACTTCGTAGGTCCACGAGGACACGTTCCGCACCAGAGTGGTACGGCAACCCTGTCCTGGAAATCATGTCGTTAGACAATGTTGAACCTTCAAAATACGAAGAAGCGATGGCGGGCCCAGATTCCAACAAATGGCTTGAAGCCATGAAATCCGAGATAAGATCCATGTATGAAAACGAAGTATGGACTTTGATAGACTTGCCCGATGATCGGCAAGCCATAGAAAATAAATGGATCTTTAAGAAGAAGACTGACGCGGATGTTAACATGACCATCTATAAGGCTCGGCTTGTCGCTAAGGGTTATCGACAAGTTCAAGGGGTTGACTACGATGAGACCTTCTCACCCGTAGCGAAGCTGAAGTCCATCCGAATCATGTTAGCAATTGCCGCATTCTATGATTATGAGATATGGCAAATGGACGTCAAAACGACATTCCTTAATGGTTTCCTTAAGGAAGAATTGTATATGGTGCAGCCGGAAGGTTTTGTCGATCCTAAGAATGTTGACAAGGTATGCAAGCTCCAACGCTCAATCTATGGGCTGGTGCAAGCATCTCGGAGTTGGAACATTCGCTTTGATGAGATGATCAAAGCATTTGGGTTTACGCAGACTTATGGAGAAGACTGTGTTTACAAGAAAGTGAGTGGGAGCTCTGTAGCATTCCTCATATTATATGTGGATGACATACTATTGATGGGAAATGATATAGAATTTTTGGAAAGCATAAAGGCCTACTTGAATAAGTGTTTTTCAATGAAGGACCTTGGAGAAGCTGCTTACATATTAGGCATCAAGATCTATAGAGATATTTCGAGACGCCTCATTGGTCTTTCACAAAGCACATACCTTGACAAGATATTGAAGAAGTTCAATATGGATCAGTCCAAGAAGGGGTTCTTGCCTGTATTACGAGGTGTGAAATTGAGCACGGCTCAATGCCCGACCTCGGCAGAAGATAGAGAAAAGATGAGTGTCATCCCCTATGCCTCAGCCATAGTGTCTATTATGTATGCCATGTTGTGTACCATACCTGATGTGAAACTTGCCATAAGTTTGGTAGGGAGGTACCAAAGTAATCCCGACATGGAACACTGGACATCAGTGAAGAATATCCTAAAGTACCTGAAAAGGACTAAGGATATGTTTCTCGTTTATGGAGGTGACGAAGAGCTCGTCGCACAGATCTGGATGACTCCAAGTCACAAACTGGATACATGTACATTTTGAATGGTGGGGCAGTCAGCTGGTGCAGTTGCAAGCAAAGCGTTGTGGCGGGATCTACATGTGAAGCGGAGTACATAGCAGCCTCAGAGGCAGCACATGAAGTAGTCTGGACGAAGGAGTTCATCACCCACCTAGGAGTTATTCCCAATGCGGCGGGCCCGATGACTCTCTTCTGTGACAACACCAGAGCTATTGCCCTTGCCAAGGATCCCAGGTTTCACAACAAGACTAGGCATATCAAGTGCCGCTTCAACTCCATTCGTGAATATATTCAGGATGGAGACATAGATATTTGTAAAGTGCATAAGGATTTGAATGTCGTAGATCCGTTGACTAAACCTCTTCCGCGAGAAAAACATGATCAACACCAGAACTCTATGGGTGTTCGATTCATCACAATGTAACTAGATTATTGACTCTAGTGCAAGTGGGAGACTGTTGGAAATATGCCCTAGAGGCAATAATAAAGTGGTTATTATTATATTTCTGTGTTCATGATAATTGTCTATTGTTCATGCTATAATTGTATTAACCGGAAACTGTAATACATGTGTGAATACATAGATCATAATATGTCCCTAGTAAGCCTCTAGTTGACTAGCTCGTTGATCAATAGATGGTCATGGTTTCCTGACCATGGACATTGGATGTCATTGATAACAGGATCACATCATTAGGAGAATGATCTGATGGACAAGACCCAATCCTAAGCGTAGCACAAGATCGTGTAGTTCGTTTGCTAAAGCTTTTCTAATGTCAAGTATCATTTCCTTATACCATGAGATTATGCAACTCCTGGATAACGTAGAAATGCTTTGGGTGTACCAAATGTCACAACATAACTGGGTGGCTATAAAGGTGCATTACAGGTATCTCCGAAAGTATATGTTGGGTTGGCACGAATCGAGACTGGGATTTGTCACTCCGTATGACGGAGAGGTATCTCTGGGCCCACTCAACAATGCATCATCATAACGAGCTCAATGTGACAAAGGATTTATCCACGGGATCATGCTTTACGGAACGAGTAAAGAGACTTGCCGGTAACGAGATTGAATGAGCTATAGAGATACCGACGATCGAATCTCGGGCAAGTAACATACCGATGGACAAAGGGAATTGTATACGGGATTGATTGAATCCCTGACATCGTGGTTCATCCGATGAGATCATCATGGAACATGTGGGAGCCAACATGGGTATCCAGATCCCGTTGTTGGTTATTGGCCGGAGAGATGTCTCGGTCATGTCTGCATGGTTCCCGAACCCGTAGGGTCTACACACTTAAGGTTCACTGACGCTAGAGTTGTTATGGGAAATAGTATGTGGTTACCAAAGGTTGTTCGGAGTCCTGGATGAGATCTCAGACGTCACGAGGAGTTTCGGAATGGTCCGGAGATGAAGATTTATATATGGGAAGTCCTTATTCGGTCGCCAGAAGTGTTCGGGGGTTACTGTCGGTGTCAAAACCGGCGGATCTTGGGTAGGGGGTCCCGAACTGTGCGTCTAGGCCGGATGGTAACAGGAGGCAAGGGACACGAAGTTTTACCCAGGTTCGGGCCCTCTCGATGGAGGTAAAACCCTACGTCCTGCTTGATTAATATTGATGATATGGGTAGTACAAGAGTAGATCTACCACGAGATCGAGGAGGCTAAACCCTAGAAGCTAGTCTATGGTATGATTGTTGATGTGTATGTTGTCCTACGGACTAAAACCCTCCGGTTTATATAGACACTGGGTAGGGTTAGGGTTACATAGAGTCGGTTACAATGGTAGAAGATCTGCATATCCGTATCGCCAAGCTTGCCTTCCACGCCAAGGAAAGTCCCTTCCGGACATGGGACGAAGTCTTCAATCTTGTATCTTCATAGTCTAGGAGTCCGGCTGAAGGTATAGTCCGGCCATCCGGACACCCCCTAATCCAGGACTCCCTCAGTAGCCCCTGAACCAGGCTTCAATGACGACGAGTCCGGCGCGCAGATTGTCTTCGGCATTGCAAGGCGGGTTCCTCCTCCAAGTACTTCATAGAAGATTTTGAAGACAAAGATAGTGTCCGGCTCTGCAAAATAAGTTTCCACATATTGCCATAGAGAGAATAATATTTACACAAATCTAATCTGCTGACGTATTCCGTAGCGTGACACACCACGGCCAAGCCTTTATCCGAGTCGTTTCATTATCCCACCTCAGCGCGTCATGCGAGGCGGTTTCCTTGGCACGTCTTGTTAAAGCAGAGCTTATTCCGGGATTCTCATCAATACGGGCGTGGGTAACCCAACCGCGCCATTGATTACGGCGCTTGGGAGATAAGCGAGTTTTACCAGGCTGGTGGGGACACGTAGTTGCGTCCACCCATATAAGGGGATAAGGATCCACCTTTTTACCTATGCCTTCTTCCTCCTTTGCTTATCCATTCTCGCGCACTCGAGCTCCAGCGCCCAAGTCCGCACTCCCCACCTCAAGCTTCTCCAGCCATGTCTAGAGCGGGAGGCAAGTGGATGGCTTCCTCTGTTACGGAGGGGCACATCAAAAAACTAAGGAAGGCCGGATACTTGTCTAACGACATCGCGCACCGGCTTCCCGAAGAGGGGCAGCTCATCCCCACCCCTAGGCCCCATGAGAGGGTGGTGTTCCTCCCCCATTTCCTCCGTGGACTGGGTTTCCCTCTCCATCCATTTGTCCGGGGGCTCATGTTCTACTACGGCCTGGATTTCCACGATCTGGCCCCGAATTTTGTCCTCAACATCTCGGCGTTTATCGTCGTGTGCGAGGCTTTCCTTCGCATCCGCCCCCATTTCGGCCTATGGCTCAAGACTTTCAATGTCAAGCCGAAGGTGGTGCGCGGCAACCAGGCGGAGTGCGGAGGCGCCATGGTGGGCAAGATGGCCAACGTCCTATGGCTCGAGGGCTCCTTTGTGGAGACCCTAAAGGGGTGGCAATCGGGGTGGTTTTACATCACCGAGCCGCGCGAACCTAAGTGGGTCGCAGCCCCCGAGTTCCGGTCCGGACCCCCAACGAGGCTCACGTCCTGGAAAGAGATGGGCCTGTCGTGGGGCAGCAAAAAGGAGGTGACCGGACTACAAACATGCATCCAATCCCTGGTGAACAAGCAGCTCAGGCTTGTCAACGTAGTCTAGGTTATGCTCATCCGCTTGATCCTCCCGTGTCAACAACGGGCTTTCAACCTGTGGGAGTTCGATCCAGCGCAGCACCAAACTCTGAGCAGGCTCTTCGACACGACGTACGAAGATGCCTGGAAGGTGCTTTTCAAAGGCACCGAGGCTCCCGCATCCGCTACCGAGGATCGCGGATTCAGCGCGCAGCATCACGCTAGCGCGGTAAGTTTTTTGTACCTTTTATAGGGCACTAGTTTTTCATAGTTTAAATCTGTGCGGGATCTAAGCTCCCTTACCTTTGACAGGATTGGCAGGCGAAGTCCGGACGGATCGACTGTCTGACACCTTTGCCCGAAGACCCAGCCGATGCCCACTTGGCAAAGCTGCTGGTTCCGGCACCCTATGTGGTGCCGGAGAAGAAGGCCGCAAAAAAGGCCGCGGGGACTCGAAAGAGTGCCCGACGCCAGGAGGTGTCGGATCCATCATCCGACGGTTCCGAGGCGCACTCCTCCTGTGAAGACGAGGAGGAAGAAGAAACCCTTCCCCCTCCAGCGGGGGAAGGGAAGAAAAGGAAGGCCGCCCCAACTGGGAGGCCGAAGGGTCCAAGAAGGGGAGAACCCTTCCTCCGGACTACTCCACCAACGCCGACGACGGTGAAGAGGAGTGGCCGCCCAGGGCCAAGCCCCTGGCGAAATCGTAAGTATCCGGATACCGGAGTAATTCATAGTATTCGTTTATTGTACAGCTTTCCCTTATGTCGAATATGTTTATGCAGCCCACCCAAAGACCGGCTTGACGCGTCGTCGAGCGGCTCACTGGACTCGTCGGATGTGAACTCGCTTCCGACGGCTTCCTCCCCCCGCCCTGCGGATGACACCGAAGTGTTGTCCCAACAGGTTCCAATCCGGGAGGAGGTGGTCCTGGAGGCACCGCAAGGCGACCTCCCGGACTCCAGGAGTAAAGGGGATGAAACCTCCCAGGGCTCCAAGTCCGGCTCTGGGCCGGACACAACTCCGAAACCTTCAAGGGTTCCAGAGTCCGGCGGGGGACCTCCTTCCAAGAGGAGCAAGCCCACCATGCCGGTGACCTCCGTCCAACCGGAGGCGCCGGACAATCTGTTGGAGGCGCTCCAAGGCGCCTCCATCGACGAGGGGCACCGCACCATTATGGGTGCGGTGGTCCAGAAGGTTCAGTCCGCCAAGAGCGGACTGACTGAAGCTTGTACAAGCCTTTTAACAGGCTTTGAGGTAAGTAAAGAATGCGTAAATAATATTACCGCATAGACAGTAGCCCCTGATGCTCTGTTTGGCGTTCGAGAAGAAAAGCCGAATAGAGGATCAAATAAAATTCACAGGAGTCTAACAAAAAGGAGTCAATATGCGTATGCAGGCTTCGATGCTTGCGCCTGCCGCACTGACTGCAGAAGTGGACACGCTAAGGCAGAACCTCGAGCGGTCCGAGCAAGAGCTCGGGCGTGCCAAGAAGCAGCTCGAGGACAATGAAGGTAAGAAATACCTTGTTTTAAATTACATATATATAAAAAGGTGCAATTGCAAAAAATGACAGGATTATCGTGGCTATTGTAGGGGCCACGTCTGAGGTGGCGACCCTGAAGCAAGCGCTGCTCGAGGCCGAGGAGAAGTCGGCCGCGGAGCGCACTGAGCGAGAAAAGTATGAGGCCGAGGTTGGCAAGGTGCGGCAAGAGCTCTAGGCTCTCATGGAAAAACATGAGAGTTTGGAGCTTGACTCAAAGACGCGAGCGTCCGAGCTCGCGGCAGCTATTGAAAGCGCCAAGTCTGCCAAGGCCGAATCCCAGAAGACCCTCCAGGAGTTGGATGAGGTGAAGAAGATAGCGGCGGGTAAGGCATTCTTTATGCAAAGCAAACACATAAGCGTGAGTTACTTGTTACTTACCCGAATCCGGAGTTCTCCAGGCGCGTTCGCAGATCTTCCTCGGAGTGTGTCTGATGCCGCCGCATTCTATCGATCCGAGGAGGGCAGCTCGACGGAGAAGGTGTTCTGGTCTCAGTATGATGAGGCCAGACACCCCATGCCCCTGAGCGACCAGCTGAAGCAACTGGTCGAGCTCCACAAGGCGGCCGAACAGGCCATGAAGGGCCTCATAGTTCGGCTGTGGCCTGGAGAGGCTCTGCCTGGGAGCTATTTTGGGCTGGTGCGGCGGCTAGTGGAGGCCTGTCCAAGGCTTGAAGTCATCAAGCGCTCCGTCTATATTGAAGGTGCCCGTAGGGCCCTTGCCCGTGCTAAGGTGCACTGGGGTAAGCTGGATGTTGAGAAGCTTGTGAAGGACGGGCCACCGCCAGGGAAAGAGCATCGCAAGCCCGAGAATTATTATAAGGATGTTCTGAAGGGTGCCCGCCTTGTGGCGGATGAATGTTCTATGGATGTAATTTTTGAGTAAAACTCGCTCGTTTTGTCCTGTGCGCTGAAAACTTGTTCATATGCGCTAAGCAATGCTGTTTGAATTTAAAATATTACCTTCTGTGCGGCTGTTTATCAATTCTGAGAGATGGCAAGTCGTCGGCTTCTGCCCCCATGCCGCTAGTGCTGGGGTGTTCGGGGATAAACCTGAGCGCTCTTTTTCCCATGTTTGGGTCCTTCGAGGGAGGTGCTCAGCCCAACGAACAAGGCAATCAGACTATAATGCGTGAACACTCTCACTTAGCCATAGAATTCTATAATTTTAAATTTCGGTGAAGCCCCTGGTATTCGGAAGACCGAGTTCGGGGCGCTATCCACGCCTTGGCCAGACAGAGCCGGCTCCTCGCCCTAAGCGGCATAAGTCTTTAAGGACTCGAAAAAACCTCTCAAACAGCGACCAGCTCTCGTTTCATCATGACAGTTAGTTTTAGCTTTCTCCACTGAGGTGCTCGACCCAGCTCAACCGGGGCACAATCGCAGTGGTTCTCCTAGTGCTACCTTAGCCGATATACCGGAACGTAAGGCACCAAAACATAGGAGCCGGGCAAACCCAACTATTGACCCAAGACATGATTCGGAGCCGATGCATATAATGCTATAAGTTCAGGGTGCCGCACTTGTTAAAGTGTTCGGACTTCTCACACCATATTGAGGGATACTAAAGCCCCTGGCGTATTTTGGCCGTACCAATGTGTACGGGTGCAACATGTCGTTAAGGAACATATATATATATATAAGGTAATGCAAAAATAGACGAAAGCTATGCATTGTTTATTAAAAAGGAGAGCTGCGATCAAGGCAGAACGATACAAATAATGCGATAAGTGAAAAGGTTGGACTATTTAACATGTCCGCTCCAGGGGCAAGCTGCGGAATAGTATGCAAAACAGGTATACTGCTCGTGATAGAGACCACCTGGGAGTTCTGTAATGCGGCATGGCTTGTCTGCTTCCCTGGTTCTTGCATCGTTTGTGCGGCAATTGAACTGCCGAACAGGCCTTCCGAAGGATGGAGTCCTGAAAGTAAGAGAAAATTAACAAATCGGCAGCCCCTGGTACAGTTTAAGCCGTGTTTTGGGCGTGCCGTGATGATGCCCCTCCCCCTGTGCCCATGGTATCTCTAGAGCGTAGTTATGTACGCGAAGTACTGGCGTCGCCTTATTGCGAGGGTTGGGGTTGGGGCCGCATTGCTACGCCTGCTCGGATCGTGCCAGGTGGTCTTGTTGTAGGTTACTTCGGGCGCGCTTGACGGTGTCCGGTCATTTAGTGGCCGGACTGGAGAACTGCCTGGAGAGGCTGCTTTGTACTTCCGCTGCAAGGGCCGCCGTGTGCTCCTCCGTTCGGAGGGCACGTTCGATGTTTCCATTGACCGTAATTACTCCTCGAGGGCCTGGCATCTTGAGCTTAAGGTATGCGTAATGCGGTACCACATTGAATTTAGCGAATGCGGTTCGCCCGAGCAGTGCGTGATAGCCACTGCGGAATGGGACTATGTCGAAGATTAACTCCTCGCTTCGGAAATTATCCGGAGATCCGAAGACCACTTCAAGTGTGACTGAGCCTGTACAGTTGGCCTCTACACCTGGTATTACGCCTTTAAAGGTCGTTTTGGTGGGCTTAATCCTCGAGGGATCTATGCCCATTTTCCGCACTGTATCCTGGTAAAGCAGGTTCAGGCTGTTGTCGCCGTCCATAAGGACTCTAGTGAGATGAAATCCATCAATAATTGGGTCTAGAACCAATGCGGCGAATCTGCTGTGACGGGTGCTAGTGGGATGGTCCCTTCGATCAAAGGTGATCGGGCAGGAGGTCCATGGGTTGAACTTTGGGGCGACTGGCTCTATCGCATATACATCCCTTAGTGCACGCACTTGGGGATGTGGGTTGCGTATATCATGTTCACCGTCCGCACTTGTGGGGGAAAACCCTTCTGTCCACTATTGTTCGGCGGCCGGGGCTCCTCATCGTCATCGCTATGCAGCCCTTTGTCTTCATTTTCGGAATTTAGCTTGCCTGCCTGCTTGAACACCCAACAATCCCTGTTGGTGTGATTGGCCGGCTTTTCAGGGGTGCCATGTATCTGGCATAAGCGGTCGAGTATTTGGTACAAACTAGATGGGCCCCTAGGATTCCTTGTGAATGGCTTTTTCTGCTGAACGGATTTAGAGCCTCTGAATCCGGCATTAACTGCCGTATCCTCTGCATTGTCGCCGTTAATGTGGCGCTTCTGCTTGTTGCGACGCGACCTGCCACTACTGTCCCTGGTATCCGAATTACCAGGGTTCTTGGTCATATTGTTGCTACGAGCAAGCCAGCTGTCTTCTCCCGCACAAAAGCGGGTCATGAGTGTCGTGAGTGCTGCAATAGATTTCGCCTTTTCCCGTCCAAGGTGCCGGGCCAGCCACTCGTCACGGATATTGTGCTTGAAGGCGGCTAGGGCCTCAGCGTCCGGACATTCGACTATTTGATTTTTCTTTGTTAGGAACCGTGTCTAGAATTGCCTGGCCGATTCATCTGGCTGCTGAATTACGTAAATTAGGTCATCGGCGTCTGGGGGTCGCACATAAGTGCCCTGGAAATTGTCGAGGAATGCGGTTTCCAGGTCCTCCCAACAACTGATTGATCTTGTTGGCAAGCTGTTAAGCCAATGCCGAACTGGTCCTTTAAGCTTGAGTGGGAGGTATTTGATGGCGTGGAAATCATCACCGCGGGCCATGTGGATATGAAGGAGATAATCCTCGATCCATACCACGGGATCTGTTGTGCCATCATATGATTCGATATTTACGGGTTTGAAACCCTCGGGGATTTGATGATCCATTATTTCGTCTGTAAGCATAGTGGGTGTGCGGCGCCTCTGTACTGGGCTATATCATGACGTAGCTCCAATGAGCCTTGTCTACTGTGTTCGGCCCCACCGAATTTGTGGTCGTTGTGTCGGTTACTGTCTCGAGCCGTGGGGCGCCCACGCGATCCGTAGATCGATCTTGTTTGCCTTGCCTTGTCCTCCAACATGTCTCGTAAGTCCGGCGCATATTCATGTGCCTTGGTACGGGGTGCGGCTTGAGTGGAGGGCCGAGAGGCCTCTCTGTCGTGGCCACGAGGTGGTCGTTCGGCCGCATCAAGTGCTTCCTCCTCTAATCGGGGTAGCAACCTGCGCTTTGGGTAGCTCTTGGAGGGGCGTTCGAGTATATTCTCTTCGGCCGCAAGGACTTCAGTCCATCTGTCGACCAGCAAATCTTGATCAGCTCTTAGCTGTTGCTGTTTTTTCTTGAGGCTTCTTCCCGGGGCCATAAGCCTGCGTTGAAAACGCTCTTGCTCGACGGGATCCTCTGGCACGATGAATTCGTCGCCGTCGAGGCTTGCCTCGTCTTCGGAGGGAGGCATATAATTATCGTCCTCGACCTCTCTGTCTGTCGCTCTCTCATGAGGGTTGGTTTCTCCATCCTCCTGTACTAAATCTTGCTGAGGGGGTTTTCTTCGGCACTTTCCGGAGTATTATTATCTCCCGTGCTGGAATCACCGTGTTTGTTTTGGCGGGATTTTGAGCGACGCCGCTGACGCCGGCGCTTAGGCTGTTTCTTGGAGGGGTCATCCTCCGCTGTTCCATCGCCATATCCCTCTTTTGGGGTGTCCACCATGTATATGTCATATGACGAGGTGGCTTTCCAGGGCCTGATAGGCGCTGGTTCTTCATCGTCTCCTTCATCGGCGTCCATACCGTCGATGTCTTCGGAGTCGAAGTCGAGCATGTCGGTTAAGTCGTCGACAGTGGCTACAAAGTGGGTGGTGGGTGGGCTTTGAATTTCTTCATCGTCCGAATCCCAACCTTGCTGACCGTAGTCCGGCCAGGGCTCTCCTGATAAAGAGAGAGACTTCAGTGTCTTCAGAATATCGCCGAAAGGCGAGTGCTGAAAGATGTCCGCGGCAGTGAACTCCATGATCGGCGCCCAATCGGATTCGATCGGCAGGGGCGCGGAGGGTTCGGAGTCCGGAGAGGAGTCCGACTCCTTGGAGTCACGAGTCTCGCAGAGTACGGGGCTGGTGTTCGGCTCAATCGCCGTTGGGATTGCAGCCCCCGAGGCGGCGTCCAACCGCCCATCCTCGATCGGCGCAGTTGGCTCTGAATTAAGGATCGGAGCCGATGCGGGTGTGGCCTCCAGGGCACTGTTCGGCGGCAGAGCTAGATCATGCTCGTCGGGACAGTGCGGCGGGCTCGGCAGTGGCTCGAATCCGTCGAAGATCAAGTCCCCGCGGATGTCAGCCGTGTAGTTTAAACTTCCAAACCTAACCTGACGGCCAGGGGCGTAGCTTTCGATTAGCTCCAGATGGCCAAATGAATTGGCCCGCAGTGCGAAGCCGCCGAAGACGAAGATCTGTCCGGGGAGGAAGGTCTCACCCTGGACTGCATCGCTGTTGATGATCGTTGGAGCCATCAAGCCTGACGGCGACGACACAGAGGAACTCTCAATGAAAGCACCAATGTCGGTGTCAAAACCGGCGGATCTCGGGTAGGGGGTCCCGAACTGTGCGTCTAGGCCGGATGGTAACAGGAGGCAAGGGACACGAAGTTTTACCCAGGTTCGGGCCCTCTCGATGGAGGTAAAACCCTACGTCCTGCTTGATTAATATTGATGATATGGGTAGTACAAGAGTAGATCTACCACGAGATCGAGGAGGCTAAACCCTAGAAGCTAGCCTATGGTATGATTGTGGATGTGTATGTTATCCTACGGACTAAAACCCTCCGGTTTATATAGACACCGGGTAGAGTTAGGGTTACATAGAGTCGGTTACAATGGTAGGAGATCTGTATATCCGTATCGCCAAGCTTGCCTTCCACGCCAAGGAAAGTCCCTTCCGGACATGGGACGAAGTCTTCAATCTTGTATCTTCATAGTACAGGAGCCCGGCTGAAGGTATAGTCCGGCCATCCGGACACCCCCTAATCCAGGACTCCCTCAGTTACCGATATTGTACCGGGACCACCGAAGGGGTTCCGGGGATCCACCAGGAGGGTCCACCTGCCCCGGAAGGCCCTATGGGCTGAATATAGAGGGGAACCAGCCCCTAGGTGGGCTGGCCGCCAACTCACCCCTATGGCCCATGCGCCTAGGGTTTGGGGAAACCCTAGAGGGGGCGCCCCCCAAGGGGCGCAAGCCTCCCCTTGGCCGCCGCCTCCCCTCTAGATCCATCTAGGGTGGGCCGGCCCCCTCTTCCTTGCCCTTATATGTAGTGGGAGTGGGAGGGTAGCCGTAACCTTCCCCTACCGCAGCCCTCCCACTCTCCAACACCTCCTCCTCCGTCACGCTTGGCGAAGCTCTGCCGGAGAACCACGAGCTCCATCACCACCACGCCGTCGTGCTCTCAGAGTTCTTCCTCAACTTCTCCTCTCCCCTTGCTGGATCAACAAGGAGGAGACGTCCCCGGGTTGTACGTGTGTTGAATGCGGATGCGCCGTTGTTCGGCGCTTAGATCGGAATCGACCGTGATCTGAATCGCTGCGTGTACGACTCCACCAACCACGTTCTTGCAACGCTTCCGCTTAGCGATCTTCAAGGGTATGAAGATGCACTCCCTCTCTCTCGTTGCTAGCATCTCCTAGATTGATCTTGGTGACACGTAGGAAATTTTCTGAATTATTGCTACGTTCCCCAACAACCATATCTAATAAAGTGCGGTTACGACATTCGGACACACCATTACGCTGTGGTGTTCCAGGTGGCGTGAGTTGTGAAACTATTCCACATTGTTTCAAATGAAGACCAAACTCATAACTCAAATATTCACCTCCACGATGAGATCGTAGAAACTTTATTTTCTTGTTACGATGATTTTCCACTTCACTCTGAAATTCTTTGAACTTTTCAAATGTTTCAGACTTATGTTTCATTAAGTAGATATACCCATATCTGCTCAAATCATCTGTGAAGGTCGGAAAATAATGATACCCGCCGCGAGCCTCAACACTCATCGGACCGCATACATCGGTATGTATTATTTCCAATAAGTAAGTGGCTTGCTCCATTGTTCTGGAGAACGGAGTCTTAGTCATCTTGCCCATGAGACATGGTTCACAAGCATGAAGTGATTCCAAAAGCCCACTAGCATGGAGTTTCTTCATGCGCTTTACGCCAATATGACCTAAACGGCAGTGCCACAAATAAGTTGCACTCTCATTATTAACCTTGCATCTTTTGGCTTCAAAATTATGAATATGTGTATCACTACAATCGAGATTCAATAAACCATTCACCTTGGGTGTATGACCACAAAAGGTTTTATTCATGTAAACAGAATAACAATTATTCTTTGACTTAAATGAATAACCGTATTGCAATAAACATGATCAACGCAAACACCAAATAACATTTATTTTAGGTTCAACACTAATCCCGGAGGTAAAGGGAGTGTACGATGGTGATGTTATCAATCTTGGAATCACTTCCAACACACATTCGTCACCTTGCCCTCAACTAGTCTATGTTCATTTTATAACTCCTGTTTCAAGTTAATAACCATAGAAACTGAACCAGTATCAAATATCCAGGGGCAACTATGAATACTGGTAAAGTACACATCAATAACATGTGTATCATATATACCTTTGTTCACTTTGCCATCCTTCTTATCCGCCAAGTATTTGGGGCAGTTCCGCTTCCAGTGACCATTTCCTTTGCAGTAGAAGCACTCAGTTTCAGGCTTGGGTCTAGCTTTGGGCTTCTTCATGGGAGTGGCAACTTGCTTGTCATTCTTTCTTGAAGTTCCCTTTCTTTTCCTTTGCCCCTTTTCTTGAAACTATTGGTCTTGTTAACCATCAACACTTGATGCTCTTTCTTGATTTCTACCTTCACCGATTTTAGCATCGCGAAAAGCTCGGGAATCGTTTTCGTCATCCCTTGCATATTATAGTTCATCAAAAAGTTCCAGTAACTTGGTGATAGTGACTAGAGAACTCTATCAATCACTATCTTATCTGGAAGATTAACTCCCACTTGATTCAAGCGATTGTAGTACTTAGACATTCTGAGCACATGCTCACTAGTTGAGCTATTCTCCTCCATCTTGTAGGCAAAGTACTTGTCAGAGGTCTCATACCTCTTGACTCGGGCATGAGTCTAAAATACCAATTTCAGCTCTTGGAACATCTTATATGCTCCATGGCGTTCAAAAACGTTTTTGAAGTCTCGGTTCTAAGCCGTAAAGCATGGCGCACTAAACTATCAAGTAGTCATCATACCGAGCTTGCCAAACATTCATAACGTCTGCATCTGCTCCTGCAATAGGTCTATCACCTAGCGGTGCATCAAGGACATAATTCTTTTGTGCAGCAACGAGGATAATACTCAGATCACGGACCTAGTCCTCATCATTGCTACTATCATCTTTCAACTTGGTTTTCTCTAGGAGCATATCAAAACATAGGGGAGCTATAACGCGAGCTATTGATCTACAACATAATTTGCAAATACTATCAGGACTAAGTTCATGATAAATTAAAGTTCAATTAATCATATTACTTAAGAACTCGCACTTAGATAGACATCCCTCTAGTCATCTAAATGATCACGTGATCCATATCAACTAAACCATGTTCGATCATCACGTGAGATGGAGTAGTTTTCAATGGTGAACATCTCTATGTTGATCATATCTACTATATGATTCACGTTCGACCTTTCGGTCTCAGTGTTTCGAGGCCATATCTGCATATGCTAGGCTCGTCAAGTTTAACCCGAGTATTCCGCGTGTGCAAAACTGGCTTGCACCCATTGTATGTGAACGTAGAGCTTATCACACCCGATCATCACGTGGTGTCTCGGCACGACGAACTATAGCAACGGTGCATACTCAGGGAGAACACTTATACCTTGAAATTTAGTGAGGGATCATATTATAATGCTACCGCCGTACTAAGCAAAATAAGATGCATAAAGGATAAACATCACATGCAATCAAAATATGTGACATGATATGGCCATCATCATCTTGTGCCTTTGATCTCCATCTCCAAAGCACCATCATGATCTCCATCATCACCAGCATGACAACATGATCTCCATCATCTTGATCTCTGTCAACGTGTCGTCACATGGTTGTCTCGCTAACTATTGCTTTTGCAACTATTGCTATCGCATAGCAATAAAGTAAAGCAATTATATGGTGCTTGCATCTTATGCAATAAAGAGACAACCATAAGGCTCCTGCCAATTGCCGATAACTTTAACAAAACATGATCATCTCATACAACAATTTATATCTCATCACGTCTTGACTGTATCACATCACAACATGCCCTGCAAAAACAAGTTAGACGTCCTCTACTTTGTTGTTGCAAGTTGTATGTGGCTGCTACGGGCTTCTAGCAAGAACCGTTCTTACCTACGCATCAAAACCACAACGATTTTTCGTCAAGTGTGCTGTTTTAACCTTCAACAAGGACCGGGCGTAGTCAAACTCGATTCAACTAAAGTTGGACAAACAGACACCCACCAGTCACCTGTGTGCAAAGCACGTCGGTACAACCAGTCTCATGAACGTGGTCATGTAATGTCGGTCCGGGCCGCTTCATCTAACAATACCGCCAAATCAAACTAAGACGTTGCTGGTAAGCAGTACGACTATTATCGCCCACAACTCTTTGTGTTCTACTTGTGCAAATAACATCTACGCATAGACCTGGCTCGGATGCCACTGTTGGGGAACGCAGTATTTCAAAAATTTCCTATGATCACGCAAGATCTATCTAGGAGACGCATGGCAACGAGACGGGAGAGTGTGTCCACGTACCCTCATAGACCGAAATCGGAAGCGTTTAGTAACGCGGTTGATGTAGTCGAACGTCTTTGAGATCAACCGATCCAAGTACCAAACGTACGACACCTCCGCGATCAGCACACGTTCAGCTCGGTGACGTCCCTCGAACTCTTGATCTAGTTGAGGTCGAGGGAGAGTTCCGTCAGCACGACGGCGTGGTGACGGTGATGATGAAGTTCACCGGCGCAGGGCTTCGCCTAAGCACTACGACGATATGACCAAGGTGTGTAACTGTGGAGGGGGGCACCGCACACGGCTAAGAGAAACATTGGTGTGCCTTTGGGGTGCCCCTCCCATGTATATAAAGGGGTGAGGAGATGAGGCCGGCCATAGGGGGGCGCGCCATAGGGAGGAGTCCTACTTTGACTCCCCGTCCAAGTAGGATTCGCCCCCCCTCTTTCCTATTCCAACTAGGAGAAGGAGGTAAGGGGAAGGAGGGAAGAAGGAAGGAGGGGGCGCTGCCCCCTCCTAGTCCAATTCGGACCAGCCCATGGGGAGCGCAGCCACCCCTTGAAGCCCCTCTCTCCTTTCCCCTAAAGCCCATTAAGGCCCATTACTCTCCCGGGGGGGTCCAGTAACCTCCCGGTACTCCGGAAAATACCCGAAACACTTCGAAACCATTCCGGTGTCCGAATATAACCTTCCAATATATAGATCTTTATGTCACGACCATTTCGAGACTCCTCGTCATGTCTGTGATCTCATCCGGGACTCCGAACAAACTTCGGTTCATCAAAACACGAAACTCATAATACAAATTGTCATCGAACGTTAAGTGTGAGGACCCTACGGGTTCCAGAACTATGTAGACATGACCGAGACACATCTTAGGTCAATAACCAATAGCGGAACCTGGATTCTCATATTAGCTCCTACATATTCTACGAAGATCTTTATCGGTCAAACCGCATAACAACATATGTTGTTCCCTTTGTCATCGGTATGTTACTTACCTGAGATTCGATCGTCGGTATCATCATACCTAGTTCAATCTCGTTACCGGCAAGTCTCTTTACTCGTTCTGTAATGCATCATCCCGTGACTAACTCATTAGTCACATTGCTTGCAAGGCTTATAGTGATGTGCATTATCGAGAGGGCCTAGAGATACCTCTCCGATACATGGAGTGACAAATCCTAATCTCGATCTATGTCAACCCAACAAACACCTTCTGAGACATCTGTAGAGCATCTTTATAATCACCCAGTTACGTTGTGACGTTCGATAGCACACAAGGTGTTCCTCCGGTATTCAGGAGTTGCATAATCTCATAGTCAGAGGAACATGTATAAGTCATGATGAAAGCAATAGCTATAAAAATAAACAATCATTATGCTAAGATAATGGATGGGTCTTGTCCATCACATCATTCTCTAATGATGTAATCCCGTTCATCAAATTACAACACATGTCTATGGTCAGGAAACATAACCATCTTTGATTAACGAGCTACTCAAGTAGAGGCATACTAGGGACACTCTGTTTTGTCTATGTATTCACACATGTACTAAGTTTCCGGTTAATACAATTCTAGCATTAATAATAAACATTTATCATGATATAAGGAAATATAAATACCAACTTAATTATTGCCTCTAGGGCATATTTCCTTCACTCCCTTTGGGTGGTCGTGGGCACCCTTACCTGGATTCTATGGAACATTCGCAATAAGTTGTGATTGAACATGTGATTCCATTTCGTGTGAGTGACGTGATATACAAAATGTGTGGCTTCTTATAGCTATGAGGTCACTTACCCAGCGGCGCTATCAGGACAACATCGACAGGATCATCGTCGGGCTTCGTTCCACCGCCTCGCATCTCGCTCCCCCGACTCCACCGCCTCCCCGATGCCTGACTAGCTTTACTGATTTATGTAGGGGTTTGTTATGTTGTGCCCCAGCAAGACTCTATTATTTTTCCTTCTCGCATTTTGAATCTTGAACTCTTTGGATGCTGAATTTGTTGTCGGTGATGTTGCTTTATAATATTGTGTGCTCCTCCATCTCTATCGGCTTTGGAACCAACACCCTGTTCTGGCTTGATCGTTGGTCGGGCCAACAACCATTCGCCGCGCGGTTCCAACTGCTTTTCAGCAATTGCACGACACCCAACATTTTGGTGGATGCCACCCTGGCCAACCTTGGCAACAATAGCTTTATACACACATTTGTTCCCCTGGAACGGGGCCAATGGGAGGATTTGCTTGAGTGTGTATCTCTACACTCACCCTCCCTTGAACAAGACTCGGTTAGCTGGCAACTTTAACCGAATAGTTTGTTCTCGGCCAAATCACTCTATAAAGCCATCGTGGCCACCCCAGGGCTGGAGGAACTAAATCTCCCGTGGGAGATAAAATTGCCTTTGAAGAAGATATTCCCATGGCAACTGGTCCGTAGCCACCTTCCTTCGGGAGTAGAGGATATCCCCTATGGCAACTGGACCCAGAGGACTCCAACCACATATTCTTCTCTTGCCCTGCGGCTTGATTCCTCTGGAGCTGTCTTCGGGAGGTTGTGGGTGGCAAATGGTTTCATGACAATCTCCCGGGTATATTTCGCGAGGTCCTTGATTTTCAACCAACCGTGTGGCCCTCCCTTTGGGTGGTCGTGGGCATCCTTGTCTGGATTCTATGGAACATTCACAATAAGTTGTGATTGAACATGTGATTTCATTTCGTGTGAGTGACGCGATATACAAAATGCGTGGCTTCTTATAGCTATGGGGCCACTTAGTAAGCGGCGCTATCAGGACAACATCGACATGATCATCGTCGGGGTTTGTTCCACCGCCTCGCATCTCGGTCCCCCGACTCCACCGCCTCCCTGACTAGCTTTACTGATTTATGTAGGGGTTTGTTATGTTGTGCCCCAGCATGACTTTATTATTTTTCCTTCTTGCATTTTGAATCTTGAACTCTTTGAATACTGAATTTGTTGTCAGTGATGTTGCTTTATAATATACTCCCTCCGTTCCTAAATACTTGTCTTTCTAGGCATTTCAACAAGTGACTACATACGAAGCAAAACGAATGAATCTACACTCTAAAATATGTCTACATACATCCGTATGTAGTAGTCATTTGAAATGTCTAGAAAGACAAATATTTAGGAACGGAGGGAGTAATAAAGAGGACGAAAACCCTTTTTGGTCAATACAAATGGAGCATCCAGGTCCTTCGGGCCTTTCCCTGTTTTAGAAAAAAAAAATGAGTTGGCCTAGCAAACTGCAGCGGCTCCCGCTTCGATCACCGGCACTCTTGCTGTTCCTGATGATCTGGTCTTCCAGGAGTCGTCAAGTCCACCACCCGTCTTCTTCCCGACGCTGAATATAAATACCTCCTCCTCCTCCTCCTCCCCGTGCACGCTTCACCAACTCAAAACCGCCGCCTCGTCAATCCCACATTCCACCTCCCCTCCCGTTTCCGCCCGCAACTCGCCTCCTCCACCCAAACCCTAGGCCTCAAGCCCACCGCCACGCTCCCCCTCCCGCTCCCGCTCGCGCTCTGCGGCAATTCGGCGAACAGCTCGCGCGCATCTCCCCGGGTTTCCACGCCAGCCGGGCAACTTCTCCGAGCGCCCCGGCGATGGCGAACCACGAGGCCGCGGAGGCCGCTTCCATCCGCAACGAGGCCCGGGAGATTCTAAACCTCCACTACGACGGCCAGCACGAGGCTGCGGTGGCCCGCGCCGTAGTGCTCGCCGCCGTGCACCCGGGCTCCGCGGTCGCTCTCAACCTCGCCGGCTTGATCCACCGCCACGCCTTCCTCGTGGCGCGGAACGACAGGGGCGTCCACAGCGACGACGAAGACGACGACGAGAACGCGTCCGCGCTGGAGAAGTACCACCGCCAGGCCGCCCTCGACGCCTTCTCCGCCGCTGCGCGGCTCGCCCCCAGCTGCGTCGTCACCAACGCCGACCACGCCGACGCGCTCGCCGACTGCCGTCGCTTCGAGGACGCGCAGAAGGAGTTTCTCCGCATGCTCGACACGGTCGCCAACAACGACCAAGCCGACCCGGCGCTGTACAACGTGGTGTACGACATGAGCGGGGACTCAAGCATGAAGGAGAGAAGGCGCGATGCCGTGAAGAGCGCCAGCATCTCGATGGAGCGCTTCGCGGAAAGAATCAACCACAGGATTCTGCCATTGGAGGCCGCCAAGCTGCTGGACGCCAGCAATCTCGGCGGGCCTGCCGCCGATGAAGCGCGAGACCGTGCAAGGCTTCTCGCCGAGACCTACCCCTACTCGCCGCGCGCCCAGATACTCCGCGCGTACATCGACTTGGCACCAGTCCGTGCCCTCGATCCGGCAATGGACAAGAAGCAGCTTCTGCGCCGCGCGCTCACCACCGTGTCTCAAGCGGCAGAAAACTTCGACCACTCGCTCATGGTTGCCTTGTTCCACGCCAAGCTCTTGTTCGTCCTGGATAACTTTGATGCTGCGGAGAGAGAGTGCCGCCGGGCACTTCGCATCGAGACGCCGAATGACCCCAAGTGGGATGACATACCTCCCATGGCTGCTCTTGGGGCAGATTCTGATGCCAGAGTATCTTATGTCAAGAAGCAGCTCAGTGTCTTGCTCAAGCAGATCATAGTTGTGGCTGCACTATACTGGTCCTCCATGAAGAATGCACCGCAGGGCCAACGCGTTGTATCAGTGACGGTTGATACGCTGCATGCGCACTATGATGGAATCGACAAGTCGGCAGCAAAGACCATTTCTGATGCAACGCGCTTTCTCAAGAATCAGGAGTCATGGAGTTTTTGGATTTGCCTCAATTCCCGTTGTGATGGCAAGAAGTTTCAAACACTAGTTCGCTCTGGCAACACATATGCAGCAAGCACCGAGATGAGCTCTGGGGGAAGCTGCAGTCACTTATAGATCCAGTATATTATGAGAATACATCACAGGATGATCACTCGTTGGTTGGGATAACTCTCAGCCGCCAGTCTGACACCTTCCTTTTACCAAGGGTGCAGGATATGTTTGAATCCTTGCTGCTTTCACCATCTGTTGGAATACAGGCAGAGCCCTTCACTGAAATGCGACAAAGGAAATGCAGAGAAGGATCTGAGATCCTTGGGAGCATCAGGGAGAAGCTGAGGATGTTGCCTAAAGATACACTTAGCACTAAGGTCTAGCACTTATACATATGGCATGGTTTCAATTTAGCATTCTTCCTTAGTTCACTGTTCTGCTTATAGTGATGTTTATCAGACTAATGATTGGCTTGCTTGTTGATTGCAGTTTCAGGAGTGCTGTTCTCGAATAGAGAAATTGTGGCTAAAGTTTCTTCAAGTTACTGTTGTGGACTATCGTGAAATCATTCTTCCCCTTGCAAGATCATACCAATGGGTCTGTTAACATCTGCCGTGATTAGTTTTTATAGTTATATATGCCCATATGTTCGCTCAACTGCCCATATTGTGTGCTAACTGATAACCATCTTTGCAGATAGAATTGAAGAAACGGATTCCTTTTTATCTAAATCATCCTGGTACCAGGCGTCTTGGATTTGCTGATGCCAATATTGATATTATATGCGGTAAAATTCCTGCTGCCCAATGAATTTGTATTACCTCATGTCACATTGACTTTTTCAGGAGCCTTTTGTTCTTCTGCTGTCGTAACAAATAATTTAGTTATATCTCAACGATCTAAACCTGGCATTGCCCTAGCCTGCTTGTTTTATGCCTCCTTGATTCAGAGGAATTTCTATGTAGTTTATTAGGATTTCCATCCTTACGAATTTTGAGTACTACTATATTAGAGAGTTTTTTACAGTGTAATATTCTATTAGAAGTTATCTGGTATGTAGGATTTGAATCCTTAGGATGTCCTCTTTTCCTATAGGCCACTTCGCACTCAGTTCCAAAGGAAAACTTCCATTCAATCTAACCTCTTGGAAAATACCTTTTTGAACTAACAAATATGTTATTGCATGCTCTCAGTTTTACAATATAAAATATGCTATGTTATGTCACTAATACTTCTTACAATTTCATAATACAGGAATTTCTGGCCAATCTGTCAAGGAAATGGCAAGCACCTCCAGTTCTCAACAAAGCGTTACTGTTTCCAACAAGAACAATGCTGATAAAGAATTGTCTATCTTGAGTGTAATCATACAGGTAAGAGACACTCGCATCTGGTCATGTGATCTTTTAACAACCAGCCTATAATTTCCTATGTATGTCTTCCTGTCATTGGGCAATCTGAAAAACCAGCCTATAATTTCCTTTGTATGTGTGCAGTCATTGTGCAATCTGAGGCATTTCAGAGATAAACTTCTGATGGGGCCACTTGTATGGATCCCGTCAGTTGATAATCCCTGCATTGCACAGCAATTTTATGAAATCTTCTCTTCTTGGGAGAAAAACGACCACCACTTAACCGATGTTGTACTGACTTACATGAAGACTCTTCTCTGCAGAGTTGCAGATTGCGGCACTTTTTATGAAAAGGTTAGACCTTAATCACCATTGCATATATTTGCAAGACCGTTTAAACAAAAATTAATTGAACTTAGATTACAACGTGAAAGCAGAGTATGTAATCCAGTTCGGTGCTGATGCTACCTTCAATTTATTTTATTTGCATGTGTTCATTTCTTATTTTGTGGTCATTTTGGAGGTCTGCAACTGTTTTGAACAAAACATAGATGCGGTATCTTACACTCCAGAGGGAAACAGTCCTAGTTCATACCAGAATTAATTGTTTTTTCTTGTTATTTACTGTATATTTATGCATGCTGAATATTTATACCAAGTATATGCACTAAAGTAGTGATCTAAACGCTCTATTATTTCTTTAGGGAGGGAGTATGTTGTTATTGTAAGCTCTGTTGTGTTTTGCATCGCTGTTGTGTTTCTTTTATGTTGTGTGTAAAGTATTGACCTAAAAACAACTGCATTCTGCGTCTGTCCTATATGATCATGCACGCAATTAGTAATCCTGAATTCCTGGTGAATCAATTCCGCAGGTTGGGAAAACTTTTGTTTCTGAGATTGTGGCCACAATTCTCATTGAATTGCATATGTCAGAAACTTGTTCGCGTTTTAGAGAAAACAAGGAGACCGAGAGACATGTAGTGAACCGAATCACGTGCGGAGATTGCTTATGCCCAACACATTATCTTTTTGGGATCAAATTCGATGCTCAAATCAGCTGTAGCTGTGGGAAGTCTTCCGGTGAATACCTGTATACCACACTTTTCCATAAACTTGATGCCGGTTCACCTCAAACAGCAAAGGTATGTTGTATGCAATAGTTTTCTGCCTAGCCAACATTGTATAGGTGGATATTGACGCAAGAGCATTCTAGAAAGTAGGAAATATTGACTAGAGGTTTTAATTGTCCTTGTACAGATCAAGTCCTTTGCAGAGCTTCCGGTTCTATTGGATGAACAGTTCCGCGAGGACAACAAATGCGACCATTGTGGAAGTCTGCAGAATATTGATCTTTTTCTTTCAAACACACCACACTTCTTTACAATAGGTAACGCTAATTGTCTCAAATTATAAGTTGGCTTTTATTTTATTCATACATCATAGCTTGCAGTAGTTTACACCAACAAATATTCATCATGTCGGCAGTTTTGAACTGGCTGGGTGGCAGTGAAAGCCAGGACACACTATCTGAAGTTCTGGCTAGCATCACGTCTCCCCTTGACACTGAGTTCTTTTGCAGAAGTGCTCATTCTGCAGCTATGTATGCTGTCACATCCATGGTACGTGCACAGCAAACTATTCTATTTTCCTAAATTGAATTGTTAATGGAACTGAACAAATACTTTTATCATTTAATTCTCATGTTAAGGTAATCCTGAAATGAGAAAAAGCAATGAGCTATCTGTATTGGTTGACGTTCATGACCTTTTGTAAGTTGTGTTGCTAATTATTTACTGTTCCTTGACTGTTACTGGAGGCCAAGTTGGTATTGTTCTAAGACTGAAGCAAGGTTCTTATTTTTGTGGAACAAAATGGATCATGGTTAAATGGCGTTGTCACCTGGTTCAAATTGCCTAGGTTACATTGACAAGGCATTTTGCTGCTATTTCTAAAGAAGTGGATAGAAGGTTTAAACTATGATACATCATATCTGAGTTGGTTCGTACTTGGAGTTGGAGAGATATTTGCAAGTTTTGAATGGTCCTATCTGTGGCATATTTTTTCCTGCCTACTTCTCTTATATCAAGATATTTAGAAGACTCGACAGAAGAATTTCAGCAAGAATCAATAGCTTGTGTGATCCTTACGTCGCTGAGTTCTTTTTATAAACGTTCCATTGATTGAACGGTTGAAGAAGTATCATATGTAGGTAAACTGGTTAGACCTTTTAAAGTCTGCTGCTCTCAGAAGTATATTTTGCATTATTTTCCTTCCCTTTATAGCGAATAGGAAATGGCCTCATCAAATCACATGGAGTGGTTGCAGAACATCTGCTGGAGTAACCTTTTATCTGCACACTTCTCTCTCTCTCTCTCTCTCTCTCTCTCTCCCTCTCTCTCTCTGTCTCTCCCTCCCTCTCTCTCTCTCTGTGTGTGTGTGTGTGTGTGTGTGTGTGTTTACTCTTCTGTTGCTTTGAGTATTAGTACAGGCCTATTGCAAGGTTGGTTTAGTGCTCTGGTTACTTAATTTGCCTGCTTACATATGCAAGCATAGTCACTCCTTGCAAATGCAGTGCAATTGAGCATCCATCTTATGCTAGCTTGCAATCCAAACTCTTGCAGATCTGCTATGCTGATGACCGCTACGTCTGCTTTGCTCGCGGCGAGGACAAGTGGGTCATATATGGCTTCGAGACTGTCGAGGTAAGTTACTCGTGGTGTTGATCAAGGCCCTGTATTCTTTCTTGTAGCCATTTTATTCTTAACTTGCTGATTTGTTGGTGTGAACTTCCTGCATGCAGAGAGAAGATAGTTGGGAGCATTTGCTAGAACGCTTCAAGGACTGCAAGCTCCAGCCTGAAGTTCTATTTTTCGAGGTTATCAAGTAGACTGTTGTATAGCTCATTTGCAGAATGCAAACCTCTGTCTGACGATCAGAGCCAACTCTGGGCCCAGTTTTTTTGTTTCATTGCCACTATTTTGATGCTGTTTGGCTTGGTCACACTCTGACATCGAATACAGATAAATTCTTCAGAGATGGTATAAATTGTTCTGTGTGTTCTTAACTCGAAAGAAGGGCTTTATGATATTCGTCTGTGGAAGTTGGAACTGATGAGCAGGGGCGGAGCCAGGATTGGGCAAAGCGCAGGGCCCCAGGCTGCTACAGTGCTGCTACAATGTTGATACAATGCACTGCTGATGAGTGATGCATATCTTGGCTTCTAACGTCACATTTAATGGCACCACGCCATTTTTCTCTTAAGTCATAATGTTGATAATGGCTAGCTGGGAGAAGTGACTTTGATGCATCACCATCAGGAATCCGTTGAAGGCTGTTTTTATTTCCTTTCTCTGTTTTTTTCTTTGTTACGGTAGGCTCTAGGCTTTCGTTGTCTGCTTATGGCCCTTTGGCCTTTGTTGTTTGTATGGGCCTTGCTTCGGTAGACCCCCCCCCCCCCAACAAAACGTAGAAGGACAGAATTGGCATACGAAAGAAACGTATGCCCACCTCGTATTGTACAGCTCTGCCGGGCATACGTATACCGCGCGCATGAAAAAAAAAGTACCCATGATCTGGGCCCGCCCCATCTTCTCGCCCGCCCATCTAGTCGCCCGCCCGCTAATCACGGTATTTCCAGAGTTGGCGATCGCCGCCGCAGCGGATCGCCGCCGTCCGAACCCCGTGCGAGGCCACCCTCGCCGTCCCAACGTCGCCCGTCGCCGCCCTCGGCGTCTGGACGTCGCCCGCCGCCGCCCCCGTCGCCGCATCTCACCGTCCCAACTTCACCCGTCGCCGCATCTCACCGTCCCAACGTCGCCCGTCGCCGCATCTCACCGTCGTCCGACGACGCGGACATGAAGGGCCCGACGTCTGACGCTGCCCTCGCCGCCCGAACCCCGTCCGACACCGCCCTCGTCGTCGCAACGTCGTCCGTCGCCACATCTAACCGTCGTCGTTGTACGCCGGGGACGTGAAGGGCCCGACGTCTGACGCCGCCTCCGCAGCACTGTCGTCGAACGTCGTCGACGTCTACACCGCAGGCCAAGGTTTGTCATGCCCGTCATCTAAACCTAGCGGGATAGATACAGGTTTCGCGTGAGGAATACATGCATGCAAACTCATTTTTTTTTCTTTTTTTGCAAATAAGTTGCGTTGGGCACTAAATTCGTTTACAGTACATGAACGAGTAATTACACAGTTGATGCAGGCTGGTCATTCGTTTGTGCTGCCCGTAACTGCGCATGCGTGGTGTTGTGTGTTTTCTACTGGATAATAGATGTAGTAATGAGCTGGGATGAAAGTAGTAATAGCAGTACTAAAAAAATTGTTTTTCTGGAGGGTAGGCTTGAGCCTGTTTAAGCCTGTCTAGTAGACTCGCCGCTGGATAGAAGTGAGGGCTAGTTCATGCATGTACGGATTTAGGGTTTAGGGTTCATCAAAACCTCCCGCCGCAGCGCCTCCTCTACGGACTAGGGCATGATTTACAGAACTAGCGTTGCTTTGGGCATGATGCATTGTACTAAACCTAACACACGATGTTTTGCAGTTCTGTGAGTTAGGCGTGTTGACATGGACGAAGAATCTGCATTCGGGAGGGACGAGAATGGTACTGATAAGGTGACTAAGACCAATAACGATAACTTGAACGAAGATGATGACAGCAGCGACAACGATTCCGTCTCGTCATATGATATCTTACCTCCGGAGGATTTTGATAATAATGAACATGGCGCAAATAGCGAAAACGTAAGTGCCGTATATTTTTTTTTATTTTCGAAATTGCAAAGTATGGCATGGCTAACTGTATATCTTTGTGTACAAATTTCCAGGAAGATGTGGATGTTGACAATGTGCAACATAGTTGGCAGGAATCATTTGCAGATAACTTGAGCCAGGTTAGTTGATAGATGTTGTACATGGATCAATAGTATGATTTAAATGATAATAATTGACATATATATTTTGAAATGAATGTTGTAGGAGGAGTCAGATGGTCCGAGCGTTGATCACGATGAGGGAGAGATCGATATTGAGGAGGCTCAAAGGCAGCAGAAGATGCTTGAGACACATTGGAAGGTCATGGCTATGACCTTTCGGTCGCAAGGGGATGCATACATATTCTACAACAATCACGCCAGAGAACACGGGTTTAGCATAAGGAAACAGAAGGTGAAACGAGGTGCTTCGGGAATGATCCGGTACCGGCGGTTTCTTTGCTCCAGGGCTGGGAGAAGGCAGAGCAAGTTCATAACCATGGAGGGCCGCAAGCGCAGGCTTAGACCGGAGACTCGTTGTGACTGCGGTGCACATATGGTGGTGAAGCTGGACAGAGAACGTGGCGTTTGGTTCGTCGCATCATTCGTGGATGATCACAACCACGCGATGGCTCGGCCCGACGAGGTTTGTTTTTTATGGTCACACAGACGGATTGGAGATGGGCAGAGGGCCGAGATATTGGCCATGGAAGCGGCCGGGATAAGAAAGCATATTATAATGGACAACTTCATCAGCAGATACGGTTCGTACGATAAGTGCGGGCTTATCAGGAGGGACATTTACAATCTTTGTTGCAGAGAAAAAATGAAGCTCATTGCAAAGGGTGATGCAGAGACGGCAGTTGGCATTATGAGGAGTAGGAAGGAGAAGGACCCTGAGTTTTTTTTGAGTATGTGCGTGACAAGGAAGGGCGACTGAAGAGTATGTTCTGGTGCGATGCACAGTCGCGGAGGGACTATCAGGACTACGGAGATGTGGTCGTGTTTGATAGCACGTATAAGATGAACAGATACGGTATGCCGTTCGTCCCCTTTGTAGGAGTTAACAACCACCGTTGCACCACAGTGTTTGGTTGTGCCATCATTGCTGACGAGACGGAAGGGACATACGTGTGGCTGCTGCAGACATTTATGAAGGCAAACTGTCAGGTGAAGCCAAAGTCAATAATCACAGACGGTGACGCTGCAATGATCCGGGCTATTCGGACCGTCCTTTCAGATGTTTTCCATCGTCTTTGTTCGTGGCATATCGAGAAAAATATGCAGAGGCACCTGCATTACAAGTCACTGGATGAGTTCAGATCGCTCCTGTACTATGCCACCTCTCAAGCGAACTTTGAGCAGAGATGGAAAGCTTTCTATGATAAGTGGAAGACGGATAGAACTGAAGAGTGGCTTGACAGGATGTACAGGAAGAGGAGACTGTGGGCAGCTTCATATCTTTCCGATGGTTTTTTTCTTGGTATGCGAAGTAACCAGAGGAGTGAAAGCCTCAACTCCTGCCTTCACCTTCACCTGGACTACGGTATGACAATTGTTGATTTGGTGGTGCATTATGAGAACTGTATAGTTCGCCTGCGTGAGAACGAGGCGTACGATGACTGCGAGGCATTCCAGAAGGAACCACCGTCTGTTACTGAATATAAAGTCCTTGAGGAGCATGCCGCCAAAGTATTCACACCTGCTAATTTCTACATCTTGCAAGATGATTTGCATAAGATGGGTCAGCTGGAGATATTTGAGACGCTCGTGGGAATTGGGCGTGAGACATTCATTGTGACATGGAAGGATAACCACAAGTTTAGGTACAATGTTGTTTATGAACCAGGTAACTCAGAAGAAACTATTACATGCAGTTGTCTTAGGATGGTTCGGAAAGGGCTGCCATGCAAACACATTCTGTTTGTTCTCCATCATCTGAATTTAACTGAAATACCAAAGTGTTGTGTCCTTCATCGGTTGTCCAAACATGCAAGAGATGGGTTGCCTGTGCAGAGGAAGAGTGATATGTTTGGATGGGGTTGGTCAGGGCCATTGGAGAGAGAACGGTATAGTGCAATATCCATTAAAACCGCACAAGCTGCTCATGTTGCAGCAAATGATCCCTTCTTGTTCGATGAGTTGATGAAGTGTCTAGACAACATAATAGCACAGAAAAAGATTTCAGAGGAGGAACTTATAGGAAGTAGAAGGTATGCTATGCTGAAGAAGGAGGCAAGTCAAGTGCAACAAGTTGAGCCTGGTATTGGTGATCCTCAGAAAGTTTCGACGAAGGGTGCACCTAAGAAGGGGCGGTCAAAGGGGGGCCCCGGCGTTACAAAGAATGGTAGGCCAAAAGATTTTACAGAGAAGAAAAGTGGTCCTTTGTGCAGTTTGTGTAGTCAAGCAGGTCATAATAAGGCTACATGTCATTTGAACGAGAAGTAAGATGTTATCTTCTTATTGTTGTTATGTTCCTACTTTGATTTTAGCAACTATATTTGCTCACCAATTCTTTATGTTTTGTTCAGGAACTGGGCGTAGGTACAGATGCAGGTTGGTTTGTACGAAGAATAAAAGTGGTCGCACGAACCTTTGTCGTTTTTTATTCGTACGTGTCTGCAAGAAAACTTGATAAGTTATTTGTTTGTGTTTTGATAAAAGATATATGTAATAAATTTGGAGATGACATTGCATATGTTATACTACCTGGGCATGATGATGATTTTGTTTGCTGTTTGCTACCTGGGCATATATGTTGTACTGATGATGATTTTGTTTGATGTTGTTTCTGGCCGCTACTTTCTGCCAAAATAATTGAAAAAGTGAAGTTTTTAAAAAAAATGCCCGACCACCGCTGCTGGGCCCATAGTAGCTTACGGAAGCTACCCAAATCAAGCCCAAAGGCGACTCGGGCGGCCGATCGAGCCCACTAGCGGGCCCAGCAGCGGGGTCCAACGGGGCGCACGGGGATAATAAGAGAGGAGTTCGAAAGGGGGGGCGGAGGCAGCTATTTAAGCCGCTCCTGGCGCCCCCCCCGCTTCCGAGGTGGGACTAAAACTTGGGCGCTGCCCCGCGCGGGCGAGGGGAGGGGGCGTGGGCCGGGGGAGGGGCGAGGGGAGGGGGCTTGGGCCGGGGGAGGAGCCCCGCGCGGGTGAGGGGAGAGGCCGTGGGCCGGGGGAGGAGCCCCGCGCGGGCGAGGGAGGGCCAGCCCGTTTTTTTATATATTTTTTCTGGTTCATTTTTTCTTTTTCTTTTTCTTTTTCTTTTTCTTTTTCTTTTTCTTTTGCTCTTATTGAAATGATCCATAAAATTCCTCTTAGAGTTGACAACCTTTCCATCAGCACGAAGAATAAGCCAGTGGGACACCCAAGATGATAATATGTGACGGTCAGCACGAGGATTATGGGTCTGCATATGGTTGCAATAACAATTGATGACCTACAAAATAACATAACAGCAATACGCCTATTAGATAATTTATATGCAAATGACATGTCCAACTTAATAACTTATTGCTAATACTTACACCGCCAAACGTCCGACCAATTTGGTGCAATTGCATGCATGCGATCACGTACACCCAGTGCAACCAGGCTATTTTACGGTCTACCGGAGGGGGGTTCCCGACTACTTTTTTTTTCACTCCGCCAAACGGCACGAAACTTTTCCGCATGATGGCATCACCCTCGACAGCACCCACGCCAGTTTGCATATTTTTCCGACGCTCGACGCGTTTTCTAGCATTTTCCCCGTGAAAATGCCGTAAAACAATGGCCGGACGTGACGCAACGTTTGTTTTGTGTCCGTTTTCGTTCCAACCTTGCGTGGGGCCCTACGTAGGCCGTGCCCGCACGTCCGACCAATTTGGTGCAATTGCATGCATGCGATCACGTACACCCAGTGCAACCAGGCTATTTTACGGTCTACCGGAGGGGGGTTCCCGACTACTTTTTTTTTCACTCCGCCAAACGGCAAGAAACTTTTTCCGCATGCTGGCATCACCATCGACAGCACCCACGCCAGTTTGCATATTTTTCCGACGCTCGACGCGTTTCCTAGGATTTTCCCCGTGAAAATGCCGTAAAACACTGGCCGGATGTGATGCAACGTTCGTTTTGTGTCCGGTTTTGTTCCAACCTTGCGTGGGGCCCTACGTAGGCCGTGCCCGCATGTCCGACCAATTTGGTGCAATTGCATGCATGCGATCACGTACCACCAGTGCAACGAGCTCTGTTTGGGTGTGTCGGCCGGGCTACTCTCAAAGCCGTTTTATTTTCGCCTACACCGAACGACCCCTTACTTTTTCCACGTACTCCAGGCACCATCGGGAGCATGCACGACAATTCTCATTATTTTATTACGTCTGATGCATTTTCTACGGTTTTTTCGGTGCTGTCTACATTGGGCATGCCTTAGGTCTCTGATTTCGTTCATATCTTGCGTGAGGGCCTACATTGGGCATGCACACACCCTCGCAAAAAATTGTTTTATTTCATGCATGCGATCACGCATTCCTAGTGCAACCAGCACCGTCCATATCTTGCATGTGTCGATATTTCATGTATTTGTTCCACATTAATTATTACAAACTTTTTTTACAGAGAATAAAAGTGGTTGCCCGAGTCTTGTCTGAATAACCTATGCTATTTTTTATTCGTAAGTGCGTGCCACAAAACTTGATAAGTGATTTCTTTATGTTTTCTCAAAATATTTATGTAATAAATTTGTATTTTGTACTGTCCTATGTGAAATAGTCTGTAGTTTCAAAATTCCGTTTATTTTGTTGGTTGTCGTTTCATGACGATGATGCCATTGTATGTGTTATACTACCTGGGCTGACCGACGTGTTGAAAATACACCCGGACGTGTTATTGTCTCATGCCATATTTTTACCGTGTTATTATTTTCTCATGCATTTTTTTCACATACACGTCGCCACAAACCCGCGCATGCACAGAAGATCGCACCCACCGAATCGCACCTACCTCATGCCAGCCAACCAGCGCCTCCCTCCGATCCCAGCTGCCCAATCACCGCCTCCCTCGGATCCCGCCACCACGCACGGACGCCGACCGGATCAGCCTCGCTCCCCGCGCCCATCGACTCTGAGCCGCCCGACCGCATCCTCCTCGATCTCCCCGCCCCCATGCACGCCTCCAACACGTCTCCCGCAACGTCCGCATCCTCCTCAATCTTCCCGCCCGCATGCACGCGTCCAACACGTCTCCCGCAACGTGTACTACCTATTCAGCGCCCACACACAAAACAAAAATTTGCCCGACCGCGAGTGGCGCCCGCGCGGGCGAGGGGAGGGGGGCGTCGGCCGTGGGCCGTGGGAGGGGGCGAGTGGCACCCTGCCTCTATGGGCCGAACTGGGCTGGCCGGTGACAGCGCAGAAAACGGCCTCATTATCCCTGCGGCGGCCGCGTGCACCGAGGGACGCGTTGCAGCGCGATTTTAGTCCCACCTCGGAAGCGGAGGGGCGCGAGGAGTGACTTAAATAGCTGTCTCCGCCCCCAATTTCGAACTCAGTTGCTATTACTCACCACTGCCCCGTTGCACCATGATGATGGGCCCTTTAGTGGGCTAAATCGGCCGCCCGAGTCGCCTTCGGGCTTGATATGGGTAGCTTCTGTAAGCTACTATATGGCTCAGCATCGTTGGTTGGGCATTTTTTTTAAGTAACTTAAATTTTTTGCCGGTATTTCATGTGTTTACTTCATCTTTTTTACTTCCATGTGTTAACTTCATATTTTTACAAAATAAAAATATCCCATTGATAACAAAAACATTTTCATGTGTTTACTTCATCTTTTCCTGCTGAGGTTGCGTGCAGTGCAGTGTTCGTGTTAGGTGCACCCTGTGGCGTACCCTCGCGTTTGCGTGCATGGTGCATGCACGTGCGCTTGGTGCTGTTAGGTGCACCCCGTGGTGTATGCGTGCGTTTGCGTGCATGGCACATGCATATGTGTGCGCTGTCGTCGGTTGTGCGTGCTTTCGATACGCTGGGGTTGTTTGGACTGTGTTTTTTCTTTTGATATTGGTTGTAGCAGTTTTTTGTATTTTTAGATAATTTTGTTCCCAGTGCTGAAATTTTTGTATACAACCATTCCATTACTCATTGAAGCAACATAATTTCCTTCATATTTAGGATATTTTACATTCGAACGAAATTTTACATGAAAAAAGATTAACATAAAACTAATCTAACTACTCCTCCTCGCTACTCAGAAGATCAACCACTACCGTCTGGCCGCCGTCTTCGCCGCCGTCTGAGTCATCGGAACTGCGCAAGTATCCAAAAAATTCGTCAAGGGTAGACGACTGCTGCGCTAGTGTATCGGTCGACTCCCTGATCGCCTGCCAGTATCCCGGCTCGTCTGCCGGGTCCCTCGGGTCAACAACATCGTCCGGCGGCATCCAACCGGTCTCCGACGTGGAGTTCCGGATCGCGCGGATCAAACCCGGCGACTCCAACGGGTCGCCCTCCTCTTGCATCGCCGCTAGTTCCGGCGGGATGTGAAACTCAGGGGCGGCCGCTGGAGCGGCGGGAGCGGCCGGCGCGCCTGCGCGAGCGCGCCGACCGGCACGGGCCTGCACAACCGGGGCGGCGGGGGGCGCGAGGGGCGCGTTTGGAGCGTCCGCGCGGATGCCCCGAGACTTGTAGAAGCTGACGACGGTGTCGAAGTCGCGGCCTACCCAAAAGTTGAGGCGACCTTCGGGGTTCCACGGACCGGGTTGTGCCGGCCCAGGCGTGGCATAGCCGTCGCTCGTCACGTGCCAGCCGTGTGCTAGGCGACATGACGGCGGCACGGGGATGCCGTGCCGGTAGATATCCACGGTCTGCGGCCCGCTGAGGCTAGTGGGCCACAGACCGCCCGGCGCGGCGCCGCGTCCACCACCTCGTCCACCACCGCTGCCGTCGCCTCCGCCGCCGCCAACCGCCCGGCGACTGCTCCCTGCGCCTCGACTGCCGCCTCCCCAGCCGAACCAACGCCGACCGAAGCATCCGCGTCCACGAGGCATCGCGCCGGAGAGAGCCGCCGCCCCGGAGATCGATCGGAGAACGTGGGGTCGCGGACGGTCTCTAAGAGGAGAGGCGGAGTCGGGGGCGGTTTATGAGAGGCTAGCGCGCGGGTCGGGGGTGGATTTATGGGAGGCGAGGGTCGGGCGCGGGTCGGGGGCAGGCGAGGCGGCAGCGGGGGCGGGGGGGCAGGCGGCAGCGCGTCGGCGGGGGCGGCCAATGCGAGGCGAGGCGGCAACGCGGTGCAGGCCGAGGCGGAAGCGGCTGCCGCAGGCCGAGGCGGAAGCGGGGGCGGCTGACGCGAGGCGGAAGCGGCCGCCGCAGGCCGACGCGGAAGCGGGGGAGGCCGACGCGAGGCGGAAGCGGGCGCCGCAGGCCGAGGCGGAAGCGGGAGGGGGGGCGACGCGAGGCGGAAGCGGGCGCCGCATGCCGAGGCGGAAGCGGGAGTAGGCCGCAACGCTGCAATCGGTAGCGGGGCCCGTAACCGTGCCATGCATGCATGCATGCGCCTGTCCCCGCGTAATTACCGGACGTGGGCGTGCGGGGGTGGGCGCGCTGGCGAGACGACCCGGCCAAAAAAACAAAAACGTACACGTATACGTATACATAACGAGCGGGACGGTAGGCGGGCGGCTTCTTTTTTGATTTTTGCCCATCGTGCCCTTCGTTATGAAGGGGTATGGGACAATCTTAGCCGTCCTTGTGTTGAAGGGGGTCTACCGAAGCGGAAGTGTGTATTTGGCGTCGTCTTGACCTTTTTCTCTCTAATACAAGGTGATGCTCATTTGGATGTGTGTTTGAGAACAAGAAAATTTGTTTTGGTTTTGTTTTTGAAAATGTTGACCCTTTTCACACATATGAGCATTGGACTACGCACTGCAATTGATGCTATTATAATCTTGTTAGCGTTAGAAGTTGAACTTAGAAGATAGTTTCGAGAAAGGGGGGTGCAACCGAAACAGGGGAACCCTGATCACCGCCGCTGGTTCAGACGTCCTTCCACGCGCACAGAAGCTCTGTCGTTCCGGCGCTGGCCAAAGAGAAGAAAAACCTTCTCTGCTGGCAATGTCAAAGCCCAACGCTCTTGTGTGAGGCTACTGACGGGACAGCCTCCAAAGGCGTGAGTGTTTCCATCCTCGGGGTTTAACTGTCCGCAGCCGTTGTTCAGGTTCAGATGCCACGGAAACGGGCGCAATCCCGCACGGCAACCATTATGAGCCGTTGTGGCTTTTCCATGATCCATCCAAAAGTGACCAGCATCCGCAGAGGGTGGTAATCAAACGATGGGATTTGGTGAATGGAGCCCGGAACAAATCTCGCCAACCTCCCACCTGCAGTCCTGCACGCTGTTAGCACCAACCTTGACAAAGATTGTCAATTAGTATGACACGTACGGCATGTGTACGTTGTTTGCATTCCACTAGGAGTGGGGAACTCTTTCTCTCGTACTGAAACATGCGGTTGCAGGAGGATGGAAATGGTTAGCCTAAACAATGTTTAGTCTTCGGTGTTAATCAGGTGGGTTAAGCATTTGTCAACATGGTGCTGTGGTGTAGTCGGTTATCACGTTAGTCTTACACACTAAAGGTCCCCAGTTCGAGCCTGGGCAGCACCAAAATATTCTCATTGTTTTGGGAAATTTTGTTCACACCTTCAGGAACTTCCGTATTTGTGAGCTTCTCTGTAAATGTGGAGTGTTTGTGTCTCTAAACCCTCACAGTTAGCTAAAATCTTCAGCCTTTTTGGCAACTTAGATTAGATGCCTCAAGTGTTTGATGTTGTGTTCTTTCCGCAGAGCAAGGTGATTCCTGAAATTAGTGTCAGCCATGTTTTCTTGGCTCAAAGCCCAACTAAAATTCAAAAATTCTCTTGGTCCATTTATGCACCCCGGAAGAGGAGAGAGAGTTGCAACTCTTTATAAGGTGAGCTCTTCTACCACTTGTATGAGCATGAGAAGAGGAGACCTACTCGCTCGCCACGCCACGCCTCGCCTCGCCGCCAAGTAAGTCTTCTCCATGCCTCCTTTTGGCGTGCACCGGGAGAGGAGCGATCAGGTTTTTGGGGAGCGCACTCGCGACGACTTCGCGAACGACGACTTTTTTCCCGACCTCGGCAACCTCATCCTCGACGATATGGGCGACAACGTCAACGCCGGCGGTGCTGCTCCCGCTGCACCGTATGTGATTCTATCCTTCCTGTTCGAGATCGTGATATAATTCACGTTTCTAGTATGTGCCCTAGATGTGATCTGTTCATCTACTATGCTAGTTTGCATGATTAGTTTAATCTCTGCTACTATAGTCATGATTTATCTTCTGTTTGTTCGGATTAAATCTCGTAGTAATTTTCTCATATTTCCAACAATTCAAAAACCTGATTATAGGCAATTTACTTCGAGTGGTTTTGTTACGCATCTGAAGCCGCCTGCCTTTAAGGGGGCGCAATATAAGATGTCGCACGAGAGCAGTCTACTGGTTTCAGACCATGGGCTGCTATGACGCCACCAAGGGCAAGCCTGAGGGCGATCTTAATCCAGCACAACTGAAAGCTTTTGAGAAGATCGATACTTTTTTTAAAGGCGCTCTTCTGAGTGTTCTGGATGATTCCATTGTGGATTCATATATGTCGTTTGAAAACGGCAGGAACATGTGGGCTGCGCTCGAGGCCAAGTTTGGTGCCTCGGACGCCGGCAGCGATTTGTATGTCATGGAACAATTTTATGACTACAAGATGACTAATGAGCGCTCTGTTGTACAGCAGGCTCATGAGATACAATCGCTCGCAAAAGAACTTGAGTACTTCAAGTGTGTGTTGCCGGACAAATTTGTTACCGGAGGCATCATTGTCAAGCTTCCACCTTCGTGAAACAATTTTGTTACTTCCCTGAAACACAAGAGACAGGAGTTTTCCGTTGCGGATCTCATTGATACTCTTGATGTTGAAGAGAAGGCGAGAGCAAAGGACACACGTGCTCGAGTTGCTGAGGGAGCTTCTAGTGCCCACATGGTACAGAAGAAGAACTTCCAGCCCAACAAGTTCAAAAACAACAAGAACAAAACTCAGGGCAAAGGCAAGTTTGATACAAAGAACAAGCCATCACATTCTACCAACTTCAAGAAGAATTCTCATAAGAAGGGGAAGGGACTTTGCCATGTCTGCGATGATCCTAATCACTGGGCTCCGAAGTGTCCTAACCGCTTTGAGGAGCGCAAACATGAGAAGAGCGGCAAGTCCGCTAATGTTGTCATCGGTGATACTGATATGAAGGATTCTGGGTACGGTATTCTTCCTACCATCCTTTCAGTATTTCAATCTCCTGATTGATTAATTGACACCGGTGCCAATGTACATGTTTGTGCTGATGCCTCCATGTTTTCTTCTTATCAGGTCACAAGGACTTCTCCCGTGCTGATGGGGAATGGGTCACATGCCATCGTTCGAGGTGTTGGTACGGTCGATCTGAAGTTTACTTCGGGGAAGACCGTGCGTCTGAAGAACGTTCATAATGTGCCGTCTATCAATAAAAATCTCGTTAGCAGTTCCCGTTTATGTCGAGATGGTTTTAAGTTGTTTTTCCAATCCAATAAAGTTGTAATTTCTAAGTATGGATAATTCGTTGGAAAAGGCTACGAGAGCGGAGGCTTGTTTCGCCTGTCTTTGTCAGATATTTGCTCTAAAGTTATTAATAATGTTTGCCACAATAATGAGTCTGATATTTGGCATTCACGACTTTGTCACATTAACTTTGGTTGCATGACGTGGCTAGCCAATATGAATTTAATTCTGAAAATCTCTACTGTCAAAGGCTCCAAGTGCCAAGTATGTGTGCAAGCTAAGCAACCTCGCAAGTCCCATAAGACTGCAGAGGCAAGAGACTTGGCGCCACTAGAGCTTATACATTCTGATCTTTGTGAGATGAATGGCGTGTTGACAAAAGATGGAAAGAGATATTTCATGACAGATTGATAACTCCACTAGATATTGTTACGTGTATCTTCTGAAATCAAAAGATGAGGCTTTAACTTTCTTCGAAAACTATAAAGCTGAAGCAGAGAACCAACTTGATCAGAAAATTAAACGGCTTCGGTCCGATCGTGGTGGAGAGTATTTTTCCAATGAATTTGATTTGTTTTGTGCAAAACATGGTATAATCCATGAGAGGACGCCTCCCTACTCACCCCAGTCAAATGGGGTAGCCGAAAGAAAGAACTGAACTCTAACTGATATGGTTAACACCATGTTAGACACTTCGGGTCTATCCAAGGAATGGTGGGGGGGAGGTGCTAATGACTGCGTGTCATGTCCTAAACCGAGTTCCCACAAAGCATAAGACCATGACTCCATTTCAGGAATGGGAAAAGAAAAGATTGAAACTCTCTTACCTACGTACTTGGGTTTGTTTGGCGAAAGTCAATATACCAATTCCCAAGAAGCGCAAGCTTGGACCAAAAACCGTGGATTGTGTTCTTCTAGGCTATGATTTTCATAGCATCGGCTATAGATTTTTGATAATAAAATCTGAGGTATCCGACATGCATGTTGGTACGATTATGGAGTCGAATGATCCAACTTTCTTCGAGGACATATTTCCTATGAAGGATATGTCGAGTTCATCAAACCAGGAGATACCTACTCCATCTAGTGAGGAATTCGTTGTAATTCCTGAACCCACCATTGCGATGGAACACGTTGAGAATCCTGTTGAGGGTGACAATGGAACTCCTGTGAGGAGTAAGATACAGAGGACTGCAAAGTCCTTTGGCGATAATTACATTGTGTACCTCATGGATGGCACACCCAGGACTATTTCAGAAGCCTATGCATCTCCCGATGCTGACTACTGGAAGGAAGCTGTTCGTACCGAGATGGATTCCATTTTAGCTAACAGAACCTGGGAGATCACTGACCGTCCTTATGGATGCAAACCTGTAGGATATAAGTGGGTGTTCAAGAAGAAGTTTAGACCTGATGGTATGATTGAAAAGTACATGGCACGGCTTGTGGCTAAGGGTTATACCCAGAAAGAAGATGAAGACTTCTTTGATACTTATTCACCCGTGGCTAGACTGACCACAATTCGGGTGCTACTATCATTGGCTGCCTCACATGGTCTTCTCGTTCATCAAATGGACGTTAAGACGGCTTTCCTCAATGGAGAGTTGAAGGAGGAAATTTACATGGACCAGTCAGATGGTTTTGTACTACCTGGTCAGGAAGGAAAGGTGTGCAAGTTGTTAAAGTCTTTGTATGGCCTTAAACAAGCTCCTAAGGAGTGGCATGAGAAGTTCGGAAGAACATTAACTGCTGTCGGCTTTGTAGTAAACGACGGTGAAAAGTGCGTGTACTATCGCCATGATGGGGGCGAATGAGTTATTCTTTGTCTGTATGTCGATGACATACTGATCTTTGGAACCAAACTTGATTTAATCAAGGAGGTTAAGGATTTCTTATCTCTCTACTTTGAAATGAAGGATCTAGGAGTAGCTGATGTTATCTTAAACATCAAGCTGTTGAGAGATGAGAATGGTGGGATCACACTGCTTCAATCTCACTATGTGGAAAAGATCTTGAGTCGTTTTGGGTATAGCGACTGCACGCCTTCTCCAACTCCGTATGATGCTAGTGTGTTGCTTCAAAAGAACCGACGGATTGCTAGAGATCAACTGAGGTATTCTCAGATTATTGGCTCGCTTATGTATTTGGCGAGTGCCACAAGGCCTGACATCTCTTTTGCTATGAGCAAGCTGAGTCGGTTTGTGTCAAAACCGGGAGATGATCATTGGCATGCGCTTGAGAGAGTTATGCGCTATTTGAAAGGCACCGCGAGCTATGAGATTCACTACACCAGGTATCCAACGGTACTGGAGGGTTATAGTGACTCAAACTGGATATCTGATGCTGATGAGATTAAGGACACAAGTGGTTATGTTTTTACACTTGGTGGTGGCGCTGTTTCCTGGAAGTCTTGCAAGCAGACCATCTTAACGAGGTCAACTATGAAAGCAAAACTCACAGCATTAGACACTGTCACTTTCGAAGCAGAGTGGCTTCGTGAGCTCTTGATGGACTTACCTATGGTTAAAAAACCAATACCCCCTATCCTGATGAACTGTGATAATCAAACTGTGATCGTCAAGATAAACAGTTCCAAGGACAATATGAAGTCCTCAAGGCATGTGAAGAGGAGACTAAAATCTGTCAGAAAATTAAGGAACTCCGGAGTTATTACGTTGGATTATATCCAAACATTGAAAAACTTGGCAGATCCCTTCACAAAGGGTCTATCCGTAACGTGATAGATAATGCATTGATGGAGATGGGCTTGAGACCCACCGCGTGAGTTGTCCATAGTGGTAACCCACTCTATGTGATAGGAGATCCCGTGAAGTAGAAGTGGGAGACAAGCTGTTGGTCAGCTGAGAGGAGAGTATTCCTATTTTAATTATCCCACTCCGTGAAGATGCAATACTCTCCTGATCTGCATGGCGGGTTGATATTTATCTTAATGTGTTCCAAGTGGCTTATTCGGGTAAGCAGATATGTTGTCATGCAGAATATCTTCTCAGGAACACGCCTATATGAATTTGACTGTTAACGTCGCAGTCTATGAGAATTGAGTGTTCTCTAATAAATTCAAGAAAAAGCCCTGGAGTACGACGTATATGCCCCACCCGCAGGGAAGCCTTGCGGCAGCACAGTATTGTAACGCCCCGGTAGTTAGTTACAGTAATCTCCCACTAATGATGCCATGTCATCATGTTTAATTTGCCAAACCTCACTTTGATCAAAACCGAGCTCAATTTCAAAAAAAATTAAATTAAAGTAATATAATAGTTATTCTAACAGAAAAAGAAAAATGTTCTTTATATTACAATTAATCACTAAGTAATTTTTATATTATAACAAAAATCTTTAGAAGTAATTAGATGCTCCTAACATATTTAAAACAAGGTCAACAACACTAAATATGGCCTTCTTAAAATTAACAAAAGGCTAGACATTTTCCAGTCGCCCCCAAGCTTTATGGACAACCCCATAAAATTGCAGAGTATTTATGGGACAAGTCTCATATTTATCAAAACTCTTCTAGTACTAAAATAAAATACAAAGCAGAGAGAAAATATAAAACAGAAAAGGAAAAAAGAGAAGCCCCCCTTGCCCCCCTGGGCTTTAACCCACCCTGCAGGGCCGACTGGACCAACTAGCCACAAGGCGAGCTAATTGGGCCTCAGCCCAGATGCCTCCTGGCATAACTAACCCACACCTGCACTGAAACCCTAACGCCTCTCCCCACGATCCCCATTCCCCCCACCGCATGATCTGAATCGGGAGCGCCCCGATCCCATCGCCCCCATCGGCCTCGTCTCGACCCCGCTGCCTCTGCTCGGTGACCACGCCGCCCCACTCCTCGACGCCGGCGCCCGTGTAACGCCCTCGATGCGACTATATCTCCCACGTGTCGAAGCACGACTTAGAGGCATAACCGCATTGAAAGCAATGTCGCAAGTGAGGTAATCTTCACACAACCCATGTAATACATAAGGGAAAAGATACATAGTTGGCTTACAATCGCCACTTCACACAATTACATGAATAAAGCATTACATCATCCAGATACAATCAA
This sequence comes from Triticum aestivum, assembly GCF_018294505.1. Classification (NCBI taxonomy): domain Eukaryota; kingdom Viridiplantae; phylum Streptophyta; class Magnoliopsida; order Poales; family Poaceae; genus Triticum; species Triticum aestivum. The sequence goes on from NC_057806.1 coordinate 119,746,525, forward strand.
GGTCCGACTACGGAACCAAAATAAAAGAAGAACCCCAAATGCGACACGGTCCCCGATCGACCGCAACTGGGCTCCACTACTGATCAACTAGAACGAAAGCAACACAAAGGGCAAGATCTTCATCGATCTCCTCCTTGAGCTTGGTTGCGTCAACTGCACGGACCTATCGGCACCTGCAAGCTGGTTCTGGAAGTATCTGTGAGTCACGGGGACTCAGCAATCTCACACCCTCGCGATCAAGACTATTTAAGCTTATAGGTAAGGCAAAGGTATGAGGTGGAGCTGCAGCAAGCGACTAGCATATATGGTGGCTAACATACGCAAATGAGAGCGAGAAGAGAAGGCAAAGCACGTTCGAGAAAGTATGATCAAGAAGTGATCCTAAAGCAACCTACGTCAAGCATAACTCCAACACCGTGTTCACTTCCCGGACTCCGCCGGAAAGAGACCATCACGGTTACACACTCGGTTGATGTATTTTAATTAAGGTCAACTTTAGGTTTTCTACAACCGGACGTTAACAAATTCCCATCTGCCCATAACCACGGGCACGGCTTTCAAAAGTTCAAATCCCTGCAGGGGTGTTCCAACTTAGCCCATCACAAGCTCTCACGGTCAACGAAGGATATTCCTTCTAGCGGGAAGACCCGATCAGACTCGGAATCCCGGTTACAAGACATTTCGACAAAGACAAAACAAGTCCAGCAACACCGCCCGAATGTGCCGACAAATCCCGATAGGAGCTGCACATATCTCGTTCTTAGGGCACACTCAGATGAGACATCCTACGAGTAAAACCAAACCTCAAGTTGCCCTGAGGTGGCCCCGCAGTCTGCTCGGTCGGACCAACACTCAGAGGAGCACTGGCCCAGGGGGGGAGGGTTAAAATAATGATGACCCTTGGGCGCGCGACCCCCAAGGGAAAAGAAAAGGCTAGGTGGCGAAAGGTAAAACCAATGTTGGGCATTCCTGGAAGAGTTTTATTCAAGGCGAACTATCAAGGGGTTCCCATTATTACCCAACCGCATAAGGAACACAAAATCCGGGAACATAACACCGATATGACGGAAACTAGGGCGGCAAGAGTGGAACAAAACACTAGGCAAAAAGGCCGAGCCTTCCACCCTTTACCAAGTATATAGATGCATTAATTAAATAAGATATATTATGATATCCCAACAAGTAAACATGTTCCAACAAGGAACAACATCTGCATGTTCCAACAAGGAACAAACTTCAATCTTCACCTGCAACTAACAACGCTATAAGAGGGGCTGAGCAAAGCGGTAACATAGCCAAACAACGGTTTGCTAGGACAAGGTGGGTTAGAGGCTTGGTTCAACAATATAGGAGGCATGATAAGCAAGTGGTAGGTATCACAGCATAGGCATAGCAAAAGAGCGAGCAACTAAGCAAGCAAAGATAGAAGTGATTTCGAGGGTATGGTCATCTTGCCTGAGATCCCGCAAGGAAAAAGAACGAGTCCATGAAGAAGTCAAACGGATGTAGTCGAACGATTCCTCACAAATGCGACGTTACCAGAACCAACCCGAAGAAGCAAACACCGGAAAGAAGCACACAACATAGTAAACAACCAACACATGAACATGGTATGATATGCGAGATGCGGTATGCGATGCATATGCATGATTTGACAAGGAATGAATGAACCTGGCCTCAACTTAGAAATCCAAGAGTGCCACTGGAAAGGTGAGGTGATTTTGGTTGAAATCGATATCAAGATCGCCGGAATCGGATGCACGGTTTGAAAATGGCAAGCAAAACAAATATGGCACCGGTCTGCGATATACAGCAAGTAGCCATCTAAATGCAACAAGATAAATATGCTACAGCACTCAAACATGGCAACAAAATACATGGCAGGGATCCACTCATAATGCTTGACAAAAGATGAACACTGAGCTACGGCTAATTCATCCAATAACAGGTTCAAACAAGCATGGCAAAAGTGCAATTGGTAAACAGGTTTCAGACTTGGTGAAATTAACACTTGTTTGGAATTTCAGATCAGGTAGCACACTTTGGAGCAAGAAATCTATATGCTACAGGAACTTAACATGGCAAAGCAAGGCATGGAATGAAGCTACTCAAAGAGCTTAACAAAAGTCCCTTAGTGACCTTGAGCCAAAAGGGATCAGAAAATACAATTGCAAGCATGTGAACATGGCAAAAACATAATCAGATCACAGACTTAGTGAAAACTGGAGCATGCAAATCAGATATCAAGTAGGCATGTTCACGAGCTCGATGCACTCACTACAGAGAATGGCATGACAATCTAAGCATACACCCATCAAGAATACACATTATACAAGCTAGACATAGCATGAACAATAACATAGCATGCACGGATCAACTAGAACATCCTCGGCAAAATCGCTAACAAGTAGACAATCTGCCCAGATTCACGAAATAGCAAAAGTAGAGCTCGATTGACTCAAGCTAGGTTGCTCCATAATTGCAAATAAAGACATGGATGGATAGAGAACTACAATATTAACAAAACATCCTTACTGATCATCCTCAAAAGAGGCACGGATCACTAGGAAACAACATGAACATATGGCATAATGATAAAACAGTCCAAGGACTTAGTGGAATTGCTAAGTCCCTGAAATCAGCATTAACGAATGCACCACTTTGCAAGCTTGTGCTAGTCACCACACATATCACAAAAATACATGGATTGCACCTCTGGAAAGATGGCAAAGCATATGACAAAACACATGTAGAGCTCAGGGGCATATCATGCACACATTAATCATGGCAAAAATGACAAATAGCTATTTGGAGCAGCAGATCTGACAATTATCCCAAATAGCACTCTTCCAACAACATTTCGGGCATCAAGATGAACTCAAATGAAAATGACGCAATTATATGAAATGATGTACTCTCTGAGGCGAACATTTTGATATGCTACATGCCCAAAATGGAGTTACGAATGCTGAGTTACGACATGATGAACATGGGCATATGAATCTGGGAATTTCGGGGACAGTGGAATTTATACCTCCGCGAAAAGTCAACGCGGGACGGAGAGAAGCGGGACGGAACGGATCGGGACACGGGGAGGCTGTTTGGTTGAACTCCGGGTGGATCTCATCCAGGCGGGGTGGATCTGGCCAGGACGGGCTCCGGCGAGGTCGACGCGCTCCGGCGAGCATGGCGCGGTGGAGCTCCGACGGCTCGGCAGCGGCCGGGAGCCGGAATGGACGGCGGCGAGGCGAGCTAACCGCGGCGGGGCGGCGGAGCCGCACCGGCGTGAAGGGCGGTGGCGCCGGACGGCGGCCGTGGCCGGCGAAGGCGGCGGAGTGCAGCGCGACGAGGAGGTGGCGGCGCCGGCGATGGCTTCGTGTGGCGGCGCGCGGCGTACTCCGGCGAGATGCGCGGGGAAGGCGCTCGAGCGGCGGCGGCCCAAACTGGCCCGGGGCGGGCCCGATCTGGGCTCCCTCGGGCCCAGCGGCGGGGAGGAGGCAGGGGGGCGACGTGTCGCCTCCTGGTTGGACGCGGGAGGCGGTGAGCTGACGTGGCGGCTCCCGATAGGGCGGAGCGAGGTGGTGGCGGCTGGACATGTCCGGCCGGTGGAAGAAATGTTCGGCGACACGGAGGGAGTGGATCTAGGGTTTCGTCTGCGCGAGAATTTCGAAGGGAGACACATATTTATAGGTAGAGGGAGTTAGGAGAGTCCAAATGAGGTGCGGTTTTTGGCCACGCGATCGTGATCGAACGACCAAGATGATGGAGGAGGTTTAGGTGGGTTTTGGGCCACTTTGGAAGGGTGTTGGGCTGCAACACACACGAGGCCTTTTCGGTCCCTCGGTTAACCGTTGAAGCATCAAACTAAGTCCAAATGGTACGAAACTTGACAGGCGGTCTACCGGTAGTAAACCAAGGCCACATGACAAGTCTCGGTCCAACCCGGAAATGTTTAGCACCCGCACACGAAAAAGAGGTAGAAAGGGACACCGGGTGACATAGGAGCACCGGATTGCAAAACAGACAACGGGGAAAATGCTCGGATGCATGAGACGAACATGTATGCAAATGAAATGCACATGATGACATGATATGCAATGCATGACACTAAAGCAATGACAAGGCAACAACATCGAATAACTGGACGACACCTGGCACATCGGTCTCGGGGCGTTACTGCCCGTCCTCGGCGCCGCCGTCGCCTCACCCCGTCACCAACCCCCAAGCCGCCGGATCGAGCCGTGCCCAGCCACCTGGACACCGCCGCCTCAAGTCGACACCACACGACATCGGCGCCCTCTACACCGCCGCCCATCGCTCGCTACCGCGTCTCCCCGAGCCCACTGCCACGCCTTACGCTCCGCTGTGAGCCCCTCCCCGTTCGCCCCTTCCCCCTCGTCTTCGTTGTCATAGGTGGCCGCGCGCGTTGCCCCGTGCACGGCCCCACCTCCGTCCGAGCCGCCCCAGCACGCCGCAGGCGCAGCCCGCCTGCTGCCGCTGCTGCCCTTCGCCGCTCGCTCCAGCCGCCCACGCATCGCTCCTCCCTGCATTCTGTTGTTGCTACTGCGCTGCTTCGTTGCCGCTGCGCTCAGCCGCGCCGCTCCGCCAGGACCTCGCCGGCTCTGCCCGCTACCCCCCCCCCCCCCCCGCGGGCCATGGCCGCTCGCCGCACCGACGCATCGCCACGGCCAGCGCCCGTTCGCCCGCCCCGCGTCGCCCAGGAACCACTTAGGCCATGGGCCATTGACCACGCGGGCCCACGCCCTGAAAAATGAAAACAATACTAATAATTAATTAGATAGTTAATTAACTTAATTAATTTTGCCTAATTAACTAATTAGCTAATTAGTTAGTCAGAGGACTCTATGACAGTGGGGCCCCACCCCTAGTTAGCTTAATTTAAACCCCTCCTTTTAAAATATGTGACAATGACAAATGGGCCCCATTGACCCAGTTGACTGGTCAACATTGACCCAGTCAACGCTGACTGTGCTGCTGACTGGACACTGACCGACCCCACACGTCAGGGTTGACCATGGTCAACTCAGCTGACTGATGACATCATGATGATGTCATGCTGGTGCAATAACCCTATTTAAGTTTATTATATTAAATCTAGGATATTGCTTAAACTTCAGAAATTCACATAAAATAATCTGTAACTCGGATGGAAAAGTTTTATACATGAAAGTTGCTCAGAACGATGAGACGAATCCGAATACGCGGTTCGTTTACCAGTCAGATGCCTCTAACTATCTGAACATGGAACATTCCCCCTCTGGTCATCTGTCTGACACTGGTCTGGAACCGGGAAAACATTCCCGGTTGAATTCCCCCTTCACCTATATCGTGTAGCCTTACGTTAGGTCACACCCAGCACCGCATATTGCCATGTTATGCTTTGTGATGCTTTGTCTGCTTTATATTTATTGTTTCTTCCCCCTCTTCTCTCCGGTAGACCCCGAGACCGATGCCGCCCCTGTGATCGACTACGTCGACGATGACACTTCTTCCCTTTCAGCGAAGCTTCCAGGCAAGCCCCCCATTTGATCACCAGATATCGCCTACTCTTCTCTATACTGCTTGCATTAGAGTACTGTAGCATATTACTGCTTTCCGTTAATCCTATCCTGATGCATAGCCTATCCTTGCTACTACTGTTGCTACCTTTACCTACAATCCTAATGCTTAGCATAGGATGCTAGTTTATCATCAGTGGACCTACATTCTTGTCCGTCTTCCATGCTATACTATCAGGCCGTGATCACTCGGGAGGTGATCACGGGTATATACTATATACTTTATACATGATACATGTGATGACTAAAGTCGGGTTGGCTCGAGGAGTACCCGCGGTTGATTCACGAATTGGGGGCTGGAAGGACATACTTTCCCGACGGCCCTCTGTGTGAATCTTTGTGGCGAAGCGACAGGGCAGGTTAAGACCACCTAGGAGAGAGGTGGGCCTGGCCCTGGTCGATGTTCGCGGATACTTAACACGCTTAACAAGATCTTGGTATTTGATCTGAGTCTGGCTACTGGCCTATACGCACTAACCATCTACACGGGGACAGTTATGGGCACTCGACGTCGTGGTATCAGCCGAAGCCTTCGTGGCATCAGTGACTGAGCGGCACGCGCCAGGTTGGACTGGAACGCCTACTCTTGTATAAGGGAGGCTAGGTCTGCTCACCGGCCGCGTACGCAACATGCAGGTGTGCAATGGGCGATGGGCCCAGACCCCTACACCATAGGATTTAGACCGGCGTGCTGACCTCTCTGTTGTGCCTAGGTAGGGCTGTGACGTGTTGATCTTCCGAGGCCGGGCATGACCCAGGAAAGTGTGTCCGGCCAAATGGGATCAAGCGTGTTGGGTTATGTGGTGCACCCCTGTAGGGAAGTTGATCTATTCGAATAGCCGTGTCCCTCGGTAAAAGGACGACCCGGAGTTGTACCCTGACCTTATGACAACTAGAACCGGATACTTAATAAAACACACCCTTCCAAGTGCCAGATACAACCGGTGATCGCTCTCTCACAGGGCGACGAGGGGAGGATCATCGGTTAGGTTTATGCTATGCGGTGCTACTTGGAGGACTTCAGTCTACTCTCTTCTACATGCTACAAGACGGAGGCTGCCAGAAGCGTAGTCTTCGACAGGATTAGCTATCCCCCTCTTATTCTGGCATTCTGCAGTTCAGTCCACCGATATGGCCCCTTTACACATATATCCATGCATATGTAGTGTAGTTCCTTGCTTGCGAGTACTTTGGATGAGTACTCACGGTTGCTTTGCTCCCTCTTTTCCCCCTTTCTCTACTCGATTGTTGCGACCAGACGTTGGAGCCCAGGAGCCAGACGCCACTGTTGATGATGACTACTACTACTCGGGAGGTGCCTAGTACTACGTGCAGCCCGCTGACGGCGACCGGGAGTAGTTTAGGAGGATCCCAGGCAGGAGGCATGCGCCTCTTTCGATCTGTATCCCAGTTTGTGCTAGCCTTCTTAAGGCAAACTTGTTTAACTTATGTCTGTACTCAGATATTGTTGCTTCCGCTGACTCGTCTATGATCGAGCTCTTGTATTCGAGCCCTCGAGGCCCCTGGCTTGTAATATGATGCTTGTATGACTTATTTTATTTGTAGAGTTGTGTTGTGATATCTTCCCGTGAGTCCCTGATCTTGATCGTACACGTTTGCGTGTATGATTAGTGTACTATTGAATCGGGGGCATCACAAGTTGGTATCAGAGCCGACTGCCTGTAGGAATCCCCTTCCACACTCCTTGGCCAAAGTCGAGTCTAGACATTGCAAAACTTTTTACTAACATGGATGTGTGCCTTACGGGCCCACGTCGCCATTTGGGTGGTATTAGGATCTTTTACTCCTCGATCCTTACTCTGGGACTCTGATCTCTCTTCTATTTAGGTTAAAATGAATTTACTAACTCTGACTCTAGGTTCTCGTAACTACTTCCACCGGGAGAGCACCTAATTACGATGATCGTCTGCTGCACCAGAAGATTCCGAAGTTACTCTCAGATGTTCTCTCGAGACTTTGTGCCCACCACTTTTGTTATTCCCGACTATCAAAAATTCCTTATGGATTACTACTTACACTTGCCATTCGTACAATCATTCCCCGTGACCTTGTTATTATAATATACCATGAATTCCTCTCATTGTTCCAAGAATACTTTGAGCATACTGCCTTGCAGTTCCTTGCCACATGAATACCAATGTGGATAATTCCTCGCTCTTACCGAGTATCCGCTCATCCCATTTGATTCAAGTATTTCACAGAAGTCTTCGAAATACCATTCGATCTTTCAAAAATCCTCATCCGACTATTACTCTTGAAATTCTTACTTGCTTGCATTATGATTAATCTCATAGGTCTGGCAGTATTATTGGCATCCTTAGTCATTATCAGTTTGAGTCTGTTGAATCAATATGTTGCGAATGCTCACATTCCTTAATCAGATCCTTCATTTTGTCCTTCTGGCTCAGATGACATTTTAAACATGAGTTGGATCTCGACCAACCAAATTGCCATCGATTGTACCCCTAACGCTATTCAACTTATCCACCCCTAGTCAGAGCATTGCTTCTGATCCCTTGTCTTGGAATTCATAATCCCTGTGCAATTGAGCTTTGAGTTAGTCAGTTGTTTCTATCATCTAATCCCCTTGCATTCTTTCTTCTTCTGGTAGAGTACCGATACTCACATCAGCTCCGTTGTGGATCGTCAGATCCATTGTTGGATTTCATCCAACATAATCCTTAATATTCAATAACCTTGTGAGCCTTTCCACGGGTATATAATGCCTTTGGTAAATTGTATCCTCTGCCTTGTCAACCATGCTCTACTTCCGAGCTTGTGTTATTTACTCCTGAAGTTTGTGATATATGTTCCTAAGATACCCGATGGGTTGAACTAATGCCTTCCCTAATTTGTGCAAACCCGGACGATTTCATGGGTCATACTTATCTGGTATTGCACCAGGTAAAACTTTCAACAACTAATGTCATTTTCAAAATACAAGAGGTGAATGAAAGGTTATGCGTTGAACAAGTGGGAGTCGACCTTGAACCCTGTGTTCATGCCCATGGAAACGATGTATACCTTATCATGGAAGCTTCTCTTAAAATAATTACCCCCTTGTTATAAGTTCATCATGTATCTGTGGACATGGTTCCGACCATGTTTCTCCTTGATTCCATTTCTCATGCAAGTTTGAGCACTTGTCTTCTGCAAAGCGTTACCCTAGTCCAACCTCTACTATGATCTGTCGTCGAGTATTGCCCCCTGGTATCTCGAGATTATCATGGAACTTCATACTTCTTATGAGTTCTTCATCAAGTGCTACATTCTCACTGATTCCAATTTTTCACGGGCTCTGCGTTATTAAACACTCAAAGACACCGATAACTGACTGAAGTCTGCACCGCGATTAAACAAATCGAGGTAACCTTCATGACTTACGAGTTTGAACTTGATCATGTCATTCCTAGCCTGCTTGGCTATATCCTTGTCATGCCGATTTTAACTGTGCCACCTGGTCCTTCTTCCTTGAGCAAAATTTCGAGGTGAGTTAATCTTACGTCGATCTTCCTCGTCATAACAATTGTCCTTGAATGACAAGCTTGATTTCAAGTTTGTGTCATACCTATGGTTTCAAAAACTTCTCGCTTCATCATTCCGTTAACTTGATGTCATCGCCGATCAGTTACATCTTCTTGAAACCTCTCAACAAATGTGTCGTGATCATCATCAACATTTTGACCCCTTCCAAGATATCAATTGAATTCATGATGAAAAGTACCCTCCTTGCCCTCGATGATTTGTGTTATCATCGACCACTTTATTGCCTTCCATTCAACACAAACTTGTTCGTGTTTCTAGCAATCCTATTGCTTTCAAGTTAATGGTCGATATTTCATTCTTAGACTATTGCTTGTTGAATCACCTTTCTAACATTGATCATGCTACCTAAGACCATATTTTGGGTCCACTTTTCAACCAATGCTTAATTGTGTATGTTTTCCTCGAGCATACATCCTTATATCATTTGATCCGACAAATGTTATCTCCTTGTTCACATAAGTGTGGAAATCCATCTTTTCAAAATCTCAATGAATTATTGCCGAGTTCATCAGCCACCTCTTCATCCTCTCCTTGGTCTTAATGATGAACTCTTGTTTCGGAACTCGCTTCCATAGTACATTTCTCGAGAATCTTACAATGTCGTCTCGTCAATTGTGTTGTACCTTTTCTTCTTAGGCATCCCGAGTCTGAGGCATCATGGCACCAATCAGATCTGAATCTCGGTCAGATATGATGGTCGGAACATATTTCCAAGAATTATTACATTGGTCCTTATATATCGGTAAGGTGATGTCATGCCTATCACACCTGGCCGGAGGACTTGTTGTTATAGATTCCTTTTCAGCAAAGTTATCCCTTCTTCCATGAGGGAATTGTAAGACCTATTCTTCAAGTTATTCCTGATGGATCCTTTGTGTCTCCAGAGTCTGATCTTCACCTGTTGACCATGTCAATGCTATCTCGAAGCATGTCTATGGTATTCCGATTTTCAACAAGAACATTGAAGCTAATGCTAAATGTTTCCTGCTCAATTATCCAAACACCGTTGTATGGGTAATATCATGATCTCCCCCCCCCCTTTACTTAAGTGGTTTTCTACCTTCTATCCGGTCTTGGATATCATACTCTGCTTGTTCTTGGGAAGGATATACCCCTGAAATATGTGTTTAAACACATTTTCCTTTCCATTGTTCTGTTTAACCTTCTTGAGGTTTATATGATCTAAGCAATAATGCGTCACTGCTTTTATAAGCACCTCAGTGTACAAACTCTGTCAGTAAGACCCTGTTACTATTGTTGTTGACATTCCGGTAACCACCGATGGACGAGAACTTTGCCTATTGGTCCGCCTCGTTCAACGAGCGGGAAGATGGTTCTCTTCGTCCCTCGCCCTTGGTACCGACGTTGTTGCCGACATAACTGACATTCTACCCTCTGACATGCCTTCCTATCCTGACCGTGCAAGATGTCACCGCTCTTTCTACTTTGAACCCACATGGTGGGCCCATAACCCACAGTTCCACAGGATCGAAACCTGACTCTCCTGTACACCCTGTTGTCAAAGTTATTCCTCGCGCTTGACTTCATATGTAATTCACGGGCCACCTGCCAAGTGAACTATTCTGGTAACACACGCAATACTTATTCTCGTTGCTCTAGACCCCTTTCACACTTTGTTTTAGGCATCAAACAATTGCCTACCCGCTTGAAACTTCTCATGGTACCTACTTACCTTGCTCTTGATATTATCTTAAGTTTCCATTCGAGAGTTACTTTCTACCACATTCCTTGAGTTATAAACCAAGATAGCCACCTTGTAGAGTTCCGTTCTTCCAAAACTACCCCTTATCCTTTTCGTAAGTACGATGGGGTTCCCGAAGAAAGGATGCCGACTTCATCATGATGACCTGAAGCAGAGTAATGAAGAAATCCACGTAATGGATCGACCTCTTCGAGAAGAACAACCAAGATCGAGAAGATTCGTTAGAATTTCGTAACCAAATCTTTCCCCCTTACACACCTCTTCAATCTCGGGACGAGATTTCTTATAGTGGAGGAGATTTGTAACGCCCCGGTAGTTAAGTTACAGTAATCTCCCACTAATGATGCCATGTCATCATGTTTAATTTGCCAAACCTCACTTTGATCAAAACCGAGCTCAATTTCATTTTTTTTAAATTAAAGTAATATAATAGTTATTCAAACAGAAAAAGAAAAATGTTCTTTGTATTACAATTAATCACTAAGTAATTTTTATATTATAACAAAAATCTTTAGAAGTAATTAGATGCTCCTAACATATTTGAAACAAGGTCAACAACACTAAATATGGCCTTCTTAAAATTAACAAAAGGCTAGACATTTTCCAGTCGCCCCCAAGCTTTTTGGACAGCCCCATAAAATTGCAGAGTATTTATGGAACAAGTCTCATATTTATCAAAACTCTTCTAGTACTAAAATAAAATACAAAGCAGAGAGAAAATATAAAACAGAAAAGGAAAAAAGAGAAGCCCCCCTTGCCCCCCTGGGCTTTAACCCACCCTGCAGGGCCGACTGGCCCAACTAGCCACAAGGCGAGCTAACTGGGCCTCAGCCCAGATGCCTCCTGGCATAAGTAACCCACACCTGCACCGAAACCCTAACGCCTCTCCCCATGATCCCCATTCCCCCCCCCATCGCGTGATCTGAATCGGGAGCGCCCCGATCCCATCGCCCCCATCGGCCTCGTCCCGACCCTGCTGCCTCTCCTTGGCGACCGCGCCGCCCCACTCCTCGACGCCGGCGCCCGTCCTCGGCGCCGCCGTCGCCTCACCCCGTCACCAACCCCGAAGCCGCCGGATCGAGCCGCGCCCCGCCACCTGGACACCGCCGCCCCAAGTCGACGCCACACGACGCCGGCATCCTCTACACCGTCGCCCATCGCTCGCTACCGCGTCTCCCCAAGCCCACTGCCGCCCCCTACGCTCCGCTGTGAGCCCCTCCCCGTGCGCCCCTTCCCCCTCGTCTTCGTCGTCATAGGTGGCCGCGCGCGCCATTGGCCACCATGGTCGCGCCCGACCTCGCCAGGTCGTGACCGCCTCGGCCGCGCGCGTTGCCCCGTGCCCGGCCCCACCTCCGTTCGAGCCGCCCCAGCACGCCGCAGGCGCAGCCCGCCTGCTGTCGCTGCTGCCCTTCGCCGCCCGCTCCAGCCGCCCACGCGTGCTCGCTGCTCCTTTCCCCGTGTCGCTCCTCCCTGCCTTCTGCTGTTGCTGCGCTGCTCTGCCGCCGCTGCGCTCAGTCGCGCCGCTCCGCCAGGACCTCGCCGGCTCTGCCCGCCACGCCTCCCCACCCGCGCCGGCCATGGCCGCTCGCCGCGCTGACACATCGCCACGGCCAGCGCCCGTTCGCCCGCCCCGCGTCGCCCAGGAACCACTTAGGCCGTGGGCCATTGACCACGCGGGCCCACGCCCTGAAAAACGAAAACAATACTAATAATTAATTAGATAGTTAATTAACTTAATTAGTTAGTCAGAGGACTCTATGACACTGGGGCCCCACCCCTAGTTAGCTTAATTTAAACCCCTCCTTTTAAAATATGTGACAATGACAGATGGGCCCCATTGACCCTGTTGACTGGTCAACATTGACCCAGTCAACGCTGACTGTACTGCTGACTGGACACTGATCGGCCCCACACGTCAGGGTTGACCATGGTCAACTCAGCTGACTGATGACATCATGATGACGTCATGCTGGTGCAATAACCCTATTTAAGTTTATTATAATAAATCTAGGATATTGCTTAAACTTCAGAAATTCATATAAAATAATCTGTAACTTGGATGGAAAAGTTTTATACATGAAAGTTGCTCAGAACGACGAGACGAATCCGAATACACGTATCGTTTACCATTCAGATGCCTCTAACTATCTGCACATGGAACATTCCCCCTCCGGTCATCTGTCTGACATAGGTCCAAAACCGGGAAAACATTCCCGGTTGAATTCCCCCTTCACCTATATCGTGTAGCCTTACGTTAGGTCACACCCAGCACCGCATATTGCCATGTTATGCTTTGTGATGCTTTGTCTGCTTTATATTTATTGTTTCTTCCCCCTCTTCTCTTCGATAGACCCCGAGACCGATGCCGCCCCTGTGATCGACTACGTCAACGACGACACTTCTTCCCTTTCAGCGAAGCTTCCAGGCAAGCCCCCCCTTTGATCACCAGATATCGCCTACTCTTCTCTATACTGCTTGCATTAGAGTAGTGTAGCATGTTACTGCTTTCCATTAATCCTATCCTGATGCATAGCCTGTCCTTGCTACTACTATTGCTACCTTTACCTGCAATCCTAATGCTTAGTATAGGATGCTAGTTTATCATCAGTGGCCCTACATTCTTGTCCGTCTTCCATGCTATACTATCAGGCCGTGATCACTCGGGAGGTGATCACGGGTATATACTATATACTTTATACATGATACATGTGATGACTAAAGTCGGGTTGGCTCGAGGAGTACCCGCGGTTGATTCACGAATTGGGGGCTGGAAGGACATACTTTCCCGACGGCCCTCTGTGTGGATCTTTGTGGCGAAGCGACAGGGCAGGTTGAGACCACCTAGGAGAGAGGTGGGCCTGGCCCTGGTCGATGTTCGCGGATACTTAACACGCTTAACGAGATCTTGGTATTTGATCTGAGTATGGCTACTGGCCTATACGCACTAACCATCTACGCGGGGACAGTTATAGGCACTCGACGTCGTGGTATCAGCCGAAGCCTTCGTGGCGTCAGCGACTGAGCGGCACGCGCCGGGTTGGACTGGAACGCCTACTCTTGTATAAGGGAGGCTAGGTCTGCTCACCGGCCGCGTACGCAACATGCAGGTGTGCAATGGGCGATGGGCCCAGACCCCTGCGCCATAGGATTTAGACCGGCGTGATGACCTCTCTGTTGTGCCTAGGTAGGGCTGCGACGTGTTGATCTTCCGAGGCCGGGCATGACCCAGGAAAGTGTGTCCGGCCAAATGGGATCGAGCGTGTTGGGTTATGTGGTGCACCCCTGCAGGGAAGTTGATCTATTCGAATAGCCGTGTCCCTCGGTAAAAGGACGATCCGGAGTTGTACCCTGACCTTATGACAACTAGAACCGGATACTTAATAAAACACACCCTTCCAAGTGCCAGATACAACCGGTGATCGCTCTCTCACAGGGCGACGAGGGGAGGATCATCGGTTAGGTTTATGCTATGCGGTGCTACTTGGAGGACTTCAGTCTACTCTCTTCTACATGCTGCAAGACGGAGGCTGCCAGAAGCGTAGTCTTCGACAGGATTAGCTATCCCCCTCTTATTCTGGCATTCTGCAGTTCAGTCCACCGATATGGCCCCTTTACACATATATCCATGCATATGTAGTGTAGTTCCTTTCTTGCGAGTACTTTGGATGAGTACTCACGGTTGCTTTGCTCCCTCTTTTCCCCCTTTCTCTACTCGATTGTTGCGACCAGACGTTGGAGCCCAGGAGCCAGACGCCACTGTCGATGACGACTACTACTACTCAGGAGGTGCCTAGTACTACGTGCAGCCCGCTGACGGCGACCAGGAGTAGTTTAGGAGGATCCCAGGCAGGAGGCATGCGCCTCTTTTGATCTGTATCCCAGTTTGTGCTAGCCTTCTTAAGGCAAACTTGTTTAACTTATGTTTGTACTCAGATATTGTTGCTTCCACTGACTCATCTATGATCGAGCTCTTGTATTCGAGCCCTCGAGGCCCCTGACTTGTAATATGATACTTGTATGACTTATTTTATTTGTAGAGTTGTGTTGTGATATCTTCCCGTGAGTCCCTGATCTTGATCGTACACGTTTGCGTGTATGATTAGTGTGATTGAATCGGGGGCGTCACAAGTATCAGTTAAGAATTTGTGTGAAACTAGTCTAGCAGAAAACTTGTAGTTCAAGGCATAGTCCACTATTCAATTTGTGATCTAGTGTAGCATAAATCTCTAAGTGGAAGTTCAACTTCCAAGTCTCCACTAAGCACCGGTATATAAACAATGATTTGGAACCAAATGGTGAGATGTGCCAATGAGACTTTGTGGGAAATTGTTGGAATTTGCTAGTGGACTTTTGGTCCAAAGCCCAACTAAAATTTTGAAATTCTCTTGGCCCATTCATGTACACATGTGAGGGAAGTGAGTGAGACTAAAGTTTAGTCCCCCCCCCCCCCGGAAGTTGAGAGAGAGTTGCACATCTTTATAAAGTGAGCTCTTCTACCACTTATATGAGCATGAGAAAAGGAGACCTACACGCGCGCTCCTCCTCCTCACTCGCCTCGCCGCGCCGCGCCGCGCCTCGGGTTGCGGGATTGAGCCGAGCCGAGGACAGAGCTATGCACGTTGTCTATATTTTTGCTGCTCGGGAAAAATTAATGAGTCATTAATTAATAATTAACGGACACGTTAATTACTGAACCGTTTCCGATTCTTTTGGATCGTGACGACTCGGACGTGGGGTTTACTCCCACGACCTACCCGGTCCACACAATATAGTCTGGCAGATGTCTACCCTAGCGGCCGCCGCTTCGTATGGTTTTTCACCACCATTCCAGATCATTGCGCCGCTAAGCAAGTCTTCTCCATCCCTCCTTTCGGCGTGCACCGGGAGAAGGGACAGCAGGCCTTCGGAACCCCGCCTCTCGTGATCCTGTACGGGAGAGGGGCGATCAGGTTTTTGGGGAGCGCACTCGCGCGACTGCTGGCAGCGATGACTTCGCGAACGACGACTTCTTCTCCGACCTCGGCAACCTCATCCTCGACGACATGGGCGACAACGTTAACGCCGGCGGTGCTGCTCCCGCTGCACCGTATGTGATTCTATCCTTCCTGTTCGAGATCATGATAGAATTCATGTTTCTAGTATGTGCCTTAGATGTGATCTGTTCATCTAGTATGCTAATTCGCATGATTAGTTTAATCTTTACTATTGTAGTCATGATTTATCTTCTGTTTATTCGGATTAAATCTCATAGTAATTTGCTCATATTTCCAACAGTATGTATATTACAACCGCTTGCCAGAAACATACAGATGTTCCACTTTCATATCCGAAGTTTAAATTTGCTAATTGATTGTTTTTTTGCTTTTCGCGGAGCAGTACACTAAGTGTTTGCAATAATTATTAGCCTAACATTACTTTGTTCACTTGAGTTTTTTTACATGATTCACTTGAGTTTGCTGCTTTACAAAACATCAATTTCAACCAGCCGCATACGTTGGAAAGCAAGGTATACATCAGCTGGAGTGAAACGTTTCCTGGCGAACGATCGCTTATTTTTCTTCCAAAAAGTGTACGCACTGGGGGGGCCGAAGCAGGTTTTGTGCACACATGTAATTAAAGCTTTTTTTTATGTAACTTTGAAGTTGAATTCTTATTTTAATTTAATTTTTTGTTTGAAAAAAACAATCCAAGAATGCAAAATCTTTTCCATTATTAATTGAACAAAATCCTTTTTTAGAGGGGATTTTTTTTTCTAAACTTGCCATGTGCATTCTTATTATATGTAGCATGTCAATTTCTAGGTCTTTTGTAATGCCCCCATGGCCATGGCAAAAAAAATATTAAGAGCATGGTCTTTTAATAATTAGTAACATGGTATTTTTATTATTAAGAGGATGTCAGTTTTATTATTAAGAGCATGAAATTTTTATTATTAGTAACATGGAATTTTTTATTGTCAAGAGGATGACGGTTTTATGACCAAGAACATGGCATTTTTATTATTAATAAAATAGTTTTTTTGTTATTAGGAGGATGTGAGTTTTATTGTTAACATGTTGGCAGTTTTATTATTGAGAGCATGACATTTTTATTATTGTTGTCATGACATTTTTATTATCAAGAGGATGACAGTTTTATTATTAAGGGGGTGGCAATTTTATTTTTATTGGCATGAAAATTATAAAAGAAAAATCACCGACGTGGCATTTTTTCTGAGTTTTTGCACAATGGACCAAATAAAGAAAAAAAACTTTACAGCATAGTATTTTGTTTCTGGTCCTTGGCGAAAATAAAGAAAAAAGTGTTCTCCAAAACATGGTCTTTTTCACAGTGAAACATATCCATCGCAGAATTCATACAAAAACAATCAGAACACATTACACTTTTTTAATCATACCAATTATTTAAAAATGAGCATGGCATTTTTATAAAATAGCCTGTCATTTAAAAAATCATATCATAGTGATTATACATTTTATGTGTTCTCTGGCTTTTTATAAGAAAAATATGTATTTTTTTGTTCATAGCATTTTAAAAAAGGGTAAATGCCACATAAACAGTTAGCATGGCATTTTTATAAAGTAGTCTGTCATTTAACAGGTAACATGCAATATTATATTGGCAAATCTTGAAAATTGCGAAAGTGACCTCCAACCAGTGATTTACCAATCCAACACTAAGTGAACATATTTCGGTTAGTTTTTGCCAAACTAGATATGACGTCAAAGCCAGGCAGTGCAACTTCAAACTCATGCCCCCCGCAAAAAAAACTTCAAACTCATGGAGATTTTTTCAAGACCGCAAATATGATCATGCAGAAAGAGATGATTTAAACTACTGAGTTCATCCAATTACTTCCTCCATTTCAAAATAATTGAAATTCTAGGATTTTCCGAAGTCAATTTTTTATTAAGTTTGACCAAGCCTGTAACAAAATCCCCTGAAAACCAAAATTATTTTATTAGACCCATTATGAAATATATTTTCATGTTATGTATATTTAACATTGTAGATCTTTGTGGATGTTTTTACAGACTTGGTCAAATTTTAAAAAATTCACTCATGATGGAACTTTAATTATTTTAAAATAGAGGGAGTAGTAGGACAGAAAAAAAGTACTTTGAATATTGGCTCCGCTTTTGTGCAACTTCAGTTATATAAAGTTGCCTATCTAAAATAAATTGCCCAATACACTATTTAGGCAGCACCTAAGACAACTACGGGCTACAACACGGGCGTGGCATGCGCTGCACTGTCCACCCTGCTAGTTGAAACAACATTTCGAAGCTCACATTCGTAGAAATGCATTCTGCGGAACCACATTTTCTGGCGTAACTTCAAACTGGTAATGTGCTTGTTGTCTTTATAAAGGTCAACATATTAATGTCAAGCTGATACAAGCCCACCCAGTCTATCATGAAACAAACACAACGTATCGCCTGAGCAACTCTTGTGGGTTTGGCATGCACGCAGTCGACATCCACGGCCCAACCGACGCCAACAGCACAGGGTGGTCTGATAGCCATTTCTCGTTTCCGTGGCCTTGGCCCTAAGCCCATCAGCCTATTCAACCCAAGGTCGACTGTCAGGGGCCCGCACGAGCGGGCGGTACATGTGCGTCGCAATAAGAGGATCAATGGTAGGTTTTCGTCGGGGACTCCGACCACACGCCAACAGTGGGCACTCATGGAGCAACTTGGGTCGGCGGATCATCCATGACAGAGAGGTGATCGAGGAAGAGGCGCTTCGGTACTATGTCGAGCTCCTCTCACGTTCCTTGAGCATGGAGCACATCCCGCTCATCACTCGACTCTTTGGGTGGCAACTCGATGTGGCCTTCCTCACAAGGTCGCTTGTCCATTGCGTGATCAACAACAGTAGACCTTGCAACACCCGGTGGTTCGGTGTGTGGTGTCTCGACAGGCTTGGGCCTCTCTTCTGCTTAGGTGGAGCGGGTTAAAAGGGATGCCAATGGCGGTTCTAATTTGGTAGCTTCATGGACCTTGACATTTTGACGGTGTGCCTGACTTGGGATCTCTGGGCATGCCTGATTCTGGTGTTCATCCCGGTCTAGCAACTTTTTTCTGTGGGAACTCCATCTAGCAACCCTTTTTATGCGTTAAATTAGAAATAACAAACATTTAACCATGTTTCCTAGATTAAATGTAAGATTTTATACCATCAATCTAAAAATGGACTCCCAACTCTGAAATACATGATTATCCATATGACCACTAAAGGTGCAACTATAATGTAATCACCGAAACAAAATGTTCAAACAACTAATTGGAGCAACCAAATCGATGTCAGTCTAACAATACATGAACATGTTTGGGCACATGAGAATTAAGAGGAGGAAGAAGAAAAGATCTCCAAAACTCTGTGAAGGGAGAGAACACGTGAACTCTCCCTTAGCGATAATCCTACGCACACGAACCCATTACGGGCTTTTACATGATTTTCTTCTAACTAACCCCCCAGCCCCCGGATTTTAGCAGGGGTGGGGCCCATCCTCCCCTCTTGTCCAATCCCAACCGCTCACGTCTGTTAGTCTGTGAACCCCGTAATCAATCCCTATGTGAGTCTAGCATTACTCCTCCCTTAGTGTTGGCTTGGCGTTGTTGACTTAGTCATCTCAGAGGACACTACCACGGCAGTGATCGCATCAATTCCCTGGTTGATGAGCGGCAATCATAGGAGACGACTCGTCGAGTAGGGTGGCGGGGCAGATGTTCCTAGAGAGGGATGGTGGGGGTGACACATGTGGAAGCAAGTGCTACCGTGGCTGGGAAGCTGCGATAGGACTAGGACAAGCCACATGAGGAGTTGGGAGGGACGGAGGCGGTGGCATCAGTGTGCACCGGGCACCAACAATGGCCAAAAAGACAGTGTCAATTGAAGAGAAAATGATAACATGGACATAATTTGGTACACGTGATACGTATTATCGACAGATCCTATGCGCGAGGAATCAAACCGACCACCAACTGCACGGACCCATGCCCATGCTCACACAATTGGCTGATAGCCTCAACGCTATTTCTGTTAGCCCCGCATAAACTTAAAGAAGATTCATAGATGTAATGCGTACCATACGTCGTCTCTGGCCTCGCGTAAACCGACGACCCATGCTTTAGGCTCACATAATTGGCAGATGACCTCAACGCTCTCTCCGTTAGCCGCGCATAAACCGAAGGAGATGCCCGACCTAATGGGCCCCACCATCATTATAGAAACATTTCCTGTTATTTTTCCATTCATACCAAAGACATGGAAATGCCGTGTTAAAAAAACACACGAAACCCCCGCAAAAAAAAGACACGAAAATGCCAAAAACAATTTGTGAGCCACCACGTGATTATGCTCCACCCCAAAAATGGCGGTTGCTTGCCACTGGCCATCATTGGCCCCATTTGTTCCGGCAAAACGCAACCAGCCAATCCCCTCCTTTCCCTCCCCGTTGGAACAAATTTAGAGACCAACAAATAATTACACCAATTAATCGTCAGCCTCTCTATTAACCCGCGCCTACCTAATTCTAACCTCCATTTCAATCCCTTCCATCCTTCCGCACGCGCGCACGCCATGAGGCCACCGCTCGTCGCCTGCCTCGTCCTCCTCCTCCTCTCCGCGGCGGGGGCACCGCCGGCCGGCGCCATCTGCGTGCCGCGCAAGCCCGGCGCGGGGGGCAAGGTCGGCCCTCTCCCTTCGCCGGCCAAGCCGACGCCGCCGCAATCGAAGCCGACGCCGCCGAAGGCCACGCCGGTCGCCCCCGGCGGCGACATCGTGAAGGCCCTGTGCGCCAAAACGGACTACCCAGACGTGTGCGTCGCTGCCATCGGCAAGCAGACCCAGCCCGCAGGGAAGAAGCTGGACGGGCCCGGCGTGCTGGAGATGGCCATGGCCGCGGTGCGCGCCAAGGCGGCGGAGGCCAAGAAGGCGGCGGAAGCGCTCATCGCCGACCCCAAGACGCCGAAGCTGGCGGTGGGCCCACTCCGCGACTGCGCCGACTCGTATGACGACATCCCCTACAGTCTCGACCACGCAGCGAAGGCCATAGCCGCCACCGACAAGGACACCACCGGCACCATGCTCGACACCTGCCGCACCGACGTCGACACGTGCGACCAGGGCTTCGAGGACCGCGAGGAGCTCCCGCGGCTCATGTCCAAGTACGACGCCGAGCTCGCCAAGCTCGCCAGCAACTGCCTCGCCATCGGCCAAGCCGTGGGCCTCCACCCGGGCTCCTGAAACTCTGAGGCCTAAAATAGTTTGTATAAGTATATATTATATAATGTTACTGATAAACAGCAAATAGGTGCAAACCAATATTTATCATAATTTAAACATTAATATCTTCAAATTTTCTTCTCACATTCCTGGATAGAAATTCACTTATGATGGGGTCGATCTTCAATCTCATCCAACATTTTTTCCTCGGTACATGAAGTATTTGTTAATAGCTCCTCTCTGCGATCATATCAAGCCATCCACACATTGTTTATTTATATTTTTTTTCTCTACGCATACTTTCTTGACAACATGATAAAACCCAATGTTGATTTTTTTAAGCATCAATCAAAGGATAAATAGTGCAAGCTATGCATATGTATGAGAAGGTAAATTACTTAATTAGCAATATACATGTGAGGGATATTAAATGGTTTATTGGTATATGGTATGCCTTGGATCGATGTCTGAGTAGGCTGATCGGTTGGCAACGACGCGTCAGGGATTGACATCTCACATGAGGCGCTTGATGAGACGTCGATATACGTCAGTTGGTGTGTGCGTCTGTAAGACAATAAGTTTTGGGGAACCAGCACAACCCTCTAGGGGTGGCTTATCTCATTATACATAATGGTTGTGTTACAATATGTACCATATACGTACATAGGTACAGAAGCTATACATAGTCTAACACCCTCCCTCAATCTTAGCCACTTTCTAAAGAACTGAGAAGGGTAAGATTGCGCCTACAAGCCTCAAACTGTGGCAGCGGTAAAGGCTTAGTGAAGATGTCTGCAAGTTGATCCTTAGATGAGATAAACTTGATCTGGAGTTGCTTCTGTGATACACGTTCCCGTACAAAGTGATAGTCAACTTCAATGTGTTTCATTCGGGCATGAAATACTGGATTTGCAGAAAGGTATGTAGCACCGATGTTATCACACCAAAGAATAGGAGGCTGTGGTTGAGACAAACCCAACTCCTGAAGCAAAGACTGCACCCAAATAATCTCTGCAGTAGCATTAGCCACAGCCTTGTACTCAGCTTCAGTACTGCTACGTGACACAGTAGCCTGTTTCCGAGCACTCCAGGCGATCAAATTAGAGCCAAAGAATACTGCATAACCCCCCGTGGATCGCCTGTCATCTGGGCTACCAGCCCAATCTGCATCAGAGAAGGCCGAAAGGACCCGAGAGGAAGTCGGCCGAATATGCATACCAAATGTCAGGGTGAACTGAACATAACGAAGAATGCGTTTAACAGCAGCCCAATGAGTATCTCTGGGAGCCTGAAGATACTGACAAACCCTGTTAACAGCATAAGAGATATCTGGTCTCGTGATCGTCAAGTACTGAAGTCCACCAACAATGCTCCTGTACTCTGTGGCATCCGCAGGAGACAAAAGCTCACCATCAACAGCTGTTATCTTGTCGGTAGACGACATGGGTGTGGTGGTCGGTTTGCACTTCAGCATGCCAGCTCTCTGTAACAACTCCAAGGAGTACTTCTTCTGCGTAAGGACAAGACCAGTAGCACGAGAAGTGACCTCAACTCCAAGAAAGTAGTGAAGCTTCCCAAGATCTTTGACCGCAAAATCAGCACCAAGAGAGCAGACAAGAGCATCAGCAGCATACTGAGAAGAGCTGACAAGGATAATATCATCGACATATACCAAAAGATACATAGTGACTTCTGGCTTCTGTAGAAGAAATAACGAAGTGTCAGCAGTAGACGGCACAAACCCATGAGCACGAAGGGCAGAGGCAAGGCGGGCATGCCAGGCACGAGGAGCTTGCTTCAAACCATATAGTGCTTTGGAAAGACGACAGATATAGTCAGGACGATCAGGATCAGAGAAACCAGGCGGCTGTTTCATATAAACCTCTTCCTCCAAAAATCCATGTAGAAAAGCATTCTGCACATCAAGTTGACGAAGTGACCAACCACGAGAAACAGCAATGGAGAGAAGAAGCCGAATAGTGGTAGGCTTGACGACAGGACTGAAGGTGTCCTCATAGTCAAGACCATGACGCTGCCGAAAACCGCGAGCAACAAGTCGCGCTTTGTAACGCTCAATAGATCCATCCGAATGCTTCTTCACTTTGAATACCCATTTTGAGTCAATAACATTTACCCGTGGTGGTGGAGGAACGAGAGTCCATGTCTTGTTACGAAGAAGAGCATGAAACTCCTGCTCCATAGCCTCTCGCCAATGTGGAATGCGCAGGGCAGCCTGATATGAGCGAGGCTCAGAAGATGGATCCGCAACAGCAGCAGCCAAACAAGCAGCCAACCAAGCAACCGTACCATCCTTACGTTCCTTAGGTTTGAAAATGCCACTGCGACTGCGTGTATGTGGTCGGGACACAGGAACCACCGAGGTCGACGGAGCAGCCTGCAACGGGCTGGAGGACGGCGACGTTGACGAGTCAGCCGGTGACGAGGAGCCAGTCACGGTAGCCTCGGACTCGGTTGGCGAAGAAGGCCGACCCACCGGCGAAACCGGCAGAGCAGACGAAGCAGCTGGCGACTCCGGCATCACAGACCGGGCCGATGGCGAGCTCGGCATAGTGGGCCGTGGCGCGGCCGGTGTCGCGGGCCGATCCGCTGATGAAGGCGACGTGAGGACCCGAGCCGCGGGCGAAGACGGCGTGACGGGCCGAGCCGCAGGCGAAGACGGCGTGACGGGCCGAGCCGCGGGCGACTCGGCGGCCGCTGGCGAAACGGACCGAGCAGTGGAGATGCTCGGCGCGACGGGCTCGTCGGGTGACCATGCATGGGCACGCGAATCGATGCCATGCAACATAGGGCGATCGACGTGCCCACCAGAAGACGACGATGATGATGGTGAATCCTCCAACAGCTCCAAACGAGCTCCACGTCCGGTTCCTGCACCATGGTTAGGTAACAGCAAAGGAGAGTATGCAACATCATCAAATTGGTCAGAAGCAACAGAGGATGAATGCAGGGATGGTGGTTCGACAGTGGACACAGGAAGGTTGGCAAAGGGAAAAACATGCTCATCAAACACGACGTCCCGAGATATATAGACACGATTAGTGGGAACATGAAGACATTTGTAACCTTTATGAAGAGAGCTATAGCCAAGAAAAACACACTTCTTAGAACGAAACTCAAGCTTGCGCTTGTTATATGGACGAAGATGCGGCCAGCAAGCACACCCAAATACCTTGAGAAAGGTATAATCAGGTTGTTCATTAAGGAGAACCTCAATGGGAGTCTTCATGTTTAAAACACGAGTAGGAGTACGGTTGATGAGAAAGCATGCAGTGGTGAAAGCATCACTCCAAAACCGAAACGGAACAGATGCATGGGCCAAAAGAGTAAGACCAGCTTCAACAATATGACGATGCTTACGTTCGACTGAACCATTCTGCTGATGTGTATGTGGACATGCTAAACGATGAGCTATCCCAAGCGACTGAAAGAAAGAGTTGAGGTTGCGATACTCGCCCCCCCAGTCTGACTGGACATGAACAATTTTGTGCTTGAGAAGACGTTCAACATGTTTTTGAAACTGAACAAAAATATCAAACACATCAGATTTGCGTTTAATAAGGTAAAGCCAGGTAAAGCGACTATAAGCATCAACGAAACTGATATAGTAATTATGACCACTGACAGAAGTCTGAGCAGGACCCCATACATCTGAAAACACAAGTTCTAAAGGATGTTTCACCTCACGACTGGACTCCGAAAAAGGAAGTTGATGACTCTTCCCCTGCTGACAAGCATCACACACTGCTACATCTTTATGACTAGACAAACTAGGAAGCTCATGACGACGCAAAATATGACGGACAATAGGTGTGGCCGGGTGACCAAGACGAGCATGCCACTGTGACGGAGAGACCCGAACTCCACTGAAAACACGAGCGACACCAGGATGCTCCAGACGGTAGAGGCCCTGGCACAACCGCCCACTAAGAAGAATGTCCCTCGTGCCCCGATCCTTAATAAAAAGATCAAAAGGGTGAAATTCACAAAGCACATTATTATCACGTGTGAGTTTAGGAACTGAAAGAAGATTACGGGTCACAGATGGAACTCGAAGAACATTGCGAAGCTGAAGACTCCTATTGGCATGTCTAGTGAGAAGAGATGCTTGACCAATATGAGAGATGTGCATACCTGCTCCATTGGCGGTGTGGATCTTGTCGGAGCCATGATAGGGTTCACGAGTGTGAAGCTTCCCCATCTCGCTGGTTAGATGCTCTGTCGCCCCAGAGTCCATGTACCAGTGTGGATCGATGGAGTAGGACTGAGTGTGTCCCTGTTGCTTCTGCGGCGCGGGACGATCAGCCATGGCGACCTGACGGGCATTGTTGCGTGTATCTTTGCCGTCATTGCCAAGACCAAGGAAGCTTCGCTGGAAGCGCTTATGACACTTGGAGGCCCAGTGCCCATCGCGGCCACAAAGCTGACACACACGTGGACCGCCAGCCCCCGGTAAGGTCGCAGTAGGTGGGGGGGCCGAGGCGGGCGACGGTGGCAGCCCCAAGGGAGACCGGGGTGATGAAGAAGAGCGGCCACCCTTGGTGGCGGCGTTGGCCGAGAGGGAGCCAGTGCCCCTGGTGCGGCGAGTCTCGACCCGTTGCTCAGTGAGAAGGAGCCGAGAGAAAACCTCGTGTGCCAGCATGGGTGTCGAGTTGCCCCGCTCGTTGATGATCTCGACTAAGGCATCATACTCCTCATCAAGACCATTGACAATAAACGAGTTGAACTCGGAGTCGGTGAGGGGCTGTCCAATGGAGGCCAATGTGTCGGCGAGGCCCTTGACCTTGTTGTAGAACTCAGTGGCAGTGGAGTCAAGCTTCTGACACTCTCCAAGCTGACGACGGAGTGCAGAGACACGAGCCTGGGACTGCGCTGCAAAGGTGCGCTCAAGGATGGTCCAGGCCTCATGAGACGTCTTCGCGAAGACAACAAGGCCGGCAACTGCCGGCGAGAGCGACCCCTGGATGGAGGAGAGGTTCGCCTGGTCCTGCCCCGTCCAGACGCGATGGGCCGGATTGTAGACCGGACCGTGCACGCTGTCTACCAGCGCGGGTGGGCAGGGAAGCGATCCGTCGACGTAGCCTAGCAGGTAGTGACTCCCCAAGAGCGGGAGAACCTGCGCACGCCAGAAGATGTAGTTGTCGGCGGAGAGCTTGATGGTGATGAGATGACCGAAGTGAAACGGCGGCGGCGAAGACAATCCCATCGAGGAGGCTGCCTGGGGTGCAAACACCATGGAGGCAGCCGGAGGCACCGAAGCCGATGCGGGAGGAGGCGGGACCGCAGCCAGGGCGGGCGCCGCAAAGCTCGCGGCCGGTGCGGACGCCGCAAGGCCCGCGGCCGGGGCGGACGCCGCCAACCCCGCCAGCGGGGCAGTGTGATCCGCTTGCGGCAGGAGCGGCGGGACGACGCCTGCGGAGTCCGCAGCGGACGGCGGCGCCGCGGTGTGGACCACGAGGTCACGCCCAAGCGAGGGCGCCGGCGGCGTGGAGAAGACGGAGCCGATGCTCCTTGTCCCGATCGGAGCCGGAACAGAGACGGCATCGAGCGGGAGGTTGAGCAGAGCCGCAAGAGAGGCCGGGAGGAAGCCCGCAGCAGTGGAACCGGTGGTGGCGGCGCTCGACATGGCGGCGGCGCGATCGGTGGCGCGGCGGCGGCGGTGAAGGCGGCGGCGGCTGCGGCGGCGGTGCGGGTATTAGGGTTTAGAAGCGGAAGCGATCGTAACCTAGCGTGATACCATGTAAGACAATAAGTTTTGAGGAACCAGCACAACCCTCTAGGGGTGGCTTATCTCATTATATATAATGGTTGTGTTACAATATGTACCATATACGTACATAGGTACAGAAGCTATACATAGTCTAACAGCATCCACCACCTAATCTCCTGAAAGGCCGGAGAGCGAATGAGTTCGTGGCATGAGTGTCGCGACCTGCGAGGCTGCAAGCCTGCGACTCACGCCAGGGGTTAGGGAATAGAGATTGCCATGAACATCGGAACATGCGACGGAAGGATGTTGTGGGCGGCGTGGGTACCCATCAGAGTCTGTGTGCGTTGTGCTTAGCGTGCTAGGCCAACTACCTGATGGTGCGGATGCGTCCCTAGCACATTGGTCGATACTCAGTGTCTGATCAGTTGGACGATGCTTGATTCGGCGGGTGTGCTCCACTTTGTCTCACGCATGCACATTGTGCCCCAGGCGCGCACGCCTTAGAAGCAACCCAAAGCAAACATGAGGACCAACATCTCCAAATTCAACCAAGACAACACCTTCATGATGGGACGACGTCGTGATGCCACTGCCGTCCAATCTGATGAATTGGACCTAAGGTTTCTTTCGGTGCTTGAAGAGGGCATGGAGAAAGACCCTGGCAGTGCCTCGGTGGCACCACTGTCAGCATCGACAAGACAAGCATGGATTTCTCCCCTGCCTATGACTGAACAACCCCAAAGCCACCAGATCAGAATTTAAAGGCATGGAAATCAAGTCGTTGGAGTGAACCACCGCTGCGGGAAGGAGAGTTGCACTGGTCACTGAACAGAAGGTGGCACCAAGCATCATCGAACTCTCCACCACCTACGACACCACCAATGCCAACGTCGTTGGACGCACCCGAGCCGCCACCAACTACTACGAGCCAGATTGGGGTAGGGGAAGCCTAGATCCGTCGACACCAACACCACCATAGCTAACCCAAGTGAAGACGAGGCATGGCCAGGCCGTGCCATCCGGAGGAGTAGCCACGGGATCTAGGCTCAACCTGGAACGAGCACATGTGTCCCTGTTGTGCTCATTCCCCTTGTTTAGATCTATTAAATAAAAGAGTGGAATCCAAATGGTCCTGGCCACCGTGTGTGGGATGGGTGGTTGCTCTCCCTATTCTTGGATTCAAACCAACTCAAACATGTTTATGTATGCAAGTTCAACAATTGTTTCATTTAAAGATCCGTTAAAGTGTTGGCATGATTTTCATTGATGTCAAGGGCAAAAGATGTAATGGTTGACCATAGGTCAAGGAAGGAAAATAAGGAGATAGGGCAAAGAAAGAAAGAAAGGGAAGACAAAAAGGATAGGTCGATCTCGCACGTCGGTTCCCCAAAAGAGGGCTGATACGTCTTCAACATATCTATAAATTTTTATTATTCCATGCTATTATATTATCAATCTTGGATGTCTTATATGCATTTATATGCTAGTTTATATCATTTTCCGGACTAACTTATTAACCTAGTGCCCAGTGCCAGTTGCTGTTTTTTGATTGTTTTTTGCTTTCCAAAAAATCAATATCAAATGAATTCCAAACAGAAAAAAAAATCTTTGGATTAATTTTTTTGGACCAGAACGGACCCTAGAAACTCCAGGAGGAAACTAGATGAGATACAAGAGAGCCACAAGCTCGAGGGACGCGCTGATTGCTTGTATTTGCGTTGGTAATTCCCCGAAGAGGAGAGGATGATGCAGCACAATGATGTCGCTTGAAGCTACATCGGTATTTCCCCAAAGAGGAAGGGATGATGCAGCATATCGGTGGTAGGTATTTCCCTCAGATATGAAAACCAAGGTTATAGAACTAGTAGGAGAACCAAGCAACACAATATAAACAGCCCCTGCACACAAATAACAACCACTCGCAACCCGACGTGTTAAAGGGGTTGTCAATCCCTTTCGGGTAACGGCACCAGAAATTGGTGCGTGGACGGAATAAAGTTGTAATAGATTGAATAAATAGATAAAATAAAATAAAGTGCAGCATATTATTTTTGTATTTGTGGTTTAATAGATCTGAAAATAAATGCAAAGGAAAATACATCGCAAAGGCAAATAATATGAGAAAGAGACCCGAGGGCCGTAGGTTTCACTAGTGGCTTCTCTCTCGAGAAATAGCAAACGGTGAGTGAACAAATTACTGTTGGGCAATTGATAGAACTTCAAATACTCATTACGTTATTCAGGCAATGATCATTACATAGGCATCACGTCCAAGATTAGTAGACCAACTCCTGCCTGCATCTACTACTATTACTCCACACATCGACCGCTATCCAGCATGCATCTAGTGTATTAAGTTCATGGAGAAATGGAGTAATGCAATAAGAATGATGACATGGTGTAGACAAGATCTATCTATGTAGAGATAGACCCCATCATTTTATCCTTAGTAGCAACGATACATACGTGTCGGTTCCCCTTCTGTCACTGGGATCAAGCACCGTAAGATCGAACCCACTACAAAGCACCTCTTCCCATTGCAAGATAAATAGATCAAGTTGGCCAAACAAAACCCAAATATCGGAGAAGAAATATGAGGCTATAAGCAATCATGCATAAAAGAGATCAAAGAAACTCAAATACTTTCATGGATATAAAAAGATAGATATGATCATAAACTCAAAGTTCATCGATCCCAACAAACACACCGCAAAAGAGTTACATCATATGGATCTCCAAGAGACCATTGTATTGAGAATCAAGAGAGAGAGAGAGAGAGGAAGCCATCTAGCTACTAACTACGGACCCGAAGGTCTACAAAGAACTACTCACGCATCATCGGAGAGGCACCAATGGAGGTGGTGAACCCCATCCGAGATGGTGTCTAGATTGGATCTGGTGGTTCTGGACTGCGGCGGCTAGATGAATATTTCGTCGACTCCCCTAGGGTTTTGGAAATATTGGGGTATTTATAGAGCAAAGAGGCGGTCCGGGGGGGGGGGCACCCGAGGTGGGCACAACCCACCAGGGCGCGCCTGGGCCTCCTGGCGCGCCCTGGTGGGTTGTGCTCTCCTCGGAGCACCCCCAAGCGCAGGAAGGGCTCATTATGTTCCTTTTGGTCAAAAAAAATCTCCGTAAAGTTTCATTGCGTTTGGACTCCGTTTGATATTGATTTCCTGCAATGTAAAAACATGGAAAAATAGCAACTGGCACTTGGCACTATGTCAATAGGTTAGTACCAAAAATGATATAAAATGACTATAAAATGATTGTAAAACATCCAAGATTGATAATATAACAACATGGAACAATCAAAAATTATAGATACGCTGGAGACATATCAGCATCCCCAAGCTTAACTCCTACTCATCCTCGAGTAGGGAAGTGATAAAAACGGAATTTTTGATGTGGAATGTTGCCTAACATGTCATATCATATTCTTTCTTTATAGCATGGACATTTGGACTTTTATATTGTTCAAAGCAATAGTCTAGTTTTGACATGATAATTTAAATACTCAAGCATATCAACAAGCAACCATGTCTTTCAAAATATCAACGCTAAAAAAGTTATCCCTAGCCCATCATGCTCAACCATTGATCCATTCATGAAATACACTCGCATATTAGCTACACCCAATACTCAAGTACGATCATATTGCCTCCTAGTTGGTGCTTTTATAAGAGAAGATGGAGACTCAAATTCAAAATAAAAATTGCATAAAGTAAAAGAAAGGCCCTTCGCAGAGGGAAGTAGGGATTTGTAGAGGTGCCAGAGCTCAAAGTGAAAAACTTAGAGATAAATTTTTTTTGGGAGGTGTATCCATCCCACCAATGAAAAGGACTTAGAGTTCCCAACACTTTTCATGCTAGATATATCATAGGCGGTTCCCGAATAGAAAAATAAAGTTTATTCCTTTTTCAACCACACTTTCACTTTCCATGGCTAAGCGTATCCACGGGTGCCATCCATACCAATACTTTACAAGGAATTTATTATTTGACAACATAAAGTAAATTCATTTTTTTCATTTCGGGAATGGGCATCCCTAATACTTTTGCCTTACTCTCGTGCAATGACAAGTGAATAAACACTCATTGTGAGAATAACACATCTAGCATGGAAAATATTAGCTACCCCTCATCGCTCCGTGAGCGAAATGAACACACAAAAGAGAAGTTTATTTTGAAAATTAGAGATGGCACATGCAAATTTGCTTAGAACGGCAAAAGAATACCACATATAGGTAGATATAGTGGACTCATGTGGCAAAACTGGTTTAAAGGATTTTGGATGCACAAGTAGAGATCATACTTAGTGCAAAATGAAGGCTAGCAAAAGATTGAGAAGCGACCAACCAAGAAACGGATAATCTCGTAAGCAAGAATTAAGCATAATTAACACTGAATAATGCACCACAAGTAGGATATAATTTCATTGCATGACTATTGACTTTCGTGCTTGCATAGGGAATCACAAACCTTAACACAAATATTCTTACTAAAGCATAATTACTCATCAATCATGGTTCACATATCACATCATCATATCTCAAAACTATTACTAAGAATCAAGTTTATTTTGTCCAATGATCTTCATGAAAGTTTTTATTATATCCTTCTTGGATATCTATCACCTTGGGAGTAATTTTCATGTGTTGATTTTCATAAGCTCAAACAAATATAAGTGAAGATCATGAGCATAATATTTCTTTCTTTCTCTCAAATTAATTTAAGTGAAGCAAGAGAGAATTTCTTGAAAATTTTACTAACTCTCAAATAAATCTAAGTGAAGCAAGAGAGCATTTCTTCAAAAATACTAAAGCACACCGTGGTAAAGAAATATATAAGTGAAGCACTAGAGCAAGTCCATTGCTCATAAAAAATTTAAGTGAAGCATAGAGAACAATTCTAACAAGTCATGGCATAATTTTGGCTCTCTCAAATAGGTGTGTCCATAAAGGGATCAAGACTTAAAACACGAAATGAAATAAGCAAAGACTCATATCATACAAGACGCTCCAAGAAAAACAGATAGTATGTGACGAATAAAAAATATAGCTTCGAGTAAAATACCGATGGTCGTTAGAATAAAGAGGGGATGCCACTCGGGGGCATCCCCAAGCTTAGTTGGTTTCTCATTTTTGGATAATAGCGTGGGATGCCGGGGCATCCCCAAGCTTAGGCTCTTCTACTCCTTATTCCTTCATCCATCATATGATAAACCAAAACTTGAAAACTTCAATCACACAAAACTCAGCAAAACCTTCATGAGGTCCGTTAGTATAAGAAAATAAATCACTACTATAAGTGTTGTATCAAACCAATTCATATTTTGTTATTGCATTATATCTACTGTATTCCAACTTTTCTATGGCAAAAACTCATCAAAGAAAACCATAGAGCCATCAAAACAAGCACACAACGCAAGGAAAACAGAATATGTCAAAACAGAACAGTCTGTAGAAATCTGACTATTTCGAATACTTATGTAACTCCAAAAATTCTAAAAAATTAGGAAGACCTAAGCAATTTGCATATTGATCTACTGCAAAAGGAACGGGTATTTTATCGCTCTCTGGTTAGAAATGAGAATTATTTTCGCGAGCGCAAAAGTTTCTGTTTTTTCAGCAAGATCAAACAACTATCACCCAAGAAGATCCTAAAGGCTTTACTTGGCACAAACACTAATTAAAACATAATAAACTCAATCATAACAGTAGCATAATTGTGCTAACACTCAAAAACAGGAAGCAAAAAGCAAAAATAAATTTTATTCATTGGGTTGCCTCCCAACAAGTGCTATAGTTTTACGCCCTTATCTAGGCATAAAGTAAGGATCTAAGTTTTGTTTTCCAAAGTTTTGGCAACTTTTGTAATGGTTTTCTCAAACCCGGGAGGCTCTTTACGCTTCCCTAAATTCTCCGGAAAAGAAACCATCTTAAGATCCAAAATATCTTGTTGCAAAGAGTAATCAGGGTATTCATGCGATTGATACTACCATTGAGGTGTTTGAGGGGTTCATTATATTTCTGTATTTCAACCATATGTTTATGAAAATCACCAAGTTTTTCCAACATTTGAGCTCCCTTAGGGGTAAAAGAAAACCCCTTCTTTTTAGGTGGAATTCCCAAAATTCCTTCAAAAATTTCATAGGCAATATTGGCATCAAGCTCAATGAAATTTCCTTTAGCGGCAAAATTTAGAAGTTTTCTATGATGCAAAGCAAATCCTATGTAAAAATTACGAAGCAAAACCTTAGCATCCCCCTTTAAATTGGAAACATGATACGATTCCATAAGCCTATACCAGGCATCTTTCAAATTTTCTCCTTGTCTTTGCTTGAAGTAAAGAACTTCAAAATATGGTGACAAAGGAGGAGTAGGAACGCTAGCCATCAAGACTGGAAAGCAAGAGAAAGGCGACTGGAAAAAGAGGAGCGAATAAAACGGTAATTTTTTGTGAAGTGGGGGAGATGAAAACCAGAAGCACATGGCAAATAATGTAAATTGTGAGGAGATGAGATTTGTGATCAGGAACCTGGTATATGTTGAAGATCCTCCCCGGCAACGGCGCCAGAAATTCTTTTGATGTCGCTTAAAGCTACGTCGGTATTTCCCTAAAGAGGAAGGGATGATGCAGCACAGCGGCGGTAGGTATTTCCCTCAGATATGAAAGAGGAAGGGATGATGTAGCACAGAGGAAGGGAGAACCAAGCAACACAATGTACACAGCCCCTGCACACAAATAACATTCACTCGCAACCCGACGTGTTAAAGGGGTTGTCAATCCCTTTCGGGTAATGGCGCCATAAATTGGTGCGTGGACGAGAGAAAATTGTAATAGATTGAATAAATAGATCGCAAATAAAATAAAGTGCAACAAAGTATTTTTGTATTTTTTGTTTAATAGAGCTGAAAATAAATGCAAAGGAAAATAGATCGCAAAGGCAAATAATATGAGAAAGAGACCCGGGGGCCGTAGGTTTCACTAGTGGCTTCTCTCGAGAAAAATAGCAAACGGTGGGTGAACAAATTACTGTTGGGCAATTGATAGAACTTCAAATACTCATGACGTTATTCAGGCAATGATCATTACATAGGCATCACGTCCAAGATTAGTAGACCGACTCCTGCCTGCATCTACTACTATTACTCCACACATCAACCGCTATCCAGTATGCATCTAGTGTATTAAGTTCATGGAGAAACGGAGTAATGCAATAAGAACGATGACATGATGTAGACAAGATCTATCTATGTAGAGATAGACCCCATCGTTTTATCCCTAGTAGCAACGATACATACGTGTCGGTTTCCCTTCTGTCACTGGGATCAAGCACCGTAAGATCGAACCCACTACAAAGCACCTCTTCCCATGGCAAGATAAATAGATCAAGTTGGCCAAACAAAACCCAAATATCGGAGAAGAAATACGAGGCTATAAGTAATCATGCATAAAAGAGATCAAAGAAACTCAAATACTTTCATGGATATAAAAAGATAGATCTGATCATAAACTCAAAGTTCATCGATCCCAACAAACACACCGCAAAAGAGTTACATCATATGGATCTCCAAGAGACCATTGTATTGAGAATCAAGAGAGAGAAAGGAAGCCATCTAGCTACTAACTACGGACCCGAAGGTCTACAAAGAACTACTCACGCATTATCGGAGAGGCACCAATGGACATGGTGAACCCCATCCAAGATGGTGTCTAGATTGGAACTGGTGGTTCTAGACTCTATGGCGGCTGGATGAATATTTCGTTGACTCCCCTAGGGTTTTGGGAATATTGGTGTATTTATAGAGCAAAGAGGCGGTCCGAGGGCACCCGAGGTGGGCACAACCCACCAAGGCGCGCCTGGGCCTCCTGGCATGCCCTGGTGGGTTGTGCTCTCCTCGGAGCACCCCCTAGGTGCAGCCAGGGCCCATCATGTTCCTTCTGGTCCAAAAAAATCTCCGTAAAGTTTCGTTGCGTTTGGACTCCATTTGATATTGATTTCATGCGATGCAAAAAACATGGAAAAATAGCAACTGGCTATAAAATGATTGTAAAACATCCAAGATTGATAATATAACAACATGGGACAATAAAAAAATTATAGATACGTTGGAGACATATCACACAACAACGGTAAGTATTTGCCCCAGTTATGAAACCAAGGTTATCAATCCAGTAGGAGTACCAATCAACACTATGTTAACAACACCTGCACACAAACCATAAAAAGTTGCAACCCAACGCGCAAGAGGAGTTGTCAATTCCTCCTCGGTATTGAGATAGATTAAATTGTATAGGAGTTGATAAATAGATCTAGCAAAAACATAAAATAAAATAAGTGAAGAAAAAGTGCAGCAAGGTATTTTTGGATTTTTGGATGAATAGATCTGAAAATAATATGATAGGAAATAGATTCGGGGGCCATAGATTTCACTAGAGACTTCTCTCGAGAAAAAAGCGTACAGTGGGTAAACAAATTACTGTTGGGCAATTGATAGAAGAGAAAATAATTATAATGATATCCAAGGCAATGATCATGTATATAGGCATCCTATCCAAGATTAGTAGACCGACTCCTGCCTACATCTACTACTACTACTCCACACACCGACCGCTATGCAACATGCATCTAGTGTATTAAGTTCATGAAAAAATGGAGTAATGCAATAAGAATGATGACATGATGTAGACAAGATCTATTCATGTAAGAATAGATCCCATCTTTTTATCCTTAATGGCAATGATACATGCGTGCCATGTTGAAGGAAATATGTCCTAGAGGCAATAATAAAGTTGTTATTTATATTTCCTTATATCATGATAAATGTTTATAATTCATGCTAGAATTGTATTAACCAGAAACTTGATACATGTGTGGATACATAGACAAAACACCGTGTCCCTAGTAAGCCTCTACTAGACTAGCTCGTTAATCAAATATGGTTAAGTTTCCTAACCATAGACACATGTTGTCATTTGATAAACGGGATCACATCATTAGAAGAATGATGTGATGAAGACCCATACGTTAGCTTAGCATGTTGATCGTTCAATTTTATTGCTATAGCTTCCTTCATGCCATATACATATTCCTTTGACTATGAGATTACACAGGTACAACAATGTGCTATACAAACGGTTTTTAACCCCTTTCCGCGACGGCGTTCGGAACCGTCACCTAGTGAGTGACTGCGATAGGGGGGTCCTTCCCACACGACTCAGAAACCATCGGGGATATGCCCTCCTGGTACACATGCTCGGCAAAATGAGGTCGTGTGCGACCGGCAAGCGACCAAATATGGCTATACATGTAGTAGTGCTAAAAATACAATTATATAGGCAAAATCATTTCCGGTCGTAAATACATCCAACACAGTGAGTCCCTGCTAAACGTTTCCATTCGTATATACATCCCACACAGTCGCTCCAAGGGAAACTGAAAGCACAAGTGCTCCCTGGGTGATTTTGGTAATTAATGTCAACATATCTCTTGTTGGACTAATGCTTTCATCTAGTATGCTTCACATAAGTTCAACAATGGAGTGGCATGGACTAGAGGATGTGGAACCCCTTCTAGATGATAAGGACAAAGGATTGGCTCAAGCTCAAAGCTCAGGACTCTACTTTTTTCATTTTAGTGATCCAAGATCACATTGAGTTCATAGGAAATCCAGTACTATTAAGAGGGGATGAGGTGTTGCTTAATGGCTTGCTTGCTCAAAGTGCTTAGTGATATGCTCCAAAGCCCTCAACTACTTTCTCATATCCACATATGTCCCAAACCAAAAGTCAAACTCGGCCCCACCAAAATCTTCTATCTAGCGCCACCGAGTTCACTTGACATAGCCACTGCCACAAACCCTAGTCACTTCGGTCTCACCAATAGGGATCTCGGTCTCACCGAGATGGGATTGCAACCTCTCTGTTTTCCTTCATAATGTTTCGGTCCAACCGAGATGAGCGATCGGTCCGCCGAGATTGCAGTGCAAACTCTCTGTTTCCCCTTCATGACGTTTCAGTCTAACCGAGATGAGCGAATCGGTCCCACCGAGTTTGCCTGACCAACTCTCTGTTTGTCTATTACCAAAATCGGTCCCACCGAGTTTGTGTAATTGGTCTCACCGAGATTACGTTATGCTCTAACCCTAATGGAATCGGTCCCACTGAGTTGACATGTCGGTCCCACCGAAATGCCTAACAGTCACATTATGAACCAAATTGGTCCGACCGAGTTTTATAATTCGGTCCCACCGAGTTTGGAGATTTGTGTGTAATGGTTAGATTTTGTGTGGAGGCTATATATACCCCTCCACCTACTCTTCATTCATGGAGAGAGCCATCAGAACATGCCTAAACTTCCAACATACATTTTCTGAGAAAGAACCACCTACACTTGTGTTGAGGTCAAGATATTCCATTCCAACCACATAAATCTCGATCTCTAGCCTTCCCCAAGTTGCTTTCCACTCAAATCATCTTTCTACCAAATCCAATCCTATGAGAGAGAGTTGAGTGTTGGGGAGACTATCATTTGAAGCACAAGAGCAAGGAGTTCATCATCAACACACCATCTATTACCTTTTGGAGAGTGGTGTCTCCTAGATTGGTTAGGTGTCACTTGGGAGCCTCCGTCGAGATTGTGGAGTTGAACCAAGGAGTTTGTACGGGCAAGGAATTCGCCTACTTCGTGAAGATCTACCCTAATGAGGCAAGTCCTTCGTGGACGATGGCCATGGTGGGATAGACAAGGTTGCTTCTTCGTGGGTGGAGCCCTCCGTGGACTCGCGCAACCGTTACCCTTCGTGGGTTGAAGTCTCCATCAACGTGGATGTACGATAGCACCACCTATCGGAACCACGCCAAGAATCTCTGTGTCTCCAATTGCGTTTGCACACTCCAATCCCATCCCTTTACACTCTTGCAACTTGCATGATTTACTTTCTGCTGCTCATATTCTCTTATCATGCTTGCTTGATATGTATTGTGAATGTGTGAACTTGTGCTAAAACTCCACTTCAACTTAAAGATTTTAAAAACTACAACTTTTCTTACTAAGAGTCTATTCACCCCCCTCTAGACACCTCTTCTCGATCCTTTCAATTGGTATCAGAGCATTGGTCTCCATTGCTTTGGTTTAAACATCTTTGGAGGAAGATGGATGAGTCTACGTTGGGGAGTCTTAGACATAGAGTGCCTATACTTGATGGAGAGTACTTTCATGAGTGGAAAATGAGATCCTTGAGATTTTCAATGAATATCATTTGAACAAGTACATTACTAGACCTTGTGCACCTCATGCTGATCTTTTGCATCCCACCCTTGATGAGTCTATTGACATGATCCGTAATCTTAGAACTGTCAATTTAATCACTAAAGGTTTGCCTAGAAACTTGCTTGATATCTTATCTACTCTTGATTATGCCTACACCATATGGAGATTCCTTGAGGAACGATTTCCAAACTATTCCTTGAAAAACTTAGATGAGATCCTTCATAAGTCTATTGCCTTGAGTAAGATGAGTTCCAATGATCCCAAATTTGGTGATTGTTTATTTGAGCTTACAAATCTTACGAGTGCCAAAGGAGATGTTGGAATCATTAGCAATATCATCTCCGAAGTCATTAGAATTCATAGAGATGAACATTGTTACGGTCATACTTCTAATGAATCACTCTCTCTAGGAATTGATCCACCACATGATGATGTTGAACATGGATACTATGATGAGGATGATGATAGTGACTATGATCTTGATGATGCAATGAGACACTTTGGTCTTATGGCTAATCTTCGCGGCTACATGGCTGGAGGAAAGGAATGGGTTCTTGATAGTGGGTGTACCGATCATATGACCGGAGACAAAGATATGTTTCGTGAGCTTGCTGAAAACGATGACCCTCGAAAGTATGTCACTTTTGGTGATAACTCAAAGGGTAAGGTGGTTGGCCTTGGTAAGGTGGCCATCTCACATGATAGTGTTGGGGAACGTTGCAGAAAATTAAAATTTTTCCTACGGTTTCACCAAGATCCATCTATGAGTTCATCTAAGCAACGAGTCTAGGGAGAGAGTTTGCATCTACATACCACTTGTAGATCGCGTGCGGAAGCTTGCAAGGTGATGATGTAGTCGTACTCGACGTGATCCAAATCATCGATGACCAGCGCCGAACGGACGGCACCTCCGCGTTCAACACACGTACGGGACGGGAGACGTCTCCTCCTTCTTGATCCAGCAAGGGGGAAGGAGAGGTTGATGAAGATCCAGCAGCACGACGGCGTGGTGGTGGATGCAGGGCGTCACAGTAGCAGGGCTTCGCCGAGACTACGAGGGAGAGACGTAACGGGGGGAGGTGGAGGCGCCAGGGGCTGGTGTATGAAGTCCCTCCTCTCCCCCACTATATATAGGGGTGCCAGGGGGGGCGCCGGCCCTAGTAGATGAGATCTACTAGGGGGGGGCGGCGGCCTAGGGGAGGTTTCCCTCCCCCCCAAGGCACCTAGGGGTGCCTTCCACCACTAGGACTCCTCCTAGGGGGAAACCCTAGGCGCATGGGCCTATAGGGGCTGGTGCCCTTGGCCCATGATGGCCAAGGCGCACCCCCTACAGCCCATGTGGCCCCCCGGGACAGGTGGCCCCACCCGGTGGACCCCCGGGACCCTTCCGGTGGTCCCGGTACAATACCGATAACCCCGAAACTTGTCCCGATGCCCGAAATAGCACTTCCTATATATAATTCTTTACCTCCGGACCATTCCGGAACTCCTCGTGACGTCCGGGATCTCATCCGGGACTCCGAACAACATTCGGGTTTCTGCATATCCATATCTTCATAACCCTAGCGTCACCGAACCTTAAGTGTGTAGACCCTACGGGTTCGGGAGACATGCAGACATGACCGAGACGCTCTCAGTCAATAACCATCAGCGGGATCTGGATACCCATGATGGCTCCCACATGCTCCTCGATGTTGTCATCGGATGAACCACTATGTCGAGGATTCGATCAAACCCTGTATGCAATTCCCTTTGTCAATCGGTACGTTACTTGCCCGAGACTCGATCGTCGGTATCCCAATACCTTGTTCAGTCTCGTTACCGGCAAGTCACTTTACTCGTACCGTAATGCATGATCCCGTGTCCAACACCTTGGTCACATTGAGCTCAATATGATGATGCATTACCGAGTGGGCCCAGAGATACCTCTCCGTCATACGGAGTGACAAATCCCAGTCTCGATCCGTGTCAACCCAACAGCTACTTTCGGAGATACCTGTAATGCACCTTTATAGTCACCCAGTTACGTTGTGACGTTTGATACACCCAAGGCACTCTTACGGTATCCGGGAGTTACACGATCTCATGGTCGAAGGAAGAGATACTTGACACTTGCAAAGCTCTAGCAAAACGAACTACACGATCTTTTATGCTATGCTTAGGATTGGGTCTTGTCCATCACATCATTCTCCTAATGATGTGATCCCGTTATCAACGACATCCAATGTCCATAGTCAGGAAACCATGACTATCTGTTGATCACAACGAGCTGGTCAACTAGAGGCTTACCAGGGACATAGTGTGGTCTAAGTATTCACACGTGTATTACGATTTCCGGATAATACAGTTATAGCATGAATAAAAGACAATTATCATGAACAATGAAATATAATAATACTTTTATTATTGCCTCTAGGGCATATTTCCAACAGTCTCCCACTTGCACTAGAGTCACCAATCTAGTTACATTGTGATGAATCGAACACCCATAGAGTTCTGGTGTTGATCATGTTTTGCACGCGAGAGAGGTTTAGTCAGCGGATCTGCGACATTCAGATCCGTGTGCACTTTGCAAATCTCTATGTCTCCATCTTGAACATTTTCACGGATGGAGTTGAAACGACGCTTGATGTGCCTGGTCTTCTTGTGAAACCTGGGCTCCTTTGCGAGGGCAATAGCTCCAGTGTTGTCACAGAAGAGTTTGATCGGCCCCGACGCATTGGGTATGACTCCTAGGTCGGTGATGAACTCCTTCACCCAAATCGCTTCATGTGCTGCCTCCGAGGCTGCCATGTACTCCGCTTCACACGTAGATCCCGCCACGACGCTCTGCTTGCAGCTGCACCAGCTTACTGCTCCACCATTCAACATATACACGTATCCGGTTTGTGACTTAGAGTCATCCAGATCTGAGTCGAAGCTAGCGTCGACGTAACCCTTTACGACGAGCTCTTCGTCTCCTCCATAAACGAGAAACATGTCCTTTGTCCTTTTCAGGTACTTCAGGATATTCTTGACCGCTGTCCAGTGTTCCTTGCCGGGATTACTTTGGTATCTTGCTACCAAACTTACGGCAAGGTTTACATCGGGTCTGGTACACAGCATGGCATACATAATAGATCCTATGGCTGAAGCATAGGGGATGACACTCATCTCTTCTTTATCTTTTGCCGTGGTCGGTGACTGAGCTGAGCTCAGTCTCATACCTTGTAACATAGGCAAGAACCCCTTCTTGGACTGATCCATTCTGAATCTCTTCAAAATCTTATCAAGGTATGTGCTTTGTGAAAGACCTATGAGGCGTCTCGATCTATCTCTATAGATCTTGATGCCTAATATATAAGCAGCTTCTCCAAGGTCCTTCATTGAAAAACACTTATTCAAGTAGGCCTTAATGCTGTCCAGAAATTCTATATTATTTCCCATCAGGAGTATGTCATCTACATATAATATGAGAAATGCTACAGAGCTCCCACTCACTTTCTTGTAAACGCAGGCTTCTCCATAAGTCTGCATAAACCCAAACGCTTTGATCATCTCATCAAAGCGAATGTTCCAACTCCGAGATGCTTGCACCAGTCCATAAATGGATCGCTGGAGCTTGCATACTTTGTTAGCGTTCCGAGGATCGACAAAACCTTCCGGCTGCATCATATACAGTTCTTCCTTAAGATGCCCGTTAAGGAATGCTGTTTTGACGTCCATCTGCCATATCTCATAATCATAGTATGCGGCAATTGCTAACATGATTCGGACGGACTTTAGCTTCGCTACGGGAGAGAATGTCTCGTCGTAGTCAATCCCTTGAACCTGTCGATAACCCTTAGCGACAAGTCGAGCTTTATAGATGGTAACATTACCATCCGCGTCCGTCTTCTTCTTAAAGATCCATTTGTTTTCTATCGCTCGCCGATCATCGGGCAAGTCTGTCAAAGTCCATACTTTGTTTTCATACATGGATTCTATCTCGGATTTCATGGCTTCAAGCCATTTGTTGGAATCCGGGCCCGCCATTGCTTCTTCATAGTTCGAAGGTTCATTGTTGTCTAACAACATGATTTCCAGGACAGGGTTGCCGTACCACTCTGGTGCGGAACGTGTCCTTGTGGACCTACGAAGTTCAGCAGTAACTTGATCCGAAGTACCTTGATCATTATCATGGTTTTCCTCTTCAGTTGGTGTGGGCATCACAGGAACGGTTTCCTGTGCTGCGTCACTATCCCGCTCAAGAGGTAGTACTTCATCGAGTTCTACTTTCCTCCCACTTACTTCTTTCGAGAGAAACTCTTTTTCCAGAAAGCATCCGTTCTTGGCAACAAAGATCTTGCCTTCGGATCTTAAGTAGAAGGTATACCCTACAGTTTCCTTAGGGTATCCTATGAATACGCATTTTTCCGACTTGGGTTCGAGCTTTTCAGGTTGAAGTTTCTTGACATAAGCTTCGCATCCCCAAACTTTTAGAAACGACAGCTTAGGTTTCTTTCCAAACCATAATTCATACGGTGTCGTCTCAACGGATTTAGACGGTGCCCTATTTAAAGTGAATGTAGCTGTCTCTAGAGCGTATCCCCAAAATGATAGCGGTAAATCGGTAAGAGACATCATAGACCGCACCATATCCAATAGAGTGCGATTACGACGTTCGGACACACCGTTTCGCTGAGGTGTTCCAGGCGGCGTGAGCTGTGAAACGATTCCACATTTCTTTAAGTG
This sequence comes from Triticum aestivum, assembly GCF_018294505.1. Taxonomy (NCBI): domain Eukaryota; kingdom Viridiplantae; phylum Streptophyta; class Magnoliopsida; order Poales; family Poaceae; genus Triticum; species Triticum aestivum. Next base: position 119,789,342 of record NC_057806.1, read on the forward strand.
TGTACCAAATTCGTGACTTAAGTATTCTCCTCCACGATCTGATCGTAAGAATTTTATCTTTCGGTCACGTTGATTCTCCACCTCATTCTGAAATTCCTTGAACTTTTCAAAGGTCTCAGACTTGTGTTTCATTAAGTAGACATACCCATATCTACTCAAGTCATCTGTGAGAGTGAGAACATAACGATATCCTCCGCGAGCCTCAACGCTCATTGGACCGCACACATCGGTATGTATGATTTCCAACAAGTTGGTTGCTCGCTCCATTGTTCCGGAGAACGGAGTCTTGGTCATTTTGCCCAAGAGGCATGGTTCGCACGTGTCAAACGATTCATAATCAAGAGACTCTAAAAGTCCATCGGCATGGAGCTTCTTCATGCGCTTGACACCAATGTGACCAAGGCGGCAGTGCCACAAGTATGTGGGACTATCGTTATCAACTTTAAATCTTTTGGCATCTACACTATGAACATGTGTAATATTACGCTCGAGATTCATTAAGAATAAACCATTGACCATCGGAGCATGACCATAAAACATATCTCTCATATAAATCGAACAACCATTATTCTCAGACTTAAATGAGTAGCCATCTCGTATTAAACGAGATCCAGATACAATGTTCATGCTCAAACTTGGCACTAAATAACAATTATTAAGGTTCAAAACTAATCCCGTAGGTAAATGTAGAGGCAGCGTGCCGACGGCGATCACATCGACTCTGGAACCATTCCCGACGCGCATCGTCACCTCGTCCTTCGCCAGTCTCCGTTTATTCCGCAGCTCCTGCTGTGAGTTACAAATATGAGCAACGGCACCGGTATCAAATACCCAGGAGTTACTACGAGTACTGGTAAGGTACACATCAATCACATGTATATCAAATATACCTTTGGTGTTGCCGGCCTTCTTATCCGCTAAGTATTTGGGGCAGTTCCGCTTCCAGTGACCCTTCCCCTTGCAATAAAAGCACTCAGTCTCAGGCTTGGGTCCATTCTTTGACTTCTTCCCGGTAACTGGCTTACCAGGCGCGGCAACATCTTTGCCGTCCTTCTTGAAGTTCTTCTTACCCTTGCCCTTCTTGAACTTAGTGGTCTTATTGACCATCAACACTTGATGTTCTTTCTTGATTTCAGCCTCTGCTGACTTCAGCATCGAGAACACTTCAGGAATGGTCTTTTCCATTCCCTGCATGTTGTAGTTCATCACAAAGCTCTTGTAGCTTGGTGGGAGCGACTGGAGGATTCTGTCAATGACCGCCTCATCTGGGAGGTTAATGTTCAGCTGGGTCATACGGTTGTGCAACCCAGACATCTTCAGGATGTGCTCACTGACAGAACTGTTTTCCTCCATCTTACAACTGTAGAACTTGTCGGAGACATCATATCTCTCGACCCGGGCATGAGCTTGAAAAACTAGTTTCAGCTCTTCGAACATCTCATATGCTCCGTGATGCTCAAAACGCTTTTGGAGCCCCGGTTCTAAGCTGTAAAGCATGCCGCACTGAACGAGGGAGTAATCATCAGCGCGAGACTGCCAAGCATTCATAATGTCTTGGTTCTCTGGGACGGGAGCGTCACCTAGCGGTCCTTCTAGGACATATTGTTTCCTGGCAGCTATGAGGATGATCCTCAGGTTCCGGACCCAGTCCGTATAGTTGCTGCCATCATCTTTCAGCTTGGTTTTCTCTAGGAACGCGTTGAAGTTCATGTTGACGTTAGCGTTGGCCATTGATCTACAAGACATATTTGCAAAGGTTTTAGACTAAGTTCATGATAATAAAGTTCTAATCAAATTATGAACTCCCACTTAGATTAGACATCCCTTTAGTCATCTAAGTGTTACACGATCCGAGTCGACTAGCCCGTGTCCGATCATCACGTGAGACGGACTAGTCATCGTCGGTGAACATTTTCATGTTGATCGTATCTTCCATACGACTCGTGTTCGACCTTTCGGTCTCCGTGTTCCGAGGCCATGTCTGCACATGCTAGGCTCGTCAAGTTAACCCTAAGTGTTTTCGCTGTGTAAAACTGTCTTACACCCGTTGTATGTGAACGTAAGAATCCATCACACCCGATCATCACGTGGTGCTTAGAAACGACGAACTGTAGCAACGGTGCACAGTTAGGGGAGAACACTTCTTGAAATTTTATAAGGGATCATCTTATTTACTACCGTCGTCCTAAGTAAACAAGATGCATAATACATAATAAACATCACATGCAATTATATAGTTGTGACATGATATGGCCAATATCATATAGCTCCATTGATCTTCATCTTCGGGGCTCCATGATCATCTTGTCACCGGCTTGACACCATGATCTCCATCATCATGATCTCCATCATCGTGTCTTCATGAAGTTGTCACGCCAACGACTACTTCTACTTCTATGACTAACGTTTAGCAATAAAGTAAAGTAGTTTACATGACGTTATTCAATGACACGCAGGTCATACAAAAAATAATGACAACTCCTATGGCTCCTGCCGGTTGTCATACTCATCGACATGCAAGTCGTGAATCCTATTACAAAGAACATGATCTCATACATCACAATTCATCATTCATCACAACTTCTGGCCATATCACATCACATGATCAATCGCTGCAAAAACAAGTTAGACGTCCTCTAATTGTTGTTGCATCTTTTACGTGGCTGCAATTGGGTTCTAGCAAGAACGTTTTCTTACCTACGAATCACCACAACGTGATTTTGTCAACTTCTATTTACCCTTCATAAGGGCCCTGTTCATCGATTCCGCTCCAACTAAGGTGGGAGAGACAGACACCCGCCAGCCACCTTATGCAACTTGTGCATGTCAGTCGGTGGAACCGGTCTCACGTAAGTGTACGTGTAAGGTTGGTCCGGGCCGCTTCATCCCACAATACCGTTGAGCAAGAAAAGACTAGTAGAGGCAAGTAAGATGACAAAATCCACGCCCACAACAAAGTTGTGTTCTACTCGTGCAAAGAGAACTACGCATAGACCTAGCTCATGATGCCACTGTTGGGGAACGTTGCAGAAAATTAAAATTTTTCCTACGGTTTCACCAAGATCCATCTATGAGTTCATCTAAGCAACGAGTCTAGGGAGAGAGTTTGCATCTACATACCACTTGTAGATCGCGTGCGGAAGCTTGCAAGGTGATGATGTAGTCGTACTCGACGTGATCCAAATCACCGATGACCAGCGCCGAACGGACGGCACCTCCGCGTTCAACACACGTACGGGACGGGAGACGTCTCCTCCTTCTTGATCCAGCAAGGGGGAAGGAGAGGTTGATGAAGATCCAGCAGCACGACGGCGTGGTGGTGGATGCAGGGCGTCACAGCAGCAGGGCTTCGCCGAGACTACGAGGGAGAGACGTAACGGGGGGAGGTGGAGGCGCCAGGGGCTGGTGTATGAAGTCCCTCCTCTCCCCCACTATATATAGGGGTGCCAGGGGGGCGCCGGCCCTAGTAGATGAGATCTACTAGGGGGGGGCGGCGGCCTAGGGGAGGTTTCCCTCCCCCCCAAGGCACCTAGGGGTGCCTTCCACCACTAGGACTCCTCCTAGGGGGAAACCCTAGGCGCATGGGCCTATAGGGGCTGGTGCCCTTGGCCCATGATGGCCAAGGCGCACCCCCTACAGCCCATGTGGCCCCCCGGGACAGGTGGCCCCACCCGGTGGACCCCCGGGACCCTTCCGGTGGTCCCGGTACAATACCGATAACCCCGAAACTTGTCCCGATGCCCGAAATAGCACTTCCTATATATAATTCTTTACCTCCGGACCATTCCGGAACTCCTCGTGACGTCCGGGATCTCATCCGGGACTCCGAACAACATTCGGGTTTCTGCATATACATATCTTCATAACCCTAGCGTCACCGAACCTTAAGTGTGTAGACCCTACGGGTTCGGGAGACATGCAGACATGACCGAGACGCTCTCAGTCAATAACCATCAGCGGGATCTGGATACCCATGATGGCTCCCACATGCTCCTCGATGTTGTCATCGGATGAACCACTATGTCGAGGATTCGATCAAACCCTGTATGCAATTCCCTTTGTCAATCGGTACGTTACTTGCCCGAGACTCGATCGTCGGTATCCCAATACCTTGTTCAGTCTCGTTACCGGCAAGTCACTTTACTCGTACCGTAATGCATGATCCCGTGTCCAACACCTTGGTCACATTGAGCTCAATATGATGATGCATTACCGAGTGGGCCCAGAGATACCTCTCCGTCATACGGAGTGACAAATCCCAGTCTCGATCCGTGTCAACCCAACAGCTACTTTCGGAGATACCTGTAATGCACCTTTATAGTCACCCAGTTACGTTGTGACGTTTGATACACCCAAGGCACTCTTACGGTATCCGGGAGTTACACGATCTCATGGTCGAAGGAAGAGATACTTGACACTTGCAAAGCTCTAGCAAAACGAACTACACGATCTTTTATGCTATGCTTAGGATTGGGTCTTGTCCATCACATCATTCTCCTAATGATGTGATCCCGTTATCAACGACATCCAATGTCCATAGTCAGGAAACCATGACTATCTGTTGATCACAACGAGCTGGTCAACTAGAGGCTTACCAGGGACATAGTGTGGTCTAAGTATTCACACGTGTATTACGATTTCCGGATAATACAGTTATAGCATGAATAAAAGACAATTATCATGAACAATGAAATATAATAATACTTTTATTATTGCCTCTAGGGCATATTTCCAACAGATAGCTCCATACAAAATGTTATGTTCGTTGAATCTCTTGGCTACAATTTACTTTCTGTATTTAGACTTGCTGACTTTGGTTTCAATGTCCTATTTACTGAAGTAGATTGCCAAGTGTTTCGTAGAGATAATCATAAAATGGTCTTTACCGGTACACGTAGAGGTGATCTTTACATTGTTGATTTCACTAAAAAGGCTCAACCTAGAACTTGCCTAATTGCTAAATCCTCGAAAGGTCGGTTGTGGCATAGAAGGTTAGGTCATGTGGGCATGCGAAATCTTGATAGAGAAAATTCCTTATTTGACACTATCTTAAAATCTGCTTCCTTATTTGACATTGGGAAAAAATTTCTTCCCTATTTGACACAAGTTCTAAATTTTATTCCCTATATGACATTTCCATTCATTTTGAGCCTAAATGACACCTGAAAAGACTCTTTTGCCCCTCATGTGGTATGTGTGTGGGGGCAATAGCGCACACACGCGACACCAGTGCGAGGGTAGGAGCACACACGCAGCAACACATACACATGCACCAACACACATGCACGCGCACACACACGCAACAACATGCACGCGCATGTGCACACACACACACGCAGCACACACACACACGCAGGAACACACACACACACACGCAACACACACACATACACACACGCAGCAGCAGCACACACACAGGCAGCACATAGGCACGTAACAGCACGCACACACAGACGCGCACACGTACACACGCAGTAGCAAACACACACGCATGACACACATGCACACACACATGCAGCAGCAGCACACATGTGTGTGTGCACCCACACACGCAACAGCACACACACGCGCACACACATACCACATGAGGGGCAAAATCGTCTTTTCAGGTGTCATTTAGGCTCAAAATGGACGGAAGTGTCATATAGGGAATAAAATTTAGGACTAGTGTCAAATAGGGAAGAAATTTTTTTCCAGTGTCAAATAAGGAACCAGATTTTAAGACAGTGTCAAATAAGGAATTTTCTCATCTTGATAAGCTTATTAAAGGTGATCATATCCTTGGAGTAAACGATGTTATATTTGACAAGGATAGACTTTGTAGTGCTTGTCAAGCAGGAAAACAAGTTGGAGGAAGTCACCCCATGAAGAACATTATGACCACGAGAAGACCGCTCGAGCTACTTCCTATGGTTCTCTTTGGTCCCAATGCCTATAAGAGTCTCGGTGGTAACTCATTTGGCCTAGTTATAGTTGATGATTTTTCAAGATTTACGTGGGTGTTCTTTCTTGATGATAAATCGTAGGTCCAAAAGATCTTCAAGAACTTCACCAGGAAGGCCCAAAATCAATTTGAAGTGAAGATCAAGAAGGTTCGTAGCGACAACGGAATGGAGTTCAAGAACACAAATGTGGATACATTTCTTGACGAATAAGGGATTTCACATGAGTTCTCGGCTACGTACACGCCTCAAAAAATGGAGTTGTTGAGAGGAAGAACTGAACTCTTATTGAGATGGCGAGGACGATGCTTGATGAGTACAATACTCCAAAACACTTTTGGGCGGAAGCGGTTGAGACAGCTTGTCATGCAATAAATCGCTTGTATCTTCACAAGCTACTTGGCAAGATGACATATGAGCTCCTCACTGGTAACAAACCCCAAGTTGGATACTTCCGAGTATTTGGCTCAAAGTGTTACATTCTTGATAAGCATCGTCATTCTAAATTTTCTCCTAAATCTCACGAGGGTTTCCTACTTGGTTATGGCTCAAACTCTCACACTTACCGTGTATAAAACAGTTTCACCCGAAAGGTTGAAGAGACGGTAGATGTGAAGTTTGATGAATCTAACGGCTCGCAAGTAGAGCAATTGCCAATTGAGTTAGGGGATAAAGACACTTCGGAAGCAATCCAAGACTTGTCTATTGGAAAGATTCGACCAAAGGAGGTGAAGGAGAGTACCTCGTCCGTCCAAGTGGAGACTTCCACCTCACGACAAGGTGAACCAAGAGTCGACATGCAAGCATCCACAAGTGGGACACTCAAGATGAAGAAAACGAGGAAGTACACCAAGATGAACCTCATGAACCTCCTTCTCCACCACGAAAAGAGAACAACGACGCCAATAATGAAGAAGGCCAAGAAGAAGAACGAGATGATGAAGAAGATGCTCCACCCCGACCCAAACAAAAGCTCCCACGAGTTCAAGCAAGAGTCTCAAGAGATCATCCCGTCGAACAAATTTTCAATGATATTCAAACCGGGAGAATCACTCGCTCTAAAACTCGTTTGGCTAATTTTTGTGAACATTATTCATTCATCTCTAGTATTGAACATATGAAGGTTGAAGAAGCATTGGAAGATCCGGATTGGATAAATGCCATGCATGAAGAGCTACACAACTTTGAGAGAAATCAAGTGTGGACATTGGTCGAGAAGCCCGATAACAACCACAACATCATTGGTACCAAATGGGTGTTTCGCAACAAGCAAGACGAAGATGGTCAAGTCATCCACAACAAAGCTCGTCTAGTCGCCCAAGGCTACACTCAAGTCGAAGGTATGCACTACGGTGAGACATATGCCCCCATTGCTAGACTTGAGTCCATCCACATCTTACTTGCCTATGCTAATCACCATGATATCACTTTATACCAAATGGACATTAAAAATGTTTTTCTAAACGGTGAAATTGAGGAGGAAGTTTATGTTAAACGACCTCCCGGCTTTGTCAATCCTAAGAAACCCGATCATGTTTACAAACTTCACAAAGCTCTTTATGGTCTTAAACAAGCTCCTAGAGCATGGTATAAATGCTTGACCAAGTTCCTTATTGAGAAAGGCTTTGAGATTGAAAAAATAGATTCTACTCTTTTTACTAAAAGGGTTAATGGTGAATTATTTGTATGCCAAATTTATGTTGATGATATCATAGTTGGTTCAACTAACCCTCATTTTAGTGAGAATTTTGGAAAGCTAATGTCGGAGAAGTTTGAGATGTCTATGATGAGTGAACTCAAGTTCTTTGTTGGGTTGCAAATCAAGCAAACTAAGGAAGGCACCTTTGTTTCTCAAGAAAAGTACACCAAGGACTTATTGAAGAAGTTCAACATGCAAGAAAGCAAAGGTATGAAAACTCCCATGCCAACTAGTGGACATCTTGATTTGACCAAGGACGGCAAATCGGTTGACCAAAAGGTTTACCGCTCATGATTGGATCATTGTTATATCTATGTGCCTCTCGTCCTGATATTATGCTAAGTGTGTGCATGTGTGCACGATATCAAGCGGCCCCCAAAGAATGTCATCTTAAGGCTATGAAAAGGATAGTGAGATACTTAATACATACACCAAATTTTGGCATTTGGTATCCTAAGAGGTCCTCTTTTCATCTTGTTGGCTATTCCGATTCAGACTATGCCGAAGGCAAGGTTGATAGAAAGTCCACTTCGGGTACTTGTCAATTTCTTGGTAGATCTCTTGTATCTTGGTTCTCCAAGAAAAAAACTTGGTATCCTTATCCACCGTCGAAGCGGAATACATTGCCACCGATTCGTGGTGTGCTCAATTACTTCGGATGACCCAAACTCTTAAAGATTATGGGATCAATGTGAAACATGTTCCATTGCTTTGTGACAATGAAAGTGCTATTAAGATTGCTCACAACCCCGTGCAAAATTCTCGAACTAAGCATATTGAAGTTCGTCATCATTTCATTCGAGATCATGTTGCTAAAGGGGACATTGATCTTAAGCATGTTTGTACTGATAAGCAATTGGCGGATATATTCACCAAACCGCTTGATGAGAAAGTTTTTTGTTGTTTGAGAGGTGAATTGAACATCATTGATGCTTCAAACTTGGAGTAGGAACTCCATTTGGATACATGCAAGGCATGAGCCTATGACTAATCCTTGATACTTCTCTTATGATGATGATCATATGTCTTGGATATATTTGCACCCTTGCATGTTATCTAACCCTTGTAGGTACTTGGATGGATCTAAATCTATGATATTGCAACTCACTCACATCTTGAGCAATCTCTAAATCACTAAGTCTCTACACAATGGTGGTTGATGACAAGGAAGCATGAAACCCTTAAACATATCCTTTGACAAATTCTATATATCAAATTTCATTTGGTATCAAATTTCATGATTGTCATTTTGGATACACAAGTGCTCTTCCTTGCAAAGCTAACCCATGTAGGTAGATGAACTCAACTCCAAGTGGTGCTCCCAACCATTCTTGCGCTACATCAACGTTGAGCACCCCACGCAAGTTCAACGACATGATCAAGATCAACACCACCACCCAAGGTATGTCATTCCATCTTAGAGAAGCTTTACCTCAAGTCATAGGTCAAGCAACTCAACAAGATGTGAATACATCAAATGCTTAAACGAAAAATGGTAACCCCATTTTGAGCTTAGACGATGGGTATGACTTATGATCAAGTGTTCTCACTTGACTCCTTAGTCAATATACTCTAACATAGGTGACTTTGTCACCGCCCAATTCTAGACGAAGTTCTCTAGTGTTTCCTTGAGTTTTTGCATTTGTCCTTTGCATATTTATCCCCTTTCCTTTTTCAAAAAAAAAACTTCATCTAGATTTTTCTTTTTAGTTCTGCATTTTCTGCATCCAATTCATTGCACATCTTTCAGCCAATCCCTTGCAAATCTTTGTGAGATCTTATTTGCCTAGTGAGCTGAGGTGACAAGTGTTCTCCCTGTGTTGAACTCGGTCATACCGATATGTTGCTTTCGGTCACACCGAACCAATTCGGTACCACCGAATACTACAACTCGGTATCACCGATTTCACTGCAGAGAAGACAATTTGCCATATGTTCCTGTAGTTTCATTCCAGCTCCACTCAATGATTCTTGTCCTCTACCAGCATCACAACCTATATGCTGCTTTGCTCTGTGACTCAAGGACCAAACCTTTTGACTCACACTCAAGAAGATCCCTTCTTGGAAATTGATGTCAAAGGGGGAGAGAGATCACATCAAAGCTTATTCTCTTCAAAGGGGGAGAGAGAATAAAAGGGGGAAGAGAGGTAATCACATCAAAGGCCCCAGTTTCTTGGTGTTCAAGAGGAGAGAAGTCACATGACTTTAAGAGGGGAAAGACAAGACATGTCTATGTCATGTTTATGTTTGTGATATGTTTTTGCTCTGTTTTTGTTTCCCTATGTTCTCCCATTATCCAATACAAGATTCAGGGGGGGAGAAACTTCTAGGGAAGGAAATATTTGAATTCATTGCATATCTTTTACCTTTGGGGACATGTCTACATAGAATAGAGTACTCAGTACTCACTCTCTACATGTCATCCCAATAGTGGTACTCTTGTGGTTTTCTTTTGTTTGCTCTGGCTTGTAGATGTATCTGTGTTATCTAACCTTGTTTACTTAGGTTCATTCCTTCCTAAGCCAACTCAGGACCACAAGGTGAGTATTGCATCACACTCATGTGCATGAGGATTTCTCGCTGATGTACATACTATTTGCGAGAAGGACTCATGAGCATGAAGGTACATTTCCTATATTACATCATTTGCTCTAATGCATATAGCCAAGATACATGTAACACATTGCTTACTCTGTCATGCTTATGCATTCACATGCTCTTATATTCCATATTTACATGATTGCATACATATAGGGGGATCCTATGCATGTTACATGTCTTCCCAAAGCTTTACTTGTTATTCTCTATATCTTTATCTAAAGCTTTGATGTATGTTGTCATCAATTACCAAAAAGGGGGAGATTGAAAGCACAAGTGCTCCCTGGGTGATTTTGGTAATTAATGTCAACATATCTCTTGTTGGACTAATTCTTTCATCTAGTATGCTTCAGATAAGTTCAACAATGGAGTGGCATGGACTAGAGGATGTGGAACCCCTTCTAGATGATAAGGACAAAGGATTGGCTCAAGCTCAAAGCTCAGGACTCTACTTTTTTTTCATTTTAGAGATCCAAGATCACATTGAGTCCATAGGACAGCCAATACTATTAAGAGGGGATGAGGTGTTGCTTAATGGCTTGCTTGCTCAAAGTGCCTAGTTATATGCTCCAAAGCCCTCAACTACTTTCTCATATCCACATATGTCCCAACCCAAAAGTCAAACTCGGCCCCAGCGAAATCTTCTATCCGGCGCCACCGAGTCACTTGACATAGCCACTGCCACAAACCCTAGTCACTTCGGTCTCACAGATAGGGATCTCGGTCTCGCCGAGATGGGATTGCAACCTCTCTGTTTCCCTTCGTAACGTTTCGGTCCAATCGAGATGAGAGATCTGTCCCACCGAGATTGCAATGCAAACTCTCTGTTTCCCCTTCGCAACGTTTCGGTCTAACCGAGATGAGTGAATCGGTCCCACCGAATTTGCCTGACCAACTCTGTTTGTCTATTACCAAAATCGGTCCCACCGAGCTTGTGTAATCGGTCTCACCGAGATTACGTTATGCCCTAACCCTAATGGAATCGGTCCCACTGAGTTGACATGTCGGTCCCACCGAAATACCTAACAGTCACATTATGAACCAAATCGGTCTGACCGAGTTTTATAATTCGGTCCCACCAAGTTTGGAGATTTGTGTGTAACGGTTGATTTTGTGTGGAGGCTATATATACCCCTACACCCACTCTTCATTCGTGGAGAGAGCCATCAGAACATGCCTACACTTCCAACATACATTTTCTGAGAAAGATCCACCTACACTTGTGTTGAGGTCAAGATATTCCATTCCAACCACATAAATCTTGATCTCTAGCCTTCCCCAAGTTGCTTTCCACTCAAATCATCTTTCTACCAAATCCAATCCTATGAGAGAGAGTTGAGTGTTGGGGAGACTATCGTTTGAAGCACAAGAGCAAGGAGTTCATCATCAACACACCATCTATTACCTTTTGGAGAGTGGTGTCTCCTAGATTGGTTAGGTGTCACTTGGGATCCTCTGTCAAGATTGTGGAGTTGAACCAAGGAGTTTGTACGGGCAAGGAGATCGCCTACTTCGTGAAGATCTACCCTAATGAGGCAAGTCCTTCGTGGACGATGGCCATGGTGGGATAGACAAGGTTGCTTCTTCGTGGACCCTTCGTGGGTGGAGCCCTCCGTGGACTCGTGCAATCGTTACCCTTCGTGGGTTGAAGTCTCCATCAACGTGGATGTACGATAGCACCACCTATCGGAACCACGCCAAAAATCTCCGTGTCTCCAATTGTGTTTGCACACTCCAATCCCATCCCTTTACACTCTTGCAACTTGCATGATTTACTTTCCGCTGATCATATACTCTTATTATGCTTGCTTGATATGTATTGTGAATGTTTGAACTTGTGCTAAAACTCCACTTCAACTTAAAGATTTTAAAAACTGTAGCTTTTCTTGCTAAGAGTCTATCCACCCCCCTCTATTCACCTCTTCTCGATCCTTTCAAAAACGTTTGCGCATGGTGGCCTAACGCAAACAGTTTTCAAGAGAATGTCATGTGTGATTGTTCATTGATCCAACATGGTTTATTCCTATAACCGTTTGCAATAGGAAACCCAATTAGTAGGCTAATTGCCCTATTATTAATAATCCATTTATTAATCTAATTGACATTCATATTAAGCACATAGTATATTTCATTTCCATATTAAGGAAGTAGGATTTCATAATTGAAATACATCCGAGTACAACATGATATAACTTCAGCACTCAGCTACCCCATTGCACAACTACACCAGCACCAAGTTTCACATGCAACATCTAGAACCTTTCGAAATTAACATCATAGACGGTACATAGACAGATGCATCTCATCTGGAAAATTGCTAGAGCGGAAGGCGAATATTGAGCCTTCATTCATGTTGAAGGTCTTTGCAGCTTTAGGCCAGTGCCTGTGGATGATTGACCGTCCATCCTTCGTCCTCTTCAGGAACACTTCAATATTGAACCGTGGGTGTTGTATGAAAACCTTCCTCACCCCCTGACCATAGAGGTGGTTTGAGAGGTAATCATTAGTGAAGTGCTTTGGAAAGGCTTGAAAACAAGGATGTGCATAAATATCTTTTCTATATTGGAAATGGGGAAAAGGAATAGAAAAGGCAAGGTATAATAGTTAGTACCATATTGTAGTTAACTGATGTCTTCTTCATTGTGCAGACAAAGATTTTATTTTTCTTTGTCATTAATTTCTTTATCATAACAATCTTTCTGAGTTTCTTGACTTGATTGATATTCATGAACAACTCATTTCCCCATATGCAAAAAGGGTCGAACAGTGGGTCAAAACCTCTGGTAGTAGGACCTACATGTGCAAGACCAAATTGTTAAAAACCTAATTATTAGAATGGTTCCTGCAATTGTGTAATAATGTGCTATTAGATAATGGACCATGCACGTGCTAACCTCGATTGTAAACCTCAGTGCTTCCCATTGTTTCCCTGCAACACATATAAGGTAGTTAGTCATCAGGTTAAGTAAGGGGTTCGCATGCTATCAGTAAAATATGTTGATGAAAAATAAGCACATTGCAGATTCATTAGATTAATTCAAGACACATGGAAAACCCATTTATCCAAACCAAGCCTATTAAGAACTAGGAAATATAGCACTTGTATATGTTTCTCATGTATTAAGTGCAGCCAAATCCAATTTATTCCTCACATGCACACCAATACAAAATTCTACCCACGACAATTAGACATCGCATTGCAGAATTGAACCAAGCAGTTAACTAACACCACAACAAATGAACCAAACATTATCTGAGCACCACATTGCACAATATAACATATTCCTAATAGAAGATCAGACAGTTAACCAAACCAAGCATGCTTAACAACTCGGAAATATAACAATTGTATTTGTTTCTCATGTATTTAGTACAGGCAAATTCGATTTATTTCTCACATGGTATACAATAACAGAATGCACCCACAACAATTGAACATCACATTGCAGAATTGAACCAAGCAGTTAACTAAACACCACAACAAATGAACCAAGCATTAACTGAGGACCACATCACACAATATAACATACTCCTAATAGTAGATCAAATAGTCAACCAAACCAAGCATGCTTAACAACTTGGAAATATAGCAATTGCATTTGTTTCTCATGCATTTAGTACATCCAAATTCGATTTATTTCTCACATGGTATATAAGGGAGTCCTGGATTAGGGGGTCTCCGGACAGCCGGACTATATCCTTTGGCCGGACTGTTGGACTATGAAGATACAAGATTGAAGATTTCGTCCCGTGTCCGGATGGGACTTTCCTTGGCGTGGAAGGCAAGCTTGGCAATACGGATATGTAGATCTCCTCCCTTGTAACCGACTTTGTGTAACCCTAGCCCCCTCCGGTGTCTATATAAACCAAAGGGTTTAGTCCGTAGGATAACATACAACAATCATGCCATAGGCTAGCTTCTAGGGTTTAGCCTCTACGATCTCGTGGTAGATCAACTCTTGTAATACTCATATCATTAAGATCAATCAAGTAGGACGTAGGGTATTACCTCCATCGAGAGGGCCCAAACCTGGGTAAACATCGCGTCCCCTGCCTCATGTTACCATCCGCCTTAGACGCATAGTTCGGGACCCCCTACCCGAGATTCGCCGGTTTTGACACCGACATTGGTGCTTTCATTGAGAGTTCCACTGTGCCATCACCGTAAGGCTTGATGGTTCCTTCGATCATCGGTAACGATGCGGTCCAGGGTGAGGTTTTCCTCCCAGACAGATCTTCGTATTCAGCGGCTTCGCACTTTAGGCCAACTCGCTTGGCCATCTGGAGCAGATCGAGAGCTACGCCCCTGGCCACCAGGTCAGGTTCGGAAACTTGAATTACATTGCCGATATCCGCGGAGACTTGGTCTTTGATGGATTCGAGCCCATGTCAGGTGCGCTGCACAATCACGACGAGCATGATTTAGCTCTACCGTCGGACAGTGTTCGGGAGATCACACCTGCAACTACTCCGGCCCTCAATTCGGAGCAAATTGTGCCATCCGAGGATGGGTGGATATACCTCGCCATGGAGGCCGCACTCTTAGTGGCGATAGAGGCGGATACTGACTTCACCCTTTACGAGAGCCGTGTTGCTGAACCATTGGATTCGTCCTCGGCCACGGGCTCCAAACCACCTGCAGCCGTGCCCATCGAATCCGATTGGGCACCGATCATGGAGTTTACCTCCGCGGATATCTTTCAGCACTCGCCTTTCGACGATGTGCTAAATTCATTAAGGTCTCTCTCCTTGTCAGGAGATCCTTGGCCAAACTATGTCCGGCTAGAATGGGATGCGGACGACGAAGAAATTCGCTCCCCACCCACCACCCACTTAGTAGCCACTGTCGACGATTTAACCGACGTGCTAGACTTCGACTCTGAAGACATCGACAGTATGGACGAAGATGCAGGAGACGAACAGGAACCACCGCCCACAGGGCGCTGGACCGCCACCTCATCATATGATATATATACATGGTGGACACCCCCAAAGAAGGCAATGGCGACGAGACAGTGGGGGATGTCCCCTCCAAGAAGCAACCCAAGCGCCGACGTCAGCGGTGCCGCTCTAAGTCCCGCCATAGCAAAAGTAGTGATACCGGCACAAGAGACAATAACACTCCGGATAGTGCTGAAGACGACAACAATCCCCTCCAACACGATTTAGAGTGGGAGGGTGAACAAGCTAGCCCTCCAGAGCGGGCAACAGATAGAGAATCAGAGGAGGACAATTACATGCCTCTCTCCGAAGACGAGGTGAGCCTCGGCAACGAAGAATTTATCGTGCCTGAGGATCCCGTCGAGCAGGAGCGCTTCAAGCGCCGGCTTATAGCGACAGCAAATAGCTTGAAGAAAAAGCAACAACAGCTTCGAGCTGATCAAGATTTGCTAGCAGACAAATGGACCGAAGTCCTTGCATCCGAGGAATATGAGCTCGAGCGCCCCTCCAAGAGTTACGCAAAGTGCAGGTCGCTACCCCGATTCGAGAAGGAAGCATTGAAACCTACATCACCAGTGTATGATGCGGCTGATCGGCCACCTCGTGGCCAAGACAGAGAGGCGTTTCAGCGTGGAGTTCAGCCTGCACCCCGCCGCCACTCAAACAAAAATACCAAGGCCTGGGGCAACACACGGGACCTGCGAGACGTACTGGAAAGCAGGGCAACACATGCAAGGTCGATATATGGGTCACGGGGGCGCGCGCCAACGCGGGACGATGACCGTCACACCGGATACACTAAAAGTAAATCCGTCCGGGCCGAATACAGCAGACAAGACTCATATGGACTGTGTCGTGATATAGCCCAGCACAGAGGCGCCGCACACCCCCTATGTTTCACTGATGAAGTTATGGATCACGAATTCCCGAAGGGTTTTAAACCCGTAAATATCGAATCGTATGATGCTACAACAGATCACGCTGTATGGATTGAGGATTTCCTCCTCCACATCCACATGGCTCGCGGTGATGATCTGCATGCCATCAAGTACCTCCCATTAAAACTCAAAGGACCAGCTCAACATTGGCTGAATAGCTTGCCAGCAGACTCTGTCGGCAGTTGGGAGGATTTGGAAGACGCATTCCTTGACAACTTCCAGGGCACCTATGTGCGACCATCGGATGCTGATGACTTGAGCCATATAACTCAGCAGCCAGGGGAATCGGCCAGGAAATTCTGGACATGGTTCCTAACTAAGAAAAACCAAATTGTCGACTGTCCGGATGTAGAGGCCTTAGCGGCATTCAAGCATAACATCCGTGATGAGTGGCTCGCCCGGCACCTTGGCCAGGAGAAGCCAAAGTCTACGGCAGCCTTCACGACACTCATGACCCGCTTTTGCGCGGGCGAGGATAGCTGGCTGGCTCACAGCAACAACACATCAAGGAATCTGGGCACTTCGGATACCAAAGATGCTAACGGCAGACCACATCATAACAGACACAAGCGTCGCAACAACGGCAATAACGCTGATGATACGACAGTCAATGCCGGATTCAGAGGCTCTAGATCCGGTCAGCGGAAAAATCCATTCAAAAGAAGTACTCCGGGCCCGTCCAGTTTGGATTGCATACTTGATCGCTCATGTCAAATCCACGACACCCCCGATAAGCCAGCCAATCACACCAATAGAGAATGTTGGGTGTTCAAGCAGGCCGGCAAGTTGAATGCCGAAAACAAAGACAAGGGGCTGCATAGTGATGACGAGGAGGAGCCCCGGCCGCCGAACACGGGAGGACAGAAGAGGTTCCCCCCCACAAGTGAAGACAGTGAACATGATATACGCAACCCACATTCCCAAGAGTGAACTGAAGCGTGCACTAAGGGACGTTTATGCGATAGAGCCCGTCGCCCCAAAGTTCAACCCATGGTCCTCTTGTCTGATCACCTTCGATCGCAGGGACCACCCCACTAGTATCCGTCATGGCGGATCCGCCGCATTGGTCCTAGACCCCATCATCGACGGATTTCACCTCACTCGAGTCCTTATGGATGGCGGCAGCAGCCTGAACCTACTCTATCAGGATACAATATGCAACATGGGTATAGATCCCTCGAGGATCAAACCCACCAAAACCACCTTTAAGGGCATCATCCCAGGTGTAGAGGCCCATTGCACGGGCTCAATCACACTGGAAGTGGTCTTCGGATCTTCGGACAACTTCCAAAGTGAGGAGTTAATCTTCGACATCGTCCCGTTCCGCAGTGGCTATCACGCACTGCTCGGGCGAACAACATTTGCAAAATTCAATGCGGTACCGCATTACGCATACCTCAAGCTCAACATGCCAGGACCTAGGGGGGTCATAACAGTCAATCGAAACACAGAACGCTCGCTCCGCACGGAAGAGCACACTGCGGCCCTCGCAGCAGAAGCACAAAGCAGCCTTTTAAGGCAAACCGCCAGTTGGGCGATACAGCCCCCGGACACCGTCAAGCGAGTCCGGAGTAACCTGCAACATGATTGCCTGGCACATTCAGAGCTCGCCTAGCAATTCGGCCCCCGTCCCAGTCCCAGTCAAGCGACGAAATCTGTGCCGCGCGTACATAATTATGCACTGAAAATACCATGGGCATAGGCGGGGGCACGATCAGGGCACGTCTCGCAATGCGGCTTAACTGCCCTAGGGGCTGCATAACTTTATCATTTTTTCTCTTTCAGGACCTTACTCTCTGGAAGCCCTTTCTGGTAGTATGATTGCCGGACACATTACGGGAAGGAACAACCAAGGAGGCAAGAAGCTAAGACGTATAAGGGAACCCCCAGGTGGTCTCTAATAACAATCGATATACCCGCTTTTTACTACCCATACGCAGCTTGCCCTTGGATAGGACATGTCAAATAGTCCTATTTTTTGCTTATTGCACTACTTCTATCAGTACGCTTCGACGTATTATTTAAATAACAATGCATAGCATTAGTCTATTATTGCATTATCCATCCTCTTTTTTCTTATATGTTCATTTACGACAACTTGCACCCGTACATTCTGGTACGGTCAGTACGCCAGGGGCTTTCGTTTACCCCATAATACGGCATGAGAAGTCCGAACACTTTCGACAGTGCGGCACCCCGAATTTATAGCATTATATGCATCAGCTCCGAATCATGTCTTGGGTCAATAGTTGGGTTTGCCCGGCTCCCATGTTTTGGTACCTTACGTTCCGCTATATCGGCTAAGGTAGCGCTGGGAGAACTACTGCGATTGTGTCCCGGTTCTTCCGGACGAGCACCTCAGTAGAGAATACCGAAAACTGACTGTCATGATAAGGCGAGAGCTGGTCGCTGTTCGAGAGGTCTCAAGTCCTTAAAGACTTTTTCCGCTTCAGGCGAGGAGTCGGCCTTGCCCGACTTAGGCGTATATAGCGCCCCAAATTCGGCCTTCCGAATACTAGGGGCTTTGCCAAAATTTAAAATTGTAGACTTCTATGGCTAAGTGAGAGTGATAAAGCCTTATAGTCCGATTGCCTGGTTCGTTGTGCTGAACACCTCCCTCGAAGGACCCAAAATTGGGATAAAGAGTGCTCAGGTTTATCCCGAACACCCCAGTACTAGTTACATGGGGGCAGAAGCCGACGACTGGCCAACTCTCAGATTTTATAAACGGCCGCACAGAAGGTAATATTTTAAATTCAAAAAGTGTTGCATAGCGCAAATGAACTCGTTTCACATTACAGGATCACATGAGCATGTTCATTCAAAAATTACATCTCTAGCACATTCCTCCGCCACAAGGCGGGAACCCTTCAGGACACTGTCATAATACATTTCGGGGCAGCGATGCTCCTTGCCCTCCGGCGGCCCCTCCTTCACCAGCTTTACGGCGTCCAGCTTCGCCCAGTGCACCTTCGCCCGGGCAAAAGCCCTGCGCGCACCCTCGATGCAGACGGACCGCTTTATGACTTCAAGCCGTGGGCAGGCATCCACAAGCCGCCTCACCAGACCGAAGTAGCTGCTAGGCAGGGGATCGCCAGGCCACATCCGGACTATAAGACCCTTCATGGCCTGTTCGGCCGCCTTGTGAAGCTCGACCAGTTGCTTCAGCTGGTCGCTCAAGGGCATTGGGTGTTAGGTCCCAGTATACTGAGACCAGAACAACTTTTCCGTCGAGCTGCCCTCCTCAGCTCGGTAAAACTCCACGGCATCCAGTACACTGCGGGGAAGATCTGCGAACACTCCTGGAGAGCTCCGAACTCGGGTAAGTAAAAGGAAAGTTTGCTTCACATGCTTGCTTTGCATAATGAATGCCTTACCCGCTTCTATCTTCTTCACCGCATAAATCTCCTGGAGGGCCTTGTGGGCTTCAGCCTTGGCGCTCCGTGCGCTTTCGAGCGCCTTCGCAAGCTCGGACTCTCGTGTCTTAGAGTCAAGCTCCAAGGACTCGTGTTTTTTGGCGAGAGCCTCGAGCTCCTGCTGCACCTCGCCTACCCGGGCTTCTTGCTTTTCCCGCTCAATGCACTCCTTGGCCGCTTTGTCTTCGACCTTGGACAGCGCCTTCTTCAGGGTCACCACCTCGGTCGTGGCCCCTGACAAATTCATGATGATCCTATTACTTTACAATCGAATTTATTTTTAATATATAGACAAGGTATTGCTTACCTTTGCTCTCCTTGAGCTGCCTCTTGGTAAGGCCAAGCTCTTTCTCGGACCGCTCAAGGTCCTGCTTTAGTGCAGCGACCTCCGCAGTACGTGCGGCAGCGGCCAACAGTGAAGCTTGCATATGCACATAGACATATTCCGATTAGACTCCCGAGTCATTATTTGATCCTCTATTCGGCCTTTCTTCGCGAACGCCAAACAGAGCATCAGGGGCTACTATCTATGCAGTAATATTTTCCTATATTGCTTACTTGAAAGCCTGTTAGGTGGCTGGCACAAGCTTCGGTTAGTCCGTTTTTGGTGGACTGAACTTTCTCGATCACCGCACTCATGACAGTGTGGTGCTCTTTGTCGATGGAAGCACCGCGAAGCGCTTCCAGCAAGTTGCC
Organism: Triticum aestivum; assembly: GCF_018294505.1. Lineage (NCBI taxonomy): Eukaryota > Viridiplantae > Streptophyta > Magnoliopsida > Poales > Poaceae > Triticum > Triticum aestivum. The sequence goes on from NC_057806.1 coordinate 119,809,572, forward strand.
CGGTGCCTCTGGATGGGCAGAGGCCACCGGCACGGGCGGCTTGCCCCTCGTAACGAGGGGTCGCCTGCCGAAGTCCGGAACCACCGAAGGTTCCGACGCAGTGTTCGGCTGGGGGCCGAACTTGGAGCCCATGGGAGTCTTGCTCCCTTTGCTCCCAGGGTCCGGAAGGTCGCATCGAGGCGCCCCCAGGACTACCTCCCCTCGGCTCGATGCCTTTTGAGACAACACCTCGACGTTGTCCATAGGGAAAGGGGAGGAGGCGGTCGGAAGTGAATCGCTATTCATATCCGACGAGTCCAAAGAACCGTCCGACAAAGATACGTCGAGACGGGCTCGGGACGGACCGCATAATCGTATTCGGCGTAAGAAGAAGCAGTGCAATAAAACATACCATGAATTACTATGGTATCCGGATACTTACGACTTCGCCAGGGGCTTGTCCCTGGGTAACCACTCGTCGTCGCTGTAGGCGGCCGTCGTGGAGCAGTCCGGAAGGAGGGTCCTTCCCTTCTTGGATCCTTCGGGCTCCCCGGTTGGGGCGGCCTTCCTTTTCTTGTCTCCCCCGACTGGGGTGGGAGAACTTTTCTCTTCCTCCTCCTCGTTTTCGTGGGAGGAGTGCACTTCGGAGTTATCGGATGATGAGTCTGATATAACCTTGTGCTGGAGACCCTTTCGGGTCCCCGTGGCCTTCTTCTTGGCCTTCTTCACTGGCACCTCGTAAGGCGCCGGAACCAGCATCTCCGTTAGGAGAGCATCTGCAGGATCTTCAGGCAGGGGGCTGGGCAATCGATCTGCTCCGCTGTCTCTACCCAGTCCTGTTAATGGCATGGAAGCTTAGATCCCGCACATGATTAAACTGGGGCAAATAAATACCCTGTGAGATATAAAAACTTACCGGGTTGGCATGGCGCTTTGCGCTGAGTCCGCGGTCCTCGGTAAGGGGAGGAGGTACCTCGGCGCCCTTGAACAGCACCTTCCAGACGTCCTTGTGCGTCGTGTCGAAGAGCTCTCGTAGCGTATGGTGCTTGGCCGGGTCGAACTCCCACAAATTGAATACCCGTCGTTGACATGGGAGGATCCGGCGGAAGAGCATGACCTGGACCACGTTGACGAGCTTGATTTTCTTGCTCATCATGTTCTTGATGCAGGTCTGGAGTCCGGTCAGCTCTACCGGGGAACCCCAGGACAGGCCCTTCTCTTTCCAGGAAGTGAGCCGCGTGGGGATTCCGGATCGAAATTCGGGGGCCGCCACCCAGTTGGTGTCACGCGGCTCGGTGATGTAGAACCACCCCGGTTGCCACCCCTTTATGGTCTCCACATAGGAGCCTTCGAGCCAGGTGAAGTTAGGCATTTTGCCCACCATGGCGCCTCCGCACTCTGCTTGCCGGCCGACCACCACCTTCGGTTTAACATTGAAGGTCTTCAGCCACAGGCCGAAGTGGGGCCTGATACGGAGGAAGGCCTCGCACACGACGATAAACATAGAGATGTTGAGGATGAAATTGGGGGCTAGACCATGAAAATCCAGCCCGTAGTAGAACATGAGCCCGCGGACAAACGGGTGAAGGGAAAATCCCTGTCCACGGACAAAGTGGGTAAGGACAACTACCCTCTCATGGGGTTCAGGCGTAGGGATGATCTGCCCCGCATCTGGCAGCCGGTACGCGATGTTCGCGGCCAGATATCTGGATTCCCATAGCTTTCTGATGTTCTCCTCCGTGACGGAGGAGACCATCCACTTGCCTCCCGCTCCGGACATGCTTGGAGTGGTTTGAGGAGAAAGACGCGAACTTGGGTGCTGGAGCTCGAGTGTGCAAGAATGGATAAGCAAGGAGGAAGAAGGCGTGGGTAAAAAGGGTGAATCTTTGTCCCTTTATAAGGGCGGAAGAGGCGATGCGCCTCCCCACTTAGCTGGTAAAATCGCTTATTCCTCGAACGCCGTAATTGACGGCGCGGTTGGTTTACCCATACCCGTATTGATGAGAATCCCATGATAAGGGGGAACGATCTCTGCTTCGACAAGACGTGTCAAGAAAACCGCCTCGCGATATGTGCAGTGCTGGTTGAGAAAAACAGTTCGAATAATGACCGGGCCATGGCATGATGTCATGTTGCTAAACGTGTCAGCAGATTAGATTTGTGGAAATATTATTCTCTCTACGGTGGTATGTGGAACTTGTTTTGCAGAGCCGGACACTATCCTTGTGTTCAAAATCTTCTATGGAGTATTCGGAGGAAGAACCCGCCTTGCAATGCCGAAGACAAATCTGCGCGCCGGACTCATCGTCATTGAAGCCTGGTTCAGGGGCTACTGAGGGAGTCCTGGATTAGGGGGTCTCCGGACAGCCGGACTATATCCTTTGGCCGGACTGTTGGACTATGAAGATACAAGATTGAAGACTTCGTCCCGTGTCCGGATGGGACTTTCCTTGGCGTGGAAGGCAAGCTTGGCAATACGGATATGTAGATCTCCTCCCTTGTAACCGACTCTGTGTAACCCTAGCCCCCTCCAGTGTCTATATAAACCGGAGGGTTTAGTCCGTAGGACAACAACAATCATACCATAGGCTAGCTTCTAGGGTTTAGCCTCTACGATCTCGTGGTAGATCAACTCTTGTAATACTCATATCATTAAGATCAATCAAGCAGGACGTAGGGTATTACCTCCATCAAGAGGGCCCGAACCTGGGTAAACATCATGTCCCCTGCCTCCTGTTACCATCCGCCTTAGACGCACAGTTCGGGACCCCCTACCCGAGATCCGCCGGTTTTGACATCGACAGTATACGATAACAGAATGCACCCACAACAATTGAACATCGCATTGCAGAATTCAACAAACAGTTAACTAAACACCACAACAAATGAACCAAAGTTAACTCAGCACCACATTGCACAATGTATAACATACTAGAAGATCAGACAGTTAACCAAACCAAGCATGCTTGACAACTTGGAAATACAACAATTGTATTTGTTTCTCATGTATTTTGTAAAGAAAAATTCGATTTATTTATCACATGGAAGACAATACAAAATTGTACCCTGAAGAATTGAACATCACATTTGTAGAATTGAACCAAACAGTTAACTGAAGACGACAACTAATTAACCAACAGTTAATAAGTGAGCAGCACATTGCATGGCATATAGAACATATACACTAGAGCAATAGATTGCATGGTAAAAGTAGATAGCACAATTCACTAGAATTTGTTAAGGAAAGGCAGTAGCTAGCAAACTGAACATGGGTCCTTATAGTGAGCTAATAAGACAAGCTACTCCTCATTGTCGGTGATATCGATGACGATTGGCTCCTTGGACATGGAAGAGGGCGAGGCCTCTGCATCATGGGTTCCCTCGTTGTAGTGGTGAGTTGCCAGAGGCGCTTCGGGCACCAACCTGCCGGCTCTCGAGATGAGGTAAGCACACGACGCTGAGAAAACACCTCGTAGTCTTCGTCGAAGGCACCGAGGGTGGCCTCGAGAAAATGCCACGAACTATTGTTTAAAGCAGCCAACCGTGTCGCGGCGTCGGCGCGCGAGGCATCGATGGTGGCCTTGACGGCGAGGTGCTCCTCCAAGATCTGGAGGTCGGCACGAATGTCAGCCACCGGGACCTCATTCGTGCATGCGGCAGTGATTTGCTTCTTCGCTTCCAAATGCTCCTTGAGATCCTGGCTATACTGCATGCACCATGGCTTAGGGTGGCGCTTATTTGGTGGAGGGGTCGTTGATTTGGGTGGAAGGTGTCGCGCCGACGGTCTGGGCATGTGGGATGTGGAAGGAGGAGGAGGATGGGGGTCGGGTGTGGATTACCTTCCTGGATAGACGAGGCCGAGCAGCGTGAAGGAGGGTCGCTGGCGAGGAGGCGACGCTGCAAGCAAGGAGTGAAGGTTTCAACTTGGAAAGGAAGGCGGAAACAGGGGAAATGTGGATTTTGGTAAGGGGGAGGGGGCGGGGAGGTATATATTTTCACGAAAGCCAAAAATTTGAAATCGGTTCGGCGAAAAACTAGCGCGCAAAGTGTCATCAGACACGGTCCTTTATTCAGAACTGTGTATGATATGTGAACATCACAAACAATTCAGATAGCTTAACCCGTGTGTGATGACTTTGAATATCAAAAATTTTGGTTCGAATTTCCCTGGTTACAGTGGTCATCCACGTCATTGCATAATTTGGGTACACAAAGGAGACTACATCACACCCACACTTCTTAACCGAGCAAGTTCAGCAATTAAACAGAGCTAGCTGACCTAAACATTACTCTAACAAATTAAAGACCGACACTCTTAATTAAACAAAACAAAGAGTACTACTACGGCTGGTGCTCATCGATCTCCGCCGCCACCTCCATGTCCAGCTCACGCCCTATGATCTCCTGGGAAGGGGCTCCATGGCATCCATCGCACCATACTCGGCAAGCATCTCGCCATCCGCATCCGCTATATCTTTGGAATAGGTTGCCACGAGCTGGGCGTGGGCGGCCGCGATCTGGGCTTTGGCGGGCTCTGTCGTGGGAAGGTATGCCGCGCAGGAACGGACGGCTGCTCGAACGCTCAGCGATTGCCAACTCTTCGGCCGTGGGTTGCCGACCATTGTCGGAGAAGCTTCTTTCGATTTGTGCATTGACCGCCACGAGCTGGGTGTGGGCGGCCTCCACATGGTCGTGGGCGGCCTCCATCAGGGCTAAGGCCGCCGCTGCGTAACGGACAGCTGTTGTGCCGCTCTTGCCAGTTGCTATCCCCGAGGCAGATGTTGCTGCCCCCGCCTGAGAAGCAACAATGAACGTTTGGGCTGCTTAGGCCACCTGGTCGTAGATTGCAGTCTCACTCACGAAGCTTGTTAGCAGGCGCCTGGCGGCTGCGGCCGCGTGATACGTCTCCAACGTATCTATAATTTTTGATTGCTCCATGCTATATTATCTACTGTTTTGGACTATATTGGGCTTTATTTTCCACTTTTATATTATTTTTGGGACTAACCTATTAACCGGAGGCCCATCCCAGAATTGATGTTTTTTGCCTATTTCAGTGTTTTGAAGAAACAGAATATCAAACGGAGTCCAAACAGAATAAAATCTTCGGGAACGTGATTTTCTCACCGAACGTGATCCATGAGACTTGGACCCTGCTCCAAGGAACAAAAGAGGCAGTCACGAGGGTGGGGGCGCCCCTCCTAGGGCGTGCCCCTGCCTCGTGGGCCCCTCGTTGCTCCTTCGGCGTACTTCTTCCTCCTATATATACACACGTACCCCCAAACGATCAGAACAGGAGCCAAAAACCTAATTCCACCACCGCAACTTTCTGTATCCACGAGATCCCATCTCGGGGCCTGTTCCGGAGCTCCGCCGGAAGAGGGCCGTCATCACGGAGGGCTTCTACATCATCATAGCCTCTCCGATGAAGTGTGAGTAGTTTACCTCAGACCTTCGGGTCCATAGTTAGTAGCTAGATGGCTTCATCTCTCTCTTTGAATCTCAATATAAAGTTCTACCCCTCTCTTGTGGAGATCTATTCGATGTAATCTTCTTTTTGCGGTGTGTTTGTTGAGACCGATGAATTGTGGGTTTATGATCAAGTCTATCTATGAATAATATTTCAATCTTCTCTGAATTCTTATGTATGATTGGTTATCTTTGCAAGTCTCTTCGAATTATCCATTTGGTTTGGCCAACTAGATTGGTAGTTCTTTCCATGGGAGAAGTGCTTAGCTTTGGGTTCGATCTTGCGGTGTCCTTACCCAGTGACAGAAGGGGCAGCAAGGCACGTATTGTATCGTTGCCATCGAGGATAACAAGATGGGGTTTATTTCATATTGCATGAATTTATCTCTCTACATCATGTCATCTTGCTTAAGGCGTTACTCTGTTTTTAACTTAATACTCTAGATGCATGCTGGATAGCGGTCGATGAGTGGAGTAATAGTAGTAGATGCAGAATCGTTTCGATCTACTTGTCACGGACGTGATGCCTATATACATGATCATGCCTAGATATTCTCATAACTATTCTCAATTCTGTCAATTGCTCAACAGTAATTTGTTCACCCACCGTAGAATACTTATGCTCTTGAGAGAAGCCAATAGTGAAACATATGGCCCCCGGGTCTATTCTCATCATATCAATCTCCATCACTTTAATCTTGCTTTGCTTTTTACTTTGCTTTTACTTTTTACTTTGCATCTTTATACCAAAAATACCAAAAATATTATATCTATCAGATCTCACTCTCGTAAGTGACCGTGAAGGGATTGACTACCCCTAACCGTGTTGGTTGCGTGTAGCTATCGCTTTGTGCAGGTACGAGGGACTTGAGCGTGGCCTCCTACTGTATTGATACCTTGGTTCCCAAAAACTAAGGGAAATACTTACGCTACTCTGCTGCATCATCCCTTCCTCTTCGGGGAAAACCAATGCAAGCTCAAGATGTAGCAAGAAGGATTTCTGGCGCCGTTGCCGGGGAGTCTACGCAAAAAGTCAACATACCAAGTACCCATCGCAATCCCTATCTCTCGCATTACATTATTTGCCATTTGCCTCTCGTTTTCCTCTCCCCCCAATTCACCCTTGCCGTTTTATTTTCCCTCTCTCTCCCTATCCTCCCTCTCTATTTGCCTCTTTTTGCCCGCTTGCTTTTTGTTTGCTCGTGTGTTAGATTGCTTGTTTGTCGCGATGGCTCAAGATACTACCAAATTGTGTGACTTCACCAATACCAATAATAATGATTTCCTTAGCACTCCGATTGCTCCTCTTACCGATGCTGAATCTTGTGAAATTAATACTGCTTTGTTGAATCTTGTTATGAAAGATCAATTCGCCGGCCTTCCTAGTGAAGATGCCGCTACTCATCTGAATAGCTTCGTTGATTTATGTGATATGCAAAAGAAAAAAGATGTCAATAATGATGTCGTTAAATTGAAGCTATTTCCTTTTTCCTTAGAGATCGTGCTAAAGCTTGGTTTTCGTCTTTGCCTAAGAATAGTATTGATTCATGGAACAAGTGCAAAGATGCTTTTATCTCTAAGTATTTTCCTCCCGCTAAGATCATCTCTCTTAGAAACGATATTATGAACTTTAAACAACTTGATCATGAACATGTTGCACAAGCTTGGGAGAGAATGAAATTAATGATACGTAATTGCCCTACTCATGGTTTGAATTTGTGGATGATCATACAAAAATTTTATGCCGGATTGAATTTTGCTTCTAGAAATCTTTTAGATTCGGCCGCGGGAGGCACTTTTATGGAAATCACTTTAGGAGATGCTACTAAACTCCTAGATAATATTATGGTTAATTATTCTCAATGGCATACTGAAAGATCTTCTAATAAAAAGTGCATGCGATAGAAGAAATTAATGTGTTGAGTGGAAAGATGGATGAACTTATGAAATTATTTGCTACTAAGAGTGTTTCTTCTGATCCTAATGATATGCCTTTGTCTACTTTGATTGAGAATAACAATGAATCTATGGATGTGAATTTTGTTGGTAGGAATAATTTTGGTAACAACGCTTATAGAGGGAATTTTAATCCTAGGCCATATCCTAGTAATCCTTATAATAATTATGGTAATTCCTACAACAACTCTTATGGAAATTATAATAAGATGCCCTCTAAATTTGAGACTAGTGTTAAAGAGTTTATGAATTCACAAAAGAATTTTAATGCTTTGCTTGAAGAAAAATTGCTTAAAGTTGATGATTTGGCTAGAAACATTGATAGAATTTCTCTTGAGGTTGATTCTTTAAAGCTTAGATCTATTCCTCCTAAGCATGATATCAATGAGTCTCTCAAAGCCATGATAATTTCCATTGATGAGTGCAAGGAAAGAACCGCTAGGATGCGTGCTTCCAAAGATGCCTTTATTAAAGCGTGTTCTTCCAATACCTATGAAAATCAAGATGAAGATCTAAAAGTTATTGATGTGTCTCCTATTAAATCTTTATTTTGCAATATGAATCTTGATGAAACTTAATATGATCTTCCTTTACCTAGAAGGCGTTCTAAAAATTCGGAGTATTTAGATCTTAATGATGAAATTGATGAAAGTGGGATTGAAAGAAATAAAAATCTAGATGTTGCTAAACCCACTATATTGGATTTCAAGGAATTTAATTATGAAAGTTGCTCTTTAATTGATTGTATTTCCTTGTTGCAATCCGTGCTAAATTCTCCACATGCTTATAGTCAAAATAAAGCCTTCACCGAACATATTGTTGATGCCTTGATGCAATCTTATGAAGAAAAACTTGAGTTGAAAGTTTCTATCCCTAGAAAACTCTATGATGAGTGGGAACCAACTATTAAAATTAAAATTAAAGATCATGAGTTTTATGCTTTGTGTGATTTGGGTGCTAGTGTCTCTACTATTCCCAAGACTTTGTGTGATTTGCTAGATTTCCGTAATTTTGATGATTGCTCTCTAAACTTGCATCTTGCGGATTCCACTATTAAGAAACCTATGGGAAGATTAATGATGTTCTTATTGTTGCAAATAGGAATTATGTGCCCGTAGATTTCATTGTTCTTGATATAGATTGCAATCCTTCTTGCCCTATTATTCTTGGTAGACCTTTCCTTAGAACGGTTGGTGCGATTATTGATATGAAGGAAGGGAATATTAGATTTCAATTTCCATTAAAAAGGGCATGGAACACTTTCCAAGAAAGAAAATAAAATTACCATATGAAACTATCATGAGAGCCACTTATGGATTGCCTACCAAAGATGGCAATACCTAGATCTATCATTGCTTGTTATGCCTAGCTAGGGGCGTTAAACGATAGCGCTTGTTGGGAGGCAACCCAATTTTATTTTTATTCCTTGCTTTTTGCTCCTGTTTAGTAATAAATAAATTATTTAGCCTCTGTTTTGGTTGTGTTTTTTGTGTTTAATTAGTGTTTGTGCCAAGTAGAACCGTTGGGAAGACTTGGGGAAAGTCTTGTTGAACTTGCTGTAAAAAACAGAAACTTTAGCGCTCACGAGAACTGCTGTAATTTTTATTTGAAGAGTTCTATTTAGTTAATTCTTTTTGAAGATGATTAATAGATAAATTCCTCACGTCCAGCAATTTATTTTAGAATTTTTGGGGTTCCAGATCTTGCGCTAGCTACAGATTACTACAGACTGTTCTGTTTTTGACAGATTCTGTTTTTCGTGTGTTGTTTGCTTATTTTGATGAATCTATGGTTAGTAAAATAGTTTATAATCCATAGAGAAGTTGGAATACAGTAGGTTTAACACCAATATAAATAAATAATGAGTTCATTACAGTACCTTGAAGTGTTCTTTTGTTTTCTTTCGCTAACGGAGCTCACGAGTTTTCTATTTTGAGTTTTGTGTTGTGAAGTTTTCAAGTTTTGGGTGAATTCTTTTGATGGATCATGGAACAAGGAGTGGAAAGAGCCTAAGCTTGGGGATGCCCATGGCACCTCCAAGATAATCCAAGGACACCAAAAATTCAAAGCTTGGGGATGCCCCGGAAGGCATCCCCTCTTTCGTCCACTTTCATCGGTAATTTACTTGGAGCTATATTTTTATTCACCAACATGATATGTGTTTTTCTTGGAGCGTCTTGTATTATTTGTGTCTTTGTGTCTTAGTATTCCGCAATCATCCTTGCTTTACACACCTTTTGAGAGAGCCATACATGAATTAAAATTTGATAGAATACTCTATGTGCTTCACTGATATCTTTTGAGCTAGATAATTTTGCTCTATGTGCTTCACTTATATCTTTTTGAGCTAAGTAGTTTTGCTCTATGTGCTTCACTTATATATTTTTGAGCTAAGTAGTTTTGCTCTATGTGCTTCACTTATATCTTTTGAGCTAGATAATTTTGCTCTATGTGCTTCACTTAGATCTTTTAGAGCACGGTGGCGGATTTGTTTTAAAGAAACTATTGATCTCTCATGCTTCACTTAAATTATTTTGAGAGTCTCTTAATAGCATGGTAATTTGCTTAATAATAATATGCTTGGTATTCAAGATTTGTGAAACTTTCTTTTGAGTGTGTTGAATACTAAGAAAAGATTGAAGCATGATAATTGTTTTGAGATATGGAGGTGATAATATTAAAGTCATCCTAGTTGAGTAGTTGTGAATTTAAAGAATACTTGTGTTAAAGTTTGTGATTCCCGTAGCATGCACGTATGGTGAACCGTTATGTAACGAAGTCGGAGCATGATTTATTTATTGATTGTCTTCCTTATGAGTGGCGGTCGGGGACGAGCGATGGTCTTTTCCTACCAATCTATCCCCTAGGAGCATGCGCGTAATACTTTGCTTTGATAACTTCTAGATTTTTGCAATAAGTATATGAGTTCTTTATGACTAATGTTGAGTCCATGGATTATACGCACTCTCACCCTTCCACCTTTGCTAGCCTCTCTAATACCGCGCACCTTTCGTCGGTATCATACACCTACCATATACCTTCCTCAAAACAGCCACCATACCTACCTATTATGGCATTTCCATAGCCATTCCGAGATATATTGCCATGCAACTTTCCACCATCTAGTTCATCATGACACATTCATCATTTTCATATTGCTTAGCATGATCATGTAGTTGACATAGTATTTGTGGCAAAGCCATCGTTCATAATTTCTTCATACTTGTCACTCTTGATTCATTGCATATCCCGACACACCGCCGGAGGCATTCATATAGAGTCATACTTTGTTTTAGAATCAAGTTGTAATCATTGAGTTGTAAATAAATAAAAGTGTGATAATCATCATTCAATAGAGCATTGTCCCAAATAAAAAAAATAGAAAGGCCAACGAAAAAAAAGAAGGCCAAAAAAAGGGGCAATGCTACTATCCTTTTTTTCCACACTTGTGCTTCAAAGTAGCACCATGATATAGCGAGTCTCATATATTCTGCTTCAAAGTAGCACCATGTTCTTCATATAGAGAGTCTCATATGTTGTCACTTTCATATACTAGTGGGAATTTTACATTATAGAACTTGGCTTGTATATTCCTATGATGGGCTTCCTCAAAATTGCCCTAGGTCTTCGTGAGCAAGCAAGTTGGATGCACACCCACTAGTTTCTTTTGTTGAGCTTTCATACATTTATAGCTCTAGTGCATCCGTTGCATGGCAATCCCTACTCACTCACATTGATATCTATTGATGGGCATCTCCATAGCCCGTTGATACGCCTAGTTGATGTGAGACTATCTTCCCCTCCTTTTTGTCTTCTCCACAACCACCATTCTATTCCACCTATAGTGCTATATCCATGGCTCACGCTCATGTATTGCGTGAAGATTGAAAAAGTTTTGAAGAAGTTAGAGTATGAAACAATTGCTTGGATTTTCATCAGGGTTGTGCATGATTTAAATACTTTGTGTGGTGAAGATGGAGCATAGCCAGACTATATGATTTTGTAGGGATAACTTTCTTTGGCCATGTTATTTTGAGAAGACATAATTGCCTTGTTAGTATGCTTGAAGTATTTTTTTAATGTCAATGTAAACTTTTGTCTTGAATCTTTCTAATCTGAATATTCATACCACAATTAAGAAGATTTTCATTGAAATTATGCCAAGTAGCACTCCGCATCAAAAATTCTCTTTTTATCATTTACCTACTCAGGACGAGCAGGAATTAAGCTTGGGGATGCCTGATACGTCTCCAACGTATCTATAATTTTTATTGCTCCATGCTATATTATCTACTGTTTTGGACTATATTGGGCTTTATTTTCCACTTTTATATTATTTTTGGGACTAACCTATTAACCGGAGGCCCAGCCTAGAATTGTTGTTTTTTTGCCTATTTCAGTGTTTCGCAGAAACGGAATATCAAATGGAGTCCAAATGGAATAAAATCTTCGGGAACGTGATTTTCTCACCGAACGTGATCCAGGAGACTTGGACCCTGCTCCAAGGAACAAAAGAGGCGGTCACGAGGGTGGGGGGCGCCCCCCCTAGGGCGCGCCCCTTGCCTCGTGGGCCCCTCGTTGCTCCTCCGACGTACTTCTTTCTCCTATATATACACTCATACCCCCAAACGATCAGAACAGGAGCCAAAAACCTAATTCCACCGCCGCAATTTTCTGTATCCACGAGATCCCATCTTGGGGCCTGTTCCGGAGCTCCGCCGAAAGAGGGCCGTCATCACGGAGGGCTTCTACATCATCATAGCCTCTCCGATGAAGTGTGAGTAGTTTACCTCAGACCTTCGGGTCCATAGTTAGTAGCTAGATGGCTTCTTCTCTCTCTTTGAATCTCAATACAAAGTTCTCCCCCTCTCTTGTGGAGATCTATTCGATGTAATCTTCTTTCTGCGGTGTGTTTGTTGAGAGCGATGAATTGTGGGTTTATGATCAAGTCTATCTATGAATAATATTTGAATCTTCTCTGAATTCTTTTATGTATGATTGGTTATCTTTGCAAGTCTCTTCGAATTATCCATTTGGTTTGGCCAACTAGATTGGTAGTTCTTGCCATGGGAGAAGTGCTTAGCTTTGGGTTCGATCTTGCGGTGTCCTTACCCAGTGACAGAAGGGGCAGCAAGGCACGTATTGTATCGTTGCCATCGAGGATAACAAGATGGGGTTTATTTCATATTGCATGAATTTATCTCTCTACATCATGTCATCTTGCTTAAGGTGTTACTCTGTTTTTAACTTAATACTCTAGATGCATGCTGGATAGCGGTCGATGAGTGGAGTAATAGTAGTAGATACAGAATCGTTTCGATCTACTTGTCACAGATGTGATGCCTATATACATGATCATGCCTAGATATTCTCATAACTATGCTCAATTATGTCAATTGCTCAACAGTAATTTGTTCACCCACCGTAGAATACTTATGCTCTTGAGAGAAGCCACTAGTGAAACCTATGGCCCCCAGGTCTATTCTCATCATATCAATCTCCATCACTTTAATCTTGCTTTGCTTTTTTACTTTGCTTTTACTTTTTACTTTGCTTTTACTTTTTACTTTGCATCTTTATACCAAAAATACCAAAAATATTATATCTATCAGATCTCACTCTCGTAAGTGACCGCGAAGGGATTGGCAACCCATAATCGCGTTGGTTGCGAGTAGCTATCGCTTTGTGCAGGTACGAGGGACTTGAGCGTGGCCTCCTACTGGATTGATACCTTGGTTCTCAAAAACTGAGGGAAATACTTACGCTACTCTGCTGCATCATCCCTTCCTCTTCGGGGAAAACCAATGCAAGCTCAAGACGTAGCATCGCGCTCTTGCCAGAATGGCCCGCCGAAGTTGCCCTCACGATGCAGGTCCACATCCCCATCTTTCACCGGCCATGATTGAACAATGAAATGATATTTGGGGAGCGAGCTAGTGTGCTTGACAGGCCGGTTGTGGACTGTAGCCGCCACACCTTCTCGCATAATCCATATGCGTACTATACTCCGATGGTGCTCCAAGATATTTTGTGCTGCATCTCACACGGTTGGTGATAATAAACTGTGTGCGATCTACTTGATTTTTCGTCTTGATTTTAATTACATAATGGGGTCATAGCTGCAATGGATGGTGTTTGAATTTCTAGAACTTTTTTCAGCAGTGAACATGCAACTATAGGTGTGTCGTCAATAAAAATGGAATTATTCAGGGTTCGTTTGGATGTTTTTATACATTAACTTGGTTTTGTAGGCATTTCAGGTGCACAATTCAAATTTAAACTACATGCACATGCTCCGGTGCACCAACATGGGTTGTAAAATCATATATGTGCCCATGGGTTTATGCTAATGTCCCATGCAAGAAATGGGGATGAATTTGGAACACCAGGGCACCATGGCTCTCCGGCAAACATTGAGGTACCTGCTTTTGTAATTCTAGTAAATCCAAAACTCGTCTGAAATTCATGAAACTTGGCATGCTATCATGGAGCGGCATCAACATGCCGTGGTAAAAAAATTGTCCCATTTGGGGCAGGTTTGGGTATAAGCTTCTCACAAACCAGAGATTCTCACAACAATCCTGATGGTTTCAGTATGGAATGTGACACCTTTGGGGATGAAACGATATTCGTTGCCTCTTATTGCTTTCAAAAGTTTTCTAGTGTCAACATAGAACAACATGAGTATTGTGTTAAATTTTGGAATTTTGGGGGGTTCGTTTGGACATTTTTATACATTAACTAGGTTTTCTAGGCATTTTATGTGCATAAGTCAAATTTAAACTACATGCACATGCTCCAGTGCATGTAAATTGGTTGAAAAATCCAATCTGCGTCCTTGGGTGTGTGCTTAGATCCCATGCAAGAAATGGGAATGAATTTCAAACACTAGGGCATTATTGATTGCTGACAAAATGTTGAGATACTTTGTTTCTAGTAAATCCAAAACTTGTCAGAAACTCATGAAACTTGGCATGCTATCATGAAGCGGCATCAACATGCTGTGGTAAATTTTTTGTCCCATTTGGGGCAGGTTTGGGTCTAAGCTTCTCACAAACCAGAGTTTCTCACAACAAGCCTAATGGTTTCGATAGGGAACGTGCCGCCTTTTGGGATAAAACAATATACGTTGCCTCTTATTGCTTTCAAAAATTTTCTAGTGTCAACATAGAACAACATGAGTGTTATGTTAATTTTTGGATTTTTTCGGGGCTTGTTTGAGCATTTTTATACATTAACTAAGTTTTCTACGCATTTTATGTGCATAATTCAAATTTGAACTACATGCACATGCTCCAGTGCATATAAATTGGTTGAAAAATCAAATCTGTGTCCTTGGGTGCATGCTTGGATCCCATGCAAGATATGAGAATGAATTTCAAACACCAGGGCACTGTTGATTGCCGGCAAAATGTTGAGATACTTTGTTTTTTAAATTCTAGTAAATCGAAAACTCGTCTGAAATTCATGAAACTTGGCATGCTATCATGGAGCGGCATCAACATGCCGTGGTAAAATTTTTGTCCCATTTGGGGCAGGTTTGGGTATAAGCTTCTCACAAACCAGAGCTTCTCACAGCAAGCCTGATGGTTCTGGTAGGGAACATGCCACCTTTGGGAACGAAACGGTGTCCGTTGCCTCTTATTGCTTTCAAAAAATTTATAGTGTCAACATAGAAAAACATGAGTGTTTTGTTAAATTTTGGAATTTTTGGGGGTTCGTTTGAACATTTTTATACATTAACTGGGTTTTCTACGCATTTTATGTGCATAATTCAAATTTGAACTACATGCACATGCTCAAGTGCATATAAATTGGTTGAAAAATCAAATCTGTGTCCTTGGGTGCATGGTTAGGTCCCATGTAAGAAATGGGAATAAATTTCAAACACCAGGGCACTGTTGATTGTCGGCAAAACGTTGAGATACTCTGTTTTTAAATTCTAGTAAATCCAAAACTCGTCTGAAATTCATGAAACTTGGCATGCTATCATGGAATGACACCCGACATGCTGTGGTATTTTTCTTGTAAAATTTAAGATAAGGCGCACTCGAAAAACATCCAACAAAGGCATTTAAAAAATAGCTACCACTTTAATATCTCAAACATTTGTATAATTCAAATCATGTTCGTTTTGTTAACCATTCATGTGACGCCATGTGTCTTGGTTTGAATGGCTATAGGAGGTGTCGTGCTGATAGCTGCTTGACTGAATGGGAGGCGTGCGAGCGCAGTCCGATGCGCAGGCTGACCGAGAGGCATGCAAGCTGTCCTCCAATGCGCAAGCTCGCCAGGAAGCGTGCGAGCTATACGCTGCGCAGGCTCACTGGGAAGCGAGCCCTTTGACTTCCATGGCCGCCCGCCTTCCTATCCGTTAATGGCGCCCGAGCCGCTGTTTAATAGGGGCGGCCTTACTGTCCACCTCCCATTCCCCTCCCTCCCGCAGACCTCCACCAACGCCATGGTGCAGAATGATCATCTTCCACTAGTCTTCAAGTTTGGTGAAGTCGACTCTGAGCCGGAGGAGATAGAAAATAAGTAGGAATGGGGCCTCATGGACATGGCCCAGAACGAGCCGGACACGGTAGTTGCTGCCCCCGCTCTTGTCCCAGCTCCTATCCCCGCGCCCCCGCCCGCGCCAGTGACCATACCCATAGCATTGACGGGCTGGTCGCCGGGCACTATCGTAGAGCTGGAAGCCGCGGGCGTCAGCGAGGTCTCTACGGACCCGCGCGAGTTCGTGTACATGCCAGCGCCAGCGCCAGCGCCAGCGCCCGTGCACGCTCCTCCACCCACCGCGGCGCCGGTCCCCATGCGTTTGGCTGCACCCGTGCCCGTGCGCGCGCCCCCCTCAGCGGCATGGGACGCCGCCGACGGCGGCTACCTCTCAGCGGTGCCAGTTGCCGTCCTCCCGCGCCCCACCCATCGATCGCACGATGATAACCCATAGGTATAGGGGATCACAACAATTTTCGAGGGTAGAGTATTCAACCCAAATTTATAGATTTGACACAAGGGGAGCCAAAGAATATTTGAAGGTATTAGCAGCTGAGTTGTCAATTTAACCACACCTGGAGATTAATTATCCGCAACAAAGTGATTAGTAGCAAAGTAGTATGATAGTTTTGATAATAGTAGCAGCAACAACGGTAACGATAATAGTGATAGCAGTAATTTTGTAGCAAGTGTAACAGTGACGATAGCAATAGTAACTTAGCAAGAACAATATAGGATAAATTCATAGGCATTGGATCGGTGACTTGTTGGATGATATTCATCATGAGATAGTTATAACCCAGGGTGATGCGGCACTAGCTCCAGTTCATCAATATAATGTAGGCATGTATTCCGTAAATAGTCATACTTGCTTATGGAAAGAAGTTGCATGACATCTTTTGTCCTACCCTCCCGTGGCAGCGGGGTCCTATTGGAAACTAAGGGATATTAGGCCTCCTTTTAATAGAGAACCGGAACAAAGCATTAACACACGGTGAATACATGAACTCCTCAAACTACGGTCATCACCGGGAGTGATCCCGACTATTGTCACTCCGGGGTTGCCGGATCATAACACGTAGTAGGTGACTAATACTTGCAAGATCGGATCTAGAACATGGATATAATGGTGATAACATAAACAGTTCAGATCTGAAATCATGGCACCCGAGCCCAAAGTGACAAGCATTAAGCATATCAAAGTCATAGCAACATCAATCTAAGAACATAGTGGATACTAGGGATCAAGCCCTAACAAAACTAACTCGATTACATGATGAATCTCATCCAACTCCTCATCGACCAGCGAGCCTACGAAGGAATTACTCACTCCCGGAGGGGAGCATCATGGAATTGGCGACGGAGAAGGGTTGGTGATGACGAAGAACGAAGATCCCCCTCTTCGGAGCCCCAAACGGACTCCAGATCTGGCCTCCCGTTGAAGAACAGGAGGTGACGGTGGCTCCGTCTCGTGGATCGTGATAATTCTTTCTCCCTGATTTTTTCTGGAAAATAGGATTTTATAGCATCGGTTTCAGGGTCTGCGGGGCCACCAGGTGGGGACAACCTACCAGGGCACGCCAGGAGAGGGGAGCGCGCCCTGGTGGGTTGTGCCCACCTAGGTGCCCCTCTCTGGTAGGTCTTGGCTCCAAAAATTCTTATTTATTATATAAAAATTCCTCGCAAAGTTTCGTTCCATTCCAAGAACTTTTATTTCTGCACAAAAACAACACCATGGTAGTTTTGCTGAAAACAACGTCTGTCCGGGGTTAGTTTCATTCAAATCATGCAAATTAGAGTCCAAAACAAGAGGAAAAGCGTTAGGAAAAGTAGATACATTGGAGACGTATCAACTCCCCAAGCTTAAACCTTTGCTTGTCCTCAAGCAATCCAGTTGATAAACTAAAAGTGAAAAAGAAAAACTTTTACGAACTCTTTTGCTCTTGTTTGCATAAATAAGCTTAAACAGACCCAGGTTTTCATCCAACATTATAACTAACCATGCCGACAATAACTCTTAAAGATTATATTAACTCATATCAATGACATAATCAGCTAGCGAGCAATAATAAGACATCTCAAACGGCAACACGTTGTCAAAACAACCATGATATAATATGACAATAGTGGTATCTCGCTAGCCCTTTCTGAGACTGCAAAACATAAATGCAGAGCACCTCCAAAGTCCAAGTAGCGACTAAACATTGTAATTCATGGTAGAAAAGATCCAGTCATGATGGACCCAACATTAGCTACACACAATGCATAAGTCATGACAGCCGTGCTCTCAGGTTCTGGCGCTTGTTTTAGAAGGTGATGACACAACATAAAAGTAAATAGATAGTCCCTTTGCAGAGGGAAGCAGTGATTTGCAGAGGTGCCAGAGCTCAAGTTTTAAAACAAAGGTAAATGATATTTTGAGACATGCACCCCTCTCCTTTACTTCACGACTATCAGTTATCAATATATTCCATGCTAAGCACGCCAGTGGCGGTTCCCAAGCGATAAGAGTGAAGGTTTACTCCCCTTCCACCAACAATCACATTCCACGGCTTGTCCGAAACAACGGGTGCCGTCCAAACCAACAACAGTCCCGGGGGAGTTTTGTTTAATTATTTGCATTTTTGAGTTCGGGATTGGGAATCCCTATTACCGCCCTTTTCTCGTGCGATGGCGAGTGAATAAACATTCGACCTGAGAATAACCCGCTTAGCATGGAAGATACCGACCACCTCCTGTCGTTCCATGAACGATCCAGGCAACCAAAAAGATATTTTTAGAAGTTTTTAGAGGTGGCACATGCAAATTTACTTAGGACGGCAGGGTAATACCGCATATAGGTAGGTATGGTGGACTCATCTGGAAATAACTTTGGGTTCAAGGTTTCTGATGTACAAGCAGAATTCCCACTTAGTACAGGCGAAGGCTAGCAATTAGATTGAGAAGCGGCCAGCTAGAGAGCAACAACGATCATGAACATGCATTATGCATAAGTAACACTGGACACTAGCATGAGTAGATATGATCACCATGAACATAAATATCATAGAGGCTATGTTTGTTTTGATTCAACTACATGCATGAACATGTGCCAAGTCAAGCCACTCGAACATTTAGAGGAGGATACCATATCATCATACTACATCACAATCATTTTAACGCAATGTTGATACCCAAGATAAATCATTATTCACTCCTAGCTACTTATGCATGACATGAGAAACTATAATCTCTAATTGTCATTGCAAACATGTTTAATCATAATGGGCTGAATCATGGATACTAGGTTAAACATATTTACACAAACATAACAAGTCGAGTTCATACCAGTTTCCCTCTGCCACGGCTAGTTCATCAAATGTCATCATTATTGCCTTTCACTGGCACGACCGAATGATGTGAAAATAATAATAGTGCAATAGTGCCATGGACTAAGCTAGAATTTGCAAACATTTTATTCAACAGGACAAGACAAGGTAAAATGGGCTCTTTATTAGTTCAACAATTATTCATATGAGAGTCACTCAACATTTTCATCGTGGTCTTCTCCTCGGTACGACTCGAATAAAAGGAAAGAAATTCAGAGAAATACACTAAAATATTTTTGGAGTTTTTGGTTTTCTTGAACAAGAAAAATAAAAGGGAAAAGCAAAAACAAGAAATACTATTTACACGGGAAAGCTCCCAGTAAGCAAAAGAAGAGCATGGAAAACTTTTTGGGTTTTCTTTTTAATATTATAGCTAAGCATGCATAAAAAGTAAATTAACTACAACTAATTTTTTTGGTTTTCTAAAGTTTTTCAAACACACAAGAAGAAAGCAAGAAAAATAATTCTAAGCATGGATGATACAATGAAAAAGTGTGAACACCGACAAGATGAATAAATGGACATGAATGTAATGTCCGTGAGAACACGTACTCCCCCAAGCTTAGGCTTTTGGCCTAACTTGGTAGTCGATCAGTAGCTTGGATGGTAGTAGGGGTACTGAGGAGCGGGCATCCACTGGTCCCACTGCTGAGGCTCCTCCACTGCCTCTACAGTAGCCTAAGCATTCCGATAGGCGATGATATCTACAGGCATAATCCTATATCCGCCCCTGGCAATAGGATCAAACAAAGCAGGAGCATGTAGTGGAATAATATCACGAGTTTCAATGCTAAAAACCAGGCTATAAGGAATAGGAATGTCAGGAGATTTATCATCAGTAAAATGGTGGTGATCCATGGCAGCACGGTCTATGTAAAACTTGGTCAGAGGGTAATCATGAGGGCGTATCTCAACCTCGAAGTGAGCCGCCAAACGAGTAGCATAAAGCCACCATGAATTTTACCCTTGGATTTATTAAGGTGGAGGCGACGAGCCACAATAGATCCCAAGCTATAAGTGTTGTCGCCCTCTAATGCATGAAGTAAAACAACAAGGTCTGGTGAGCTGAGCGCACCCACCTTCTCCCTAGCAAGCAAGCATTTTGCAATGAGAAGAGCAAAGTAATGAACCGCAGGAAAATGCAAACCAGCGGCAGTGATAGCTGACACCCCTCTCTCATCTCCCACTTCAAAGTGCGATAAAAGGCCTCAAACTCAGCCGACCTAGGCTCGGCTAAGCTCCCATCAGAAGGGATCATGCATATGTTACAAAATTCAGTAAGTGGTATCTAATGGTTTTCAGCATATAAATCAAAACTCACTTCAGGAGGATTATTCCTAGGAAGGAAAGTAAAGCTTTGAACAAAGATGTTTGTGAGGACGGCATTAGTAGCATATTGTGTGAACTCCTGAAGGATTCCGGCCTCTTCGAGGAATGGGGTGTGCGGCCATTCACACGGCCGTACTTCCGCCAACCTCCGAGGATGAAGATCACTATCAGATGACTCCCCAATAACACCCTTGGAGTTCTTCTTAGAGCCAAACTTCCTAAAGATATTCATGGTTTTCCTATGAACAAAATTCTGAAATTTATTAGCCCACAAAATTTTCTCAACAAAACTTCACAAAAATGATACCAACTACTCATAGGGATACATAGAGGCCATAGCAAGCATTCAGACTACTTAGAACACTAAGAATTCAACATGCAACAGTACAAAAAAAAGACACATCCGTGACATTTTGGGCCGAACGAATTTTTTTTCTATCATACATATGACACTTCTATGACGATAATTGTGACAAAACCCGGTATCATCATAGATGTGGTGGGCTTCTACTTCTATGACAAAAAATCATGACAGAAAATGGGCTTTTCGTCCTGGGCGGGCTGGAGACGCAGCTGCATGACATTCTTTGGGCCGTCCATGACGGAAAAAACCGTGGTAGAAGCGAGGGGGAGGAAAATTTCAGGGAGTTCCCAGTTACGGTGGGAGGTCGGGGGCCGAGCGATGCGCGTTTCTCTCGTACATGTATGCGCGCGTGTGTGAGGCATTGGCTCTAACTGAACCCGAGCGAGGCGTTGGGCTCTAACTGAACCCGAGTGATTGCACTGCAGGCTACGCGTTACTGAACCCGAGCGATCGATCGATGGCTGTTAACTGAACTTGATCGAGCGATTCCTTCGCTACTGCTGATAACTGAAGCTGATCGATGAGATGAACAGTGAGCGTTGCGGGGGGGGGGGGGGTTGGATGAACAGTGAGCGGTGGCGTTACCTCTGGATGAACAGGACCCTGTGGTGTGGTGGAGGGCTGGATGAACAGTAGATGGTGAAGGGGTGCCCGTGGAGGGGTGGATGAACAGGACCCCGTGGTGTGGAGGGCTGGATGGACAGTAGACGGTGGAGGGGTGGTTGAACAGAACCCCGTGGTGTGGAGGGCTGGATGAACAGTAGACGGTGGAGGGGTGGTTGAACAGGACCCCGTGGTGTGGAGGGCTGGATGAATAGTAGATGGTGGAGGGGTGGTTGAAAAGTAGCCGGTGGAGTAGCGCGCGGTGGAGGCTGGATGAACAGGAGCCCGTGGATGAACAGTCGCACGTGGAGGCTGGAGGAGGTCGACGGTGGATGAACAGTAGCTCGTGGAGGCTGGAGGGGGTCGACGGTGGAGATGAATAGTATCCCGTGGAGTCCCGTTTTGCGGTACGCCACACCCCTCCCAATGAACAGGACCCCCGTTTCGACCGTAGCGCTCCAACACAAGTCCGTTTCCTCCGTTTTGCGGTACGCTACACCCCTCCTGATCAACAGGACCCCTGTTTCGACCTTAGGAGGTCCGTTTCCTCTGTTTTGCGGTACGCCAGACCCCTCCCGATGAACAGGATCCCGTTTCGAACATGGCCGGTCGAACACAAGGCCGTTTCCTCCGTTCTGCGGTACGCCAGGCCTCGTTTCCATCGCCTGTTCCGTCCAAGCCCTCCCGATGAACACGACGCATTCCGTTGCCTCCCCATGAACACGACGCATTCCGTTGCCTCCCCATGAACACGACGACGACGTTGTTTCTCCGTTCCGACCCAGCCATGTACACGAGCACTCGCCGTACGTATGCGCGAGTAGGCGTTCGAGACCCCGCCCGTATGTACACATATGTGGCCGTATTTTCTTTCTTCCACCCTGGCCGCTGTACGTACGTGTACATGCTACGTGCGCGCCTCTACTATGACACGTGCGCGCCTCTACTATGACACGTGCGCGCCTCTACATTGACCAGTATGTACGTACACGATCGCGACTAGAATGACAACGCTACGTACGCTTCGACCAGGTGGGTCCCGACTATCAGGCACTTCCTTGCCTGCGAAGATGTAGCTGGTGGGTCCCAGCAGTCAGGGGGCGAAATACGGTGGCCCGTCCAGTGGGTCCCCGCTGTCAGGTGGTGGAATAATTATTTTGCACGTAATAAGGAGGCACTTCCTTGCTGCGGCCGTGGACCCAGCTGCCACCCTCTCCACATACAGTCCACGTCCGATGGAAGCCGTTCCTTGACCACGTTGACCACGCCGCGCCGAGAGCACCAGGGCGGTGGACGACGGCGAGGCCTAGGAAGGGGACGATGCGGAGCCGGGGAAGACGCGACAGTGGATGCCCACGCGTAGAGGAGTACGAGGGTTCATTGGTTCGCTGCGGTGTGAGGCTGCCGTCGCCACAGAATAACAGGGGGTGTGGGTGAGTAGAGGGATGGCCTGGCCAGTGGTGGGAGTAGTAGGGGGCGGTGAGGCCTCCGCCGCATCGCAGCCGGCCACGGGAGTCTGGAGCACGAGGCACGACCGGCGCTGGTTTGGGCGGCTGGAGCAAGAAGACCAGAGGTTGAAGAAGCACTACGACCGTTGGATGGACATCGCACGGTCACTGGAGCTAGAATCGTGCATATTGACTAAGTTTACAAAGCCCTCCGTCCTCATCAACTTAGTAGGCCCACAAGTCAACCTCCCACCAAGGTGGGTCCCAGCTAGCAGGGGGTATTCATTTTTTTGAGCGTAATAAGGAGGCACTTCCTTGCGTGCGAAGATATAGCTGGTGGGTCCGAGCTGTCAGCGGCAGTAACGTTTTTTTCGTGAAATACAGAGGCCCTTTCGGTGGGTCCCTGATGTCAGGTGGAGGAATCATTATTTTGCGTGTAATAAGGAGGCATTTCCTTGCGTGCGGCCGTGGACCCAGCTGTCGGCCTCTCCACGTACAATCCACTTCAGATGCATGTCGATCATTGACCATGTTGACCAGGCCACGCCGAGAGCACCAGGGCAGTGGACGACGGCGAGGCCTAGGAAGGGAATGACACGAAGGCAGGGAAGACTCGACAGTTGTTTCCCACGCGGAGGGGAGTACGACTGTACGAGGGTTTACTGGTTCGTCTGCCATCGCCGGATAATAACAGCAGGTGTGGGTGAGTAGAGGGATGGCTAGCCCAGCGATGGGAGTACGGTGGGGCAGTGAGGCCTGCACGGCAGCAGAGCCGACCGCGGGGAGGAGGGAGCAGGCAGTCCCGCCGGCGCCTGTTTGAGCGGCTGGAGCAGGAAGAGCAGAGATTGAAGAAGCACGACGGTCGTTGGATGGCCATCGAACAGTCACTGCTTGTGCGTCAACCCTTTTTTAGGAAAGCCTCAAATCTGTGGAAAACAACATACAACCCATCTGCCATTATTTCTAATAATTTACAGCCCATTTGCTAACTATTAAGGTTTTTTGGAGCCCATATTCTTTTTGTTAGCATTACAGCCCATATTGTGGCCACGGTTAAAAAATTATACGAAATTTTGCATATTTCGGTGCGGTCCGAACTGTTTTTAATCCCGAAATTTCGACTCACATTCAAACTGATTTTAAAAATAAATGTATATCAATATAAAATCCAACAAATTCTCCATGCATAAAAATTAATGTAATTTCAAATCTCGAAATGAAGAAAAGATATTTGAAACTAATTGCCGGTTTGATGTGTTTTAAAAATGTACATCCCATTTCTCATTACTGATGGGCCATTTTCTCAGCCAGCCGAATGAAAGCTCTCCTCGTCTTGAAAGATTTGCAGCCCAACAGGCCTGACAAAGCGACTTACTTGGCAAATCACAAAAAAACTAGGCTGTGGCCGTGGACCCAGTTGTCAGCCTCTCCACGTATAGTACTCTTCCGATGGAATGTCGTTGACCACGTTGACCACGCCGCGCGGAGAGCACCAAGGCGGTGGACGATGGCGAGGCCTAGGAAGGAGACGATGCAGAGCCGGGGAAGACGCGGCAGTGGATGCCCATGCGAAGAGGAGTACAAGGGTTCACTGGTTCGGCTGCGGTGTGAGGCTGTCGTCGCCGCAGGGCCTGGCTAGCGGTGGGAGTAGTAGGGAGCGATGAGGCCTCATCGGCAGCACAGCCGACCACTGGAGGCAGGAGCAGGCGGTCTCCCTGGCGCTGGTTTGGGCGGCTGGTGCAAGAAGAGCAGCGATTGAAGAAGCAGCAGGACCGTTCGATTCAAATCCAACGGTTACTGCTGCTAGAATCGTTTGTTGACTAAGTTGACAAGCCCTGCGTACACGTCAACTTAGTAGGCCCACAGGTCAGCCTCCCAACCGGTGCGCCCCAGATGTCAGTGGGAGGAATCATTTTTTTTCGCGTAATAAGGAGGCAGTTGATTGCGTACGGCCAGGCCAGCGGAGGGAGTAGGGTGGGCCGGGGAAGCCTGCGCGGCATCACAGCGGGCCACAAGAGGAGGGAGCAGGCAGTCCCGCCGGCGCTAGTTTAGGCGGCTGGAGCAGGAAGATCATAGATTGAAGAAGCACGTCGGCCGTTGGATGGACATCCAACACTAACTGCTGCTAGAATCGTGTGTTCACTGACAAAGCCTTGCGTAAACAAGTCAGCCTCGAAATCTATGGCATGTACAGCCCATTTGCTATTATTTCTATAATTTTTACTCATTTTCTAATTCATATGGAATTTATTGCAGCCCGTTTTCCATTTTTAGAATTGCTGGCCATTTTCTGGTCAGTACCAGGGTCAAAAAATTAACTAAATATGTGGGAAATTTTGAAAATTCGCAAATTTTTGCTGGGGAACGAAATATTCTTAATCCAAAAATTAATAGCCATACTAAAACAAATTTAAAAATAAATTAGGACTATGTCATGTTAAATCCAATGAAATACGTACAAGATATCATTGAAGAACAAAAACAAAAAAGAAACTTATATCCCATTTGCTATAATTTTTTTGGAATTTTCAACCCCTTTTGATATTACTCTTAACAGACATTGACCATACTCTTAAGCCAGGCCGGAATGCATCCATCATCGTCTTGAAAGATTTGCAGCCCAGTAATTCGGAGAAATCAAATAGGCCTAGCTTGGGTATTCTTCAAAAAGAAATACCGGGCTACCTATTTTCCCAAAGAACTGGTGCATGAGCATTTAGCTTTATTTATTTATTTACTTATTTATGTTTAGGGGACCATGAGCATGTACCTGGGCCGGATTCATGTGAGAGCCTCCCTTCCAGTTAATTATGGGCTTCTCTATTGGGCCTTCATCAGTGGGCTGCATGTTATCAACAAGTGGAAAATGTGTTCCGAGTTTCAAAAAAATGTGTTCCGTATGATGAATAGTATGCGCTACGTACGGTACGGGGCACTAAAGGATTGAACCATGCAACGACTTCCAAAACATTGTGTTTGTCATTCTAACAACACATTTATGCAACCAACAGACAAAATATATTACTGATTGTACATTGAAAACAGCAGCAGCAGCAACCAGGGCTAGGGGTGCAACAGAAGCAGTAAGCAGGCCAGAAGAGTGAAGACGCAACTCTCTCTTCCAAACCAAACATCAGCCATCATTACAAAAGGGCTACCAAAAAAGAACAAGTGTATGCATCAAACTAAATAAAGATCCTACTACACCAAGTGTACGCATCTAACTAACTGGCTCAGTTAGACGTTACTAATTTTTTTCCGAAACGGAGGCAAAAGAATTGCCTCGTCAATTAATTAAGAAGAAGAGAATTGCCTGGTTAATCTACGGAAAATCGGGCTAAAACCGAAGACGTTACTATTTATTAAGCTGCAGTGGAGTCGCAGATGGAGAGGAGTGGGAAACTTCACTGGTTCGGGTGCGCGGCAGCACAGCCGCGGTGGTTAGAAGGGGAAACATAAATTGGACACGGCATTACTTTTATAAGAGACCTGTGTTTTATACCCCACAGTAGGCATACTAACAAGTTCACACACAAATACAACAGAAAAGGTAAACATTCATATCAAACTCAGGTTCACAGGACACGTTCATATCCATAGCCAACATTCACAATCAACAACTCAAAAGATTCATATATACACAAGCTCAGCATATCTATGCATCCAAATGATTGATAGATCACACGACAATATTCATACATAATTTACAAAAATATTCAGATATACGCATGTTCAGTATGTTTATGCATCCAAATGATTGAGATCACAACCAATATGATCCATGGACGAACTTTAATTACCTAGGGTACAGACTGGTAAACGGTGTTCAATCGGAGGTACTTCTTGCTAAAATTAGTTCTTGTACGAGTAAACTTTCGAGTACATAAGAGGCAACACAGACAATCTGAACTTTGCTTGTAGGTTTATCCTCAAATAGCGGCCTTGTGACCAGGGAGGTTTGAGCAACTTGGCCACTACTTTCATCCAATCAGTTTACTGGGTCATCTTGGTCCTGTATCTCGCCAAAATTCTACATTGAAGACGAGAAAGGAGGCGGTTGAGAACATGAACCACCCAAATTTTTTGTGCAGTTCAACTGAAATGGAGCATCCTTGGCGTGCAGACTGATTAAGTGCCAGATGAATATACGCGTCAACCAACTTGTCTGGAATCTTTAGACTCCATGCCATATAGTTCGCTACCCGATAACCAAAAGGCACAAGTTGGGACCAAAGACTGGACTGCATTTTTCTGGGCTATGCACCAAGCAATATTTTTGGCGTTCACTCTCCTAACACTTGGAGTTTGACAATTGGTTGACGTCGGTTGATACTCGAATGAATATGGGCACTTCTTGTCAACATCGATGCTTGTCTCAGTGAACTTTGGAGTACATAGCAGCAGCATAAGTACCTGTCCATCTGATCATTTTGTGCAGTTCTACTAAAATCACCCGATGTAATGATTTGCTTGCGAGTTCAGGCTCCAAATTACTCCTTTATGAAATCGGCAAACAGTAGCACAATACCAAATTACCAATACATATGACAGGCACAATAATCAGGATAAAGACCAGTACCAACCTGTGTGAGGTAGCATCTCAATTACTATTTCCTTTGACCGGAAGCCGAGATAAGCCAAGTGACTGACATCAAAGGAAGAAAGCATGCGGAGTTTAGCAACTGGCAGGAAAGGACGGAAGCTGTCGAGGCAATGAAGCACCCAAATTTTTGTGCAGTTCCACCAAAATCGAGCATCCCTGTTGGCACATATATTGAGAGAGTGAGATTACTGTAATAGTGGGACTAGTTTATGAAACATACACTAACAAATAGAAGCACCCTCATTATCTTAATGGGTAAAGTTAGCAACATAGTTGTCTTGCTTAAAGAGAGGTATTAGTTTATTTAATCAGTGCCAATTAGCTCAACTCAACACTAAAAGCATTGCCATTTATCATAGGTTGCAAAACTTTAACATGCAAAGATAAAGGAGTTTCTCATGATAGTAGCACGATACAAATAGGGATGACAGCAAACTAATATGGATGAAGGCCTTAGGCCCGTACCAACCTGAGAAAAAAAAGCTTATTCATGTAGTCCCATAAGAGATGATAAAGCACTCACTCGAATCACACAATAGTATATATTTTTGTGCACTTCAAATGTATGGTTGAAATCACTCTTGTTTACCAGTGCTGAGATTATATCGAAAGATTATCAAGAACTTCCAGCAGAGTTAAAGCACTGGCTGGGATACAATTCATTGTATTGTCTTGTGTAGTTCCATTTAATGTATGATTGGTACAACATGATCCCTGTTTGCACAAGTAGGAACAAGGTGAAACCTTCATTAGCTTAGTGAGAAAGGATAGGAAGACATTAGCATATTACTCAACTAGTAGCATCAAATTCATGATGAACAATACGCAAAACATTGCCTCATTGAACCAATGGCAATAAATTGACATGCAAAACAATAGCACTATTATGTCATGACACTAATAATATTCCCTCCCTGCTCCACCACATGATTCACCTCCATAGACAAACATACACACGTACATGATTCAGCATAGGGTCCTACTAAAGATTTGATTAACTCCAACAGGAAAATTAGGCAGTAATAAATTAGTGGTACTTAAATACTCCTAATTAATTAAGTGAGATAGCAGAAGTGGAAGGGCTCCCTGGAGGATCGTCTCACATTTAAGGTAGTCGTTGTCGGAGCCCTTGAATGGCCTCGACTGAGGCCTCTGGCTTCAGCAAGATCGCCTTGGCACTGTTTATTCTTCTTCTTCTTCTTCTTCCTCTTCATGCTCTGTTTCTCTTTATCCTCACCAGTTGGTGAAATCAAGTACATGATTGGCCTTCTAATTCAGAATTGGTTTTGTCAGTGAGGGAGTACAAGTGTACTAGTAAAAACAGCATTATTTTCTCATGGCAGTCGGAAAATAGAGATGAACACATGCATTAAATATCATTCTTACCTAAAGGAAGGTTATGGCGCCAATATGGATGATGAAGATTGGAACACAGATCTCCCTTTGTGCAGTTCCACCAAAATGAACGAACTGTTCCATTCTGACATTCCAGTTAAACAGCACAAAAGTCACTTCTTTTAAGAAGAGTTTTGTGCAGTGCACCAAAAGGTCACAACAACAACCAGGTGAATTGGATATCCCTGTTTGCACAAAAAGGCACAGAGGAAACAGTCAGAGTCTCAAACAATTACAGGCAAAAACATTTGGCTAAACTTGTCATGGCTTATAACAGTGGGTGCACCAGCAGTCCAGCACCATGTACGTAAACAGGGGCATAAAGTGGTGATTCATAGTTTGTTGCCCCGAGAAACAAACATCCAAGAAACATATCTGGGTTGGTCCCATTTTTGTTCACTCTAGCCACCTACTCCTATGTGTGGATAGCAAATCTAGTCCTGGTCATACCACTGTGTACAGCGTTACCCCTATATTTCCCTTTTCGACCAAGAGACCGGTTGGATGACCAGTCTGTACTACTTTCACCCCTTTCCTTCTTGTTTGTACCAAGTCCGATGTACATACTAAATTCCCCCACCCCCATTTTATTTCTTGTTTGAACCAAGTACTCCCTCCGTTCGGAATTACTTGTCATCAAAATGGATGTGTCTAGAACTAAAATACATCTAGATACATCCATTTCAATGACAAGTATTTTTGAACGTAGGGAGTACAAGATTCGACTCCATGAAGTAGCTTTACCTCTAACAATAGAAGAAAAAAAATGATGCACATGCAGCGACATAGCGAGCTGGGGAAGTAGAGCTAAGGCGGTTTCAAACGAAGATATACCTGAAGGTCGTCGGGATGTGGATAGGTGGGCGGCGAGAGGCCGGATCCGCCCACAGGCAACGACAAAGGGATCGGAGGACCTCCCACGCCGGCGCTCGGCTAGAGATAACGGTGCGGCCGGTAGTGGGTCTCCTCCCTCGCTATCGACGACGGCCTAAACGCTGCCCCTCCTCCCCTTCACCGGCGGAGGGGGATACGTCCGGATCTGTAACCAGCGGTGAGGATAGAAAGCCAGTGTTTTTGAAGGGAGAAAGACAGTGTTACTACCCCTATCTTGTTTAAATCTGGAGAGGATGAGAGTGTGTGAATAGAGCAACCCTAGCAAGCAAGCGCGGAGGCTCCGGCCTATATATACGTAGTGAGCAACCCTAGCAAGCAAGCAACCCCTATCTTCGTCAACTCGTACAAGACCGAGAAATTTCATTACTACAACGCCCTCTCCCTCGCGGACTGAGCTCCGGTGCCTTAACTGCACCTGCCTTTGGCTGCATGACAGGAGGGCCAACCACCTGTTTGGCCCACCTGTCATGGACGCAAAGGTAGGAGCAGTAAGTTGAAGCTTTCGCTATCCCTCCCGCACGAGGTGGACGGACATGCAGCAGTGGATTCGATACTGTAGAAGTAGGAGTAATCATTATTGTTTGTCTTCTCGAAGAGGCGAAGAGCCAAGTGCAACCCGAACGTGGCAGTTGCGAACGCTCATGTGGTGCGGTTCCTTGGAGTACTAGCCAGGCTCTTGGATGAGACAAAATTGCTATTGTTTAACAATTAAACTCCATTATCCATTGGTTGATACTCATTTTGCATAGGTCCATGCACTTAGCACCGTTTCCTCCTGGGGTCACCAATGTTTATTTGCTAATTAATAGCATTGCATGCAATGAACTAGCCATTGCAAGTCATTAAAAGCATGCACACCTCTCATCTCTTATTGGTTGATATGTCAAGAAACAAGAAACAAGGTAGAAGTTAATGCACCGCGCCTAAGTGTTTTGGGACTATTTGGTTTTCGTAAGGCTGGTCATAGTGGGGAGTAACTTAGACTAGTGTCATGCATATAACACTAGCCTAAATTACTACCTTCATAATGCAAAGTAACATAATAGTAGTATTTTAGATGGCTTCATTTATTAGCTTGTAGACTTGTCTTATCTTGAAAAGCGTTATGTTACAGTAACATATTATGTTACCACCTCTCATTAATTACTTGCCACATAAGCAAAAAATTCTTGGAGTGCGCTATGTTACTAGCTAAGTTACTCCCACTATGGCTAGCCTAAGATGACTTACACACCTAGACGGAGGGAGTAGTATAGCCCTGTAAACCGGAAAGGAGTATTTGCCTTTCTAGAGATTTCAACAAGTGACTAGACTACACCGTGTGCAGTACTCCCTCCCTTCCGGTTTATAGGGCTCAAATCTCACTCATGAACCAAGGCATTTTCGATTGGAGGAGCGTATCTTGTACTTTACAAAACTACCCTAATTAAACTCATGCATTAATTACGTAGTTCTCTCGTTTTCCTCTCCGCCTTGGTCATGGTGCACAATATTGAGCACTCCTATATGACTAGCTGCTCTATCTACATGCGGGACATTTGAAAGCATCCAGGCCCGCGTCCCATCCACCAAATCACAGCGAGGTGCTACAGTCGAGACTCACCTGTAACCCCGGTGTGGCCGTCATGACCCGTCATATCACAAAACCCACACCTTTACCAGCAGTGGTAAGGTGGCCTCCAAGTTGGACTGGACGAAGCAACCATCATTTCACTGGAACGCTCGTTCAAGCCCTTTCTTCCCTTTCTTGAAGAAAACCTCACTCCAGGCTACTCACTTCTACCATTTTTCTTCTGTACCACCGAAGGAAAGGTGGGCGAATTAGTTATGCTGCTATATTTTCATTCCAAGAATCTTCTTTTTGCGAAGCACCGACCGATTCTCACATCCTATTATTTTTCCCGTTTTCATTGCGATTGTGGTTTCCTTTCGATTGCTTTTTGTTTCAGTTCATTGATAGATCCTGGAGCACTAGGCAAAGAGTTTCTGGTGGACAACCCACTGGAGACAGCAATCTCCAGGAAGCGAGCACCGACCAACGAGTTGACCATGTTGGCGGGCCAACCCATGGAGACAAAGAACTCCAAGAAACAAGGATTGGCCAAAGAGTTGAGGGCGTTGGCGGACGAACTCCTCAAAGGAAGTTGGAGGAACGGCAAGGGCCCCACCGTGCCTACCCCAGGAACTCTGATTGCCACCTATGTGAGGCTCAAGACCGAGTTTGAGGAGATAGTCACCGTTGAGAAGCAGTATTCCCCTGGCAAGGTGATGGCTACCATCGAGGACGAGGAGATGGCCCCCGGAGGGATGAGATCCCCCGGTGAGCAGCACAAGGTAAAAAATAATAGCTTATTACCATAGTTGTGGTTTTTGATTATTTGCAATGTGCTTTCTAATATGTTAGGGTTGTGCAGGTGCCAGTGGACGTCCTTGATGATTCCGATGTCGCGGTCAGTCATGCAGACATCGCCCCAGAAATCGATTCCCATGCCGCTGTCCGTGCTATGGTCATTGCCCGAGAGATCGATGACAAGAAATAGTTGGTCGGGCTAATCCTTCAGGGTAGTTTGCATTGCCCTGTGTTTAATTACCAGAACGATGCATGTTATCAAACCATCTTACGGCTAGTGCACTGTCTTGTGTGGGCAGATCTTGCTACTTTTGTTTGATAGTGAATCATGCGATGAATCATGCGAACCCTCTCCGAGTTATGGAAATAGATGTATCCTTACCAGCTTTTGATGTAATATATGGCATGATTAGATGTAAGTTTGAACTGTTTATCATATTAGCAGGGTTTGTTTGATGATTCTTGCTTTTCTGTTTTCCGAATCTTACCCACCTGAGAATCCTAGTCTCGAAAGTTGTTAGTAGGCTAGCTACTGT
Source organism: Triticum aestivum (assembly GCF_018294505.1). Classification (NCBI taxonomy): domain Eukaryota; kingdom Viridiplantae; phylum Streptophyta; class Magnoliopsida; order Poales; family Poaceae; genus Triticum; species Triticum aestivum. The sequence goes on from NC_057806.1 coordinate 119,842,362, forward strand.
GCGCGCTATAGTACTTGCAAAACACTCACCGAAGAAAAAACGTTGGGGCTGATGAGCTCGTGGTACGCTTATACTTATCCCTCGTCGATCGACCAATAGCCCTAGCTCCTAAAATTGTAGGCTTAGCGATCGATGACCTAGGCGGGCTAGTTTGGCCTAGTGGGTTTCAGTGATATGACGTGCAACACAAAATCATAGCAGTGCAGAGACGTACTCCCTCCATTCCAAAATAGATGACCTAGGCGGGCTAGTTTGCCCTAGTGGGTTTCAGTGATATGATGTGGTACAGTGTCGTCCAGTCTTCGCGTGTGGTAGCAGTATTGCGGGTACAGTAAGTTTTCTTGAAGAAGCAGAATTCAACGAAGTCATGATGGTTCCTTCATCCGAACAACTTACAGTGGGAAAGGTTGGGCCTGCGATACGACCGGGGTAGACCAGGATAATTTTGTGCATGGCAGGTGGACCAGGATGGTCGACGTCCCACATGTCGGCGAATGAAAGTATTCTTTCTGATATAGAGGATGAGCAACGGGTATTCATTGTTTATTTTTGATGAAAGCTATTGTCTCCACTATTACGACGGAGGAGTGTGAAACACAGCAGCCCAGTGAACTTGGCATGTGCACCACTCCCTCCTTCCTCATGTAATGCCCAGGTTACAGCTTTTTCTCGCTTTCTCTCTATCTATTTCCTCTCAAATGTTTTTTACCTTTCTTTTTTTAAGACACAATTGTTTTTATGCCTTTTTTTAGAATTATTTTTTTATACCTAGGAGAACGTGTAGAGACGGGCTCTTGCAGAGCCCACTCCTTGACTTTGTCAATGCCTCTCTCTCCTCCACATAAGGAGTACTACTTGCTATGGATGCATGCGGCGGGCAGCTGGCATCTTGAGGGGCCAGGGCGGTGAGAGCGGGCTTCGGAAGCGGTCCGGACTCTAGCATAATTTTGGTTTTTACAGTATTTCTTTCAACATTGACAGGTAGGCCCGAGTAGATAGATAAAGAACACGAGCTGATGAGGCGCATGCGGACTGTTTGACTGGTCAACCAGACAAATACGGAGCTATACGCTGAGCCAGTGACTGTATAATCACCATATCTCGTATACAATGATCAAAGTTAGCTATCAAGACAAGTTCGATGACCGCCAATGCATTTTACTCGGCAATAAATGACCAGGATTGAAGGGGAATCCAAATTTGCTTCGTCTTCTGTCCTTGAGCTCTTGACAAACCAATGCACTATATGGTTGTCCGGCCACTCCACCCCAAAGCTCTCACCAAGCGTCGTTCATGCCATTGCGCCGCACACTAACCGCTAAGGCAGCGATGGCATCCCGCCACGCCGAGTTCCTCACTGCCCATGACCACACACAAAATGGTAGGGAAGCGATGGCATCCCGTCGTGCCGAGTTCATCGCCGCTTGCGACCTCACGACTATGTGGGAGGAATTTGATGATGTCAAGGCCGAGTGGGCGGTAGAGAAAGAGGCGGCCAAAGCCGCACAGAGGGAGCGGAAAAGTCAGAAAGCACTCAAGAAAAGAGGGGCCCGCCGCCGCAAGAAAGAAAAGGACGCACGCGTTGCTGCGGAGAGGTCGGCGGAGATCCAAGCACGGTGGGGTGTCACCGACAAAGCCGGGAAGGAGAATGACAGCGTCTGGCCAGCATGTGAGAAGCAGTAGTACTAGTAGTTAGTGTGTGTGTGTCTGAGTACGAGCATGTACCCGTACTACTAGTTACTACTGTAGTTTTTAGAGAAAATTACAAGTACATTAGCTTAGACTAAATGGAAAAATTCCTATCCTAAGCATCAAATGGCATCTCTTTCTCTATAGGAATTGAGATGCATCTCATCTCACTTCCTATGATTTTCATATTCCTATCCTATGAACGAAAGGAGGCCTCTGTTGGAGTAACTACTGTAGCTAGCAGTACTGCTGGTACAGTAGTTTTCTTCAAGAAGCGGAATTCAACGAAGTCATGATGGTTCCTTCGTCCAAGCAACTTTAAAGTGGGAAGTGGCCTGTGATTTGATGGCTCATTAGTCATTGTTACTGCGGCGCGATGACCTAGGTGACTCCCTTGGAGTTCTGCGTGCATGGCAAGTGGACCAGGATGGTCGACGTCCCACATGTTGGCGAACAGAAGTATTCTTTCCGATATCGAGGAGCAAGGAAACCGCGTGGTATAGTGTCACTGCTGATTGGTTCGCAAAAAAATAGTATCACTGCTGATTTATAATTTTTTTTTATTTCTGATGAATGCTAGCGTTTCATGCCAAACACAGCACGTGCTGGATGTCCAACACGTCAGCGAAAGGAGTGGGACATGAACAGCATGGTAGAGCCTAGCGTAAAAAACCAGCGTGGTAGAGCGTATCCACTTCTTCCACTTCTCGGTCGGAGACCACACCTACTAGTACTTAGTGGTATGAACGATACAAAGTGCGACCTGGAGACAACGACACATCTAGTTGGAAGGTCTCGGGGCATACACGTAAACAAATATAAAAGTTAATATGTGCCTCCAACTAATATAGGAGTAGTAGAGTACTTAGGCACGTACTCCATAACATCATCGTGCATTGCACGTACAACATTGAGTGGTAGTACATTGTAAAAGACAAATGCCGCCTAAGAGTTCCCTTCTCGACCTACTTTTGGGTGTTGGTAGAGTGTATGGAGGGTGCATGAGTCCACACTAGTTTAGCACAAATACACTAGAAGCATGCATGAAGAGAGCATGCATGAAGAGGGGTGTTGAGTTGAGCATGCATGAAGAGGGAACAACTATGCTGAGACGAGAACGCAACCAAACACACCCTATATGCCACGCATGTTCATACCATTTGTGCCTTTCTACTTCAATTACTGCGCTACATTACTCAGGTTCGTACGTCCACTCCTGGGTACATGTTCGTCTCGTAGTTCCAGTCCCACGTGTTCTTCATATAGATGGAATGATCCTTGCATAACACGTGCACCTTGATGCTAGATGTGTCGCGTGTTGGCAAAAGGATGAACAAAGCTCACGTAAAAAAATAGAGTGGAAGAACATAGATTCCGGACGACCGAGAAGGAGCAAGGAACCTCGTGGTGGAGCGTCTGCACTCATAATATTTAATATTATTCAGCGATATAAAATTAACCAATCATCTCCACAGTGGACTGGAAGAGTACGAAACACGGCAGCCCAGTGTAGTATCATACTAGTACATGGCTAACCCACGCTATCACCATATTTCTTGGCTTCCGTGCGACACCTATCTCTAGTAATCCAGCAGCATGTATCGCTTCTCCCTCCTCGTCTCTATCAAAGTGCGGCGGGCTGGCGTTTCTGCCGTCTATTGAGGTCGGTTAACTATCACATGTTAGCGACATGCCAAGAGCATTCTAAAAAAATTCCTTTCACGTAACGTTTTCAAAAAGAAAAAAATTCTTTCATGTACGAATTTGCCTGTATGCTTTGAGCAACTTGCATGTCCTATATTGCTCCTGTTTGATACTCTAACTTAGCTAGAGGTTAGACTAACTCATGACTAACCCTGAACTAACTGTAGCCAAAGAGGTGTTTGGGTGACAGGGTTAGATTGACAATAAATGCACTTCATGGAGAGAGAAAAGTGATTTTTCAGTGGTCCCAATGAGAACTATCTCCAGTTAGCACCTCTTGGGTGGGATTGTTTTTTTTGGTGGGTTCGGTGCAACTTGCTCCAATTTAAACCCTCATGCTTGGATAGTTTAGGGCTATTTGAGCCCCAACTAGCTCAAACTAACTCTAACCCATGGATCCAAACAGGGCCTATGGCCAGTCTCGACGCGGAGCAGTCGCGTGCACCGGGAAGCGGCGCTCTCTCGGCCGTTGCGCCACTTCAAAGCCGGCGCCAGTGAGAGGTCGCCTCCGCTCTGGCCGGGCATTAATGCGGCACTGACGCTCCAGGGGACGCTGACCGTTTCACGCGGGAAGCGCGCGCTGGCAAGGGTGTATAGGTTTTGAACCGTTTCAGGTGTAGTACTGGTAGTTTGCAAAACTACTCAATTATTGCACTCAGTTTCCTAAGAAATTGTGGTAAAAAACGTTACTCCAGAGCCCGCTTCCCTTCTCCTTCCTCTTCCACCGCCCGCGGGAAGCGACCGGTCAACCCTTATATAGGAGTGCTAGCACAAAAAGATGCATGCATGACCACTAAAATTTCCATATTAAAGCGCCGCTCCGGCAGGAGTATGGCGTATGTTGTTACCTTCAGCCAGCCCATGGCTACCGGGCGACGGCGACCAGAGAAGAGGCGGCAGGAGGGGATTGAATGCAGCTACTGTTCGGGTTCGCCTTCCGGCTTAAATAAATGTGCAACATCACGTGTACCCGCGGGTGCACAAATTGTAACATACGTGTCTGCTTAAGTGGGCGTCACGTAACTGGTGTGTGTGTGAGAGAGATTCTGAGAGACAGAGTGTGTGTGTGCGACTCTACTCTTCGGACATGTACTCAACCTTTTGCATCGGGATATAAGTATAATGGTATTTACTTTAGCTAGTGATTTATGTGGCCATGTTAACGTGGTTGTGTCAAAAAAATGTCACTTCCTGCTCGTGATTTGCGTTATATAATTACAAGAAAGATTCTCGTGCATTGCACGAAACATCAATATGCATTTTTTTTACAGAACACCTGTTGTGATTGACCCATGCAGGAGTAATCCCATGTGTAAAAACTAGTGATATCTCAAGAATTTTATCGGAAAACTGGTATCTCGAGAATGTCATCGAAAAAATGAAAGATGAGAGATAAGGCGAGGAGGAGTGGAGCGTGGTGGTGACTGGTGGTCGGAATGGGCGGAGGCATGGGGATGGACGGCGCCGGCAGGCGGCAGCGGCCACCATGCATGCTAGATTGTTCCAGAGACTTATTCCTTTTTTAATTGCTGAGCAATGAGGTTGCGAGAGATAATGATGTGGAGAGAGGTGCCGGTATCTTTTGTAAAATTATCATAGTTTGCTTTCTATCCTCAGATATAGATCATACGGTCTGTATTACAAGATGGCAGGCACACCATCACCGCCAACCCATTTTTTATAAGGGTACAGATGATAAGTTGGCTGACTACTAAAGTAAAGTGAAATTTGTCCATGTTATGCAAGTAAATAAAGGTGATTGTTTATCATACGGGTAAGATTGGATGAAGGGTGGTAGGAACAAATGCTCCGCCTAGAGCATGTGTGTGTGAGATGGAGTCTTAGTGTGTGTGTGTGAGAGAGAGAGAGAGATGGAGTCTTAGTTTGTGTGTGTGTGAGAGAGAGGGAGAGAGATGGAGTCTTAGTGTGTGTGGGGGGGGGGGGGGTGCGCGTGCGTGCTTGCGTGTGTGTGTGTTTGTGTGTGTGAGAGAGAGAGAGAGATGGAGTCTTAGTGTGTGTGTGTTGGGGGGTGCGTGCGTGTGTGTGTGTGTGTGTGTCGCGGGGTCCTCTGTGGCGGATGTAATTTAAGTGTGCATGGCTTTCATCATAGAGAGGTGATGTGTATGGCAGAGGCCACCAACGATGGGGTGCGAGAGAGAAAATGCCTGTAGAGAGGGAAGAGAAGGTGTGTGCGCGTGAGAGGAGTCGACTTCGAGAGAACGTGTTTGTTCGAGAGACACCGAGGAAGACTACTATATATCGATGGTGCATGTAGGCGGGAATTAAACTAAGGGATGGTCTTATTGGTTTCGGGGATATAGGGGAAGAGTGAGAGGCGGGGGGGGGGGGGGTAGCTAGAAGGAGATTGTTAAGTGTGAGTGTGTGTTTTACCCATCCAGGCGGAAGTTATGTGCACAAAAGAGGAGAACGATTCGATGTGGCGTTAGGATTGAGGGTAATTAACTACGTATGGAGACATAGAGACCTTGAACGTGCATGTGTGAGAGGTATACATGTATACGTGGGATGTGTGTGTGTGCGCGCGCGCATGATCGAGATAAAAGAAAGAAGACATAAGTCATAAGATCAACGACATGGGAGAGACGGATCGGTATGACAATATGCATGCATGTGAGAATGCATGGAAGAAGTCCCGACAATTGAGCATGTGTTTTTGTCTTTAAGAGATAGTGGCGTGGGCTGGAGCATGCATCTATGGCGAGCAGAGGGAGTGAGGCGCAACGATTGTGCAAAAGAGACCAACCTATAAATGCATATGTATGGAGAGACATATATAGTGTGGGTGATAGGAAGCAAGACTCCGTGCGAGAAAGAAATGTTGACGGAGAAACTACAGATAGATACAGAGATGGAGATGCTAGCTAGAGGGACATCCGCTAGTTTGGGTGTTGGAGATGACCGTCGGGTGGTTCAAAGGGTGAAGTTATATATGTGTGTGAGAGGGCACTTGACTGCATGTAGAGAGAAACATATGTAGTGTGCGTGATAGGAATCAAGAGTGAGGGCGAGAAAGAAGGTTGATGGAGAAACAGATAAATAGAAAGATAAAGATGCTAGCTAGTGTGCGTTAGAGATAGGAGTCGAGTGGATCAGAAGGCTGGGTTATGTGTGTGGGTGTGAGAGAGATAGAGAGAGGGTGCGTGTGAGTCACATACAAACAGATATCAGAGAGAAATGAGATCCAGAGAGACGGAGTTTTGTGTCTGCGAGAGAGAAAGATATTTCACAACGAGAGTGATAGCTAGAGAGACATACGAGGGAACGCAAGATATCTCTAGGGAGAGAGGGTGTGTGTGAGCGACATACAAGAGAACAATGGAGAAATATGAGACCCTGGGAGACAGAGTTTGTGTTTGTGTGTGAGAAAGAGATATTGATGAGGAAGAGTCGTAGGTTCTCATATCTAAGGAGCGAAAGACATCTCTGTATGAGGGGTGTGCGAGTGGCACACATGGGAATAGTAGAGAGAAATGAGACCCCGGGAGACAAAGTTTTGTGTTTGTGTGAGAGAAAGAGATTCCACATGGAGAATCATAGTTAGAGACACATAGCAGGGAGCGAGATATACTTAGAGAGAGATAGAGTGATGAAGGTCGAGGGAGAGAGTACCGTCAGTGTGTTACGAAGATAAAAGATCATTGTCGACATACAGGTAGCACGAGAGATACCTGAGAGACGATGAACGCGTATAGGTCCAGAGAGATAGTCCTATATAAGCATGAGTGATAGCTATATGAGACGAATATCTGGATTAAAGGGGATTCAAATATTTAAACTGGAGATCACGACATCGATAATATCATAACGCAAATTGGTGTATCAAACATGCATATTCATTTGAATTTGGGCACACGTGTAATGTTATATAGTTTATCAATATTGGTGATCCATAGATTCTTCAATTACAAACAATGCATGGTTTATATGCAATTAATGTCTAAACGGGATTACACTATATGTTGCGTGTGTGAAACACATTATACATGTTTGAGAAGTAAAAAAACCCGCATGAAACACACATTAATTGGAGACAGTTAGCGAGGAATGCATACATTGGATTTCAACATAAAGTGGTTTCAAATATTTGAAAATCCAAATTGATTGATACAACCTTATGAATCTGAGATCATGCCATTTGTAAACCATATTTATGTATAAATGGTGTTGTGCTTTTGAAAGTATATATAAAAAATGATGTATATAGAATGTAATTCCAATTGAAAATGGATCCCGCCCGAAAAAAATAGAATACAAACGGGATTCGAATTGAGTTGGCACGGTAAACGTGCACTCTGCAAAATTTGAACGAAGCGGGGAAAGTCGCAGTAACCGCCCGGAACCAAAATCTGCGAGATGGAAATCACTGCTGCCTATCCCTGCCACACAAAGCCTATATGCTGGATTTCTATAGGTTTCGATAGGGGTAGGTTTGTAATTTCACCCAAACGTGACGTAACCGCCTCTCACCCGGATTCATACACGGTGGGCGCCAAAACACAGTGTGTCCTCGGCCGAAATCGACTCCCTCCCCGATTCATATTCATACACGGTGGGCGCCAAAAACAAACTCTCGTCGGCAAATATTCGGTGTATGCGAGATTACCGTCCTATCCCCAACCGACTAGTGTTGCTGTGATGTAGTAGAAATTTGAAACGGGGGCTAAGTTTGTAAATTTCCTCGCATTTGAGACAAGCGCGCCCTGAATACATGGTTCCCCCCTTCCTCTCTACCTCCCTTTTCCCCATTCGTACTCCGTGGGCGCCAAAACACCCTCTCCACCCCACCCTCCTCCGTCCGCCGCCGTCCGCCACCCCATCCACCGCCGTCCTCCTCCACCATGCCGGAGCTGATACCCCGACGCCGCCGTCCATTACAAGAGATCGACCTCTCTCATCCACGGCTTCGGACCGGGATCCTTGCATCCCGTCCTCTCGCTTCATCCCCGCCGTCGTCCACCTTGCCGGCGCTGCTCCTACGACCGTCTCGTCCACCGCGCCCCGCCGCCACCGTCTACCCTCCTAGATCTGCTTCCACGCCGCCGACAGCCATCGCTACCGCAGCACCGTCAAATTCTCAGCAGATGCCTACACGGCGCCGCACCAGAGGCGGTACTCTTTCGTATCTGCTCAACTTATTTATCGCAGCAAGAAAATAGATCGCCACTGCTTTACTCTGATTTCTTGTCTTGGTTGCGAAGTTGCCTTTGTCCGGTTTGCACCTTCAGATCCGCCATGGCACGCTCAACACCATACTCGCAATGCTTATGGTTTTCCCCTTTTATATTCCACACTAGTTAAATCACAGTAGACTAAATTTCAAAATTGGGTCAGTCGATTTTTCAGAGCTCGCCGGAGTTCGCCGGTGCGATCGAAGGGGCTCGGGTGGTTGTGGGGCCTCGCCGAACGAAGAAAACTCGACGCGGGTGGGGGTTGGGGGTGGGGGTGGCGGAGGAACACAGGCGGTGGGGGCCGGTGGTCCGGCCGGCGGCCCGTGCGGTGTTCTGTATGGGAAGAATCAGAGACGAGGAAGAAGAAGGGTTAGGAGACGTAGGATCTTCATCCAACCGCCTGAAATGGTCGAGAGACAGCTAGGAGTTGCATTCTTAATGCGCTCTGGTTCATCATGTGTGGGCACTGCGCAACCAACATTTTATTATCCAAAATCTGCTTGCTCTTCTTTACCATGTTCCTCTTCCGTTCTTCTTTAATATGTACTCTCTCCGTTCCTAAATACAAGTCTTTGTATAGATTCCACCATGGACTACATATGGAGCAAAATGAGTGAATCTACACTCTAAAATGTACCTGGATACATCTGTATGTGATCCATAGTGGAAATCTCTACCAAGACTTATATTTTGGAACGGAGGGAGTATGATAGTAGTACAGTATGTTCCTTGTACTGAAGATGAGCAGGGACATTTGCAGTGTAGAGGTCTATACGGTCGGTTGTGATGGACACTTTGAGCCTCTTTGATTCGTAGGATCTTGTAAACATAGGAATAGGATTTGTAGTGGCCTGCCCACTTGAATCCTATAAGAATAGCAAGGAAATGCGGGGAGCTGTGTCGCCTTTGAGAGTTACATTGATATTAACAGTACCGCACCTTCACTTGAAGAGAGCTGGTATCCGAAGCCTTTCTAGCCGTACCGGCAATACTAGCACATATATTCCAGCAAGTTCCACTTTGCTGATTTTACTCTGATGCTTAAGGTTTTCCCGTTATATCTACACTATGATCTGTGTAGCTGCTTTGTGTCGCACTAGCAGCAGTCCACTCTTGAAGCTAAACACTGCAATGACTTACAAAATTGGCACCAAGGCATTGAGTGCCATTCTGGATGCAATGAAACTCATACGCTCCCCACCTGTTGATTCTTGTTCAGAATATGATCCTAATGACTATTCTAACCTCGAGGAGTCAAAGGCAGATGGCCTGTCCTGTTCACCCATCAAGGTGCCTGTTCTAATTTGGCAATGTTTTATTGATTGCGGGTATCTTGCATATGTTGTCTTGCATTTCTTCTACTTTGTTGCACCGCCATCTGCTTAGTTTACTCATCATATATGTCGAGATGCCATGCCCATCCATTATCAATACATATTCCATCTGTCATCATACCATGTTTTTCCACTCAAATGTTGTTCTTGTGCATCAGACATCAAAAAGGAAGAGGGTGATTGCCGAACCTGAAGGAGCACCAGCAAAGTCCTTGAAAAACGTGGTGGTGCCGGAGAAATCAGACAGCACCCCACTTATATTGGTTGTACAACCAGTGACACAAAACGTAGGACCGACTCCAGCAGACTGTACCCATACTTCACTGGCCACACCACTAGCCCCACCACACAGGACCTGCACTCCAGCAAAAGGTATACCGATTTCATTTGCCATAGCACCAGCTGTACCACAGAAAAATCCCACTCCAGCAAAAAGTACAGCAAGTCCACCGGCCGAAGACCTATCCCAACTGCAGAGACGGCCAATTCCTGCAGATTGGAACCCCATTCCATTTATTCCCAGTTTAAAAGACAATGCTTTCAATGTTGTTAGGGACTACGTGCATATATTCCCATCATGGGAAGATTATTGTGAAGACAAACACCATTTTCACATCTTCCTGTCCAACTTACGTGTAAGTGCTATTATTCATGGCTATTATTTTCCTGTTTTCTGCTGATTGAACACATCAATGATTTACATTACATTGTTGTAACTAGGCGAGGGTCAATCTGGATAGTCATGACGAGCAAAGCTTGCTTGTGCTTTTCAAGGAAGCATTGCAGCAGTATCGGTGTTACCTGAGGAAATCACACTTTGATGGCAAGTCTATAAACGAATTTCCGGTGAAGTCTCCTGTGCTAAATTTAGAAGACATTGAATGGAAAAACCTTGTTATGCACTGGTCTCGTTCCCAGGATGAGGTACTGTCTATGAAATCACATGACAATTTGAACTTCTACTTTTCCGCATGTGCCTTACGGATCTTTTTTGCAGGAAATCTGCTCGAAGAAGAATTCCGGTTTGACAAGAACGACAGGATATCGCAAATATGCTGCCCGCTGCTTTGCTCTTGTTAGTACCTGTTGTCCTGTATCACTGTACTTGCATACATACCTGGTTCATTATGTGACAGCAGTATGCATGATAGCTTGCTTATCAATTGTTCGCTCCAAATTATCTGATCTGTATGAATGGTTACATTAGTGTAGAATATATCCAATGCCAATGTTTTTTTAGCTCTGCATTGTTCTTGTAAGTACATGTTGTCCTTTATCAGTGTACTTATAATGACAGGTAGTTGTTCATGTACCATCACTCTGCAGCTTATTTTCCTTTGCCCTCCATTTTCTACACATCAGATCTATATTTACTCTTACCATAAGGTTGGTACTGAAGAAGTTTAGCTGTGCATTGCTCTTGGCTGTACCTTTTGCCTGTATCGCTGCACTTACATTTATAGCTACTTGGTTATGTAGCATCACTCTTCATCTTATCTTAAATATTCTCCATTTTTTCGTATATTATCACATCTATATTTACTCTTAACAAAATGTAGAATAAAGGCAATGCTTTTGAAGAAGATTCTGTGGTAAACTTCTTGAATTGCCCCCCCCCATCAGCATGGACAAGGCCTTTATAGAGCCTGTCTTCACCAATAATGTAAGTTTGTCCATCTCAAGCCTTCAAACTTTGTTGTATATATTTGGTTAGGCATGACTGCAACAGCTGTTTATTTTTGGTGTTTGCATCAAATTGCTTGTTTAAAGTTTATTATATGTAGTTCATAAACAAAAGTTCGTCCTTTCTCAATTTAAGTTTTCAGTTGTACAACCAAGTTCCTTCTTCATACCATGTAAATTAAACTATACAGAGCAAGTGATCTTCTTTTGCACTGCATGTATGCTTCTGTTCTTCATCTGTAATCCAGTGGTGTGGTGAACCTACCCACTACAGCACAATGTCATATTCTGCAATGTCTTAACTATGAAAAATGTCATATCATTCTACTATTATTTAAACCGTCTCTTTATTTGCCAATCTGAAATGGTATAAATTGACAGCACACTAACCATTGATACTTATGAGTTCTTGATCTGTAATCCAGTGGTGTCGTGAAGCTGCCAACTCCTTCACAATGTCATTTCCTGCCATGTCTTGACCTGAACAATACCATATTGTGTTAATGCAAATTTAAACTGTGTCACTTTATTCGTCAGTAAGAAATGTGATGAATTGTCAGCACTGATACTTTTATGTGCAAAACCTGTCATCTGTCTGCTTGTTTATCTTTCAGAGTGAGGAAGATATAAGTGTTGAACAAGCGCAGTCTCATCATCTTGCTCAGCTGCTTGCGCTGCAGCTCCCCAGCAGGGCTAACCTTTCTTGAACTCTATTGAAGTGTTGTCGGTTTTGTATATTATTTTGTCGGCGTGTTTATTTGCACTGGTGGCGATCTTTGATGCCCAGTGTATGTAATCTGCTGTCTGCTTGTGCTTTATTATCATAGTGGCGAACTTTGATGCCCAGTGGATGTAATATGCCGTAATTTCTTTATTGTATAGTATAGGTTTTTTCTTATTCACGATGCTGCAGTTATTTTACTGTATATATATCCTGTCTTCGCAGTAAACCGGCCAAACCGTAAAATTACGGTACATAATCGGGCCGTCATGCAATCACGATGTAGGTTGGGCCTGAAACGTGCCGATCAGCTCACGGGCCGGCAGCAGCCCGAAATGAACCCCGGCCCATGATTGTGCGAATCAAATCACGGGCTTTTAACAGGCCAAAATTGTCTCGGTCCTTGTTTGGCCCAATCAGATATCGGCTGCGAGCAGGCCGGATGCAAACCGGGCCGTAGTTAGGCCCAACTATATGACGGGCTTTTAACAGGCCGAAATTAATATAGGGCCGAAATGTTAAACGGGCCCTTAACAGGCCAAAACTAATATCAGGCCGAATTACTAAGTGGGCCTTTAGCAAGTGGGCCCAAAAGCATAGTGTCCAGTTGACGGGCCGAATCTGATATGGGCCATAATTGAGCCCAAAGCCTCTTAAAGGGCCGGACCTGATCTGGGCCGTAATTTGGCCCAGAACGTGGTAGGCTTTTAACGGGCCGGATCTCATATGGGCCACTATTAGGCCCGGAGCGTGGCAGGCCATTAATGGACCGGATCAAATATGGGCCGGCATTTGGCCCAAAACATGGCAGCCAGTTAACGGGCCGGCCTACTAGGGTCCTCAAAATCTTGTGGGCCTACAGCTGGGCCGGCCCATTAATGTCGGCGAAATCTCGTGGGCCTTTAGCTGGGCCGGCCCATTATGATCCGCAAGAATTTTGTGGGCCTTTACCTGGGCCGGCCTATTATGGCACAAAAAATCTTGTGGGCCTTTACCTGGGCCGGCCCATTATGGCCCGCAAAATCTTGTGGGCCTTTAGCTGGGCCAGCCCATTATGGTCCGCAAAATCTCGTGGGCCTTTAGCTGGGCCGGCCCATTATGGTCCGCAAAATCTTGTGGGCCTTTAGTTGGGCCGGCCCATTTAAACTTGTTGGGCCGTGCCACGTGTCGACGTATCATAGGCGCCTTCTGTCCAGTGAGTGGATGACATCTGTCCCGACGATGAGCCGACACGTGTTTCCTCTAGCCAATGATGATTTTACACGTGGAAAATCCCCATTGGTCGGGGCTGTTAACGGGTTATCGGATCCAAAACCCGACCCGATAGCTTAACGGCGTTCCGTTACGGTGGATGCCACGTGTCGGTCACCCTTGACGAAAGCACTTCTGTGACGCGCGATTTATCGTCATGGAAGTGGACACTTCCGTGATGATAATTTTGGTAATGTCATGGAACACTTCTACGACAGCACAGGTATGACTATCTTGATTCTGTCATAAAATCCTCATGGATGTACATGCATGACAAAAAAATGCGACCTACTGTGACAAACACGTATCATCACGGAAGTGTATTTTTTTGTAGTGCAAGCTCATCTATAGCAGCACCAAGAGTAGCTAATTATTCAAAATATAAACCACTAAAACAAAAACTAATTGGACAAACCATGGAGTCACATACCAAGCAACAATCCCCCGAAATAGTTTCAAAAATGGAGCTTCGAGCAAAGAGATCGAAATCTGCGGGCTTGAGAGCAAGAACACGAGAGAGATAGAGCAATGGAGATTTTTTTCTGGAGGTAAGTGATGATGTGGTGTAAAGAGATATGTGAGGGGGGCCCATGTGGGGATCACAACCCACCAGGGTGCGCCTGGAGGTCCTGGCGTGCCCAGGTGGGTTGTGCCCACCTGGTGCACCTCCCTCTGATGTTATTTGCACCAAAAATTCAGAAATATTCAGAAAAAATCATATTAAATTTTCAGGGCATTCTGAGAACTTTTATTTTTGGGTCTTTTTTTATTGCACGGGAAAATCAGAAAATAGACAAAACATGGCATTTTATTTTATTTAACTAATAAAAACAGAGAACAAAAAGTAGGGACAGAAGGGAGTGCTTACTAAATTCATCAACTTCATACCGCTCAAAAATGATCCATTAATAAGGTTGATCAGGTCTTATTAACAACCACTTTCGATTAGCATGAAACCGAAGAACTTTTGTAAATCACTAAGTTACCTCAATGGGGATATGAATGTCCCCAACAATAAGCATTTCATATTTCTTTTTGACAGTAGGTAAAGGTATTTGAAAACTTCCAATAGTGATTGTCGTAGATTTTTCAATAACACTTGGAATTGTTTCTTGAAAAAGTGCACAATATGCTCATTACCATTGATATGAAAAGTGACCATGCTTTTATTGCAATCAATAACATCCCCTGCAGTATTCAAGAAGGGCTACCAAGGATAATCAACATGTTGTCGTCCTCGGGCATCTCAAGTATAACAAAGTCAGTCAAAATAGTAACATTAGCAACAACAACGGGCACATCCTCACAGATACCGATAGGTATGGCAGTTCATTTATCAGCCATTTGCAAAGATATTTCAGTAGGTGTGAGTTTATTCGAATCAAGTCTTTTATATAAAGAGAAAGGCATAACACTAACGCCAACTCCTAAATCACACAAGGCAGTTTTCACATAATTCTTTTTGATGGAGCAAGGTATAGTTGGTATTCTCGGATCTCCAAGTTTTTTAGGTACTCCATCTTTAAAAGTATAATTAGCAAGCATAGTGGAGATTTCAGCTTCCGATATTTTTGTAACACCCAAGATGCGGCTATATCTCCCACGTGTCGAGGCACGACTTAGAGGAATAACCGCATTTTGGTTTTGTCGCAAGAAGGGTCATCTTCACACAATCCCATGTAATGAACAAGGAAGGGGTAAATAGTTGGCTTACAATCGCCACGTCACACAATGATCAAATAATTCATACATCATCCAGAGTACGCACATAGTCCGACTAAAGACGAATCCAAATGAAAAGAAGACAACCACAAATGCTAAATCCCGATCGTCCCAACTGGGCTCCACTACTGATCATTAGGAAACGAAATGTAGTAACGACCAGGTCCTCGCCGAACTCCCACTTGAGCTCGGTGGCGTCACCTGCACTGGTATCATCGCCACCTGCAACTGTTTTGGTAGTATCTGTGAGTCATGAGGACTTAGAAATCTCAAAACCCATGAGATCAAGACTATTTAAGCTTATGGGTAGGATGTGGTTATGAGGTGGAGCTGCAGCAAACACTAAGTAGAAATGGTGGCTAACTCATGAGTACAAGAGTAAGAAGAGAAACTACGCAACATACATGAAGCTAGAAGTGATCAATAAGTGATCCTGAACTACTTACGTTCATACATAACCCAACCGTGTGTTCACTTCCTGGACTTCGCCGAAAAGAGACCATCACGGCTACACACATGGTTGATTCATTTTTATTAAGTCAAGTGTCAAGTTCTCTACAATCGGATATTAACAAATTCCCATCTGCCACATTACCGCGGGCACGGCTCTTGAAAGTTTATACCCTGTAGGGGTGTCCCAACTTAGCCCATCACAAGCTCTCACGATCAACGAAGGATATTCCTTCTCCCGGAATAACCGATCAGACTCGGAATCCCGGTTACAAGACATTTCGACAATGGTAAAACAAGACTAGCAAGACCGCCCGAATGTGCTGACAAATCCCGATAGGAGCTGTACATATCTCGTTCTCAGGGCACACCGGATGGGCAAGACGTCGGGTTGGCTGAGACCCTGGTTGCCCAGGGGGCGCTGGACATCGCCCAGTTTGGACCAGCACTCACAGGAACACTGGCCCGAGGGGGGGGGTTGAATAAAGATGATCCTCGGGTTAATTAGTCCCTAGGCAAAATTTTAGGTTGTTATTAGGCAAATGTTAAAACCAAGGTTGGTCCTTGCTGGAGGAGTTTTATTCAAAGCAAACTGTCAAGGGGGTCCCATAACCCCAACCGCGTGAGGAACGCAAAATCAAGGAACATAAGACCGGTATGACGGAAACTACGGCGGCAAGAGTGGAACAAAACACCAAGAAAAATGCCAAGCCTTCCACCCTTTCCCAAGTGTACAAATGCATTAATTAGATAAGAGATAAAGTGATATCCAAACATATCCATGTTCCAACATGGAACAACGTGCAAGGCACCTGCAACTAGCAATGCTATAAGAGGGGCTGAACAAAAGCGGTAACTTAGCCAAACAACGGTTTGCTAGGAAGGTGGGTTAGAGGCTTGACATGGCAATATGGGAGGCATGATAAACAAGTGGTAGGTAGCGCGACATAGTGATAGAGCGAACAACTAGCAACCAAAGATAGAAGTGATATCGAGGGTAATGATCATCTTGCCTGCAAAGTTCTCAGAGTTGTCGAAAGCTTGCTCCTCGTAAACATACTCAACAGGTTACTCGTTCACGAACTCGTCTCCTGGCTCTACCCAAAGCAAGAACACAAGTAATGAAACAACAATCAATCACGGTGCAATGCACAAGCAACATGATGCACGACATGGCATGGAATGCAACGTATGGTGTGCAATGCATATGAGTACTCCGGAAGGGAAAATATGATCACGGCATCAACTTGGCAAACCAAGTATGCCGCTGGAAAGATTGCATGATTTCGGTCGAAATCGATATAAGGATCACCGAAAACAGATGCACGGTTTGCAAATGACAAGCAAAACAAGAATGATGAAAAACTACGATTAACAACATCATAGCACTTAAGATGCAACGAGAAACTATGCTACAACACTCCAACATAGCAAAAAAGCACGTGGCAAAGAAGTACACATGCAGCTGTACAAATCATGAGCACCGAGCTCCTGCTATAACTCACTAGAACAAGCCTAAAACAGCATGGCAAAAATGCAAATGATAACAGCTTCACAGACTTAGCGAAAATACTAAACATGTCATAAACAACATCAGGTAGTAATGTTTAGAACTAGTAAACAACATTCTATAGGAACATATCATGGCAAACAAAGGCATGGCATGCTAGTACTAAAGACAAAGAACAAAACTCCCTTCCTGAACTTTAACCAAATATGCATAGACAAGATAGTAGCATCAATGCAAGCATGGCAAGTGATATGATCAGTTTCAGACTTAGAAGAAAAACATAGCATGGCAGAAACAGATTCATGATAGCAACTTTTGAAGCTCATGCCAGTCACCACAAAGCATTTCATGGCATCACAAGGTAACCAACAGTAAGTAGACCCATTTATGAAGCTAAACATGGAAAGAGCAAGTTAATAGAGTGCATGGATCACTAGCAAAACACATGGCAAAAATGAACTTCATGTTAACAATCTACCAACAACAATACTTAGCAAAAGTAGAGCATGGTAATGACAAGATACACTAATCCATAATTACAACCAGAGGCATGAATGGATAGAGCATCACCATATCTTCAAAACACTCTTACTGAACTACCTCAAAATGTGCATGGATCTACTTGTGGCAACAAGACAACATAGCAACTTAATGTGACAGGAAAAGACTGCAAAAATTACTGTCTGAAATCAGCAACATCATATAGCCTAATTTGCATGCCCGTGCTAGTCACCACAGAGCTCATAAAAATACAAGGCTTGCACAACTATAAACATGGCATGGAGGAGATCCTAAAACATGTAGACATGATGCTCATAGGATGCACACACAAAATGCAATGAAAATGACAAATCAACAAGTTATGATAAATTCTAGCTGACAACATCATACAACACTTTTACAATGAGGATTAGGGCATCAATATGCACAGTAACATGCATGCAAATGACACTAACATGAAG
Organism: Triticum aestivum; assembly: GCF_018294505.1. Taxonomy (NCBI): domain Eukaryota; kingdom Viridiplantae; phylum Streptophyta; class Magnoliopsida; order Poales; family Poaceae; genus Triticum; species Triticum aestivum. The sequence goes on from NC_057806.1 coordinate 119,860,577, forward strand.
AGCATCATTAGATGAACATTTCGATATATCATATGCGCAAATCGTAGCTATATGCACGGAGATATGACATGTCAAAGAGGTGCACATGATATGAGAATTTCGGGACTTCGAGAAAAATATACCCTCCGAAAACTGGACGGGACAGATTGGGACGAGGAGATCCGGGGGATGGAGAGGCGCATTTAGATGGATGAACCGGTGGATATAATCCACCTTTTCGGATCCGGCCGGAGAGGAACTCCGGCGAGCTTGGGGCGGTGGCCGCCGACGTCAGCTACCTCTGGCGAGGCGGCGCGGTCGACGCACGGGCGGCGAGGAGCGGTGCGGGGAGGCACGGGCGGCGGGGCGGAGGCGATGGGTCCGGAGGGCCCAACCCAGGCTCTCCGGGCCGCGGCGGCGGAGGAGGCGGGGCAGACACATGGCGCGACGGGATTCACCGGGCGCGGCGCGGAGGAGGGTGGAGCTAGGGTTTTGCCTGGATTTTGAGGAGGGGAGGCATATTTGTAGGTAGGGGGAGCTAGGAGAGTCCAAATGAGGTGCGGTTTTCGCCCACACGATCATGATCCAACAACGGAGAGCATGGAGGGGGTTTAGATGGGCTAGTGGGCTGTTATGGAGGGGTGTTGGGCTGCAATGAGAGAGAGGTTTTTACGGTTACCCGGTTAACCGTTGGGGCATCAAACGACCTCCAAATGGAACATAATTTGACAGGAGGCCTACCGGTGATATACCAAGGCCACTCGAGAAATCTCGTCCCATCCCGAGAACGTTTTTATCCCGCTCACGAAACGAGATCTGAGAGGTGCAACGGTGCATGTGGGAGTGTCGGATCGCGAAACGGAAAACGGGGAAAATGACCGGATGCATGAGACGAACACAAATGCAAATGAGATGCACATGATGACATGAGATGAAATGCAAGACATGAAGAAAATGCAAAAATGAAAGATAGAAACCCAACCACGAAGGAAATAACATATCACATAGCCGGAAATGGCAAGAGTTGGAGTTACAAATATGGAATGTTACATGGGGTGTTACAACTCTCCACCACTACAAGAGGATCTCGACCCAAGATCTAGGACTGAAAGAATTCCAGATATTCGGAACTGAGGTGATCCTCGCGCTCCCAGGTGGCTTCTCGGTCGGAATGGTGAGACCACTTTACTTTCAGGAATTTGATCGACTTATTGCGAGTTTTGCGCTCGGTTTCTTCAAGAATGGCAATGTGATGCTCATGATAAGACAAATCTTCTTGGAGGCCAATCTCTTCGAAGTTGATAGTGCGCTCAGGCGTCTTGAAGCACTTGCGAAGCTGTGACACGTGAAACACATCGTGCACATTTGCGAAGTTGGACGGAAGCTCAAGTTGATAGGCGAGGTCACCTCTTTTGCCAATGATCTTGAAAGGACCCACATATCTCGGGGCAAGCTTCCCTTTGATACCGAAGCGTCGAGTGCCTTTCATTGGAGAGACATAGAGGTATACATGGTCTCCGATCTCGAAAGTCAAGTCACGATGCTTGCTATCATAGTAACTCTTCTAGTGCGATTGCACAACTTTGAGATTTTCACAGATGACTTTACACATTTCTTCAGCTTCTGTGATCAAGTCGTTGCCAAGAAGTTGGCATTCACAAGTCCCGGAGCAATTAAGAGGAGTACGCCACTTTCTGCCATATAGGATTTCAAATGGGGCCTTGCCCGAACTTGCTTGGAAGCTGTTGTTGTAGGAGAACTCGGCATATGGGAGACAATCTTCCTACTTCATACCGAAAGAGATGACACAAGCACTGAGCATATCTTCAAGGATTTGATTGACTCGCTCGACTTGGCCACTTGTTTGAGGATGGAAAGCCGTGCTAAAGCGAATGTTGTTGCCCGTGGCCTTCTAGAATGAGTCCCAGAACTGTGACGCCCCCGATTTGACCGTACACTAATCATACACGCAAATGTGTACGATCAAGATCAAGGACTGGGAAGATATCACAACACAACTCTAGACACAAATTAAAATAATACAAGCTTTATATTACAAGCCGGGGGCCTCGAGGGCTCGAATACACAAGAGTCAGCGGAAGCAATAATATCTGAGTACAGACATAAGTTAGACAAGTTTGCCTTAAGAAGGCTAGCACAAAAGCAGCATCGATCGAAAAGGCAAGGCCTCCTGCCTGGGAGCCTCCTAACTACTCCAAGTCGTCAGTGGTCATCACGTAGTAGTAGGCACCCTCGGGGTAGCAGTAGTCATCAGTGGCGTCGTCTAGCTCCTGGGATCCGTCATCTGGTCGCAACAATCAGGTATGGGGGAAAAAGAAGTAGCAAAGCAACCGTGAGTACTCATCCAAAGTACTCGCAAGACTTACATTAGATCTAAACTAAGTATGCATCTGTATCAAAGGAAAGGGTTGTATCTATGGACTAAACTACAGAATGCCAGAAGGGAAGGGGAAAGCCTAGCCTATCAAAGACTAGCATCTTTTGGATACCACCATCTTGCAGCAACAGGAGGGAGTAGAGTAGCATAAAGTAAAGTAGTAGAAGTGTTATCCACCTCGGCCAGAGATCCTTTCCCGACTCCCTGCGAGAAAGAAATCCCGGAGCCATACTATCCAGTTATCAACACAATCCAATCCTCATCACCATCCAGTTCTCATCACAAGTATCCAGTTCTAGTTGTATCGATCGGGATACAACTCCAAGTGTCCGTTACTGTAGGACAGGCTATCGATAGATGTTTTCTTCCCTGCAGGGGTGCACCAACTTACCCACCACGCTCGATTAACTCCGGGCGGACACACTTTCCTGGGTCATGCCCGGCCTCGACCAAACAATACGCCGCAACCCGACCCAGGCTTAATAGAGAGGCCAGCAAGCCGGACTAAACCTATGCCCCCAGGGGTCATGGGCCATCTCCCCGGGAACTCCTGCACGTTGCGTGGGCGGCCGGTGAGCAGACCTAGCTACCTCCTTCAACAAGACAGGAGCTTACGCAGTCCAACCCGGCACACGCCACTCAGTCGCTGACGTCTATTAAGCTTCGGCTGATGTATACGACATAGAACAGCCATACAATGCCCACGTGATGGTTAGTGCTATCAGGCCAGAGGCCCCTCGGATCAAATATCCAAATCGTAGTGGATTAGGAGCACGCGGTAACGAGCAGAGACTCACGATCGATGTGACCCCGTTGCCCTGTCTCGAGTACTTGCGGCAAGGGCTAAGAATGCCCGACCACGCCTCGTAAGTATCTCGTGGGCACCTTCCAGGTCCACCCGACTCCACATCACTCGTGGGTACCCCTCAGGGTCGACCCGCCTATCCAAGTAACAACTGTAAAGTGCAAGTATCCATGTGTGCAAACATCAAGGGGAAAACCCGAGGAATCACCCCCGGTAAATTCCACTCAATGTAATCATCAAGGTGAACGTAAGAGGAACCACCCTCGAGGTTCACACTTGAGGGGTCGCACGACAGAGCCGTATCGGAAGTGGTTAAGGGGGGTTTGCTCAAGGGGGGTTTTCTTGCCTGGTTGCTCTGGCAAGGAGGGGTCGTCGGGGATGTAGTCATACTCAGTCGCATCAACGTCGGTCTCAGGGTCTACTGGAGAAGAAGAGGGGGGAGAAATAGTAAATACGGGGCAAACAAGAATCACAAAATATAACAAGGTAAAACGCGGTGCCAGGGTTGAGCTAATGCAGTACTAGGCGATACTGGCGAAGGGGGGAAACATCCGGGAAAGTTTTCCCGGAGTTAGTCATTTTCGGACAAATGAAACGAAGGGGGACGGTTGCAGGTTTGCTATGCTAGGGACGTGTGGCGGACAAACGGGTTGCGTATCCGGATTCATCTCGTTGTTGTGAGCAACTTTCATGTACAAAGTTTTTCCATCCGAGCTACGTTTTATTTTATATTAATTTCAAAAGATTTAAAACATTTTAAGGATTTATTTAATTAATTTAATTCAACATTATCCAGAATAGTGTTTGCTGACATCAGCATGACGTCAGCAGTCAACGTTGACCGTTGACCTGGTCAACCTGACGTGCGGGCCCCACATGTCATTGACTGTTTAGTCTAATTAGGGTTTAACTAATCTAATTACTGTTTAGTTAATTAATAGTAGTTAATTAGTTTAATTAAACATTAATTAATTAACTTAATTGATTTAATTAATTAGTTAATTATGTGATATATTATTTATTTAAATATTTATTATTATTATTTTAAGAAAACATTTTGGGGCGGGGCCCCACTGTCATAGGCTCACAGGGGCCTCACGGGTGCATGGGCGCGCGGGCGCGGGCGAGCCGGGGCGAGCATGGGCGCCCGTCGGGGTCGAAGCCCGCCGCGGCGGGGCGAGTCCATGGCCTCAGCGAGGCTCGCCGGCCGGCCGGCAGCAGGCGGAGGCGCGCGCAGGTGAAACGCCCTCGATGCGGCTATATCTCCCACGTGTCGAAGCACGACTTAGAGGCATAACCGCATTGAAAGCAATGTCGCAAGTGAAGTAATCTTCACACAACCCATGTAATACATAAAGGGAAAGAGATACATAGTTGCCTTACAATCGCCACTTCACATAATACATGAATAAAGCATTACAACATCCAAATACAATCAAGGTCCGACTACGGAACCAAAATAAAAGATGAACCCCAAAAGCGACAAGGTCCCCGATCGACCCCAACTGGGCTCCACTACTGATCAATTAGACGAAACAACACGAAGGACAAGATCTTCAACGAGCTCCTCCTGAGCTGGGTTGCGTCATCTGCACGGACTCATCGGCACCTGCAAGCTGGTTTTGGAAGTATCTGTGAGTCACGGGGACTCAGCAATCTCACACCCTCGCAATCAAGACTATTTAAGCTTAAAGGAAGGGTAAAAGGTATGAGGTGGAGCTGCAGCAAGCGACTAGCATATATGGTGGCTAACATACGCAAATGAGAGCGAGAAGAGAAGGCAAAGCACGGTCGATAAAAGTATGATCAAGAAGTGATCCTAAAACAACCTACGTCAAGCATAACTCCAACACCGTGTTCACTTCCCGGACTCCGCCGGAAAGAGACCATCACGGTTACACACGCGGTTGATGCATTTTAATTAAGGTCAACTTCAGGTTTTCTACAATCGGACATTAACAAATTCCCATCTGCCCATAACCGCGGGCACGACTTTTTAAAGATCAAATCCCTACAGGGGTGTCCCAACTTAGCCCATAACAAGCTCTCACGGTCAACGAAGGAATAGACCTCCTCCCGAGACATTCCGATCAGACTCGGTATCCCGGTTCTACAAGACATCCTCGACAATGGTAAAACAAGTCCAGCAAAGCCGCCCGATGCGCCGACATCCTGATGGGAGCTGCACATATCTCGTTCTCAGGGCAACATCGGATGAGACATCCTACGAGTAAAACCAGCCCTCAAGTTTCCCTGAGGTGGCCCCGTAGTCTACTTAGTTCGGACCAACACTTAGACAAGCACTGGCCCGGGGGGGTTAAAATAAAGATGACCCTCGGGATGCGCGACTCCCAAGGGAAAAAGGCTAGGTGGCGAATGGTAAAACCAAGGTTGGGCCTTGCTGGAGGAGTTTTATTCGAAGCGAACTGTCGAGGGGTTCCCATTATAACCCAACCGCGTAAGGAACGCAAAATCCGGGAACATAACACCGATATGACGGAAACTAGGGCAGCAAGAGTGGAACAAAACACCAGGCATAAGGCCGAGCCTTCCACCCTTTACCAAGTATATAGATGCATTAATTAAATAAGATATATTGTGATATTCCAACAAGTAAACATGTTCCAACAAGGAACAACATCTCCATGTTCCAACAAGGAACAAACTTCAATCTTCACCTGCAACTAACAACGCTATAAGAGGGGCTGAGCAAAGCGGTAACATAGCCAAACAACGGTTTGCTAGGACAAGGTGGGTTAGAGGCTTGGTTCAACAATATAGGAGGCATGATAAGCAAGTGGTAGGTATCGCAGCATAGGCATAGCAAAAGAGCGAGCATCTAGCAAGCAAAGATAGAAGTGATTTCGAGGGTATGATCATCTTGCCTGAGATCCCGCAAGGAAGAAGAACGAGTCCATGAAGAAGACAAACGGACGTAGACGAACGGGTCCTCACAAACGCGACGTTACCAGAACCAACCCGAAGAAGCAAACACCGGAAAGAAACACACAACATAGTAAACAACCAACACATGAACATGGTATGATATGCGAGATGCGGTATGCGATGCATATGCATGATTGGACAAGGAATGCATGAACCTGGCCTCAACATGGAAATCCAAGAGTGCCACTGGAAAGGTGAGGTGATTTCGGTTGAAATCGATATAAAGATCGCCGGAATCGGAGTTACGGTTTGGAAATGGCAAGCGATACCAATATGGCGTCGGTCTGCGATAAACAGCAAGTAGCCATCTAAATGCAACAAGTTAAACATGCTACATCACTTAAACATGGCAACAAAATACATGGCAGGGATCCACTCATAATGCTTAACAAAAGAGGAACACTGAGCTACGGCCAAATCATCCATTAACAGGTTCAAACAAGCATGGCAAAAGTGCAATTGGAAAACAGGTTTCAGACTTCGTGAAATTAACACAAGCCTGGAATTTCAGATCAGGTAGCACACTTTGGAGCATGAAAACTATAAGCTACAGGGCCTGAACATGGCAAGCAAGGCATGGCATGGAACTACTCAAAGAGCTTAACAAAAGTCCCTTAGTGACCTTGAGCCTAAAGGGATCAGAAGATACAATTACAAGCATGTGAACATGGCAAAAACATAATCAGATTACAGACTTAGTGAAAAACTGGAGCATGCAAATCAGATATCAAGTAGGCATGTTTACGAGCTCGATGCACTCACTACAGAGCAAGGCATGGAAATCTAAGCATGCACCCATCAAGAATACACAAAATACAAGCTAGACATGGCAAGAACAATAACATGGCATGCACGGATCAACTACAACATCCTCGGCAAAATTGCTAACAGGTAGACAATCTGCCCAAATTCACGAAATAGCAAAAGTAGAGCTCGATTGACTCAAGCTCGGGTGCTCCATAATTGCAAACAAAGACACAGATGGATAGAGCACTACAAGATTAACAAAACATCCTTACTGATGAACCTCAAAAGAGGCACGTATCACTAGGAAACAACATGAACATATGGCCATATGAGATAAACAGTCCAAGGACTTAGTGGAAATGCTAAGTCCCTGAAATCAGCATTAACGAATGCCTTACTTTGCAAGCTTGTGCTAGTCACCACACACATCACAAAAATACATGGGTTGCACCTCTGGAAGATGGCAAAACATATAACAAAACACATGTAGAGGTCATGGTCATATCATGCACACAATAATCATGGCAAAATGACAAATATCTAATTGGAGCAGCAGATCTAACACTTATCTCAAATAGCATTCTTCTAACAGCATTCAGGGCATCAATATGAACTCAAATGAAAATGATGCAATGAGATGAAATGATGTACTCTCTGAGATGAACATTTTGATATGCTATGTGCCAAAAACGGAGTTACGGATGCGGAGTTACAATGATATGAACATGTGCATATGAAACATGGAAAACTCGGGGACTTGGTGAAATTTTACCCCGCGGGAAAAGTCAACCCGGGACGAGGAGATCCGGGACGAGGAGATCCGGGGGACGAGGAGCCGCCTTTGGATAGACGACCTGGTGGATCTCGTCCAGGGGCAGGTCAACGCCGGCGGCGAGCTCCTCCGGCGAGGGTGCGGATGCCGAGGAGGTTGAGGAGGAGTAGCACGGTCACCGAGGCGCGGCACCGACGAAGGGCGACGCAGGGCCGGGCGCTCGGGCGGCGTGGCGCGCTCACAGAAGGAAGGTGGCGCAGGACGACGGCCATGGCGCGGTGGTGCTGGAGGGCTCCGGCGAGGGTGGAGGAAGCGCGGCACGCGGTCCGGTCGCCGGAGTAGTTTGCCGGCGACGGCGCGAAGGCGGCGGAGCAAGGGCGGCGAGGCGGACGAAGGCGGGATCGGATCGGTGACGGCGCGGTGGTGCAGATCCAGGCTGCGGCGGGCGCCTGCGCCGGTGACCGGCGATGATCCAGCAATGGCGCGCAGCGGCCTGAGCAGGGAGGCGGGCGACGCTCGACGAAGAAGAAGCGGGCGTGGGCGTGCGGAGGCGGCGGCCCGGGCGCGCGGTGGAGAGGGCCCGGTGCGGGCCGAGCGGGCCGACGGCGGCGACGGGCGGCGGGCGCCACGTGGAGGCTCCAGATTGGCGCGGGGGAGGCCAGACATGTCCGGCGCGGCGGCGGACGTGTCCGTCGGTGCGAGGAGGTGGGATCTAGGGTTTGTACCGCGGATTTTTTCGGGAGAGGCCACATATTTATATGTAGAGGGAGCTAGGAGAGTCCAAATGAGGTGCGGTTTTCGGCCACACGATTGTGATCGAACGACCGAGATGATGGAGGAGGTTTAGGTGGGTTTTGGGCCAATTTGGAGGGGTGTTGGGCTTCTACACACACGAGGCCTTTTCGGTCCCTCGGTTAACCGTTGGAGCATCAAACGAAGTCCAAATGGTACGAAACTTGACAGGCGGTCTACCGGTAGTAAACCAAGGCCGCATGACAAGTCTCGGTCCAATCCGGAAATGTTTAATGCCCACACACGAAAGAAAGGTAGAAATGACCACCGGAGGAGAACGGAGCGCCGGATTGCAAAACAGACAATGGGGAAAATGCACGGATGTATGAGACGAACATGTATGCAAATGAAAAGCACATGATGACATGATATGCAATGCATGACATGCAAGCAATGACAAAGCAACAACGGCGAATAACTGGAGGACACTTGGCAAATCGGTCTCGGGGCGTTACAACACTCCACCACTACGAGAGGATCTCGTCCCGAGATCTAGAATGGCACCGGAGGGACAACAGAAGAGAAAAAAAGGAGAGGTCAAACTAAGTTGCTTCTTTGACAAACGAGTGAAACCAAAGAACCTTGAAAAGGTTAAGCCATATCGAGAAAAGAATACAATGGAGATAAACGAAGTTGAAAACACTCCGTTAGAAAAGAGGGACAAAGAACATTGCGAAAACCTTGAGGTTGAAGGGAAGATATATATAGAAAACACTCCGGTTAAGGAAGGGGATCAAGGAAGACCAAATTCGGGTAGCACTCCGGTTGAAAAGAGAGGAATTGAATAAAAAACTTGATAAGATGATGTAACTTGAAAAGAGGGCACGACACTCCAGTTAAATGGACAATCATGAAAAGAACATGATCTTTGACAAATGAGATGATGGGTTGAAAAGAGCAACATCACAATGCCTCCGGAACGAAAGAATAGAATATAGATAATTGAAATAGGAGAGTTGAGAAGAAAATGCCAACTTCTGCCACAAAAGAGCTTGAAAAGGCATCTTTAGGAGAAGGGTTGAACGGAGTTGTTGGAGAACCAACGACGAAAAGAATAAGATTGATATGGCCTTATGGATTACATCTCAAATTATGAGGTGACAATCTGCCACTCACGGGAAAAAGAATTGGATTGGTATGAACAAGGAGACGAGAAAATATTTCACCGGGAGGATAAAGAAGAACTTGGGTCCTTTATAAGCACCATAACTAGCAACAATCCTTAGGGAAGGCTATAGGTGAAACATGACACAAGATAACTCCAACGAAGAGATTGGTGGGTTTAAAATACCTCATTATTAACAACATGTGAATCATGAAAACATGAACTCAATTATCAAGAATGACATAATACCACCTCCAATAATACGGAAGAAAGAATTGCACTCCGGATAGCAAGATGAAGAATGCTTGAGCTCCTTAGAAAAGAATCTCAATGAACACTTCGAGAAGGAATATAAATCCTTGATGAACCATCATGTAGAACCTTCATGAAGAACTCCGATTAAAAGAATGATCACAAAGAAGTGAAGGATGAAAATAATAAGGTTGAAGCCTTGCAATGATTAGATGAAGATTGCGACAAGATAACAGAGAGATCTTGAAACTTTGGGAAAAGAAAAACTGAACACAATTGGAATCAAGAAGTTGATGCACCTCCGGAATAAGGAATTAATCGCTTGGATGAAGAAGAATAAGAATTACGTTATGCGTATCCTTCACCAATTTAATTGATGACAACCAATGGATTTGGCACACTACTTATTCTCGTAGAAAGATTAAGATTGATATAGCGCAAACTTAATAGACCACCGGTAGGATTGAAACAATGAATGAATTGATATGATGAAGAAGGAAGAGAACTCTTGAGCAAACCACCGTAAGAATTGAAAAAGAACAAATAACAGATAACGAATCACCGGGAAGAATTTGCAAATGAACGAAGATGCTTGAGAGAAACTAGATACATGAGAACGAAGGGATCACGAACTGATTAGAGATCACTTGAACGAAGCACCGGTAAGATTTAGAGTATGAGAGCTGAAAGCTGGAATGAATAAATCTTAGATGGTGGGCTCCGCATAATCAAACTGAAAAGACTCCTGAACTACTCCGGATGGGTGAAAAGAATTCCCACAATAGAAAATAATTATGAGAGGATGGCAACAAGCTAGAATCACGAATCTTTGATAGATCGAAACAAGATTCAAGGGGAAACTCTTCTTCGGTCTTCAAAAGATGAGAAAGACGACTAGAAACAACACCAAGAATTGTAGAGGCACTCCGGAATAAAGAAGAATATAAAAGTTGAATCAACAATGAAATGAATTTGAAAGATCTTGGAGAAAGACATTTAACTAATGATAAATCATACTTACGTCAAACTTCGAAAGGAAATTTTGAGGATAGCTCCGGGAAAATAAGAAGAGTCAGGTAAGATCCTGGGAAAAGACCTGTGGGTTAGGGCCCACTCAAAAGAAACACCGTTGAAATGATTTAAAAGAGAGAATGCACCTGTTGAATTAAATGACTTGAATGAGGTAACAACCTCGAAAGATCTTGAATGAATGCAGAGTGGAAAACACGAATCTTCGAGATATCTTGAGCACTCTGGAACAATTGAATAGCGAGAAGTGAATGATTAAGAATTGCACCGGCATGAGAAAACATTGAAACGAGGAAAGGATATGATCGACAAAGCTTGACTTGAAACCATCGGAGAAGAAAAGAACGAATAATGGTGAACTAGAAGAACACCTTCAAGGGAACCATGGGGTAAGAATAATGATAGAAAAGAATGGAGAGACTTCATATCAATAAGATGGATACTTGATTAAGAGATCTGAATCCTGGGAGAAAAACAAAGGGAGGGAGGGTGGGGAAAAGAAAGACAATTTGGAATGGATGAAGCGAACACCCTTGAGAAGAACTGATACTTGATCTTGCGGTTGTTGAAATGATCGGATCCACTTGAAGAGAAACACACCGGTTGAAAAAGGATTGACATGACAGTCTCGATTACCAAGAAGGATTGGTATCCACATCGGAGTATGAGAACACCATTTAGGAAAGGTATGGAATCAACTCTTGAGTTCGAAGCAACTCGAATACCACAACTCAAAACAAAACAAAGTATTGGCTTGCGGAATAAGCCGAACAAACATATGATAGAGATTTCGTCCGAAGTTTTCGTGGTGGGGCCTACACGGGCTCGATCGTACAGCACCACCATGTACAAGGCAGTGCACATGACATACGAAGCATCCCCGAGTCAGCATAGCCAAGGACTCTTTAAGACACAACAAGACCACTGTAAAACCGATCGTGAATAGACGGACCACTAGACGTCGAACCCCAATTTCATATCATACATCTTTCGGAAAGATATCCTAAGAGCTACTTGAATTCCCACTTATAAACTCCCGAAATTTTCCCAGTTATGTCATCAGGTGTTGGGGATACAAGGGAAGCATAATATCTCACCCAAACTAGCAAATCCTACATCCAGCTGTATCCATCCTTCAACACATAACCAAGAAACCTTCGGAAATCATCTACCTCAACCTTCGAAAAGCATCCGTCATACAAGTTATGGCAATACTCTCGAACTCCCGCCCCAGTACTGGGTGGCGTCGAGGTTATCTCACCAACGAACTGCATAAAAGAGATTTTCGATGTCGGCGTACTAAACTCAGGTATTCCAGAACTGCAACGATAAAATTATGACAACAACACCTCGGAGCTCAACTCCCCGGGACACTGCCACAAAACCCCTGACAGGAGGCACCAAGACAATGTTCTCGTCATAAAACCATCAGAACGATTCCAAGATACCCGCGTGATCCTAAATTTTTTTAGTGAAATTTGAGAAGAGAGGAGTCAAAACTCTACGTCAGGATGCCTTACCAGAGCGATGAGGAGACTGGGAAGTAAAAAGAATTCCTAAACTCTCCAATATATAATTCCTAAATGACTCAAAACATTTTTCTAGACTCAAACTCGGCTGCTAAAAACGATCAATCAATGGGGGCTCCTAAGGTCGGGGAAGGCTCTGATACCAACTTGAAACGCCCTCGATGTGGCTATATCTCCCACGTGTCGAAGCACGACTTAGAGGCATAACCGCATTGAAAGCAATGTCACAAGTGAGGTAATCTTCACACAACCCATGTAATACATAAAGGGAAAGAGATACATAGTTGCCTTACAATCGCCACTTCACACAATACATGAATAAAGCATTACAACATCCAAATACAATCAAGGTCCGACTACGGAACCAAAATAAAAGAAGAACCCCAAAAGCGACAAGGTCCCCGATCGACCCCAACTGGGCTCCACTACTGATCAATTAGACGAAACAACACGAAGGACAAGATCTTCAACGAGCTCCTCCTGAGCTGGGTTGCGTCATCTGCACGGACTCATCGGCACCTGCAAGCTGGTTTTGGAAGTATCTGTGAGTCACGGGGACTCAGCAATCTCACACCCTCGCAATCAAGACTATTTAAGCTTAAAGGAAGGGTAAAAGGTATGAGGTGGAGCTGCAGCAAGCGACTAGCATATATGGTGGCTAACATACGCAAATGAGAGCGAGAAGAGAAGGCAAAGCACGGTCGATAAAAGTATGATCAAGAAGTGATCCTAAAACAACCTACGTCAAGCATAACTCCAACACCGTGTTCACTTCCCGGACTCCGCCGGAAAGAGACCATCACGGTTACACACGCGGTTGATGTATTTTAATTAAGGTCAACTTCAGGTTTTCTACAATCGGACATTAACAAATTCCCATCTGCCCATAACCGCGGGCACGACTTTTTAAAGATCAAATCCCTACAGGGGTGTCCCAACTTAGCCCATAACAAGCTCTCACGGTCAATGAAGGAATAGACCTCCTCCCGAGACATTCCGATCAGACTCGGTATCCCGGTTCTACAAGACATCCTCGACAATGGTAAAACAAGTCTAGCAAAGCCGCCCGATGTGTCAACATCCTGATGGGAGCTGCACATATCTCGTTCTCAGGGCAACACCGGATGAGACATCTTACGAGTAAAACCAGCCCTCAAGTTTCCCCGAGGTGGCCCCGCAGTCTACTCAGTTCGGACCAACACTTAGACAAGCACAGGCCCGGGGGGGGGGGGTTAAAATAAAGATGACCCTCGGGATGTGCGACTCCCAAGGGAAAAAGGCTAGGTGGCGAATGGTAAAACCAAGGTTGGGCCTTGCTGGAGGAGTTTTATTTAAAGAGAACTGTCAAGGGGTTCCCATTATAGCCCAACCGCGTAAGGAACGCAAAATCCGGGAACATAACACCGATATGACGGAAACTAGGGCGGCAAGAGTGGAACAAAACACCAGGCATAAGGTCGAGCCTTCCACCCTTTACCAAGTATATAGATGCATTAATTAAATAAGAGATATTGTGATATCCCAACAAGTAAACATGTTCCAACAAGGAACAACATCTCCATGTTCCAACAAGGAAGAAACTTCAATCTTCACCTGCAACTAACAACGCTATAAGAGGGGATGAGCAAAGCGGTAACATAGCCAAACAACGGTTTGCTAGGACAAGGTGGGTTAGAGGCTTGGTTCAACAATATAGGAGGCATGATAAGCAAGTGGTAGGTATCGCAGCATAGGCATAGCAAAAGGGCGAGCATCTAGCAAGCAAAGATAGAAGTGATTTCGAGGGTATGATCATCTTGCCTGAGATCCCGCAAGGAAGAAGAACGAGTCCATGAAGAAGACAAACGGATGTAGATGAACGGGTTCTCACAAACGCGACGTTACCGGAACGAACCCGCAGAAGCAAACACCAGAAAGAAACACACAACATAGTAAACAACCAACACATGAACATGGTATGATATGCGAGATGCGGTATGCGATGCATATGCATGATTGGACAAGGAATGCATGAACCTGGCCTCAACATGGAAATCCAAGAGTGCCACTGGAAAGGTGAGGTGATTTCGGTTGAAATCGATATAAAGATCGCCGGAATCGGAGTTACGGTTTGGAAATGGCAAGCGATACCAATATGGCATCGGTCTGCAATAAACAGCAAGTAGCCATCTAAATGCAACAAGTTAAACATGCTACAACACTTAAACATGGCAACAAAATACATGGCAGGGATCCACTCATAATGCTTAACAAAAGAGGAACACTGAGCTACGGCCAAATCATCCATTAACAGGTTCAAACAAGCATGGCAAAAGTGCAATTGGAAAACAGGTTTCAGACTTACTGAAATTAACACAAGCCTGGAATTTCAGATCAGGTAGCACACTTTGGAACATGAAAACTATAAGCTACAGGGCCTGAACATGGCAAAGCAAGGCATGGCATGGAGCTACTCAAAGAGCTTAACAAAAGTACCTTAGTGACCTTGAGCCAAAAGGGATCACAAAATACAATTACAAGCATGTGAACATGGCAAAAACATAATCAGATTACAGACTTAGTGAAAAACTGGAGCATGCAAATCAGATATCAAGTAGGCATGTTTACGAGCTCGATGCACTCACTACAGAGAAAGGCATGGAAATCTAAGCATGCACCCATCAAGAATACACAAAATACAAGCTAGACATGGCAAGAACAATAACATGGCATGCACGGATCAACTACAACATCCTCGACAAAATTGCTAACAGGTAGACAATCTGCCCAGATTCACGAAATAGCAAAAGTAGAGCTCGATTGACTCAAGCTAGGGTGCTCCATAATTGCAAACAAAGACATGGATGGATAGAGCACTACAAGATTAACAAAACATCCTTACTGATCAACCTCAAAAGAGGCACGTATCACTAGGAAACAACATGAACATATGGCCATATGAGATAAACATTCCAAGGACTTAGTGGAAATGCTAAGTCCCTGAAATCAGCATTAACGAATGCCTCACTTTGCAAGCTTGTGCTAGTCACCACACACATCACAAAAATACATGGGTTGCACCTCTGGATAGATGGAAAAACATATAACAAAACACATGTAGAGGTCATGGTCATATCATGCACACAATAATCATGGCAAAAATGACAAATATCTAATTGGAGCAGCAGATCTGACACTTATCTCAAATAGCATTCTTCTAACAGCATTTCAGGCATCAAGATGAAATCAAATGAAAATTATGCAATGAGATGAAATGATGTACTCTCTGAGATGAACATTTTGATATGCTATATGCCAAAAACGGAGTTATGGATGCGGAGTTACAATGCTATGAACATGTGCATATGAAACATGGAAAACTCGGGGACTTGGTGAAATTTTACCCCGCGGGAAAAGTCAACCCGGGACGAGGAGATCCGGGATGAGGAGATCCGGGGGACGAGGAGCCGCGTTTGGATAGACGACCTGGTAGATCTCGTCCAGGGGCAGGTCAACGCCGGCGGCGAGCTCCTCCGGCGAGGGCGCGGATGCCGAGGAGGTCGAGGAGGAGGAGCACGGTCGCCGGGGCGCGGCACCGACGAAGGGCGACGCAGGGCCGGGCGCTCGGGCGGCGTGGCGCGCTCACAGGAGGAAGGTGGCGAAGGACGACGGCCATGGCGTGGTGGCGCTGGAGGGCTCCGGCGAGGGCGGAGGAAGCGCGGCACGTGGTCCGGTCGCCGGAGTAGTTCGCCGGCGACGACACGAAGGCGGCGGAGCAAGGGCGGCGAGGCGGACGAAGGCGAGATCGGATCGGTGACGGTGCGGTGGTGCAGATCCAGGCGGCGACAGGCGCCTGCGCCGGTGACCGGCGATGATCCGGCGATGGCGCGCAGCGGCCTGAGCAGGGAGGCGGGCGGCGCTCGACGAAGAAGAAGCGGGCGTGGGCGTGCGGAGGCGGCGGCCCGGGCGCGCGGTGCAGAGGGCCCGGTGCGGGCCGAGCGGGCCGACAGCGGCGACGGGCGGCGGGCGCCACGTGGAGGCTCCAGATTGGCGCGGGGGAGGCCAGACATGTCCGGCGTGGCGGCGGACGTGTCCGTCGGTGCGAGGAGGTGGGATCTAGGGTTTGTACCGCGGATTTTTTCGGGGGAGGCCACATATTTATATGTAGAGGGAGCTAGGAGAGTCCAAATGAGGTGCGGTTTTCGGCCACGCGATCGTGATCGAACGACCGAGATGATGGAGGAGGTTTAGGTGGGTTTTGGGCCACTTTGGAGGGGTGTTGGGCTGCTACACACACGAGGCCTTTTCGGTCCCTCGGTTAATCGTTGGAGCATCAAAGGAAGTCCAAATGGTACGAAACTGGACAGGCGGTCTACCGGTAGTAAACCAAGGCCACATGACAATTCTCGGTCCAATCCGGAAATGTTTAATGCCCACTCACAAAAGAAAGGTGGAAATGACCACCGGAGGAGAACGGAGCGCCGGATTGCAAAACAGACAACGGGGAAAATGCTCGGATGTATGAGACGAACATGTATGCAAATGAAAAGCACATGATGACATGATATGCAATGCATGACATGCAAGCAATAAAAAAGAAACAACGGCAAATAAGTGGAGGACACCTGGCAAATTGGTCTCGGGGCATTACAGCAGGGCAACGACGCGCGGGGGCTGGGGGCAGCGGCAGGTGGGGGATGCGTGCGGGGAGGTAGGGGAGGGCACGGGCGAGCAGAGGGGTGTCTGCGGGCAAGGGCCGGCTGCAGCGGACGGTGCGGCGAGCGGGGACGGAGCCCAGACGCGGCACGGGCGGCCGCCTCGCGTGGCTGTGCGCGCGTGCTGAAGGGGGGAAGGAAGTAGAGCGGCGGCAGGCAGGGCGGAGCCGAGCGGGGGAAGCAGGGGCGGGCGACTGCGGCGAGCAGCGCAGCAGCAGTAGAGGGGCATCGGTGAGCGTGTGTGACGGTGTAGAGCAGCGCAAGCGAGCGCGCGGGCGCGCGCGGAGCTATGGCCGATGCGAGCGAGCAGCGGGAGGCGGCGGGCGGTCGGGCGCGAGGCGTAGAGAGGAGGAGAGGCGGGGCTGCTACATCTTGAGCTTGCGTTGGTTTTCCTCGAAGAGGGAGGGATGATGCAGTAGAGTAGCGTAAGTATTTCCCTTAGTTTTTGAGAACCAAGGTATCAATCCAGTAGGAGGCCACGCTCAAGTCCCTCGTACCTGCACAAAATGATAGCTATTCGCAACCAACGCGATTACGGGTTGTCAATCCCTTCACGGTCACTTACGAGAGTGAGATCTGATAGATATGATATTTTTGGTATTTTTGGTATAAAGATGCAAAGTAAAAAGTAAAGGCAAAGTAAAAAAGCAAAGCAAGATTAAAGTGATGGAGATTGATATGATGAGAATAGACTTGGGGGCCATAGGTTTCACTAGTGGCTTCTCTCAAGATCATAAGTATTCTACGGTGGGTGAACAAATTACTGTTGAGCAATTGACAGAATTGAGCATAGTTATGAGAATATCTAGGCATGATCATGTATATAGGCATCACATCCGTGACAAGTAGACCGAAACGATTTTGCATCTACTACTATTACTCCACTCATCGACCGCTATCCAGCATGCATCTAGAGTATTAAGTTAAAAACAGAGTAACGCCTTAAGCAAGATGACATGATGTAGAGAGATAAATTCATGCAATATGAAATAAACCCCATCTTGTTATCCTCGATGGCGACGATACAATACGTGCCTTGCTGCCCCTTCTGTCACTGGGAAAGGACACCGCAAGATCGTACCCAAAGCTAAGCACTTCTCCCATAGCAAGAACTACCAATCTAGTCGGCCAAACCAAACGGATAATTCGAAGAGACTTGCAAAGATAACCAATCATACATAAAAGAATTCAGAGAAGATTCAAATATTATTCATAGATAGACTTGATCATAAACCCACAATTCATCGATCTCAACAAACACACCGCAAACAGAAGATTACATCGAATAGATCTCCACAAGAGAGGGGAAGAACTTTGTATTGAGATCCAAAAAGAGAGAAGAAGCCTTCTAGATACTAACTATGGACCCGAAGGTCTGAGGTAAACTACTCACACTTCATCGGAGGGGCTAGGATGATGTAGAAGCCCTCCGTGATGACGCCCTCTTCCGGCGAAGCTCCGGAACAGGCCCCAAGATGGGATCTCGTGGATACAGAAAGTTGCGGCGGTGGAATTAGGTTTTTGGCTCCTCTCTGATCGTTTGGGGTACGTAGGTATATATAGGAGGAAGGAGTACGTCGGTGGAGCACCGAGGGGCCCACGAGGCAGGAGGGCGCGCCCCCCACCCTCGTGACCGCCTCTTTTGTTCCTTGGCGTAGGGTCCAAGTCTCCTGGATCACGTTCGGTGAGAAAATCACGTTCCCGAAGGTTTTATTCCGTTTGGACTCCGTTTGATATTCTGTTTCTCCGAAACACTGAAATAGGCAAAAAACAGCAATTCTGGGTTGGGCCTCTAGTTAATAGGTTAGTCCCAAAAATAATATAAAAGTGGAAAATAAAGCCCAATATAGTCCAAAACAGTAGATAATATAGCATGGAGCAATCAAAAATTATAGATACGTTGGAGACGTATCAGGGGCTCACTGGGAGCGTAGGGAACGGGGCGTGGGCGCGGGGAGGAGGACGGTGACGACGTGCGGCGGGGCGACGGGGTCCGGCGGCGGGGGTGGACGGAGGTGATGGCGTCCGGGGACGGCGTCAGGGCGCCGTGGACGCCCAAATCCAGAACGGGGAGGAGGTCGAGGACGGGGCGTCGAGCGACGCTGGCTACAGCGAGGGGCGACGAAGTGTCGCGGTGGTGCCGAAGGCGGCGAGCGGCGTCGAGGGCAAGCCCCTGGATCCAGACGGCCAGAGGAGGGGGAGGGGATATTTTGCGGGGGGGGGGGTGGGGGTGTGTCAGTGCATACTGGGGGGAGTGGGGGGGTTATGGGGTGAGGGTGGGCTGGCCTGGCGGCTTGGTGGGTTGAGGCCCAAGGGGGGCACGGTGGCCAGCTGGGCCAGTCGGCCCAGTTGGGGGGGGGGGCTTTCTCCTTTTCTCCTTTTTTTGTTTTAGTTTTAGTTTTTCTTTTTATTTATTTTCTTTTCTATTTTAATTCATTTTAAAAATACTTAGGCACTTTATAAAAATGCGTTTATTACACCATAATTACATATGCAAATTATGGCACCACCCGAATATTTTTGTTTTAATTTTATTTAACTTTATTTTAAATTTAAATTTGAATTTGGACCAGATTCAAACCAACACGAGTTTAACAACAGTAATCATGATGACATGGCATCATTAGCAGGGAATTACTGTAGCTTAATTATCCGGGCGTCACAATTCTCCTCCACTACAAGAAATCTCGTCCGGAGATTTAAGTGCGGAAGTAAAGAGTAACTTCGGGAGAACTGACCCTTATAGGGTTAATTATCTAGTGAACAATTCAGGGGATGTGGTAGGAGTATCTCTCGAGTAGAAACTTAAGAAAACATCGAGAGCAAAATATGAAGGTACAATAGGGAGTTTCAAGCGAATGGACAAACGATCGATACCTGAATAGAGTGTGAGAAGGGGGTTCAAAGCATCGGGAATAGATCATCTCATGAAGGGTGGCACGTGAATTACATACAAATCTGCGCGTGAGGAATAACTTTGGAAACAAGGGGTACAGGAGAGTCAGGTTTCAATCCTATGGAACTGTGGGTTATGGGCCCACCATGTGGGATAAAGGTAGAAAGGGCGCTGGCATCTTGCACGATCATGTAAGCAAGGCCGGTCAGAGGATAGCCTATCAGTTATGTTAGCAACAACATCGGTACCAAGGGCGAGGGACGAAGAGAACCATTTTCCTGCTCGTTGAACAAGGCAGGCCGTTAGGCAAAGTTCTCGTCCATCGGTGGCTACCGGAATGTCATCAACAATAGTAAAAGGGTCTTACTGACAGAGTGATACAACGAGGTGTTTACATAAGTAGGGAAATATTACTGCTTATATAATATAGATCACAATAAGGTTTAAACAAACCAATGGAAAGGAAAATGTAATTGTCAGATTAAACGGAACAATGGAAAGGAAAATGTGTTTAAACACATATTTCAGGGGTATGTCCTTCCCAAGGACAAGCAGAGCATGATATCCATGACAGGATAGAAGTATAAAACCATTTAGGTAGGGGGAAAGAAATTTCATGACATTACCCATACAACGGTGTTTGGATAATTGATAAATAATAATTTAGTATCGTGCTTCAAATGTTCTTATTGAAGATCGGAGTACCACAGACATGCTTCAAGATAGCATTGACATGGTCACCGGGTAAAGATCAGACCTTGGATTCACAAGGGGTCCATCGGAAATTTCTAGAACATATCATGTTATTTTATCAGGGAAAATATGAGGAGGAGGCCGATGGGTTCAGCAGCAATCCATCGGCATGCCAAAAGGATGAATTTCCGAAATTATATGAACAAGTTTGTGTTGGGGAAGGCAAGAATGTTATGATGATAGCATAATTCATCGAGGGGGGGGGGTTGTATTTCTCACCATGAATTCGATTGATATCCTGGAAAAGCTCAGAATGTTGATGATGATCATGACAAATTTGTCGAGAGATTTCATGAAGATGTCACCGAGCAGAAAAGGAAGGAAGAAGTGAAAGGCTATGAGAACCACGGATTCGACACAAGCTCAAAGTTAAGCTTGTTGCTCGAGGTGAAACGATAGGATGAGGAAGATCGACGTAAGCTTAGCTCATGGTCGGAAGTTGCTCTGGGCATAAGGACCAAGTAGCACAGTTAAAAGCTGACACGATAAAAATATAGCCGATCAGGCTAGGAATGACGTTATGGAGTATTAAACTTCTCAACAACAAAGTACTGGGAGTACTGAACCTCAGTGTTGATTCGATTCACAAATTGGTGTTCTTGGTTGACGACAACCCAGAACCCGTAAAGTGACTATGACGGGGAAAGGAACTACCTCACCAGAAATTCGTAAGATGAAGTGCAATGGGTTCAGATCCTCGAGATACCAGGGGCCAATACTCGAGGTAGATCAAAATAGAGGTTGGACAGATGAAATGATCTGCAGAAGACAAGTATATTAACTTGTCCGGGAAATGGAATCAAGGAGAAAATATGGTCGGAACCACGATTGCAAATAATCAATTTAAAGATGCAAGATGAGCTTATACCAAGGGAATATTTGATTATAAGAGAAGCTTCCATGATAAGATCTACATCGTGTCTATGGGCATGAACACAAAGTTCAAGGTCGACAATGCATAACCTCTCATTTACTTCTCGCATTTGACAAAGTTGTAGTGTAGAAATTTTTATCCGGCGTAACACCAGTAGAGTATGACCCATAGAAATTTCCGGGTTCACACAAATTAGGGAAAGCATTAGTTCAACCCATCGGGGCATCTTAGGAACATTTGCAAAAACTTTAGAGGTAATTAACTCAAGCTCGAAAGCAGAGCATGATTGACAAGGTAGAGAATACAATTTACCGAAGGCAATATGTATCCGGGGAAGAGCGCACAAAATTTTTAACATGAAGGGAACTGCCGGATAATAATCCAACAAAGGAGTCAACGGTCCTCAATGGATCTGATTTGAGTATAAGCACTCAGTCAGAAGAAGAAAAGAATGCAAAGGCATTGGGTTATAGAAACAACTGAATAATTCGATGCTTAAAGCAAAGAAATTATGATTTCCAAATTAGAAGATCAGAAGCAGACACTCTGGTCAAAAGACAAGTAAGTTGAATAGATATAGATCAATCAATTAATGTTTGGTTTGCTGAGAACTAGCCCATGTCCAGAATGACTTATGAGCAGGAAGGTCAAATTTCAGGGTTCGGCTGATGATTGCGAGCAAGCGCAACATAATGAATCAATAGGCTCAGGATGACAATAACAAAGGATGTTTAATGAATATTGCCATATGAGGGAGTCCTGGATTAGGGGGTGTCCGGATAGCCGGACTATATCTTCGGCCAGACTCCTGGACTATGAAGATACAAGATTGAAGACTTCGTCCCGTGTCCGAAAGGGACTTTCCTTGGCGTGGAAGGTAATCTTGGCGATACGGACATGTAGATCTCCTACCATTGTAACCGACTCTGTGTAATCCTAGCCCTCTCCGGTGTCTATATAAACCGGAGGGTTTTAGTCCGTAGGACGAACAACAATCATACCATAGGCTAGCTTCTAGGGTTTAGCCTCTCTGGTCTCGTGGTAGATCTACTCTTGTACTACCCATATCATCAATATTAATCAAGCAGGACGTAGGGTTTTACCTCCATCAAGAGGGCCCAAACCTGGGTAAAACATTGTGTCCCCTGCCTCCGGTTACCATCCGCCTAGACGCACATGTCGAGAACCCCTACCCGAGATCCGCCGGTTTTGACACCGACATTGGTGCTTTCATTGGGAGTTCCTCTGTGTCGTCACTTTTAGGCACGATGGCTCCTCCGATCATCAACGACGATGCGATCCAGGGTGAGACTTTTCTTCCCGGATAGATCTTCGTATTTGGCGGCTTTGCACTGCGGGCCAATTCGCTTGGCCATCTGGAGCAGATCGAAAGCTACGCCCCTGGCCGTCAGGTCAGATTTGGAAGTTTAAACTACACAGCGGACCTCTGCGGAGACTTGATCTTCGATGGATTCGAGCCGCAGCCGAGCGCGCCGCACTGTCACGATGGGCATGATCTAGCTCTGCCGCTGAACAGTGCCCTGGAGGCGGCACCCGCATCAGCTCCGACCCTTAATTCGGAGCCAACTGCGCCAATCAAGGATGGGTGGTTGGACACCGTCTCGGGGGCTGCAATCTCTACGGCGATCGAGCCGAACACCAGCCCTATTCTCTGGGAAGCCCGTGACTCCAAGGAGCCGGACTCCTCTCCAGACTCCGAGCCCTCCGCGCCCCCACTGATCGAACCCGATTGGGCGCCGATCATGGAGTTCACCGCCTCGGACATCTTTCAGCACTCGCCCTTCGGCGATATTCTGAATTCACTAAAGTCTCTCTCTTTATCAGGAGAGCCCTGGCCGGACTATGGTCAGCAAGGTTGGGATGCAGATGATGAAGAAATTCAAAGCCCACCCACCACCCACTTCGTAGCCATTATCGATGATTTAACTGACATGCTCGACTTCGACTCCGAACACATCGACGGTATGGACGCCGATGCAGGAGACGATCAAGAACCAGCGCCTATAGGGCACTGGAAAGCCACCTCGTCTTATGATATATACATGGTGGACACCCCAAAAGAAGGCAATGGCGATGGAACAGCAGAGGATGACCCCTCCAAGAAGCAGCCTAAGAGCCGGCGTCAGCGGCGCCGCTCTAAATCCCGCCAAAGCAAAAACGGTGATTCCGGCATGGGAGATAATAACACCCCGGACAGTGCCGAAGACAACCACCTCCAGCAAGATTCAACACAGGAGGATGGAGAAGCCAGCCGTCATGAGAGAGCGACAGACAGAGAGGTCGAGAACGATAATTATATGCCTCCCTCCGAAGACGAGGCAAGCCTCGACGACGACGAATTTGTCGTGCCGGAGGATCCCGTCGAACAAGAGCGTTTCAAACGCAGGCTTATGGCCACGGCGAGCAGCCTCAAGAAAAAACAGCAACAGCTTAGAGCTGATCAAGATTTGCTAGCCGACAGATGGACTGAAGTCCTTGCGGCCGAAGAGTGTGAACTCGAACGCCCCTCCAAGAGCTACCCAAACCGCAGGATGCTACCCTGACTAGAGGAGGAAGCACCTAAACCTACATCACCAGCGCATGATGCGGCCAATCGGCCACCCCGTGGCCGCGACAGAGAAGCCTCTCGGCCCTCCACTCAAGCCGCACCCCGGCGCCGCTCAAAAAATACCAAGGCACGGGAAAATGCGCCAGACCTGCGAGATATATTGGAGGACAAGGCAAGGCAAACAAGATCGATCTACGGATCGCGTGGGCACCCAATGGCACGAGACGATATTCGTCACAGTCAATCCAGCCGGGCCGAACACAGTAGACAAAGCTCGTTTGAGCTGCGTCGTGATATAGCCTAATACAGAGGCGCCGCACACCCACTATGCTTCATAGATGAAGTAATGGATCATCAAATCCCTGAGGGTTTTAAACCCGTGAACATCGAATCATATGATGGCACAACAAATCTTGCGGTATGGATCGAGGACTATCTCCTTCATATCCACATGGCCCGCGGTGATGACCTACACGCCATCAAATACCTCCCACTCAAGCTTAAAGAACCAACTCGGCATTGGCTTAACAGCTTGCCAGCAGAATCAATTGGTTGTTAGGAGGACCTGGAAGCCGCATTCCTCGACAATTTCCAGGGCACTTATGTGCGACCACCAGACGCTGATGACCTTAGCCACATAATTCAGCAGCCAGAGGAATCAGCCAGACAATTCTGGACATGGTTCCTAACCAAGAAAAATCAAATCATCGACTATCCGGACGCAGAGGCCCTAGCAGCCTTCAAGCATAACATCCGCGACGAGTGGCTTGCACGGCACCTAGGACAGGAAAAGCCGAAATCCATGGCAGCCCTCACGACACTTATGACCCACTTTTGCGCGGGAGAAGATAGCTGGCTAGCTCGCAGAAATAACATGACCAAGAGCCCTGGTAATTCGGATACCAAGGACAGCAGTGGCAGGTCACGCGCAACAAGCAAAAGCGCCGCATTAACGGCGACAATGCTGAGGATACGGCAGTTAATGCCGGATTCAGAGGCTCTAAACCCGGTCAGCGGAAAAAGCCATTCAAAAGAAATACTCCGGGCCCGTCCAGTTTGGACCGAATACTTGACCGCTCATGCCAGATACATGGCACCCCCGAAAAACCAGCCAATCACACCAACAGGGATTGTTGGGTGTTCAAGCAGGCAGGCAAGTTAAATGCCGAAAGCAGAGACAAAGGGCTGCATAGCGATGACGAGGAGGAGCCCCGCCTGCCGAACAACAGTGGACAGAAAGGTTTTCCCCCACAAGTGCGGACGGTGAACATGATATACGCAACCCACGTCCCCAAGAGGGAGCGGAAGCGTGCGCTAAGGGACGTATACACGATGGAGCCAGTCGCCCCAAAGTTCAACCCATGGTCTTCCTGCCCGATCACTTTTGATCGAAGGGACCACTCCACTAGCATCTGTCATGGCAGATTCGCCGCATTGGTTCTAGACCCAATTATTGACGGATTTCACCTCACTAGAGTCCTTATGGACGGCAGCAGCAGCCTGAACCTGCTTTACCAGGATACAGTGCGGAAAATGGGCATCGATCCCTCGAGGATTAAACCCACTAAAACGACCTTTAAAGGCGTCATACCAGGTGTAGAGGCCAACTGTACAGGCTCAGTTACACTTGAAGTGGTCTTCGGATCTCCGGATAATTTCCGAAGCAAGGAGTTAATCTTCGACATAGTCCCGTTCTGCAGTGGCTATCACGCACTGCTCGGGCGAACCGCATTTGCCAAGTTCAATGCGGTGCCGCACTACGCATACCTCAAGCTCAAGATGCCAGGCCCTCGAGGCGTCATCACGGTCAATGGAAACACCGAACGCTCTCTCCGAACGGAGGAGCATACGGCGGCTATCGCAGTGGAAGTACAAAGCAGCCTCTCAAGGCAATTCTCCAGTCCAGCCATTAAACATTTGGACACCGTCAAGTGCGCCTGGAGTAACCTACAACAAGACTGCCTGGCACATTCCGAGCAAGTGTAGCAATGCGGCACCAACCCCAGCCCTCGCGAACTTGCGAAACCAGTGTTGCGCGTACATAACTACGCTCTGGAAATACCATGGGCACAGGGGGAGGGGCACCATCATGGCATGCCCGAAATGCGGCTTAAACCACACTAGGGGCTGCCGATTTCTTAATTTTCTCTTATTTTCAGGACTCCATTCTTCGGAAGGCTTGTCCGGCAGTACAATTGCCGCACAAACGATACAACCAGGGAAGCAGAAAACTACGCCACACTATGGAACTCTAAGGTGGTCTCTATAACGAGCAGTATACCTGTTTCACATAACATTCCGCACCTTACCCCTGGAAAGGACATGTTAAATAGTCCCATTTTTTGCTTATTGCAGTATTTGTATCATTCTGCTTTGATCGCAGCTTTTTTAAATAAACAATGCATAGCTTCCGTCTATTATTGCATTACTCCTTTTTATGAATATATGTTCATTAATGACATGTTGCACCCGTACACTTTGGTACGGCCAATACGCCAGGGGCTTAAGTACCCCACAATACGGTGTGAGAAGTCCGAACACTTTCACAAGTGCGGCACCCCGAACTTATAGCATTATATGCATCGGCTCCGAATCATGTCTTGGGTCAATAGTTGGGTTTGCCCGGCTCCTATGTTTTGGTACCTTACGTTCCGTTATATCGGCTAAGGTAGCACTAGGAGAACTACTGCGATTGTGCCCCAGTTGAGCTGGGCTAAGCACCTCAGTAGAGAAAGCTAAAACTGACCGTCATGATGAGGCGAGAGTTGGTCGCTGTTCGAGAGGTTTTCGAGTCCCTAAAGACTTATGCCGCTTAGAGCGAGGAGTCGGCTTTGTCCAGCCTAGGCGTGGATAGCGCCCCGAACTCGGTCTTCCGAACACTAGGGGCTTCGCCAAAATTTAAAATTATAGAATTCTATGGCTAAGTGAGAGTGTTCAAGCATTATAGTCTGATTGCCTTGTGCGTTGTGTTGAGCACCTCCCTCGAAGGACCCAAGAATGGGAAAAAGAGCGCTCATGTTTATCCCGAACACCCCAGCACTCGCGGCATGGGGGCAGAAGCCGACTACTCGCCATCTCTCAAATTTGATAAACGACCGCACAGAAGGTAATATTTTAAATTCAAAAGTGTTGCTTAGCGCATATGAACAAGTTTTCAGCGTACATGATCACAAATGCGAGTTTACTCAAAAATTACATCTTTGGAGCATTCATCCCTTATAAGGCGGGCACCCTTCAGGACACCCTCATAATACGCTTCCGGGACGAGATGCTCCTTGCCCGGCGGCGGCCCGTCCTTCACCAGCTTCTCCGCATCCATCTTGCCCCAGTGCACTTTAGCACGGGCAAGCGCCCTACAGGCACCTTCGATGCCGACGGAGGGCTTGATTACTTCAAGCCGTGGATAGGCATCCACCAGCCGACTCACCAGCCCAAAGTAGCTCCCAGGCAGAGCCTCTCCAGGCCAAAGCTGAACTATGAGGCCCTTTATGGCCTGTTCGGCCACCTTGTGGAGCTCGACCATTTGCTTCAGCTGGTTGGTCAAAGGCACCAGGTGTCCGGCCTCAGCATACTGAGACCAGAACACCTTCTCTGTCGAGCTCCCCTCCTCGGCTCGGTAGTAGGCAGCGGCATCAGACGCACTACGGGGCAAATCTGCTAATGCTCCTGGAGAGCTCCGGACTCGGGTAAGTAACAAGTAATTCACTTTCACGTGCTTGCTTTGCATAATGAATGCCTTACCCGCCGCTATCTTCTTCATATCCCCAATTTCTTGGAGGGCTTTCTGGGCTTCGGCCTTGGCAGACTTCGCGCTTTCGAGGGCTGCCGCAAGCTCGGACGCTTGCGTCTTCGAGTCAAGCTCAAAACTCTCGTGTTTTTTCACAAGAGCCTGGAGCTCTTTCTGCACCTCCTCCACCCGCGCCTCCTGCTTCCCTCTCTCTGTGCGCTCCGTGGCCGCTCTGTTTTCGGCCTCGGACAGCGCTTTCTTAAGGGTTGCCACCTCGGTCGTGGCCCCTATAATAGCACGTTGATCCTGTCATTTTTTGCAACCACATCTTCTCTATATACTTGCGCAAGGTATTACTTACCTTCCTTCTCCTCGAGTTGCCTCTTGGCATGGCCGAGCTCGTTCTCGGACCGCGCAAGGTTTTGCTTCAGCGTATCCACCTCCGCAGTCAGTGCGGCGGAGGCCAGCAGCGAAGCCTGCATACGCATATTGACTTGATTAGGTTAGACTCCTGTGAATGTTATTAGATCCTCTATTCGGCTTTTGTTTCCGAACGCCGAACAGAGCATCAGGGGCTACTATCTATGCGGTAATATTTTTACATATTCTTTACTTACCTCAAAGCCTGTTAGAAGGCTGGCACATGCTTCAGTCAGTCCGCTATTGGCGGATTGAACCTTCTGGATCACCGCACTCATAATAGTGCAGTGCTCCTCGTCGATGGAGGCGCCGTTAAGCATCTCCAGCAAATTGTCCGGTGCCTCCGGTTGGATGGAGGTCACCGGCTCGGTAGGCTTGCTCCTCTTGGAAGGAGGCTGCCTACCGGAGTCCGGAACCGTTGAAGGTTCCGGCGCAGTGTCCGGCTCAAGGCCAGACTTGGAGCCCTTGGGGGTTCTATCCCCTTTACGCCTGGAGTCCGGGAGGTCGCCTTGCGGCGCCTCCAGGACCACCTCCTCCTAGCTTGGAACTTGTTGGGACGCCACCGCGGCGTCGTCCGTAGGATGGGGGGAGGTAGCCATTGGAAGCGAATTCACGTCTGACGAATCCAGGGAACCGCTCGACGACACGTTGAGACAGTCTTGGGGTGGACTGCATAAATGTGTTCGACGTAAGGAAAAGCTGTGCAATGGGGGAATACTATGAATCACTCTGGTATCCAAATACTTATGATCTCGCCAGGGGCTTGGCCCTGTGCAGCCACTCCTCTTCGCCGTCGTCAGTGTTGGTGGAGTAGTCCAGAGGAGGGGTCTTCCCCTTCTTGGACCCTTCGGCCTCCCTAGTTGGGGCGACCTTCCTTTTCTTCCCTCCCCCCGCTGGAGGGGGAGAGGTCTCTTCTTCCTCCTCCTCGTCTTCATGGGAGGAGTGCGCCTTGGAGTCGTCAGATGATGAATCTGACACCTCCTGGCGCCGGGCACTCTTTCGAGTCCCCGTGGCCTTCTTCTTGGCCTTCTTCTCCGGCACCACATAGGGTGCCAGAACCAGCAGCTTCGCCAAGCGAGCGTCCGCTGGGCCTTCGAGCAAAGGAGCCGGACAGTTGATCTGTCCAGACGTCTCCTGCCAATCCTGTCAAGGGTAAGGGAGCTTAGATCCCGCATGGAGTCAAACTATGAAAAACTAATACCCTGTAAAAGGTAAAAATAGCTTACCGCACGAGCGTGACGCTGCATGCTGAATCCGCGATCCTCGGTAGCGGATGCGGGGGCCTCGGCGCCCTTGAAAAGCACCTTCCAGGCATCTTCATACGTCGTGTCGAAGAGCCTGCTAAGAGTTCGGTGCCGCGCCGGGTCGAACTCCCATAGGTTGAAAGTCCGTTGTTGACACGGGAGGATCCGGCGGATGAGCATAACCTGGACTACGTTGACAAGTTTGAGCTTCTTGTCCACCAGGGTTTGGATGCATGTTTGGAGTCCAGTCAGCTCTCCTTTTTTACCCCACGATAGGTCCATCTCTTTCCAGGAGGCGAGCCGCGTAGGGGGTCCGGATCGGAACTCGGGGGCTGCGACCCATTCAAGGTTGCGCGGCTCGGTGATGTAAAACCACCCCGACTGCCACCCCTTTAGGGACTCCATGAAGGAGCCCTCGAGCCATAGGACGTTGGGCATCTTGCCCACCATGGCGCCTCCGCACTCCACCTAGGTGCCGCGCGCCACCTTCGGCTTGACATTGAAAGTCTTGAGCCATAGGCCGAAATGGGGGCGGATGCAGAAGAAAGCCTCGCACATGACAATAAACGCCGAGATGTTGAGGATAAAGTTCGGGGCCAGATCATGGAAATCCAGGCCATAGTAGAACATGAGCCCCCGGACAAATGGGTGGAGAGGGAAGCCCAGTCCACGGAGGAAATGGGGGAGGAACACCACCCTCTCATGGGGCCTAGGGGTGGGGATGAGTTGTCCCTCTTCAGGAAGCTGGTGCGCAATGTCGTTGGACAAGGAGGAAGAAGGCGTGGATGAAAAGGTGGATCCTTATCCCCTTATATGGGCGGACGCGACTATGCGTCGCCACCAGCCTGGTAAAACTCGCTTATCTCCCAAGCGTCATAATCAATGGCGCGGTTGGGTTACCCACGCCCGTATTGATGAGAATCCCGGAATAAGGGGACACGATCTCTGCTTTGACAAGACGTGCCAAGGAAACCGCCTCGCTAAATGCACTGAGGTGGAATAGTAAAACGATTCGAATAAAGACTTGGTCGTGGTGTGATGTCATGTTATGGAATACGTCAGCAGATTAGATTTGTAAAAATTATTCTCTCTATGGCAATATGTGGAAACTTATTTTGCAGAGCCGGACACTACCTTTGTGTTCAAAATCTTCTATGAAGTACTTGACATGCTTCTGGAGGAGGTTCGAAAGAGGCTTTGCAATCTTTGAGAAATTTTCAACGAATCTTCAGCAATAGCTTGCAAGACCAAGCAAACTGCGAAGCTGCTTGACATTCTGACGAGGCTCCCAATTCACAATTGCAGAAACCTTCTCCGGATTAACAACAATGCCTTTGGCAGAGATGATGTGGCCAAGGTAAAGAACTTCATCAAGCCAAAACTCACATTTGGAAAACTTTGCATAGAATTGATGCTCTTTGAGCTTGTCGAGCACCAATCACAAATGTTTGGCATGATCCTTCTTATTCTTGGAGAACACCAAGATATCATCGAGATACACCAGGACGAAATCATTTGTGTAGGGGTTGAAGATGAAGTTCATCATGTGAGAGAATGTTGGAGGGGCATTGAAAAGGCCGAAAGACATGACAATATATTCATAAGAACCAAAGCTTCTTCTGAATGCCTTCTTGGGGCTATCTTCTTCACGAATGCAAATCTGATGATAACCCATACAGAGGTCAAGTTTGGAGAACACCTTTGCACCTTTAAGTTGCTCAAATAACTCATTGATGTTGGGAAGGGGATACTTGTTCTTGATTGTCTTCTTGTTCAATGGACGATAATCGACGCAAAGTCGGTCCATGCCATCCTTCTTCTGGACAAAAAGAACACCACAATCCCACGAAGATGAACTCGGTCTGATCAAACCCAGACGCTCTTGTTCATCGAGTTGTTTCTTCAATTCCTTCAGCTCCTTTGGTCCAAGCTTGTATGGTCGCTTGCAAACGGGTTCAGTACCAGGCTCA
Organism: Triticum aestivum; assembly: GCF_018294505.1. Taxonomy (NCBI): domain Eukaryota; kingdom Viridiplantae; phylum Streptophyta; class Magnoliopsida; order Poales; family Poaceae; genus Triticum; species Triticum aestivum. The sequence goes on from NC_057806.1 coordinate 119,892,078, forward strand.
AGATCGATAACGAACTCAACTGGCTGGTGAGGAGGCATACCCGGAAGCTCTTCTGGAAAAACATCTTGGTACTCACAAACAACTGGAATATGAGAAATTGCATCTAACTCGCCCTTCTCATTGAGAGAGAATAACCAAATGGTTTCGTCACGAGCGGCATAGATGATCACATCCTCAGAAGAGTGTGTCAATTTAATATCCCTGGCAGCACAATCAAGGGTAGCCTTGTGCTTAGAAAGCCAATCCATGCCAAGAATTAGATCAATATCAGAGTCGCCAAGAACCATTGGAGAAGACAGAAATTTATAGTTACCCATCTTGATGGAAACATCCGGAACCATCATTTTGGTATTCATGAACAAACCCGGAGAGGAAACCGCTATCATCTTAGGCAGATCAACAATATGAAAATTGTGCATGGATGCAAAAGGTCTTGATATGAATGAAATAGATGCACCAGTATCCAATAAAACTTTTGCAGGAATATCATTAACTGGAAGATTACCCATGATCACTTCTGAAGAATCCTTTGCTTGAGTTGCATTCATCATGTTCACCCTTGCGGACTTGGGATTATGCTTGACCACTGCACTGCTTGAAGACCTCACAAGAGGAGGAGGCGGAAGGCGCCTTTGGTTGAAGCACTTGTTTGCATAGTGACCTTTCTGCTGACAGTTGTTGCAAGTAACTTCTGAGAGCGGACGATGATAAGAAGGAGGAGCACTTGACCTTGGAGCTTGAGTGTGAGACTTGTTCTGATAGCCTGGGTTGGGTGGTTGGGAAGATCCATGGCCACCTTTGTTCTTCTGCTGGTAGGGCTGACGAAACAAAGGAGGCGGAAGCCAGAACTTCTGTTGCTTAGCTGCCACTTGTGAGGAAGAAGAAGGCTGAACTGCATCCTTGATTCTCTTCTTTGAAGCCTCACACTTGAGCTGAGCACCTTCTTGCTTGAGGGCCATGTTATAGAATTGATCGAACTTAGTAGACTCAACAAGAACGAGAGCTACTGCAGATCCTCTCTGAGGCCACCCCCGAAGTGATAGATCATGCTCTTTTCATCAGGAACGTCCTGCCTTGTGAAGCGAGAAAGTTTCTGAAACTGGATGTTTTATTCATACACGAACATGCTTCCTTGCTTGAGATTGCGGAATTCCTCATGCTTGCTCTCAGCAACACTTGTTGGAATGTGATGAGCTTTAAAGTCTCAGCAGAAGTCATCCGAGGTAATCACTCGACCTCCTCTGGAACCTTTGTATTGCTGATACCAATCAGCTGCTTGGTCCTTGAGCTGGAAAGAAGCGAACTTGACGTAGTGCTCAGGCCTGACATTGCTACATTCAAAATGCTTGTTGATGTCCACGAGCCAATCATCAATGTCCGTGGCCTCGACACAGTTGCTGAAAGACTTTGTCCGATTTGCAAGGAACTGGTTGAGGGTATAATTGCCCTTGACCTTGGTTGCGCTCTTGCAAGAGTTGCAGAAGCATCTGGGTGTTGGCGTTGGTGGCTGCCATGATAGCTTGCCATGCCTCCGGAGGCGGAGGAGGTGGCAGAGGTGGAGGGTTTGCCTGATTCCCATCATTGCGGTCCAGATTCAGGCGCGTTGGAGAAGCCATCTTGAAGAGGGTGACATCCGTTAGAACCATGATAGACAAACAGACAGGCTGAATCAACGGATAGAAATTGCAACATATACTCTTCACAATAAACATTCAAACAAAGTTGAATGAATGAATTCAAAAGTTAACATTACACGACCATTAAGGTGAGAAGCCACTTCGATAAAGGCTGATGAATGAATAATAAGGTACAAATATGTGGCAAGGATCACCCAATCACATACCAATTATCTATTAGAAGAATAACTAGAGCTACTTGAATTCCCATCTATAAACTCCCGAAACTTTCTGGTTATGCAATCTGGTGTTGGGGATACAGGGAGGTACAATATATATCACACAACTAACAAGCCCTATGCTCCAACTATATACATCCGTCAACACATAACCAAGAAAACTCCGGAAATCATGTACCTCAACCTTCGAAAAGCATCCGTTATACGAGCTATGGAAATACTCCCGAACTCCCTTCGCAGTACTAGGTGGCATCGAGGTTATCTCACCACTAACTGCATAAAAGAGATTTTCGATGTCGGCGAACTCAGGTATTCCAGAACTGCAACGATAAAATTGTGACGACAACACGGATACGTCTCCAACGTATCTATAATTTTTGGTTGTTCCATGCTATTATATTATCTGTTTTGGATGTTAATGGGCTTATTTATACACTTCTATATTATTTTTGGGACTAACCTACTAACCCAAGGCCCAGTGCAAATTGCTGTTTTTTTCCTATTTCAGTGTTTTGCAGAAAATGAATATCAAATGGAATCCAAACGGAGGCCACAAGGCAGGGGCGCGCCCTCCCCCTCGTGGGCCCCTCGTGGCTCAACCGACCTACTTCTTCCTCCTATATATATTCATATACCCCGAAAACATCTAGGAGCACCACAAAACCCTATTTCCATCGACGCAACCTTCTGTACCCAAGAGATCCCATCTTGGGGCCTTTTCCGGAGCTCCGCCGGAGGGGGAATCGATCGCGGAGGGCCTCTACATCAACTCCATGGCCCCTCTGATGATGTGTGAGTAGTTTACCTCGGACCTTCGGGTCCATAGTTACTAGCTAGATGGCTTCTTCTCTCTCTTTGGATCTGAATACAATGTTCTCCTTGATCTTGTTGGAGATCTATTTGATGTAACTCTTTTTGCGGTGTGTCTGTCGAGATCCGATGAATTGTGGGTTTATGGTCAAGTTTATCTATGAACAATATTTCATTCTTCTCTGAAATATTTTATGTATGATTGGTTATCTTTGCAAGTCTCTTCAAATTATCAGTTTGGTTTGGCCTACTAGATTGATCTTTCTTGCAATGGGAGAAGTGCTTAGCTTTGGGTTCAATCTTGCGGTGTCCTTTCCCAGTGACAGCAGGGGCAGCAAGGCACGTATTGTATTGTTTCCATCAAGGATAAAAAGATGGTGTTTATATCATATTGCTTGAGTTTATCCCTCTACATCATGTCATCTTGCCTAATGCAATACTCTGTTCTTATGAACTTAATACTCTAGATGCATGCTAGATAGCGGTCGATGTGTGGAGTAATAGTAGTAGATGCAGAAACGTTTAGGTCTACTTATCATGGACGTGATGCCTATATACATGATCATGCCTAGATATTCTCATACTTATGCACTTTTCTATCAATTGCTCGACAGTCCAGCCTCCACCGCTCCTCCACTGGCTACTGTTCAGCCAGCCCTCTCCATGGGGTCCTGTTCAACCACCCCTCCACATGCTACTGTTCATCCAGCCCTCTATCAGCTACTGTTCAACCAGCCTTCCACCGGCTACTATTCAACCAGCCCTCCACAGGGTCCTGTTCATCCAGCCCTCCACGGGGTCCTGTTCATCCACCGGCTTGATTAATCGGGGTACTGTTCATCCAGCGGCAACGACCTCTACTACCACGGGGTCCTGTTCATCCAACCCCCATTGGGAACTGTTCATCCAAACCCCCCAACAACACACATTGTTCATCCAGAGGCAGCATCGATCGGCTTTAGGTAGCAGTAGTAGCAAAGGAATCACCCAGGTTCAGTTAACAGCAAGGGATCGATCAATCGCTCGGGTTCAGTAACCCATGGCCTGCAGTGCAATCACTCGGGTTCAGTTAGAGCCCAACGCCTCGCTTGGGTTCAGGTAGATCCCAACGCCTCGCACACACGCGCGTATGTACGAGAGAAACGTGCGTCGCTCGGCCCCCGACCACCCATCGTAATCGGGAACTCCCCGATATTTTCCTCATCCTCGCTTCTACCACGGTTTTTTCCGTCATGGACGACCCAAAGAATGTCATGCAGCTGTGTCTCCGGCCCGCCCAGGACGAAAAGCCGATTTTCTATCATGATCTTATGTCATAGAAGTAGGACCCCACCACATCTATGATGATACCGGGTTTTGTCACAATTATCGTCATAGAAGTGTCATAAGTATGACAGAAAAAATTTCGTTCGGCCCAAAATGTCACGGATGTGTCTTTTTTTGTAGTGAATATTGGGGTATTTATAGAGCAAAGAGGCGGTGCGGGAGGCCACCAAGGTGGGCACAACCCACCTGGGCGCGCCTGGGGGCCCAGGCGCACCCTGGGGTGTTGTGCCCCCCTCGAGGCACCCCCAGGTACTTCTCCGGCCCATTGGGTTTCTTCTGGTCCGTAAAAATTCCACAAAAAGTTTTGTTGCATTTGGACTCTGTTTGATATTGTTTTTCGATACGTCTCCAACGTATCTATAATTTTTTTATTGTTCCATGCTATTATATTATCCATCTTGGATGTTTTATATGCATTTATATGCTATTTTGTATGAGTTTTGGGACTAACCTATTAACCTAGAGCTCAGTGCCAGTTTCTGTTTTTTCCTTGTTTTTGAGTTTTGCAGAAAAGGAATATCAAACAGAGTCCAAATGAGCTGAAAATTTACTGTGATTTTTTATGGACCAGAAGAAGCCCCCGAAGCAAAAGAGTTGGGCCAAAAAAATCCCGATCCAACCACAAGGTTGGAGGGCGCGCCCTACCCCCCCCCCCCCAGGGCGCGTCCTCCGTCCTTGTCGTTGACTCGTGGACCCCCCTGATTTGTTCTCGACGCCAAAAATTCATATAAATATAGAAACCCCTAGAAATTAACCTAGATTAGGAGTTCCACCGCCGCCAGCCTCTTTAGCCACGAAAAACCAATCGGGATCCTATTCTGGCACCCTGTCGGAGGGGGGAATCATCATCGGTGGCCATCTTCATCATCCCAGTGCTCTCCATGACGAGGAGGAAGTAGTTCACCCTCGGGGCTGAGGGTATGTACCCGTAGCTATGTGTTTGATCTCTCTCTCTCTCTCTCTCTCTCTCTCTCGTGTTCTTGGTTTGGCACGGTCTTGATGTGCCGCAAACTTTGTTATTATAGTTGGATCTTATGATGTTTCTCCCCGCAACCTTCTTGTAATGGATTGAATTTTCCCTTTGAAGTTATCTTATCGGATTGAGTCTTTAAGGATTTGAGAACACTTGATGTATGTCTTTCATGTGCTTATCTATGGTGACAATGGGATATTCACATGATCTATTTGATGTATGTTTTGGTGATCAACTTGCGGGTTATGTGACCTTGTGAACTTATGAATAGGGGTTGGCACACGTTTTCGTCTTGACTCTCCGGTAGAAACTTTGGGGCACTCTTTGAAGTTCTTTGTGTTGGTTTAAATAGATGAATCTGAGATTGTGTGATGCATATCATATAATCAAACCCACGGATACTTGTGGTGACATTGGAGTATCTAGGTGACATTAGGGTTTTGGTTGATGTGTGTCTTAAGGTGTTATTTTAGTACAAACTATGTGGCTGTTTCTGACACTTATAGGAATAGCTCAATAGATCGATCAGAAAGAATAACTTTGAGGTGGTTTCGTACCCTACAATAATCTCTTCGTTTATTCTCCGCTATTAGTGACTTTGGAGTGACTCTCTCTTGCACGTTGACGGATTGTTATATGATCTAATTATGTTATCATTGTTGGGAGAACTTGCACTAGTGAAAGTATGAACCCTAGGCCTTGTTTTCAAGCATTGTAATACTGTTTCCGCTCACTTTTGTTACTTGCTACCATGCTATTTTTATATTTTCGGATTACAAAAACCTATATCTACCATCCATATTGCACTTGTATCACCACCTCTTCGCCAAACTAGTGCACCTATACAATTTACCATTGTATTGGGTGTGTTGGGGACACAAGAGACTCCTTGTTATTAGGTTGCAGGGTTCTTTGAGAGATACCATCTTCATCCTACGCCTCCCACAGATTGATAAACCTTAGCTCATACACTTGAGGGAAATTTGCTACTGTCCTATAAAACTCTGCGCTTGGAGGCCCAACACGAGTCTACGAGAAGAAGGTTGCGTAGTAGACATCAATTTTCTGCGATGTAAAAAACAAGCAAAAACAGCAACTGGCACTAGGCACTATGTGGATAGGTTAGTCCCAAAAAATGATATAAAATCATTATGAAATGATTGTAAAACATCCAAGAATGATAATATAACAGCATGGAACAATCAAAAATTATAGATACGTTGGATACGTATTAGCATCCTCAAGCTTAATTCCTACTCGTCCTCGAGTAGGTATATGATCAAAACAGAATTTTTGATGTGGAATGCTGCCTAACATGTTCATCACATATTCTTTCTTTTATAGCATGGAAAAATGGACTTTTATATGGTTCAAAGCAATAGTCTAGTTTTGACATGAGGACTTTAATACTCAAGCATATCAACAAGCAACCATGTCTTTCAAAATACCAACGCTAAAGCAAGTTATCCCTAGTCCATTATGCTCAATCATTTATCCATTCATGAAACATACTCGCATGTTGGCTACACCCAATCCTCAAGTACGATCATAGTGCCCCTTAGTTGGTGCTTTATAAGAGAAGATGGAGAGAGACTCAAGTAAAAATAGAAATTGCATAAAGTAAATAAAAAGCCCCTTTGCAGAGGGAAGTAGGGATTTGTAGAGGTGCTAGAGCTCAAAGCGAAAAAGATAGAGATAAAACATTTTGGGTGGCATGCTTTTCCTGTCGACGAAAACGATAGAGTAGTTCCCAATACTTTCCATGCTAGATATATCATAGGCGGTTCCCAAACAGAAAATAAAGTGTATTCCTTTTTCCACCATACTTTCACTTTCCATGGCTAACCGTATCCACGGGTGCCTTCCATACCAACACTTTCCATGGAATTTATTATTTGACAACATAAAGTAAATTCATTTTTCATTTTGGGACTGGGCATCCCTAATACCTTTGTCGTACTCTCGTGCAGTGACAAGTGAATAAACACTCATCTTGAGAATAACACATCTAGCATGGAAATATATCAGCCACCCCCTACCATTTCATTAGCGGTACGAGCACACAAAAGAGAAGTTTATTTCGAAAATTAGAAATGGCACATAAAAATTTGCTTAGAACAGCAAAAGAATACCTAGGTAGGTATGGTGGACTCATGTGGCAAAACTGGTTTAAAGGATTTTGGATGCACAAGTAGTGATCATACTTAGTGCAAAATGAAGCCTAGCAAAAGATTGAGAAGCAACCAACCAAGAAACAAAAAAGCTCATAAGCCAGCATTAAGCATTACTAACACCAAATAATGCACCACAAGTAGGATGTAATTTCATTGCATAACTATTGACTATCGTGCTTGCATAGGGAATCACGAACCTTAATGCCAATATTCTTACTAAAGCATAATTACTCATCAACTTGACTCTCATATTATATCCTTAATAGCAACGATACATACGTGCCGGTTCCCATTTTGTCACTGGGATCAAGCACCGTAAGATTGATCCCATCACAAAGCACCTCTTCCCATGGCAAGAAAAATCGATCTAGTTGGCCTAACTAAACCAAAGATTCGAAGAAGAAATATGAGGCTATAAGTAATCATGCATATAAGAGATCAAAATACTCAAATAACTTTCATGGATAAAAATATAGATCTGATCATAAACTCAAAGTTCATCGGATCCCAACAAACACACCGCAAAAAGAGTTACATCAAATAGATCTCCAAGAGACCATTGTATTGAGAATCAAAAGAGAGAGAGAGGAAGCCATCTAGCTACTAACTATGGACCCGAAGGTCTACAAAATACTACTCACGCATCATCCGAGAGGCACCAATGAGGATGATGAACCCCTCTATGATGGTGTTTAGATTGGATCTGGTGTTTCTAGAACTTGCAACGGCTGGAATTGATTTTCGTTGACTCCCCTAGGGTTTCTGGAATATTGGGGTATTTATAGAGCAAAGAGGCGGTGCGGGAGGCCACCGAGGTGGGCACAACCCACCTGGGCGCGTCTAGGGGCCCAGGCGCGCCCTGGTGGGTTGTGCCCCCCTCAGGGCACCCCAGGTGCTTTTTAGGCCCATTGGGTGTCTTCTGGTCCATAAAAAATCAACAAAAAGTTTCGCCGCATTTGTACTCCGTTTGATATTGATTTTCTATGATGTAAAAAACAAGCAAAAAATAGCAACTGGCACTGGGCACTATGTCAATAGGTGAGTCCCAAAAAATGATATAAAATGATTATAAAATGATTGTAAAACATCCAAGAATGATAATATAACAACATGGAACAATAAAAATTATAGATATGCTGGAGACGTATCAATCTCCAAGAACATCAAGGAGAACATTGTATTGAAGATCAAAAAGAGAGAAGAAGCCATCTAGATACTGCCTGCGGACCCGTAGGTCTGTGGTAAACTACTCAAATGTCATCGGAGGGGCAAGGGTGATGATGAAGAACCCCTCCGTGATCGCTGACACCTCTGGCAAAGTGACGGAAAAGGCCTCTAGATGGGATCTTGTGGTTCTAGAACTTGCGGCGGCTGGAATTGTGTTTCAATGACTCCCCTAGGGTTTCTGGAATATTAGAGTATTTATAGAGCTAAGAGGCGGTGGAGGGGGTGCCTGTGTGCCCCCACTACCCACTAGGGCGCGCCCGGGGGCCCTAGCACGCCCTGGTGTCTAGAGGGCCTCACAGGGCCCCTCTAGTGCACTTCTTGGGTGATGCAGAGCATCCTACGGACATCACCATGTCAAGAGTTCATCCGGCAAATGGCACGTGCGACATCTACTTCACATACATAAAGGTGAATCATCTCCTTTACACGTGTTCACTTGACCCCTTCGAGGATGGTATACTAATTGACACCCCTCTCGTGTGCATGCATAGGTATTGTCGGAGCTTCACGACCAACGAGGAGGAGTGCAAGCGACAAGGAACAACTACACCATCCGCAAGGGAAGCATGGAAGAAAAGGAAGAAGTAGCATGGACAAGCTCCTGGAAAGCCCGGAACTTCCGGCCCCCGGACCTTCCGGCCTGCTCGGAACCTCCGTCCCCTGGAGTCCAGACCAACCCGAGCGCGTCAACTCTCTGGATAGCCCAGAACTTCTGGCCCTGCCTACGCGCAGACACTCGGGCCAAAGCCCATGTACCCTTTCTCCCCTCACTTACCCCTTTGTGACTACCACTATATATACTCATCCCCCTCCTCCATTCTAGGGTTAGCAAAGTGATAGCTCAGTTGTATGTGAGCTTTTCTCCTACCTTCTCCTATTGACAGAGAGAGACTACTCCATCAGAGGCCAAGACCTCTTCGAAGAATATCTCGAGGGATATCAAAACCCCTTCGGGGAAGGATCTATCTAGATCATCAAGCCCCCATCTCCTTTGGATTTGGGATGAACTCTACCTTGTATCTTTCTCTTTGTTGTTCATGTACCTTGTGGATCTTGTGTGTTTGATTGTCTAGTGGATGTGTGATTGGACTTCTTCTTGAGTGTTTTCCCTCATGTTTCCCCTCGTGTTCTTCGTGTTATTCATGGTATCCCCTCCATTTTGTGAAAGATCGGGCATCTAGGGTTCTGCCCTACATCATTGGGCCTCCTGGATGTCTTCTGGGGAGAAAAAATCTCCAAAAAAGTTTCGTGGCATTTGGACTCCGTTTGGTATTGGATTTCTATGAAGTAAAAAACAAGCAAAAAACAACAACTGGTACTGGGCACTATGTCAATAGGTTAGTCCCAAAAAATGATATAAAGTTGCTAGTAAATGAGTATAAAACATCCAAGAATGATACTTCAATAGCATGGAACAGTAAAAAATTATAGATACGTTGGAGACGTATCACGCGCCCCCTAATCCTGTGGGCCCCCTCACAGCTCTGTTTGAGCTAATTCCACTTCTATAAATTCAGAAATATTCCCAAACCAACAGAGAGCCACCCGAAACACTTTTTCTGCCGCCGCAAGCTTCTGTTCTTCCGTGATACCATCTAAAGGCCTTTTCTGGTACTCTACCGGAAGGGGTGTCGATCATAGAGGGCTTCTACATCATCCTTGCTGCCTTGCGATGATGCGTGAGTAGTTCACCATAGACCTACAGGTCCATAGCTAGTAGCTAGATGGCTTATTCTCTCTCTTTAATCTTCAATACAATGTTCTCCTCGATGTAATCTTTTTTTGCGGTGTATTTGTTGGGATCCGATGAATTGTGGGTTTATGATCTGAATATTCATGAGAAGTAATTGAGTCTTTTGTAAACTTTATTATGCATGATTGTTATAGCTTTGTATTTCTCGCTGATCTATCCATTTGGTTTGGCCAACTAGATTGGTGTATCTTCAGTGGGAGAGGTGCTTTGTGATGGGTTCAATCTTGCGGTGCGCTATATCCCAGTGACAGAAGGGGACAAGACAAGTATTTGTATTGTTCATGTTAAGGGTAAAACGATGGGGTTTATTCATATTGATTAGGTTTACTTTGTCTACATCATGTCATCTTGCTTAAGGCGTTACTCCGTTTTTCATGAACTTAATACCATAGATGCATGTTGGATAGCGGTCGATTGGTGGAGTAGTAGTAGTAGATGCAGGCAGGAGTCGGTCTACTTGTCTCGGACGTGATGCCTATATACATGATCATTGCCTTGGATACCATCATAACTATGCACTTTTCTATCAATTGCCCAATAGTAATTTGTTCACCCACCGTATGCTATGTGTTCGAGAGAGAGGCCTCCAATGAAAACTATGGCCCATGGGTCTACTTTAATCATATTATAAAAACCAAATTCCTTTCCCGTAATTTCATTTCTTTTATTTTGTTTTGCAGTTTTTCCATCTACCTATACAAGATTTGATCCTTGCAAGTAATGAGTTCAAGGGGGTTGACAACTCTCTTGCCCCCTCTGATTATGAACATGAATATGCTTTGTGAGTAGTTACATTTGTTCCTAAGGACATGGGAGAAGTATTGTTATAAGTAATCATGTGAATTTGATATGTGTTCGATATTTTGATAGTATGTATGTTGTGATTCCCTTAGTGGTGTCATGTGAACGTCGACTACATGACACTTCACCATATTTGGGCCTAAGGCAATGCATTGTGGAGTAGCAATTAGATGATGGGTTGCGAGAGTGACAGAAACTTAAACCCCAGATTATGCGCTATTCTGTAAGGGACCGATTGGATCCAAAAGTTTAATGCTATGGTTAGAATTTATTCTTAATACTTTTCTCGTAGTTGGGGATGCTTGCTGTAGGGTTAATCATAAGTAGGAGGTTTGTTCAAGTAAGAACATCACCTAAGCACCGGTCCACCCACATATCAGATTATCAAAGTAGCGAACACGAATCGAACCAACATGATGAAAGTGACTAGATGAAATTCCCGTGTACCCTCAAGAACACTTTGCTTATCATAAGAGACCGTTTTGGCCTGTCCTTTGCCTCAAAAGGATTGGGCTACCTTGCTGCACTTTTGTTACTATTATCGTTACTTGCTCGTTACAAATTATCTTGCTATCAAACTACTCTGCTACTTACAATTTCAGCACTTGCAGACATTACCTTACTAGAAACTACTTACCATTTCCTTCTGCTCCTCATTGGGTTCGACACTCTTACTTATCGAAAAGAGCTACAATTGATCCCCTATACTTATGGGTCATCAAGTCTATTTTCTGGAGCCATTGCTGGGGAATGAAGCGCCTTTGGTAAGTGGAATTTGGTAAGGAAACATTTATATAGTGTGCTGAAATTTATTGTCACTTGTTACTATGGAGAACAATCCTTTGAGGGGTTTGTTCGGGGTATCTTCACCTCGTCCGAAACCACAATTAGCTACCCCTCGACCTACTGCACCTACTGAAAATATTGAATATGAAATTCCTTCAGGAATGATAGAACAACTGCTAGCTAATCCTTATGCAGGAGATGGAACCGAACATCCTGATATGCACTTGATACATGTGGAACAAATTTGTTGATTGTTTAAGCTTGCAAGTTTACCCAGGGATAAAGTTATGTGATACATCTCCAACGTACCTATAATTTATGAAGTATCCATGTTGTTATTTTATCATTCTTGGGTGTTCTACAATCATTTTATAGCAACTTTATATCATTTTTTGGGATTAACCTATTGACCCAGTGCCAGTTGCTGTTTTTTACATCGTAGGAAATCAATATCAAACGGAGTCCAAACACCGCGAAACTTTACGGAGATTGTTTTTGGACCAAAAGGAACCCAATGGGCCAGACCTGCAGCTGGGGGTGCCCCGAGGGGGGCACAACCCACCAGGGCGCCCTGGTGGGTTGTGCCCACCTCGGTGGCTGATACGTCCCCAACGTATCTATAATTTTTGATTGTTCCATGTTGTTATATTATCAATCTTGGATGTTTTATAATCATTTTATATCATTTTTTGGTACTACCTATTGACATAGTGCCAAGTGCCAGTTCCTGTTTTTCTATGTTTTTTACATCACAGAAAATCAATATCAGACGGAGTCCAAATGCCACGAAACTTTTATAGAGATTTTATGTTGACCAGAAGGAACATGTTGGGCCCTAGTTTCACCTGGGGAGTCGCGAGGAGGGGACAACCCACCACGGCGTGCCAGGAGGCCCAAGCACGCCCTGGTGGGTTGTGCCCACCTCGGGTGCCCCCCCCCCCGACGGGCACTTCTCTCTATAAATACCACAAAAATCCTAGAACCCTAGAAGCGTCGACAAAATATTCATCCAGCCGCCACAGAGTCCAGAACCACCAGATCCAATCTAGACTCCATCTCGGATGGGGTTCACCACCTCCATTGGTGTCTCTCTGGTGATGTGTGAGTAGTTCTTTGTAGACCTTCGGGTCCGTAGTTAGTAGCTAGATGGCTTTCTCTCTCTCTCATTGAATTCTCAATACAATGGTCTCTTGGAGATCCATATGATGTAACTCTTTTTGCGGTGTGTTTGTTGGGATATGATGAACTTTGAGTTTATAATCAGTCATATCTTTTTATATCCATGAAAGTTATTTGAGTTTCTTTGATCTCTTATAGCCTCGTATTTATTCTCCGATATTTGGGTTTTGTTTGGCCAACTTGATCTATTTATCTTGCAATAGGAAGAGGTGCCCGGTAGTGGGTTCGATCTTATGGTGCTTGATCCCAGTGACAGAAAGGGAACCGACACGTATGTATCGTTGCTACTAAGGATAAAATGATGGGGTCTATCTCTACATAGATAGATCTTGCTACATCATGTCATCGCTCTTATTGCATTACTCCGTTTTTTCATGAACTTAATACACTAGATGCATGCTGGATAGAGGTCGGTGTGTGGAGTAATAGTAGTAGATGCAGGCAGGAGTCGGTCTACTAATCTTGGATGTGATGCCTATGTAATGATCATTGCTTGGATATCGTCATAATTATTTGAGGTTCTATCAATTGCCCAACAGTAATTTGTTTACCCACCGTTTGCTATCTTTCTCGAGAGAAGCCACTAGTGAAACCTACGGCCCCCGGGTCTTCTTTCTCATATATTTGCTTGTGATCTACTTTTCCTTTGCATTTTTATTCAGATCTACCAAACCAAAAATACAAAAAATACTTTGCTGCACTTTATTTTATTTATGATCTATTATTTCAATCTACTACAAATTTATGGCATCGTTACCCGAAAGGGATTGACAACCCCTTCAACACGTCGGGTTGCGAGGTGTTGTTATTTGTGTGCAGGTGTTGTTTACGTTGTGTTGCTTGGTTCTCCTACTGGTTCTATAACCTTGGTTTCATCACTGAGGGAAATACCTACCTTCGTTGTGCTACATCATCCCTTCCTCTTTGGGGAAATATCGACGTAGTCCTAGCAAACAGGAGTTTTCTGGCGCTATAGTCGGGGAGCAATCAAAAGGAATTTCTGGCGCCGTTGCCGGGGAGGATCTTCAACATATACCAGGTTCCTAATCAAAAATATCATATCCTTGCAATTTACTTTATTTTCCATTTGCCTCTCGTTTTCCTCTCCCCCACTTCACAAAAATTTGCCATTTTATTCACCCTCTTTTTCGTTCGCCTTTTTCTCGTCAGGTCTATGTTTTTGCTTGCAATCTTCTTTGCTTATGTTGCCATGTGCCTTCTATTTGCTTGCATCTTTGCTTGCTAAAAATCTATTTCTATGGATCCTCATCCACTTGCTAATCTATTTAAGAGATCCAATTATGATGAACCAATTGCTAGAGAGTTGAGTGCACTAGATTATCTTTATGAAGTTTTGCTTGAGATTCATGAATCTGAAAATTGTGATGAAGAAATTTATGAAGTGACTCATGATAGCTCCTTGAATGAAAAGCTTGGTTGCAATTATTTTACTATAAATTCTATTAATGTCAATTTTGCTAATAATATGCAAAACCCCAAGCTTGGGGATGATAATTTTGCAATGACCACTATTTGTTGCAATGATCATGATTGGGGTGATTCTTCTTATGATCTTGAAAATTTATTTAAGACTCGTGATGACTATGTTATTTGCAATAATTTTGAAAGTGGGTTTGGAAGAGTGTCAACTTTAGGTAAAAATAACCCCACATATTTTGAGAGTGTTCAATCTTATGAATTTTTTTATGAAAGTGGGTTTGGAGAGGTCATGGCTTTAGTTGATCCCACTATCTTGGAAGATCATAAAACTTTTGTGCATGTGGATCGTGAAGAGAAAATTTTATATGATAGTTATATTATTGAATTTGATTATGATCCTACATGTAATTATTATGAGAGAGGAAAATATGGTTGTAGAAATTTTCATGTTCTTAAATTTCCTCTCATTATGTTGAGATTGTCACTGTTTTATTCCTCTCCTTTGCGTATGCTAGATATTTCTTGTCTTGAAAATTTGTTTTCCTATGAAATTCCTATACATAGGAAGTATGTTAGACTTAAATGTGTTTGTCACATGTTTCATGATGCTCTCTTTGTGTTTCAATTATTATCTTTCGTGTGAGCATCATTGAAATCTTAAGTCTAGCTAAGGGCGTAAAACTATAGCGCTTGTTGGGAGGCAACCCAATGAATAAAAATTATTTTTGTTTTTTTCTTCCTGTTTTTGTGTGTTAACACAATTATGCTACTGTTATGATTGTGTTTTTTATGTTTTAATTAGTGTTTGGGCCAAGTAAATCCTTTAGGATCCTCTTGGGTGATAGTTGTTAGATCTTGCTGAAAAAACAGAAACTTTTACGCTCATGAAATTAATTTTAATTTTTTACCATAGAGCGATAAAATACCCATTCCACTTGAAGTAGATCAATATAAAAATTTCTCAGGACTTCCTAATTTTTCAAAAAAATTGGAGTTACAGAAGTATTCAAAATAGTCCGCTTGCTATAGACTGTTATGTTTTGACAGATTCTGTTTTCTTTGTGTTGTGTGCTTATTTTTGATGGATCTATGGTTTTATTTGATGAGTTTTTGCCATAGAAAAGTTGGAATACAGTAGATATAATACAAAAACAAAACATGAATTGGTTTGATACAGCACTTATAGTAGTGATTTATTATTCTTATACTAACGGATCTCATGAAGGTTTTGTTGAGTTTTGTGTGATTGAAGTTTTCAAGTTTTGGGTTATCTTACGATGGAGGAAGGAAGGATGGAAGAGCCTAAGCTTGGGGATGCCCCGACATCCCAAGCTATTATCCAAGAATGAGCAACCAACTAAGCTTGTGGATGCCCCCGAGTGGCATCCCCGCTTTCTTCCAACGACCATCGGTATTTTACTCAAAACTATATTTTTATTCGTCACATGTTATGTGTTTTGCTTGGAGCATCTTGTATGATATGTGTCTTTGCTTGTTTTATTTTTTGTTTTAAGTCATCAATCCTTGCTGGACACACCTATTTGAGAGAGCCAAAATTATCTCATGACTTGTTAGAATTGCTCTTTATTCTTCACTTAAATCTTTTATGAGCTAGGACTTGCTCTAGTGCTTCACTTATATATTTTTGAGCATGGAGTGCTTAGTATTTTTGAAGAAATGCTCTCTTGCTTCACTTAGATTTATTTAAGAGTTAGTAAAATATTGAAGAAATTATCTCTTGCTTCACTTAAATTAATTTGAGAGAAAGAAAAATTTGTTATGCTCATGATCTTCACTTATATTTGTTGGAGCTTGTCAAAAGCAATACATGAAAATTAGTCCCAAAGTGATAGATATCCAAGAAGGATATAATAAAAACTTTCATGAAGATCATTGGACAAATAAACTTGATTCTTAGTAATAGTTTTGAGATATGATGATTGTGATATGTGAGTCATCTTGATGAGTAATTATGCTTTAGTAAGAATATTCGTGTTAAGATTTGTGATTCCCTATGCAAGTACGAAAGTCAATAGTCATGCAATGAAATTATATCCTACTTGTGGTGCATTATTCGGTGTTATTTATGCTTAATGCTTGCTTATGAGATTATTCGTTTCTTAGTTGGTCGCTTCCCAATGTTTTGCTAGCCTTCATTTTGCACTAAGTATGATCACTACTTGTGCATCCAAAAACCTTTAACCCAGTTTTGCCACATGAGTCCACTATATCTACCTATATGCGGTATACTTTTTCCGTTCTAAGCAAATTTGCATGTGTCATCTCTAGTTTTCAAAATAAACTTCCCTTTTGTGTGTTTGTTTCGCTCGCGGAGCGGTGAGGGGTGGCTAATATTTTCCATGCTAGATGTGTTATTCTCAAGACGAGTGTTTATTCACTTGTCATTGCACGAGAGTAAGGCAAAGTTATTAGGGATGCCCAGTCCCGAAATGAAAAAAAAAAGGAATTTACTTTATGTTGTCAAATAATAAATTCCTTCGAAAGTGTTGGTATGGAGGGAACCCGTGGATACGGTTAGCCATGGAAAGTGAAATTTATGGTGGAAAAAAATGAATAAACTTTATTTTTTGTTTGGGAACTGCCTACGATCTATGCATGAAAAGTATTGGGAACTCTAAGTCGTTTTCATTGGTGGAATGGATACACCTCTCAAAATGTTTTTATCTCTAAGTTTTTCGCTTTGAGCTCTGGCACCTCTACAAATCCCTACTTCCCTCTGCGAAGGGCCTTTATTTAGTTTTATGCAATTATTATTTTTGAATTTGAGTCTCCATATTCTCTTATAAAAGCACCAACTAGGAGGCAATACGATCGTACTTAAGTATTGAGTGTAGCTAATATTCAAGTGTGTTTCATGAATGGATCAATGTTTGAGCATGATGGGCTAGGGATAGCTTATTTCAGCATTAATATTTTGAAAGACATGGTTGCTTGTTGATATTCTTGAGTATCTAAATTATCATGTCAAAACTAGACTATTGCTTTGAATAACAAAAAGTCCAATTGTCCATGCTATAAACAAAATAATATGATATGACATGATAGGCGGCATTCCACATCAAAAATTCTGTTTTTATCACTTACCTACTCGAGGACGAGTAGGAGTTAAGCTTGGGGATGCTGATATGTCTCCAACGTATCTATAAATTTTTATTGTTCCATGCTGTTATATTATCAATCTTGGATGTTTTATAATCATTTTATAGTCATTTTATATCATTTTTGGTACTAACCTATTGACATAGTGCCAAGTGCCAGTTCCTATTTTTTCGTGTTTTTTACATCGCAGAAAATCAATATCAGATGGAGTCCAAATGCCATGAAACTTTATGGAGATTTTTATGGACCAGAAGGAACATGTTGGGCCCTGGTTGCACCTGGAGGTGGACTCCCGAGGAGGGGACAACCCACCAGGGCGCGCCAGGAGGCACAGGCGCGCCGTGGTGGGTTGTGCCCACCTCGGGTGCCCCCCGGACCGCCTCTTTGCTCTATATATACCCCCAAAATCCTAGAACCCTAGAAGCATCGACAAAATATTCATCCAGCCGCCGCAGAGTCCAGAACCACCAGATCCAATCTAAACACCAACTCGGATGGGGTTCACCACCTCCATTGGTGCCTCTCCGATGATGCGTGAGTAGTTCTTTGTAGACCTTCGGGTCGGTAGTTAGTAGCTGGATGGCTTTCTCTCTCTCGCTGAATTCTCAATACAATGGTCTCTTGGAGATCCATATGATGTAACTCTTTTTGCGGTGTGTTTGTTGGGATCTGATGAACTTTGAGTTTATGATCAGTCATATCTTTGTATATCCATGAAAGTTATTTGGGTTTCTTTGATCTCTTATATGCATGATCTCTTATTATCTCGTATTTCTTCTCCAATATTTGGGTTTTGTTTGGCCAACTTGATCTATTTATCTTGCAATGGGAAGAGGTGCCCGGTAGTGGGTTCGATCTTATGGTGCTTGATCCCAGTGACAGAAAGGGAACTGACATGTATGTATCGTTGCTACTAAGGATAAAATGATGGGGTCTATCCCTACATAGATAGATCTTGTCTACATCATGCCATAGTTCTTATTGCATTACTCCGTTTTTCCACGAACTTAATACACTAGATGCATGCTGGATAGCGGTCGATGTGTGGAGTAATAGTAGTAGATGCAGGCAGGAGTCGGTCTACTAATCTTGGACGTGATGCCTATGTAATGATCATTTCCTGGATATCGTCATAATTATTTGAGGTTCTATCAATTGCCCAACAGTAATTTGTTTACCCACTGTTTGCTATCTTTCTCGAGAGAAGCCACCAGTGAAACCTACGGCCCCCGGGTCTTCTTTCTCATATATTTGCTTGCGATCTACTTTTCCTTTGCATTTTTATTCAGATCTATTAAACCAAAAATACAAAAAAACTTTGCTGCACTTTATTTTATTTACGATCTATTATTTCAATCTACTACAAATTTCTAGCATCGTTACCCAAAAGGGATTGACAACCCCTTTAACACGTCGGGTTGCGAGGTGTTGTTTTTTGTGTGCATGTGCTATTTACGTTGGGTTGCTTGGTTCTCCTACTAGTTCGATAACCTTGGTTTCATCACTGAGGGAAATACCTACCTTCGTTGTGCTACATCATCCCTTCCTCTTTGGGGAAATACCGACGTAGTCCTAGTAGACAGGAGTTTTCTGGCGCTATAGTCAGGGAGCAATCGGTGGCCTTCCGCACCCCCTCTTTGCACTATAAATTCCCAAATATTCCGAAACCCTTTGGGGTTAACCTAGATCATAAGTTCCGCCGCCGCAGGACTCCGTAGCCACTGAAAACCAAGCTAGACCCATTCCAGCACCATGCCGGAGGGGGGAATCATCTCCGGTGGCCATCTTCATCATCTGGGCGGCCACCACAATGACGAGGGAGTAGTCCACCCTCGGGGATGAGGGTTTGTACCAATGGCTATGTGTTTAATCTCTCTCTCTCTCTCGTGATCTATATCATGGGCTTTGTTAATATAGATGGATCATATGATGTTTCTCCCCTCTATACTCTTGTTGTGATGAATTGAACCTTTACCCTTTGAAGTATTGTCATGTTGGATTGAATGTTCGGATTTGAGAACACATGATGTATGTCTTGCGGTATGAATACTTGAGGTGACAATGAGGTATCTTATTGATTCACTTGATATACGTTATATTACTCAACTTGCAGATTCCCGCGGTGATATTGGGGTAATCTATGCATAGGGGTTGATGCACGTTTTTATTATCTTTTCTCTGATAGAAACTTTGGGGTCTCCTTGTAGTTCTTTGTGTGTATTGAGTATTATGAATATGAATTTGCTTTGGTGTTACTCTAGTACGAACTCTTGATTAGATCGATCGAAAAGAATAGCTTGCGTTATTTTAGTATGAACTCTAGGATGGATCGGAAAGAATAGCTTTGAGGTGGTTTCGTACCCTACAAACAATTTATATCTTTTGTTCTCCGCTAATAGGAACTTGGGAGTGATTCTTTATTGCACTTTGAGGGATAATCATATGATCCAACTATGTTAGCATTGTTGAGAGGTTGCACTAGGGAAAGTATGGACCCTAGGCCTTGTTTTCAAGCATTGCAATACCCTTTTTGTGCCCGTTTAGTATTTGCTATCTTGCTGTTTTTATTTATTCAGATTATAAAAATATATTTCTACCATCCATCTTACACTTGTATCACCACCTCTTCGCTGAACTAGTGCACCTATACAATTTGCCATTGTATTGGGTGTGTTGGGGACACAAGAGATCTCTTGTATTTGGTTGCAGGGTCGTTTGAGAGAGACCATCTTCATCCTACACCTCTCACGGATTGATAAACCTTAGGTCATCCACTTGAGGGAAAATTGCTACTGTCCTACAAAACTCTGTGCTTGGAGGCCCAACACGTGTCTACAAGAATAAAGTTGCATAGTAGACATCATTATGAAAAAGGTTTTCCCTTTATCTTTGAAGGGAAAAGCATTGGCATGGTATAGGCTATGCGATGATATTGGATCATGGAATTGGAATTGTTTGAAATTGGAGTTCCACCAAAAAAAAAAATCCTATGCATCTAGTTCATCGTGATCGGAATTATATATATAATTTTTGGCCTCGTGAAGGAGAAAGTATCGCTCTAGTTCTAGGGGGGGGGGCTTAAGTCAATGTTATATTCATGCCCCGATCATGAGCTCTCAAGAGAAATTATTTTTTGGAATTTTTATGCTTGGCTTTCTCATAATGATCAAACCATGCTTGATACTTCTTGTGTTGGTTCCTTTATGGAAAAGACTATTGAATTCCGGTGGGATCTTTTGGAAAGAATTAAACGCAACTCTGAAGATTGGGAACTCGACAAAGGTAAAGAGTCAGGTATTAAACTTGAGTATGATTGTGTTAAATCTTTTATGGATACCGATGCTTTTCAAAAGTTTAGCACTAAATATGGACTTGACTCTGAGATAGTAGCCTCCTTTTGTTAATCATTTGCTACTCATGTTGAACTCCCTAAAGATAAGTGGTTTAAATATCACCCACCTATTAAACAAGAAATTAAAGAATCGGTACCAGTTAAAGAAGAAACTATACTTTACAATGTTGATCCAGTTGTTCCTTCCACTTATATTGAGAAACCACCTTTCCCTGTTAGGATAAAGGAACATGCTAAAGTTTCAACTGTGGTTAATAAAAGCTATATTAGAACACCTAAACCTCATGAACAAATTAAATTTGAACCTAGTATTGCTATGGTTAAAGATCTCTTAGAAGAAGATATGGATGGGCATGTTATTTACTTTTGTGAAGAAGCTGCTAGAATTGCCAAACCTAATAAGAAAGATAAACATAGACTTGTTGTTGGCATGCCTATCATCTTAGTTAAAATAGGAGATCACTGTTATCATGGTTTATGTGACATGGGTGCTAGTGTGAGTGCTATTCCTTACACCTTATATCAAGAAATTATGAAAGACATAGCACCTGCAGAGTTAGAAGACATAGATGATACTATTAAACTAGCTAACAAAGACACCATATCACCATTTGGGATTGTTAGAGATGTTGAAGTCTTGTGTGGGAAAATAAAATACGCTACTAATTTTCTTGTTCTTGGTTCCCCACAAGATGACTTTTGTCCCATTATATTTGGTAGACCTTTCTTGAATACAATTAATGCTAATATAGAATGTAAGAAACAAACCATTGGTATTAGCTTTGGTGATGAGTCTCATGAGTTTAATTTTTCCAAGTTTAGTAGAAATCTTCATGAAAAAGAATTGCCTAGTAAAGATGAATTAATTGGTCTTGCTTCTATTGCTGTACCACCTACTAATCCCTTAGAACAATATTTGCTAGACCATGAGAATGATTTTCATATGCATGAAAGAAATGAAATAGATAAAAAATTCTTTGAACAACGACCTCTGATTAAACACAATTTGCATATTGAAACTTTGGGAGGTACTCCTCCACCTAAATGTGATCCTGTGTTTGAATTAAAACAATTGCCAGACACTTTGAAATATGCTTATCTTGATGAAAAAAGATATATCCTGTCATTATTAGTGCTAACCTTTCAGAACATGAAGAAGAAAGATTATTGAAACTTCTAAGGAAGCACCAAGCTGCTACTGGATATACTCTTGATGATTTAAAGGTCATTAGTCCCACTCTATGTCAGCACAAAATTGATATGGAACCTGATGCTAAACCCTTTGTTGATCACCAACATCGGTTAAATTCGGAGATGAAAGAAGTGGTAAGAACGGAAATATTAAAACCTCTAGAAACAGGTATAATCTATCCTATAGCTGATAGTAGATGGGTAAGTCATGTTCATTGTGTTCGTAAGAAAGGAGGTATAACCGTTGTTCCTAATGATAAGAACGAACTTATTCCACAAAGAATTGTCACATGCTATATAATGGTAATTGATTTTATAAAATTAAACAAAGCAACTACAAAAGATCATTACCCTTTGCCTTTTATTGATCAAATGCTTGAAAGATTATCTAAGCACACACACTTTTTCTTCCTTGATGAATATTCTGGTTTTTCACAAATACCTGTTTCTCAACCTGATTAACAAAAGGCCACTTCTACTTGTCCCTTTGGAACCTATTCTTATAGACGTATGCCTTTTGGTTTATGTAATGCACTTGCTACCTTTCAAAGATGTATGACTCCTATATTCTCTGACTTCTGTGGAAAGATTGTTGAGGTTTTCATGGATGACTTTTCTGTTTATGGGAAGTCTTTTGATGATTGTTTAAGCAATCTTGATCGAGTTTTGCAGAGATGTGAACAAACAAATCTTGTCTTGAATTGGGAGAAGTGCCACTTTATGGTCAATGATGGCATTGTCTTGGGTCATAAAATTTCTGAAAAAGGTATTGAAGTGGATCAAGCCAAGGTTGATGCAATTTAGAAAATGCCATGTCCTAAGGATATAAAAGGTATTCGTTGTTTCTTAGGTCATGCTGGTTTCTATAGGAGATTTATCAAAGACTTTTCAAAAATTTCTAGGCCTCTTACTAGTCTCTTGCAGAAGGACATTCCTTTTGTTTTTGATGATGATAGTTTAGAAGCCTTTGAAACACTTAAGAAAGCCTTAATTTCTGCACCTATTGTTCAACCACCTGATTGGAACTTGCCTTTTGAAATTATGTGTGATGCTAGTGATTATGTTGTTGGTGTTGTTCTAGGACAAAGAGTTGATAAGAAACTCATTGTTATTCGTTATGCTGGTAAAACTCTAGACAGTGCTCAAAGAAATTATGCTACTACTGAAAAAGAATTCTTAGCAGTTGTGTTTGCTTGTGGTAAATTTAGACCTTATATTGTTGATTCCAAAGTAACTGTTCACACAGACCATGTTGCTATTAAATATCTTATGGAAAAGAAAGTTGCTAAACCTAGACTTATTCGATGGGTTCTCTTGTTACAAGAACTTGATTTACATATCATTGATAGAAAAGGAGTTGAGAACCCAGTTGTTGATAATTTGTCTAGGCTTCAAAATGTGCTTGATGACCACTGCCTATTGATGATAGTTTTCCTGATGGGCAGTTAGCTGGAACAAATGATTCACATAGTACTCCTTGGTATGCTGATTATGCTAATTACATTGTTGCTAAATATTTACCACCTAGCTTTACATACCAACAAAATAAAAAATTCTTCTATGATTTAAGACATTACTTTTGGGATGACCCACATCTTTATAAAGAAGGAGTAGATGGTATTATTAGACGTTGTGTACCTGAGCATGAACATGGACAAATCCTACGAAAATATCACTTTGAGGCTTATGGAGGGCACCATGCTGGAGATAGAACTGCTCACAAGGTATTGTAATCTGGATTTTATTGGTCTACTCTCTTCAAGGATGCCCGTAAGTTCGTCTTATCTTGTGATGAATGTCAACGGATAGGTAATATCGGTAAGCGTCAAGAAATTCCTATGAATTATTCACTTGTTGTTGAACCAGTTGATGTTTGGGGATTTGATTACATGGGACCTTTTCCTTCCTCTAATGGGTATACACATATTTTGATTGTTGTTGATTATGTTACTAAATGGGTAGAAGCTATTCCAACTAGTAGTGTCGATCACAACACCTCTATTAAAATGCTTAAGGAAGTTATTTTCCCAAGGTTTGGAGACCCTAGATATTTAATGACCGATGGTGGTTCACACTTTATTCATGGTGCTTTCCATAAAATGCTTGCCAAGTATGATGTTAACCATAGGATTGCATCACCCTATCATCCTCAGTCTAGTGGTCAAGTTGAACTTAGCAATAGAGAAATAAAATTAATTTTTCAAAAGACTATTAATAGGTCCAGGAAGAATTGGTCTAAGAAATTAGATGATGCACTTTGGGCTTATAGAACAGCTTATAAAAATCCTATGGGTATGTCTCCTTATAAAATGGTTTATGGAAAAGCATGTCATTTGCCTCTTGAGTTAGAACATAAAGCATATTGGGCAATCAAAGAACTCATTTATGATTTCAAACTTGCTGATGAAAATAGGTTATTTGATATTAGCTCATTAGATGAATGGAGAACCCAAGCTTATGAAAATGCAAAATTGTTTAAAGAAAAGGTAAAAAGATGGCATGAAAAGAATTCGAAAGCGTGAGTTTAAAGTCGGAGAATATGTTCTTTTGTACAATTCTCATTTCAGATTCTTTGCAGGAAAACTCCTCTCAAAATGGGAAGGCCCATACGTCATTGAGGAGGTTTACCGGTCCGGAGCCATCAAAATAAATAATTCTGAAGGTACTAACCCGAAGGTTGTCAATGGGCAACGAATAAAGCATTATATCTCACGTATGCCTATTAATATTGAAAGTAATATTATCCAAACCATGACACCGGAAGAAAACATAAAAGAGTCCTTCCGGAACACTCCAGAATCGTGAAAATAAGTAGGTACATGATACAGCAAGTAAACGAACTCCGAAAAATCCACAAAAATATTTTTATTAGTTTTAATAATTTAAAATTTTGGGAATAAAGAAACTTCCAGGAAGCGTCCCCTGGTGGGCACAAGACACCAGGGCGCGCCAGGCTTGCCTGGCGCACCCAGGTGGGTTGTGCCCACCTGGGACACCTCCCGTACTCCGTTTTTCTACCATATACTTGTCCTCCAAGATAAAAAAATCTATATATACTTCTCGAACCTGTTGATCACCGTATCATGGAGAAATCCTCTGTTCTCTTTTCTTGCTGTTTTCTGACAGATTCCACTAGACCAACGTCATGTCTTCCTCACCCTTCAACAATGGAGAAGGAGACATAAGTTCAGTTCAGGAAGATCTAAGGAGGGATGAAGCTGAAGAGGTTGCTATGGAGGAAGAAGAGGAAAGTCCCTTTGGGATTCATCCTCCGGCCTCCGAGAGGGGTACACTGACTGGCATCTCTACTCATCATGATCCTCGTCAAGCCATGGGAACACCAAACAATCGAGCGAGCCTGGAAGTGCAAGAAGAGCTCCCACCGAGGAGGCCCTTACATAGGTTACATCATAATAATTTTCATAATTTGATTCACAATTATGGGTTCGAGAATACTCCTCGTAGGCACATGCCGTCCAACTGGGACATATCCCGGCCAAGTGAAAACAGTGCAGGAACAAAACCATGGGGCCCTGAGAATAAACACATAATGGCTGAGGTGAAGAAAAACAGTGAACTAATTCATCAAGCCCTTCAGGAGATTCAAGGCTTGAGGGATCTACTCATGGTTATATTGGGAAATACTACTTCTTCATCACCATCACCTTCTTCACCATCAAAGGAGAATTGAGTATCGGGTATGGGCACTCCCCTTGGCTTCCGCCAAGCTTGGGGGAGGTGCCCCGGTATCGTATCATCGCACTATCTTTTTACTTTCACTTATTTTAGTTCAATCCTTTTGCTTTAGATCAATAAAAGTTTAGTTCGATCCTTTCTTCTTTGAGAGTTTGCTTAGTGATCTATCCTTGTAATCGTGTGTAAGTTATATAATAAAGTTTAGTATGAGTTTTGCTTTCTTTACTTTCATGTTGCAAATAAAGAAAAGAAATAAGAAAGGAAATGAATAAAAGAAAGGGAAAAATAATGAAAATATTGTATACTAATCCTATGGTAGGTGATGGCACCACATAAGGAAGAGTATAAGTAGAAAATTTTATTAGAGAATGACAAACATAGCATTAGTCAATGATGCAACTCATGAAAGAATTAATAAGGGAAGAGAAGATTCACATATAAATATACTATCCTAGAAATCTTTTGTGATTGTGAGCCCTCATCAAAATATTATATGCCAAAATTGTTGACGTTGGACAAGGAAGACAACTTAATGATTTATGTTTGTTCATATTCATATAGAAGTCATATTGTCATAGATCCTTTAACATGTGGTGCTTTCCCCTCTATCTTTGCTAGCCAAAAATTCTGCACTAAGTAGAGATACTACTTGTGCATCCAAAAACCCTTGAACCCAAATCTTATTTTCAAGTCTCCACCATACCTGCCTAGGGATTGAGCAAGATCCCTCAAGTAAGTTGTCATCGGTGAAAAAAGGCAATAAAAATTGCTTCTAAAAGTGTGAGATCATTTAGTGTAAGAGAAAATTGAGCGTTGCACGAACTTGTGATGGTGAAGAATAAAAGCGACAGACTGCATAATAAAGGTCACTATCACAAGGGGCAATGTAACATGACGTTCTTTTGCACTAAGGGATTGAGCATACAAACAAATAAGAGCATGGAAACGTCTGCTTCCCTTTGCGAAGGGCCTATCTTTTACTTTTATGCAAAGAGTCGAAGTTTTTCTCTCTATTCCTTTTTATTTTTCTCTTTTGGCAAGCATCATGTGGTGAGGAAAGATCTAGGCACATATATCCAGTTGAATATGGGTGGCATGAGTTATTGTTGTTAATATCACCCTTGAGGTGAGTATGTTGGGAGGCAAAATCATAAGCCCCTATCTTTCTATGTGTCCGGTTGAAACATTTTGCTCATGGGTACGAGGTGAGTGTTAGCAATCATAGAAGACTATATGATGGTTGAGTATGTGGACTTGCCTAAAGGCTCCGACACGTGACTCTTCCTGAAAAGATGATGAATTGTAGTTGCAAAGTTGACTGAGAACATAGTTTGTTGGTTTCTAATAGAGTTTTTGCTTTATACTTCGATTGTGTGATGCACTATTACTTATTCATGAGAAGTATATGATAAAAGTGCTATGATAAAATTCCTATGTTTAATTTTGTTGCTGTTATAATAATCAACATGATGCTTCTATGCCTGTATTTTGTTTTTTATCGACACCTCACTCTCAAAGCATGTGGACATGTTTTTCGATTTCAGTTTTCGCTTGAGGACAAGCGAGGTCTAAGCTTGGGGAGTTGATACATCCATTTTGCATCATGTTTTCTTACTGTTATTTATAATGTTTTTATCCATAATAATGCCTTTTGGAGTAATTATAATGCCTTTCTCTCATAATTTGCAAGGTACACACCAAGGGGGAGAATTCTGGCAGCTGGAAATCTGGACCTGAAAAAGCTACGTCAGGCTACCTATTCTGCACAACTCCAAATGAGCTGAAACTTCACGGGGATTTTTATGGAATATATAAGAATTATTGGAGCCAATAACTACTAGAGGGGGGCCACCAGGTGGGCACAACCCACCTGGGCGTGCTAGGGCCCCCTAGCGCGCCCTGGGGTTGTGGCCTCCTCGGCCCACCTCTGGTGCCCATCTTTTGGTATATAAGTCATTTTGACCTAAAAAATAAGAGGAGGACTTTTGGGACGAAGCGCCGCCGCCTCGAGGCGGAACTTGGGCAGGAGCACTTTTGCCC
Source organism: Triticum aestivum (assembly GCF_018294505.1). Taxonomy (NCBI): domain Eukaryota; kingdom Viridiplantae; phylum Streptophyta; class Magnoliopsida; order Poales; family Poaceae; genus Triticum; species Triticum aestivum. Next base: position 119,919,801 of record NC_057806.1, read on the forward strand.
TCCAGCGGAGCGATTCCATTGGGGGAACTTCCCTCCCGGAGGGGGAAATCATCGTCATCATCATCACCAACAACTCTCCCATCTTGGGGAGGGAAATCTCCATGAACATCTTCAATAGCACCATCTCCTCTCAAACTCTAGTTCATCTCTTGTGTTCAATCTTGTTATCAGAACTATAGATTGGTACTTGTGGGTGACTAGTAGTGTTGATTACATCTTGTAGTTGATTACTATATGGTTTCTTTGGTGGAAGATTATATGATCAATCCAATATGCTATTTAATACACCTCTGATCTTGAGCATGATTATTATTTGTGAGTGGTTACCTTTGCTCTTGAGGTCACGGGAGAAATCATGTTGCAAGTAATCATGTGAATTTGATATGTGTTCGATATTTTGATAGTATGTATGTTGTGATTCCCTTAGTGGTGTCATGTGAACGCCGACTACATGACACTTCACCATATTTGGGCCTAAGGGAATGCATTGTGGAGTAGCAATTAGATGATGGGTTGCGAGAGTGACAGAAGCTTAAACCCCAGTTTATGCGCTATTCCGTAAGGGACCGATTGGATCCAAAAGTTTAATGCTATGGTTAGAATTTATTCTTAATACTTTTCTCGTAGTTGCGGATGCTTGCGGGAGGGTTAATCATAAGCAGGAGGTTTGTTCAAGTAAGAACATCACCTAAGTACCGGTCCACCCACATATCAAATTATCAAAGTAGCAAACACGAATCGAACCAACATGATGAAAGTGACTAGATGAAATTCCCGTGTACCCTCAAGAATGCTTTGCTTATCATAAGAGACCATTTTGGCCTGTCCTTTGGCTCAAAAGGATTGGGCTACCTTGCTGCACTTTTGTTACTATTATCGTTACTTGCTCGTTACAAATTATCTTGCTATCAAACTACTCTGCTACTTACAATTTCAGCACTTGCAGACATTACCTTACTGGAAAGTACTTTCCATTTCCTTCTACTCCTCGTTGGGTTCGACACCCTTACTTATCGAAAAGAGCTATAATTGATCCCCTATACTTGTGGGTCATCAGTGATAGATGGGGCAGCAAGACACACATATATCGTCGCTATTAAGGATAACAAGATGGGGGCCATTCCTACATGAATAGATCTCATCTACATCATGTCATCATTCTTATTGCATTACTCCATTTCTCCATGAACTTAATACACTAGATGCATGCTCGATAGCGGTTGATGTGTGGAGTAATAGTAGTAGATGCAGGCAGGAGTCGGCCTACTAATCTTGGATGTAATGCCTATATATTGATCATTGCCTTGGATATCGTCATAATTATTCAATTTTCTATCAATTCCCCAACAGTAATTTGCTTACCCGCCATGTGCTATTTCTTGAGAGAAGCAACTAGTAAAATCTACGGCCCTCGGGTCTATTCTTTATCATATTTGCTTTGAGATATATTTTATTTGCTTTTGTTTTCAGATCTATTATTCCAAAAATCCCAAAATACCTTGCTGCACTTTTTATTACTTATTTTATTTCATGTTTTATCAAGATCCATTTATCCAATCTATCACAATTTTATCCCGTCAACTTGACAATTTCTGGCGTCGTTACCCGAAGAGGGATTGACAACCCCTCATACGCGTCGGGTTGCAAGTATTTGTTCTTTGTGTGCAGGTACCGTTTACATAGTGTTGCTTGGTTCTCCTACTAGATTGATACATTGGTTTCAAAACTGAGGGAAATACCTACTGTAGTTGTATTGCATCATCCCTTCCTCTTTGGGGAAATACCGACGCAGTTTCAAGCGACATCACCCCTCTCACAAGCACCCGCAACTACGAAAGAAAAATTAAGATAAATCTAACCATAGCATGAAAATATGGATCCAAATCAGCCCCTTACGGAATAACACATAAACTAGGGTTTAAACTTCTCTCACTCTAGCAACCCATCATCTATTTATTACTCCACAATGCCTTCCCTTAGGTCCAAGTATGGTGAAGTGTCATGTAGTCGACTTTCACATGACACCACTAAAGGAAGCAACAACTAAAGGAAATATGCCCTAGAGGCAATAATAATGTTGATATTTATATTTCCTTATATCATGATAAATGTTTATTATTCATGCTAGAATTGTATTAACCAGAAACTTAGTACATGTGTGAATACATAGACAAAACAGACCGTCCCTAGTATGCCTCTACTGGACTAGCTCGTTAATCAAAGATGGTTAAGTTTCCTGACCATAGATATGTGTTGTCATTTGATGAAGGGATCACATCATTAGAGAATGATGTGATGGACAAGACCCTTAGCTTAGAATAATGATCTTTAAGTTTTATTGCTATTGATTTCATCATGACTTATACATATTCCTCTGACTATGAGATTATGCAACTCCCGAATACCGGAGGAGCACCTTGTGTGCTATCAAACGTCACAACGTAACTGGGTGATTATAAAGATGCTCTATACGTGTCTCCGAAGGTGTTTTGTTGGGTTGAGATAGATCAAGATTAGGATTTGTCACTCCGAGTATCGGAGAGGTATCTCTGGGCCCTCTCGGAATTGCACATCACTATAAGCCTTGCAAGCAATGTGACATGATTTAGTTGCGGGATGATGCATTATGGAATGAGTAAAGAGACTTGCCGGTAACGAGATTGAACTAGGTATGAGGATGCCGACGATCGAATCTCAAGCAAGTAACATATCGATGACAAAGGGAATAACGTATGTTGTCATTGCGGTTTGACCGATAAAGATCTTCGTAGAATATGTAGGAACCAATATGAGCATACAAGTTCCACTATTGGTTATTGACCGGAGATGTGTCTCGGTCATGTCTACATAGTTCTCAAACCCGTAGAGTCCGCACGCTTAACATTCGATGACGATTTGTATTATGAGTTATGTGTTTTGGTGACCGAAGTTTGTTCTGAGTCCCAGATGAGATCACGGACATGACGAGGAGTCTCGAAATAGTCGAGAGGTAAATATTGATATATTGGACGAAGGTATTCGGACACCTAAATGGTTTCGGGGCGTTTCGGATATTTATCGAGGTACCGAGGGGTTACAGGAACCCCCCGGGGAAGTAATGGGCCTTCATGGGCCATAGGGGAGAAAGAGAGGGGAGCCCACAGGGTGCCCCCCCCAAGGGTGTCCGAATTGGACAAGGGGGAAGGGGGCGAGGCCCCCTTTCCTCTTTCCCTCTCCCTCTCCTTCCCTCTTTCCCCTCCGTGAGAAAGGGAAAAGGGGGCGCCGAATCCTGCTAGGAGTGGAGTCCTAGTAGGACTCCCCCCTTAGCGCGCCCCCTTGCTGGCCGGCCTCCTACTCCCCTCCTTTATATATGAGGGCAGGGTGCACCCCAAAGCACAACAGTTGTTCTCTTAGTCGTGTGCGGTGTCCCCTTCACATTTTACTGCACCGGTCATAGCGTCGTAGTTCTTAGGTGAAGCCCTGCGCGGATCACATCACCATCACCGTCACCACGTCGTCGTGCTGATGAAACTCTCCCTTGACCCTCTGCTGGATCAAGAGTTCGAGGGACGTCATCAAGCTAAATGTGTGCTGAACTCGAAGGTGTCGTACGTTCGGTACTAGATCGGTTGGATCACGAAGATGTTCGACTACATCAACCGCGTTAACCTGATGCTTCCGCTTTCGATCTACGAGGGTACGTGGACACACTCTCCCCCTCTTGTTGCTATGCATCTCCTAGATAGATCTTGCTTGATCGTAGGATTTTTTTTTTAAATTCCATGCTACATTCCCCAACAGTGGCATCCGAGCTAGGTCTATGCGTAGATGATACATGAGTAGAACACAAAGAGTTGTTGGCGATAATAGTCATACTGCTTACCACCAACGTATAATTTTGATTCAACGGTATTGTTGGATGAAGCGGCCCGGACCAACCTTACATGACCATGTTCATGAGACCCGTTCCATCGACAGACATGCAACTTGTTTTGCATAAAGGTGGCCGACGGGTGTCTGTTTCTCCAACTTTAGTTGAAACAAATTTGACTATGGCCGGTCCTTGTTGAAGGTTAAAACAACATACTTGACAAAAAATCATTGTGGTTTTGATGCATAGGTAAGAATGGTTCTTGCTAGAAGCCCGTAGCAGCCACGTAAAACTTGCAACAACAAAGTAGAGGACGTCTAACTTGTTTTTGTAGGGCATGCTATGATGTGATATGGTCAAGACATGATGTGATATAAGTTATTGTATGAGATGATCATGTTTTGTAGAAGTTATCGGCGACTGGCAGGAGCCTTATGGTTGTCGCTTTATTGTATGAAATGTAAACGCCATGTAATTGCTTTACTTTATCATTATGCGGTAGCGATAGTCGTAGAAGCAATAGTTGGTGAGACGATGATACGTATCCAACGTATCTATAATTTTTGATTGTTCCATGCTATTAGATTACCCATCTAGGATGTTTTATATGCATTTATATGCTATTTTATATGATTTTTGGTACTAACCTATTAAGCCAGAGCCCAGAGCCCAGTGCCAGTTACTGTTTTTTCCTTGTTTTTGAGTTCTGCAGAAAAGGAATATCAAACGGAGCCCAATTGACCTAATTTACAAAGATTGTTTTTGGACCATAAGAAGCCCATGGAGTATCGGAGATGGACTAGAAGAGTCCCGAGGCACCCACGAGGGTGGGGGGCGCGCCCCTACCTCGTGGCCGCCTCAGAGACCCTCCTAACTTGTTCCCGACACCAAAAATCCCCATAAATATAGAAACCCCCGAAAAGAAACCTACATAGGGAGTTCCACCTCCGCAAGCCTCCGTAGCCACCGAAAACAAATCTAGGCCCTTTCTGGAACCCTGCCGGAGGGGAAATCCCTCTCCGGTGGCCATCTTCATCATCCCGGTGCTCTCCATGATGAGGAGGGAGTAGTTCACCCTCGGGGCTGAGGGTATGTACCAGTAGCTATGTGTTTGATCTCTCTCTCTCTCTCTCTCTCTCCCTCTCTCTCGTGTTCTTGATTTGGCATGATCTTGATGTATCGCGAGCTTTGCTATTATAGTTGGATCTTATGATATTTCTTCCCCTCTACTCTCTTGTAATGGATTGAGTTTTCCCTTTGAAGTTATCTTATCAGATTGAGTCTTTAAGTTGAGAACACTTGATGTATGTCTTGCATGTGCTTATCTATGGTGACAATGGGATATTCACATGATCTACTTGATGTATGTTTTCATGATTAACTTGCGGGTTCCATGACCTCGTGAACTTATGCATAGGGGTTGGCACACGTTTTCTTCTTGACTCTCTGGTAGAAACTTTGGGGCACTCTTCGAAGTTCTTTGTGTTGGTTGAATAGTTGAATATGAGATTGTGTGATGCATATCGTATAATCATACCCACGGATACTTGAGGTGACATTGGAGTATCTAGGTGACATTAGGGTTTTGGTTGATTTGTGTCTTAAGGTGTTATTCTAGTACGAACTCTAGGATAGATTGAATGGAAATAATAGCTTCGTGCTATTTTACTACGGACTCTTGAATAGATCGATAAGAAAGGATAACTTTGAGGTGGTTTCGTACCCTACAATAATCTCTTAGTTTGTTCTCCGCTATTAGTGACTTTGGAGTGACTCTTTGTTGCCTGTTGAGGGTTAGTTATATGATCCAATTATGTTATTATGATTGAGAGAACTTGCACTAGTGAAAGTATGAACCCTAGCCTTGTTTCAACGCATTGCAATACCGTTTTCGCTCACTTTTATCATTAGTTACCTTGCTGTTTTTATATTTTCAGATCACAAAAACCTATTTCTACCATCCATATTGCACTTGTATCACCATCCCTTCGTCGAACTAGTGCACCTATACAATTTACCATTGTATCGGGTGTGTTGGGGACACGAGAGACTCTTTGCTATTTTGTTGCAGAGTTGTTCGAGAGAGACCATCTTCACCCTATGCCTCCCACGGATTGATAAACCTTAGGTCATCCATTTGAGGGAAATTTGCTACTGTCCTACAAACCTCTGCACTTGGAGGCCAACCAATGTCTACAAGAAGAAGGTTGTGTAGTAGACATCAAGCTCTTTTCTGGCATCATTGCCGGGGAGCTTAGCGCTTGAAGGTATATCTTTAGATCTTGCAATCGAATCTTTCAGTTTCTTGTTGTATCACTAGTTTAGTCTATAAAAGAAAACTACAAAAAAATTGAATTGAGGGTGCCTCATATGCTTCATATTTTTAATATGAAAATAAGGATTCCGATAATTGTGCCAAAGTGTTAGAAGAAGAATGCATTAAAATGTTTGGCACTAAATCTTTGGATGATGAGCATGATTGCAATGTTGTTAGTATGAATTCTTTGAATATCCATGATACTAATGATATGCAAAGCCACAAGCTTGGGAATGTTATGTTTGATGAATTTTTGTCCCCCTAGTTTTGATAAGCAAATTTATTATGATGATAGCATGCCTCCTATTTATGATGATTATGTTGATGAAAGTGGTTTCGGAGAGGTCATGACTTTATTTAGTGATGAATCCACTATTTCAGAAGAGGTTCCAATTGATTATGAGAACAAAGTTGCTATATACGATGATTATTGTGATGACATGTATGCTATAAAGAATAATGATAACCATGAAACTTGTCATCATGATTTTAATTTTCAATTAGAGTATGCCTCACATGATAGGTATTTTGTTGAGTTTGCTCCCACTATTCTGAATGAGAAGAATTTTGCTTATGTGGAGAGTAATAAAATTTCTATGCTTGTACATCATGAAAAGAATGCTTTATGTGATAGTTATATTGTTGAATTCATTCATGATGCTACTGAAAATTATTATGAGGGAGGAATATATTCTTGTAGGAATTGCAACAATACCAAGTTTCCTCTCTATGTGCTTAAAGTTTTGAAGTTATGCTTGTTTTGCTTTCCTATGCTAGTTGATTATTGTTCCCATAATTTGTTTGCTCACAAAATCCCTATGCGTAGGAAGTGGGTTAGACTTAAATGTGCTAGTCGTATTCTTCATGGTGCTCTCTCTATGTTTCAATTCTTATCTTTTATGTGAGCATCATTGAAATCATCATGCCTATCTAGGTGCATTAAACGATAGCGCTTGTTGGGAGGCAACCCAATTTTATTTTTGTCCTTTGCTTTTTGTTCCTGTTTAATAATAAATAATTTATCTAGCCTCTGTTATGATTGTGTTTTTTATGTTTTAATTAGTGTTTGTGCCAAGTAAAGCCTTTAGGATCTTCTTGGGTGATTATTGTTTGATCTTGCTGATAAAAACATAAAGTATGCGCTCACAAAAAAAATCATTTTTACCAGAGAGTGATAAAATAGAAATTCCAACTACAGTAGATCAATATAAAAATTGTACTGGTCGTCCTAATTTTTCAGAATTTTTGGAGTTATAGAAGTATTCGAAACCTCCAGATTGCTACAGACTGTTCTGTTTTTGACAGATTCTGTTTTCTATGTGTTGTTTACTTATTCTAATGAATCTATGAGTAGTATCGGAGGGTATGAACCATAGATAAGTTGGAATACAGTAGATATTACACCAATATGAATTTAGAATGAGTTCACAACAGTACCTAAGTGGTGATTTATTTCATATACTAACAGAGCTTACAAGTTTTCTATTATGTTTTGTGTTGTGAAGTTTTCAAGTTCTGGGTAAAGTTTTGATGGACTACAGAATAAGAAGTGGCAAGAGCCTAAGCTTGGGGATTCCCAAGGCATCCCAAGGTAATATTCAAGGACAACCAAGAGCCTAAGCTTTGGGATGCCCCGGATGGCATCCCCTCTTTCATCTTCGTTCATCGGTAACTTTACTTGGAGCTATATTTTTATTCGCCACATGATATGTGTTTTGCTTGGAGCGTCATTTTATTTTCTTTTGCTTTGCTTGCTGTTTGAATAAAATACCAAGATCTGAAATTATTAAATGTTAGAGAGTCTTCACATAGTTGCATAATTATTCAACTACTCATTGATCTTCACTTATATCTTTCGGAGTAGTTTATCGTTTGCTCTAGTGCTTCACTTATATCTTTTAGAGAACGACTGTGGTTTTAATTTGAAGAAATTAATGAACTCTCATGCTTCACTTATATTATTTTGAGAGTCTTTTAGAACAGCATGGTAATTTGCTTTGGCTATAAAATTAGTCCTAATATGATAGGCATCCAAGATGGGTATAATAAAAACTTTCATATAAAGTGTGTTGAATACTATGAGAAGTTTGATGCTTGATGCTTGTTTTGAGACATGAGGATGGTGATTTTAGAGTCATACTAGTAAAGTAATTGTGAATTTGAGAAATACTTGTGTTGAGGTTTGCAAGTCCCGTAGCATGCACGTATGGTAACCGTTGTGTAACAAATTTGAAGCATGAGGTGTTTCTTTGATTGTCCTCCTTATGAGTGGTGGTCGGGGATGAGAGATGGTCTTCTCCTACCAATATATCCCCCTAGGAGCATGCACATAGTGATTGGTTTTGATGACTTATAGATTTTTGCAATAAGTATATGACTAATGTTGAGTCCATGGATTATCCGCACTCTGTCGGGGGTGTCGTGCGACATATGCCAAAGGATGGCTTATCATGGAGGGGGCTAATAAGACGTCGCTGGTGCCAGGAAACGGGATGAGGCGAAGACATGCACGCCGGCAGATCTTACCCAGGTTCGGGGCTCTCCTAGGAGATAACACCCCTAGTCCTGCTCTGCGGGGTCTCCGCATGATCACTAACTCAACAAGAGTGGCTACAAGATGCTCCTTGAGCTGTTTCTCTAGAGGAGGAGGAAGAACAAGGCTAGCCCTAACTCCCTCTCTATGTGTGTGTCTTTCTCTAAGAATCTGCACCCTTTACATGGGTGCTTTGGGGGGTTTATATAGGCCTACCCCCTAGGGGTACAATGGTAATCCGGCCGGGTGTAGGCCTAGGTCGTCAGTGTCTCTTGTGGACGGCTTCTCCGCTGGCAGCTGGGTCCTGCCGACTGGTGGGCCCCGTCGGTTGTCTTGTACTTGGCCGACAGGCCGAGCCCGTCGCTTGCGGGCCTTGCTGGTGGCTCATCACTGTAGTCGCTCTTCTAATGACGCTTGCTTTGTCGGCGAAGGCGTGGCTACAGTCCCGCCGCCTAGCAGTCGTTCACTGCAGCCATTCCCTATTTCTCCCGGGTGATGGTGCACAAACTCTTAATAGGGGGAGGGCCGCCTCCCGGAAGCTGGCCTTCCCCAAGCCAGCTGGCCTAGCTAGCCGCCTTCTGGCTTTCCACAAGACGGTGGGGCCCACCGCCTTCGAGCCGTACCGACAGCCCGTCGTGGGAACTAGGACCCTTCTGTCTTGGGTGATGTCATGGGAAGAGGGGCTATAGTGCTGCGGCGTGCGGGAGATCACCAGCCGGTACGACGCACTGTAGCCATGACCCGCCCTGGATTCGAGGGTGGCAAGCTTCTCTGTAGCCACGCCTCGTCTCATCGCATTCACGATGGCTCAGACTTTGAGGGCATTTGGGGCCTCCTGCTAGAAGTCGGCCCCTCTCGCAGCAGGCCGCTTGGACCAGCCGGCCACAAGAAGGCAGCGATCAATCTTTGAGGCTCGAGGGGCGCAGTCGGCCCCGTTGTCTTGAAAGGCCATGGGGAGCGGATGAGGCTACCCATTGCCAATAACTCCGACAGTAGTCCCCGAAGCTGGCGGGTCGCCAGGGCTGACAAGGGGGAAGTGCCCCGGCAGCTTCCTACTTCGTAAAGTTTTGGTTGCTTGCACGGTCCGTCTTCTGGAGTGCGGGCGGACAGGAGCCGGCCCGGTCCTGACAAGCCGACTGGTGGAATTCGAATAGTCGCGGCGGGAAGCACGCGGCGTGCTAGCTAGGTGCCTAGGCTAGCCGCCCGCCGCATGCGCGCCACGTGGCGATAGCTGGCCGGACTGGCCTGCCAGCCCATGCTCGATGGAACACATGAGAAGGCTGGGCCCGCCACTACCGGGCCTTGGCACGCGCGCGGATCTGCTACGGTCGAGGCGGGCGGTTGGGATCCCGCGCGCTTTTACCGCGCGCCATTATAGCATGGTAAGTGCGGGGCCATGGGGTCGTGGGTGCAGTGAATCCCATGATCCCATGCCCCGCCCCCTCGACTTCGTAGCCAGAGGGCTATACGTAGGGGAGAGGGGAGGGCCAAAGGCACGCGCGCCCTCCCCTCACTGTTTCTTCTTCCTCACCGCTGCTGCACTCCACGCTTGCTGCGGTGCTGCCGCGGCTCACCGTTGTCATCAAGCTTCTTCTCCGCCGACCCTCTCTCTTCTTCTCCGTCGCGAGTTCGCGTGCTCGCCGCTATCCTTCGCCCGCGCTGAGCTCAAGCTGCCATGGAACGCTCCGGCGACTGGGGCGGCTCCAACGTCCACGACCACCACCTCACCTTCCTTCGTGACACACGGCGCCTGCCGGTGCAGACCGTGTCAGGGTGCGCGTGCCGCCCGCCAAGGAGATCTCACCGGCGCCGGAGGAAGGCGAGCGCGTCATCTTTTGCTCGCACTTCCTCCGCGGCTTCGGCCTGCTGGTGAGCGACTTCCTTCGCGCCTTCTTAGCCTTCTACCGACTCCAGCCGCACCACCTCACACCAAACACTGTGGTGCTGCTGTCGGCCTTCGTCACCCTGTGCGAAGGGTATCTCGGCGTCCTCCCCACCATCAAGCTCTGGGTAGCTTTCTTCTACAGCAAGCTCGGCACTGCTGCCAGGGAGGAGGCGGCGCAGTGCAGAGCTTTCATCGCGGTGCGGCGTCCGGGTTCTAGAAACGCCTTCCCAGCCATCAAGTTGATCCAGTCGGTGAAGTTGCAGAAGTCATATTTCTACATGAAGAACGTCGACCCGGTGCACGACTTCATCAACCTGCCGCCTTATGTGGCAGGCCCGCCTGCCATGCCCCGCGTCAACTGGGTTTCAAGCCGAAGCCGCTGTCGGAAGACGCCTCCGCCGCCATCGCCCGCCTTAAGGTGATGACGGAGTCGGAGGGCCTCAAGGCATCCGACTTGCTGGTCGCCTTTGTGGTGCGCCGGATCCTGCCGCTCCAACATCGGCCGCACATGATGAGCCAGATGAGCGGGCACTGCAACCCGTGCCAGACGTGTACCAAGGAGATGATGACTGCAGAGGTGGCTCTCATGGTTAATGAGATCGTGGACATCAAGCTTGACGAGGGGAGGTGGCGATTCGGCAAGCGGCCGTACTCCCATGCCAACCCCCGCCTATGGCAAGTTCTTGATTCTTCTTTCTTCTTTTTGCCGGGCTCTGGTTTGCCGACTGACTGGACCGACTGTGATGCAGATCCTTCCCTCCTAGATGGATGCCGACATCGTCTACCGGCCGGTCCAGGACGTGAGCGATGTGGCGGACCCCGACTTGGGGGCAGCCGCCCTGGAAGACGACGCCACATGTGGTGGAGGAGGCGGATTCGGAGGAAGAGGCGGCGTGGAGGACTGGCCGGATAATGAGGAGGAGGAGGAGGGGCAGGAGGAGGAGGAGGAGGAGGAGGAGCCTCGCCGTCCGCCGCCTTCCCACAAGGCGGGGCTGAGTTCCTCAGTCGCACCATCAGCACCAGGCGGCGGGCCTAAACGCCGAGGCGCGCTGCTTTTCGGCAGCCACCCCAAGAAGCCCAGACACTCGGCCGTTGCAGCCAAGGACACGGCCGCTGCGACAAAGCGGCACGAGGCCGCCGCGAAAGCGGCCAGGTTCCGTAAGGCCCCCAAGCAGCCTCCAATGGTGTCGGCGTAAGTCCTTAACCCTTCTTGTGTCTTCTTTTATTCTTTATCTTGCTGATTCCTTCTGAATCTCCTTTTTTATTTTTTCTTCTGAGAAGGGCCCCGCTCTCTCTTGAGCGGTCTTCCTCGGCCTCCGTTGTCAGGGCGGTGGAGGTCTCCTCCAACACCCGCCGTATAGACCCGGCCGCTGATACGTCTCCAACGTATCTATAATTTTTTATTGCTCCATGCTATATTATCTACTGTTTTGGACATTGTTGGGCTTTATTATACACTTTTATATTATTTTTGACACTAACCTACTAACCGGAGGCCCATCCCAGAATTGCTGTTTTTTTGCCTATTCTAGGGTTTCGAAGAAAAGGAATATCAAACGGATTCCAAACGGAATGAAACCTTCGGACGTGATTTTCTCACCGAACATGATCCTGGAGACTTGGACCCTACGTCAAGCAACAAATAGGGAGGCCACGAGGTAGGGGGCGTGCCAACCCCCCCCCCCAGGCGCGCCCTCCACCCTCATGGGCCCCCTGTTGCTCTACCGACGTACTTCTTCCTCCTATATTTACCTACGTACCCCCAAACGATCAGATACGGAGCCAAAACACTAATTACACCGCCGTAACTTTTTGTATCCACGAGATCCCATTTTGGGGCCTGTTTCGGATCTCCGCCGGAGGGGGCATCGATCACGGAGGGCTTCTACATCAACACCATAGCCTCTCCGATGAAGTGTGAGTAGTTTACCTCAGACCTACGGGTCCATAGTTATTAGCTAGATGGCTTCTTCTCTCTTTTTGGATCTCAATACAAAGTTCTCCCCCTCTCTTGTGGAGATCTATTCGATGTAATCTTCTTTTGCGGTGTGTTTGTTGAGACCGATGAATTGTGGGTTTATGATCAAGTTTATCTATGAACAATATTTGAATCTTCTCTGAATTCTTTTATGTATGATTGGTTATATTTGCAAGTCTCTTCGAATTATCAGTTTGGTTTGGCCTACTAGATTGATCTTTCTTGCAATGGGAGAAGTGCTTAGCTTTGGGTTCAATCTTGCGGTGTCCTTTCCCAATGACAGTAGGGGCAGCAAGGCACGTATTGTATTGTTGCCATCGAGGATAACAAGATGGGGTTTTTATCATATTGCATGAATTTATCCCTCTACATCATGTCATCTTGCTTAAGGTGTTACTCTGTTCTTATGAACTTAATACTCTAGATGCATGCTGGATAGCGGTCGATGTGTGGAGTAATAGTAGTAGATGCAGGAAGGAGTCGGTCTACTTGTCTTGGACGTGATGCCTATATACATGATCATACCTAGATATTCTCATAACTATGCTCAATTCTGTCAATTGCTCAACAGCAATGTGTTCACCCACCGTAAAATACCTATGTTCTCGAGAGAAGCCACTAGTGAAACCTATGGCCCCGGGTCTATCTTCATCATATTAAATCTTCCAATACGTAGTTATTTTCATTGCTTTTTACTTTGCATCTTTATCATAAAAATACGAAAAATATTATCTTATCATATCTATCATATCTCACTCTCGTAAGTGACCGTGTAGGGATTGACAACCCCTTATCGTGTTGGTTGCGAGGATTTATTTGTTTTGTGTAGGTGCGAGGGACTCGCGCGTAGCCTCCTACTGGATTGATACCTTGGTTCTCAAAAACTGAGGGAAATACTTACGCTACTTTACTGCACCACCCTTTCCTCTTCAAGGAAAAACCAACGAAAGTGCTCAAGAGGTAGCAAGAAGGATTTCCGGCGTCGTTGTCGGGGAGGTCTACGCAAAAGTCAAACATACCAAGTACCCATCACAAACCCTTATCTCCCGCATTACATTATTTGCCATTTGCCTCTCGTTTTCCTCTCCCCCACTTCACCCTTGCCGTTTTATTCGCCCTCTCTCTCTCTCTATCCTCCCTCTCCTTCTATATTTGCCTCTTTTTGCCCGTTTCTTGTTTGCTTGTGTGTTGGATTGCTTGCTTGTCACGATGGCTCAAGATAATACTAAATTGTGTGACTTTACCAATACGAACAACAATGATTTTATTAGCACTCCGATTGCTCCTCCTACCGATGCTGAATCTTGTGAAATTAATGCTGCCTTGCTGAATCTTGTCATGAAAGATCCGTTTTCCTTCCTTCCTAGTGAAGATGCCGCTACCCATCTAAATAGCTTCGTTGATTTGTGTGATATGCAAAAGAAGAAATATGTGGACAATGATATTGTTAAATTGAAGTTATTTCCTTTTTCGCTTAGAGATCGTGCTAAATCTTGGTTTTCGTCTTTGCCTAAAAATAGTATTGATTCATGGAATAAGTGCAAAGATGCTTTTATCTCTAAGTATTTTCCTCCCGCTAAGATCATCTCTCTTAGAAACGATACTATGAAATTTAAACAACTTGATCATGAACATGTTGCACAAGCTTGGGAGAGGATGAAATTAATGATACGTAATTGCCCTACTCATGGTTTAAATTTGTGGATGATTATACAAAAAATTTATGCCGGATTGAATTTTCCTTCTAGAAATCTTTTAGATTCGGTCGCGGGAGGCACTTTTATGGAAATCACTTTAGGAGAAGCTACTAAACTCCTAGATAATATTATGGTTAATTATTCTCAATGGCACACTGAAAGATCTACTAATAAGAATGTGCATGCGATAGAAGAAATTAATGTTTTGAGTGGAAAGATGGATGAACTTATGAAATTATTTGATAATAAAAGTGTTTCTTCTGATCCTAATGATATGCATTTGTCTACTTTGATTGAGACTAATAATGAATCTATGGATGTGAATTTTGTTGGTAGGAACAATTTTGGTAACAATGCGTACAAAGGAAATTTTAATCCTAGGCCTTATCCTAGTAATTCCTCTAATAATTATGGTAATTCCTACAACAATTATTATGGAAATTATAATAAGATGCGCTCTGATTTTGAATCTAATATTAAAGAATTTATTACTTCGCAAAAGAATTTCAATGCTTTGATTGAAGAAAAATTGCTTAAGATTGATGAGTTGGCTAGGAACATTGATAGAATTTCTCTTGATGTTGATTCTTTGAAACTTAGATCTATTCCACCTAAGCATGATATCAATGAGTCTCTCAAAGCCATGAGAATTTCCATTGATGAGTGCAAAGAAAGAACCGCTAGGATGCGTGCTAAGAAAGATTCCTTTATAAAGCGTGTTCTTCTAGTTTCCATGATAATAAAGATGAAGATCTAAAAGTTAATGATGTGTACCCTATTAAATCTTTGTTTTGCAATATGAATCTTGGTAATTATGGGACTGATTATGATCCACCTTTACCTATAAGGCGTTCCAAAAATTCGGAGTTTTTAGATCTTGATGCTAAATTTGATAAAAGTGGGATTGAAGAGATCAAAACTCTAGATGTTAATGAACCTACTATTTTGGATTTCAAGGAATTTAATTATAATAGCTGCTCTTTGATAGATTGTATTTCCTTGTTACAATCCGTGCAAAATTCTCCTCATGCTTATAGCCAAAATAAAGCTTTTACCAAACATATCGTTGATGCTTTGATGCAATCTTATGAAGAAAAACTTGAGTTGGAAGTTTCTATCCCTAGAAAACTTTATGATGAGTGGGAACCAACTATTAAAATTAAAATTAAAGATCATGAATGCTATGCTTTGTGTGATTTGGGTGCTAGTGTTTCCACGATTCCAAAGACTTTGTGCGATTTGTTAGGTTTCCGTGATTTTGATGATTGCTCTCTAAACTTGCACCTTGAGGATTCCACTATTAAGAAACCTATGGGAAGAATTAATGATGTTATTATTGTTACAAATAGGAATTATGTACCCATAGATTTTATCGTTCTTGACATAGATTGCAATCCTTCATGTCCTATTATTCTTGGTAGACCTTTCCTTAGAACGATTGGTACAATTATTGATATGAAGGAAGGAAATATTTGATTTCAATTTCCGTTAAGGAAAGGCATGGAACACTTTCCTAGAAAGAAAATTAAATTACCTTATGAATCTATTATGAGGGCCACTTATGGATTGCCTACCAAAGATGGCAATACCTAGATCTATCCTTGCTTTTTATGCCTAGCTAGGGGCGTTAAACGATAGCGCTTGTTGGGAGGCAACCCAATTTTATTTTTATTTCTTGGTTTTTGCTCCTGTTTAGTAATAAATAATTTATCTCGCCTCTGTTTTGGTTGTGTTTTTTTGTTTAACTAGTGTTTGTGCCAAGTAGTACCATTGGGAAGACTTGGGGAAAGTCTTGTTAATCTTGTTGTAAAAAACAGAAACTTTAGCGCTCACGAGAACTGCTGCAATTTTTATTTGGAAAGTGATATTTAGTTAATTATTTTTTCATATGATTAATAGATAAATTCCTAACATCCAGAAATTTATTTTAGAATTTTTGGGGTTCCATATTTTGCGCTAGCTACAGATTATTACAGACTGTTCTGTTTTTGACAGATTCTGGTTTTCGTGTGTTGTTTGCTTATTTTGATGAATATATGGCTAGTAAAATAGTTTATAAACTGTAGAAACGTTGGAATACAGTAGGTTTAACACCGATATAAATAAACAATGAGTTTATTACAGTACCTTGAAGTGGTCTTTTGTTTTCTTTCGCTAACGGAGCTCACGAGATTTTCTACATTAAGTTTTGTGTTGTGAAGTTTTCAAGTTTTGGGTAAAGATTTGATGGATTATGGAACAAGGAGTGGCAAGAGCCTAAGCTTGGGGATGCCCATTGCACCCCCAAGATAATCTAAGGATACTTAAAAGCCAAAGCTTGTGGATGCCCCGGAAGGCATCCCCTCTTTTGTCTACTTCTATCGGTAACTTTACTTGGAGCTATATTTTTATTCACCACATGATATGTGTTTTGCTTGGAGCGCCTTGTATGATTTGAGTATTTATTTGTTAGTTTACCACAATCATCCTTGCTGTACACACCTTTTGAGAGAGACACACATGATTCGGAAATTATTAGAATACTCTATGTGCTTCACTTATATCTTTTGAGTTATATAGTTTTGCTCTAGTGCTTCACTTATATCTTTTAGAGCACGGTGGTGGATTTGTTTTATAGAAACTATTGATCTCTCATGCTTCACTTAGATTATTTTGAGAGTCTTAAATAGCATGGTAATTGCTTAAATAATCCTAATATGCTAGGTATACAAGATTAATAATAAAATTCTCTTATGAGTGTGTTGAATACTATGAGAAGTTTGATACTTGATAATTGTTTTGACATATGGAGATGGTGATATTAGAGTTATACTAGTTGAGTAGTTGTGAATTTGAGAAATACTTGTGTTAAAGTTTGTGATTCCCGTAGCATGCACGTATGGTGAACCGTTATGTGATGAAGTCGGAGCATGATTTATTTATAGATTGTCTTCCTTATGAGTGGCGGTCGGGGACGAGCGATGGTCTTTTCCTACCAATCTATCCCCCTAGGAGCATGTGCGTAATACTTTGCTTTGATAACTTGCATATTTTTGCAATAAGTATATGAGTTCTTTATGACTAATGTTGAGTCCATGGATTATACGCACTCTCACCCTTCCACCATTGCTGGCCTCTCTAATACCGCGCACCTTTCGCCGGTAACATACACCCACCATATACCTTCCTCAAAACAGCCACCATACCTACCAATCATGGCATTTCCATAGCCATTCCAAGATATATTGCCATGCAACTTTCCACCATTCCGTTTACTATGACACACTTCATCATTGTCATATTGCTTTGCATGATCATGTAGTTGACATTGTATTTGTGGCAAAGCCACCGTTCATAATTCTTTCATACGTGTCACTCATGAGTCATTGCATATCCCGGTACACCGTCGGAGGCATTCATATAGAGTCATATCTTGTTCTAAGTATCGAGTTGTAATTCTTGAGTTGTAAGAAAATAAAAGTGTAATGATCATCATTATTAGAGCATTGTCCCAGTGAGGAAAGGATGATGGAGACTATGATTCGCCCACAAGTCGGGATGAGACTCTGGGCGAAAAAAAGAGGCCATAAAAAATAGAAAAGGCCCAAATAAAAAAATGAGAGAAAAAGAGAGAAGAGACAATGCTACTATCCTTTTACCACACTTGTGCTTCAAAGTAGCACCATGATCTTCATGGTAGAGAGTCTCCTATGTTATCACTTTCATATACTAGTGGGAATTTTTCATTATAGAACTTGGCTTGCATATTCCAATGATGGGCTTCCTCAAAATGCCCTAGGTCTTAATGAGCAAGCAAGTTGGATGCACACCAACTTAGTTTCTTTTTGAGATTTCATATACTTATAGCTCTAGTGCATCCGTTGCATGGCAATTCCTGCTCACTCACATTAATATCTATTGATGGGCATCTCCAAAGCCCGTTGATACGCCTAGTTGATGTGAGACTATCTTCTCCCTTTTTGTCTCCTCCACAACCACCATTCTATTCCACCTAAAGTGTTATGTCCATGGCTCATGCTCATGTATTGCGTGAAGATTGAAAACGTTTTGAGAATGTCAAAAGTATGAAACAATTGCTTGGCTTGTCATCGGGGTTGTGCATGATTTAAATACTTTGTGTGGTGAAGATAGAGCATAGCCAGACTATATGATTTTGTAGGGATAACTTTCTTTGGCCATGTTATTTTGAGAAGACATAATTGCTTAGTTAGTATGCTTGAAGTATTATTATTTTCATGTCAATATTAAACTTTTGTCTTGAATCTTTCGGATCAGATAATTCATGCCACAATTAATAAGAATTACATTGAAATTATGCCAAGTAGCATTCCACATCAAAAATTTTGTTTTTATCATTTACCTACTCGAGGATGAGCAGGAATTAAGCTTGGGGATGCTTGATACGTCTCCAACGTATCTATAATTTTTGATTGCACCATGCTATATTATCTACTGTTTTGGACATTATTGGGCTTTATTATACACTTCTTTATTATTTTTGGGACTAACCTACTAACCGGAGGCCCAGCCCAGAATTGCTCTTTTTTTTGCCTATTTTAGGGTTTCGAAGAAAAGGAATATCAAACGGAGTCCAAACGGAATGAAACCTTCGGGAACGTGATTTTCTCACCGAACATGATCCAGGAGACTTGGACCCTACGTCAAGCAACCAACAGGGAGGCCACAAGGTAGGGGGCGCGCCTACCCCCCCCCCCCAGGCGCGCCCTACACCCTCGTGGTCCCCCTGTTGCTCCACCGACGTACTTCTTCCTCCTATATATACCTAAGTACCCCCAAACGATCAGATACGGAGCCAAAACCCTAATTCCACCGCCATAACTTTCTGTATCCACGAGATCCCATCTTGGGGCCTGTTCCGGAGCTCCGCTGGAGGGGGCATCGATCACGGAGGGCTTCTACATCAACACCATAGCCTCTCCGATGAAGTGTGAGTAGTTTACCTCAGACCTACGGGTCCATAGTTATTAGCTAGATGGTTTCTTCTCTATTTTTGGATCTCAATACAAAGTTCTCCCCCTCTCTTGTGGAGATCTATTCAATGTAATCTTCTTTTGCGGTGTGTTTGTTGAGACCGATGAATTGTGGGTTTATGATCAATTTTATCTATGAACAATATTTGAATCTTATCTGAATTCTTTTATGTATTATTGGTTATCTTTGCAAGTCTCTTCAAATTATCAGTTTGGTTTGGCCTACTAGATTGATCTTTCTTGCAATGGGATAAGTGCTTAGCTTTGGGTTCAATCTTGCGGTGTCCTTTCCCAGTGACAGTAGGGGCAGCAAGGCACGTATTGTATTGTTGCCATCGAGGATAACAAGATGGTGTTTTTATCATATGCATGAATTTATCTCTCTACATCATGTCATCTTGCTTAAGGTGTTACTCTGTTCTTTTGAACTTAATACTCTAGATGCATGCTGGATAGCGGTCAATGTGTGGAATAATAGTAGTAGATGCACGCAGTAGTCGGTCTACTTGTCCTGGACGTGATGCCTATATACATGATCATACCTAGATATTCTCATAACTATGCTCAATTCTGTCAATTGCTCAACAGTAATTTGTTCACCCACTATAAAATACCTATGCTCTCGAGAGAAGCCACTAGTGAAACCTATGGCCCCCGAGTCTATCTTCATCATATTAAATCTTCCAATACTTAGTTATTTTCACTGCTTTTTTACTTTGCATCTTTATCATAGAAATATCAAAAATATTATCTTATCATATCTATCAGATCTCACTCTCGTAAGTGACCGTGTAGGGATTGACAACCCCTATTTGCGTTGGTTGCGAGGATTTATTTGTTTTGTGTAGGTGCGAGGGACTCGCGCGTAGCCTCCTACTGGATTGGTACCTTGGTTCTCAAAAACTGAGGGAAATACTTACGCTACTTTGCTGCACCACCCTTTCCTCTTCAAGGGAAAACCAATGCAAGTGCTCAAGAGGTAGCAGCCGCCGACCTCCGGGAGGCACGGGAATAGAACGCATGGGAGGTGCTGGAGGAGAAGGAAGCCGCCGCCAAGAAGGCGGAGGCTGACAAGGCGGTTGCCGCCAGGGCGGCGCAGGCGGATGCAGATGCGGCGGCTAAGGCCCAAGCCGATGCTACGGCGGAGAAGCGGGTAGCGGACTCCGTGCATCGTTAGGCCCCCCAACTTATCACCCCCCTACACTCCGCGCCGCCAGCATCAGAGATCCCGACGCCGGAAGGAGGAGCCGGTGGTTACCAGTCGGCCATGGAGAGGGATGGCGGCAATGTCGTCTTGCTGGAGATTGAGGCGCCACTGACTACAGACGTGCAGGGCACCCAGCCGGCTACCCCATTGGAACCACCAGCCGAAGGCGAGTTGGTGGTGGGGTCGGCTCCCACGGCGCGCACTCCAGTGCGCCGTCGTGTGGAGAAAGCAGCATCGGCACCGAGGCCGATGGAGATTGGGAGCGTCAGCTCATCGGCTCCTGAGGCCGAAGCTACCAGCGTCGCGCCAACAGATTGGGTGCGCGGAGGCGGGACGAGCGCCTTGATCAAGGCGGCGCAGGACGTCCAAGCCGACTTCAGGGCTGAAGCCACCGCCCTCTCACAATGCATGAAGGCGTTTGTGAAGACGCGAGCCGCCGTTCGGGTATGCGACTTGCTTCTTGTTTTGTTTTCTATAGTCTTCGGTGGGGGCGCGCCAGTGCACCCACTAGGTGTAGTCCCCGAGTTCTGGGCCGGCTGCTGAGTAGGCGGCCTGGAACTTCATAGTGGGTTCTCAGCTTCTGACTGACTTCCCTTTTCGTTGCCTCGTTGCAGGACTACCACAACATCCGCGCAGCCAGATTCAATGCTCATGTCCGAGAGCTGGACCGATGGACCGCTGACTTGGCGGAAAGCCGGAGTAAGCACTCCATCTTCTTATCTTCGCGGGGGCGCGTCAGCGCACCCGCGGGCTGTAGTCCCCGAGATGCAGGCCGACTGCTGAGCAGTCGGGACGGATCTTCCCGGCAACTACTTCTCCTTCTTTTCTTGATTGTTGATATTTTTCTTCTCTTGCTTTTTCAGAGACCAACGCCACCTTGCAGCAGCAGCAACTGGGCGAAGCCAACACCGCACTGTGCGCCAAGGAGTATGAATGCAACAGGGTGGCCCAGGAGCGCGACCGCCTGATCAAGAAGTTGGCGGACCAGGCGGCACTTCACAAGACGGCCATGAAGCAAACGGAGGACAACGAGGTCCGTCTCCTGGCCGAATTCGAGACCGAACGCTCGGGTTGGGCTGAGAAGGAGGCGGCGCTGACTGCTGGTTATGACCAAATTGAAGACATAGTCGACGGTGAGCTTTCTTCTCTTCTTTCTGATGTTGGCGGTCAAACGAACCGGCCTCTTGCTTCTGACCTCTGACTTGTTGTTTTTGCTTGTGCAAACTACTTCCCTGGCCATTCCGTCGCTGCCAACGAGGCCATTGAGGCTCACTGCGAGGAGAAACGGACGGGTGGCACGGAGATTGCCGCAGACGCCCCTTGGACCCTCGCCGAGCAGCTCCTCAGCATTCAAGCTCCTCTTTAGCCGGCCCACCGGATGCTCCGCCGGCTGCAACGCGCTAGGGCTCAGGCGGTCGCCGCCCTCTGGCCAGACAGGCAAGCCCCACGTACGCCCAGTCAGACTGCCGACTGTCTAGAAGTGGCCGCCGGCCGCCTTGAGGCGTGGAAGGGTTCCGCGGCCCGAGCAGGAGCGCGGCAGGCCTTGGAGTTTGCCAAGGCATGGTATCCTGGGCTAGATCTAGCCCAGTTGGCCATGTTTCGGCTGGAAGCCGGCGACGAGCTGGCGGCGGTGGATCATTACCTCTCCATACACGCGTCGGCAATCGCCGAGTACACCAATGCTGGCGACTTCGTCCCTGAGTTGAACGAGAATGGCGCTGAAGCGCCGCCAGAATGGTTCGGTCTGAACCCGGCTGACAGCGAAGACTCGGCAGAGGAGATCGCCTCCAGTGATGAGGGGGAAGACGAAGAGGACGAGGATGATGAAGACGACACACTGGAGGTCAGAGCAGACGGCCAGCCTCGAGTCGATCGCGCCTCCAGCACCGAACCGCGTGCAAGCACGTCGACTGCTGCTGAAGGCGACCACCCCGAGACTCACCAGTCGGCCACTCCACCAGCCTACACCGCCGACTCCACCAACCTGCCAGACTCGCCTGTTGCTCCTTTGGCTTAGGCCGCCAATTTATCTTAGCCTTTCCTGCTTAGTAGTCTTTTCCACAAACTTTGTTAGATTTGCACAATTCCACCCGCGGGGTGTATACAAACTATGTTGAATGTTGGCCGAGGGCCTTTTGATATGTAAATTATTTTCCGCACAGGTTGTGCGTTGGCCGAGTTCCGACTTTCTTGCTTTTTATTCCTTCGTTTTTTCCTTTGCCGTCCTCTCTTGGTACCTACTTGCCAGCGGGTCAGCCGCTCTGCGGACTGCAGCCTGGTCAAGTATTTCACCATTGTGGGTGGACAAGTACTTTGACCGATTGGAATGTTGCAAGCTAATTAAGAAGCCGGCCGGCCGGCTATTTAGACGGTTGGTGAGGCGAAGGGTCGGCTTGTCCTATGTCAATGTTTGGGTCCTTAGCCATTTTTCATGTGCGCACCATTTCGTACCTTTACCTCTTGCCAAGCAAACAGCCGCTCTGCGAGCTGTGCCTTATAGCAAGAGGGGCGTAGGTGCCGACACATTACTTGTCCGACTGCAAGAAACACCAACATAGTGCAAGGCGGCAAGCCCCCTGGGCCGATTGGTCGGACCCGGTTTCAGGCGGAGAAATGGAATAACACATTTATAGGCATAGTACTTATCATATAGATAAAGGAAAGGGTAGTCCCCGAGTGCTCCTCGAGGGACCCGAAGTCTTCTTACTTAATATAAAAGATACGTGATACATACTGCATTCAACTGTAAAATCTTTGAAGGAGGTTTGCATTCCATGGGCGCTCTGTTTCCTTGCCGGAATCGTCCCTCTTGCGTGCCCTGGGCGTCTGGGCATCGATCAGGTAGTATGAGTTGTTGCCCAAGGCTTTGCTGATGATGAAAGGGCCCTCCCAACGAGCCGAAAGCTTGTGCTGGCCGGCTGTTCGCTGGATCAGCTGGACCACAAGGTCTCCCTCTTGGAAGGATCTCGGCTTGATCTTCTGACTGTGATAGCGGCGTAGACCCTGCTGGTAGATGGCGGACTGGCTGAGTGCCAACAGCCGGCCTTCTTCCAGTAGGTCGACGCCGTCTTCTCGTGCTTCCTTTGCCTCCGCCTCGGTGTACATGGTGATGTGAGGTGAGTCGAACTCGATGTCGGTTGGGATGACCACCTCGGCACCATATACGAGGAAGAAGGGGTGAAGCTGGTTGACTTGTTCGAAGTGGTGTGCAGACTCCAGAGGACGGCCGGCAGCTCGTCGATCCAGCAGCCGGCTGAACGCTCCAAAGGCTCGACCAGTTGGGGCTTGATTCTGGACAAGATGAGGTCGTTTTCTCGTTCGACTTGGCCGTTTGATTGTGGGTGGGAAACGGGCCCTAAGTCCAGTCGAATGCCCTATGTTGCACAGAAACGAGCCAAGGCTCCCTTGGAAAAATTTGTGCCGTTGTTGGTGATGATGCTGTGAGGTACGTCGTACCGAGTGGTGATGTCTGCAATGAAAGTCACAGCAGTCGGACCATTCAACTTCTTGATTGGCTTTGCTTCTATCCACTTGGTGAATTTATCCATGGCAACAAGTAGATGAGTCATGCCGCCGCGTGCTGTCCCGAATGGTCCCACCATGTCCAGTCCCCAGACGGCGAAAGGCCAGGCAAGAGGAATGGTCTTGAGTGCAGAAGCCGGCAAATGCTGCTTGGAACTGAATTTCTGGCATCCCTTGCATCTCTTGACCAAGTCTTTTGCATCTTCTACGGCAGTCGGCCAGAAGAAACCATGGTGAAAGGCTTTGGCCACAAGTGATCTTGAGGCCGCGTGGTGGCCACACTCGCCTTGGTGGATATCTTTGAGGATTGCCTGGCCCTCTTCTGGTTCTACGCAGCGCTAGTATACACCAGTGATGCTGCGCCTTACGAGTTCCCTGTTGATGATGGTGTACGTTGCTGCCTGACGTTGCACATGTCGGGCCGAGATCTCTTCGGTTGGTAGCTCCTTGTTTACCAGAAAGTTGAGGATGGGCTGAGCCCATGATGGTGCTGAGACCTCCTCCACTGTGAATACTGCCACTTGCACTGGGCGGCTGGGTTGGGAGGTGGCAGGCTGGAGTCGGCCGCGGCTTGCTGCGTTGTTGAAATCCCCGAGCTGACTGCTGAAGTCCCCGGGCCGACTACCGAAGTCCCCGGTCCGAGATCTGAAGTCCCTGGGCCATGTGCGACTGCTGCAGTCCCCGGGCCGACTACTGAAATTTTGGAGCCAAATCCGACTGTTTCAGGAGTAGCCGACACGAAGATAGAATCTGACTCTGACGAGGGCTTGATGGATGGATTGAGGAGTCGCCGGAGGGATACGTCGGCTGGTATGGCTTGCCGGGTGGAGCCGATCCACACCAGAGCATCTGCTTGCTCGTTACCGCTGCGTGGCACATGAAGGAATTCGCACCCTTCAAAATACCTGCTGAGTTGCTGAAGGAGGAAGTGGTAGCTGATACGTCTCCAGCGTATCTATAATTTTTGATTGCTCCATGCTATATTATCTACTGTTTTGGACATTACTGGGCTTTATTATCCACTTTTATATTATTTTTGGGACTAACCTATTAACCGGAGGCCCAGCCTAGAATTGCTGTTTTTTGCCTGTTTTAGGGTTTCGGAGAAAAGGAATATCAAACGGAGTCCAAACGGAATGAAACCTTCGGGAACGTGATTTTCTCAACGAAAAAGACCCGGGAGACTTGGACCCTACATCAAGAAAGAAAAGAGGAGGCCACGAGGTAGGGGGCGCGCCTACCCCCCCCCCCCCCCAGGCGCGCCCTCCACCCTCGTGGGCCCCCTATTGCTCCACCGACATACTCCTTCCTCCTATATATACCTACGTACCCCCAAATGATCAGATACGGAGCCAAAACCATAATTCCACCGCCGCAACTTTCTGTATCCACGAGATCCCATCTTGGGGCCTATTCCGGAGCTCCGCCGGAGGGGGCATCGATCATGGAGGGCTTCTATATCAACACCATAGCCTCTCCGATGAAGTGTGAGTAGTTTACCTCAGACCTATGGGTCCATAGTTATTAGCTAGATGGCTTCTTCTCTCTTTTTGGATCTCAATACAATGTTCTCCCCCTCTCTTGTGGAGATCTATTCGATGTAATCTTCTTTTTGCGGTGTGTTTGTTGAGATCGATGAATTGTGGGTTAATGATCAAGTCTATCTATGAACAATATTTGAATCTTCTCTGAATTCTTTTATGTATGATTGGTTATCTTTGCAAGTCTCTTCGAATTATCAGTTTGGTTTGGCCTACTAGATGATATTTCCTGCAATGGGAGAAGTGCTTAGCTTTGGGTTCAATCTTGCGGTGTCCTTTCCCAGTGACAGTAGGGGCAGCAAGGCACGTATTGTATTGTTGCCATCGAGGATAACAAGATGGGGTTTTCTTCATATTGCATGAGTCTATCCCTCTAAATCATGTCATCTTGCTTAAGGCGTTAGTTTGTTTTTAACTTAATACTCTAGATGCATGCTGGATAGCGGTCGATGAGTGGAGTAATAGTAGTAGATGCAGGCAGGAGTCGGTCTACTTGTCTCGGACGTGATGCCTATATACATGATCATACCTAGATATTCTCATAACTATGCTCAATTATGTCAATTTCTCAACAGTAATTTGTTCACCCACCGTAGAATACTTATGCTCTTGAGAGAAGCCACTAGTGAAACCTATGGCCCCCGGGTCTATCTTCATCATATTAATCTCTTACTACTTAGTTATTTCTTTTGATATTTACTTTGCCTTTATTTTACTTTGCATCTTTATCACAAAAATACCAAAAATATTATCTTATCATATCTATCAGATCTCACTCTCGTAAGTGGCCTTATAGGGATTGACAACCCCTATTTGCGTTGGTTGCGAGGATTTATTTGCTTTGTGCAGGTACGAGGGACTCGTGCGTAGCCTCCTGCTGGATTGATACCTTGGTTCTCAAAAACTGAGGGAAATACTTATGCTACTTTGCTGCATCATCCCTTCCTCTTCGGGGAAAACCAATGCAGTGCTCAAGAGGTAGCAAGAAGGATTTCTGGCGCCGTTGCCGGGGAGGTCTACGCAAAAGTCGACATACCAAGTACCCATCACATACCCTTATCTCCCGCATTACATTATTTGCCATTTGCCTCTCATTTTCCTCTCCCCCACTTCACCCTTGTCATTTTATTTGCCCTCTCTCTCTATCCTCCCTCTCTTTCTCTATTTGCCTCTTTTTGCCCGCTTGCTTTTTGTTTGCTTGTGTGTTAGTTCGTTTGCTTGTCGTTATGGCTAGTCCTTTACCTTCTGCTTCTATGTCTGAAATTGAGGAAATTATTGTCGATATGGACAATAATAATATCATGAAAAATTCTGATACTCCTGCTAAAGAACCTACCATCTTACATACAAAAAATTCCATGTTGGTAGTGGTAATATTATTGGAAAAGGAGTTATTCAAGATTTCTTTACTTGTGCCGGTGCTTTACCTTCTATGGGAAGTTCTATCCTTCATAGAACTAGTAGTCTTGCAGACGCTATTGCCATGCTTGTAGTTGAACTTGAAAGACAATTTATGCACATGCATCCTTGCATACAAAGGATTTTCCTGGAATTTTCTAATATTGAGCATTCTTCTGTTAAGCGTGTCGCTACTACCTTTTTGGCTGATGAGTTTAGATTCATAATAAAAGAGGCCAAAGAAATCTTTGCACATTATAGGGTGGACGCCTGCTGTCCTCCCATAGAGGCTATCCTCTTTGATCAAGAAGAAATAATGCGTTTTCAATCTCTAGACCATGTTGTTGTCAATGAAAATCTTAGAAAAAGGGTTCCTACCAATGTTTTAGTTGACAGAATCTCTGAACTTAATGATGATTTGGCTATTTGAAATAATGAACTAGGATATTCTCTTGAATATAGGCTCACAAAGTTCTGTCAAAAGAATGCTTATAATGATGAATTGATTGTGCAATATGAAGGACCAAAGGAGGAACCTATACCTCCCAAGGTTGATCTTGGGGACTTTTGTCCCATTAAATTTAGCCCTTTTGATTACTTTTGCTTGCCTCAAAGAAAACTTGACGCCGAACGTATACAATATGAGTTGACTTTTAATAATCTATCTTACTATTATGGCAATACCTAGATCTATTCTTGCTTGTTATGCCTAGCTAGGGGCGTTAAACGATAGCGCTTGTTGGGAGGCAACCCAATTTTATTTTTATTCCTTGCTTTTTGCTCCTGTTTAGTAATAACTAATTTATCTAGCCTCTGTTTTGGTTGTGTTTTTTGTGTTTAATTAGTGTCTGTGCCAAGTAGAACCGTTGGGAAGACTTGGGGAAAGTCTTGTTACACTTGCTGTAAAAAACAGAAACTTTAGCGCTCACGAGAACTGCTGTCATTTCTATTTTAAAAGTGATATTTAGTTAATTCTTTTTGCAGATGATTAATAGATAAATTCCTCACGTCCAGAAATGTATTTTGGAATTTTTGGGGTTCCATATCTTGCGCTAGCTACAGGTTACGACAGACTGTTCTGTTTTTGACAGATTCTGTTTTTCGTGTGTTGTTTGCCTATTTTGATGAATCTATGGCTAGTAAAATAGTTTATAAACCATAGAGAAGTTGGAATACAGTAGGTATAACACCAATATAAATAAAGAATGAGTTAATTACAGTACCTTGAAGTGGTCTTTTATTTTCTTTCGCTAACGGAGCTCGCGAGATTTTCTACTTTAAGTTTTGTGTTGTGAAGTTTTCAAGTTTTGGGTAAAGATTTGATGGATCATGGAACAAGGAGTGGCAAGATCCTAAGCTTGGGGATGCCCATGTCACCCCCAAGATAATCTAAGGACACCTAAAAGACAAATCTTGGGGATGCCCCGGAAGGCATCCCCTCTTTTGTTACTTCTATCGGTAGCTTTACTTGGAGCTATATTTTTATTCGCCACAATATATGTGTTTTGCTTGGAGCATCTTGTATGATTTGAGTCTTTGCTTGTTAGTTTACCACAATCATCCTTGCTGTACACACCTTTTGAGAGAGCCATACATGATTTCGAATTTGTTAGAATACTCTATGTGCTTCGCTTATATCTTTTGAGTTATATAATTTTGCTCTAGTACTTCACTTATATATTTTAGAGCACGGTGGTGGATTTGTTTTATAGAAACTATTGATCTCTCATGCTTCCCTTAGATTATTTTGAGAGTCTTAATAGCATGGTAATTTGCTTAAAATCCTAATATGCTAGGTATTCAAGAATAAATAAAAAATTCTCTTATGAGTGTGTTGAATACTATGATAAGTTTGATACTTGATAATTGTTTTGACATATGGAGATGGTGATATTAAAGTCATGCTAGTTGAGTAGTTGTGAATTTGAGAAATACTTGTGTTAAAGCTTGTGATTCCCGTAGCATCCACGTATGGTGAATCGTTATGTGATGAAGTCGGAGCATGATTTATTTATTGATTGTCTTCCTTATGAGTGTCGGTCGGGGACGAGCGATGGTCTTTTCCTACCAATCTATCCCCCTAGGAGCATGCACGTAATAATTTGCTTTGATAACTTGTAGATTTTTGCAATAAGTATATGAGTTCTTTATGACTAATGTTGAGTCCATGGATTATACGCACTCTCACCCTTCCACCTTTGCTAGCCTCTTTAATACCGCGCACCTTCGCCGGTATCATACACCCACCATATACCTTCCTCAAAACAGCCACCATACCTACCTATTATGGCATTTCCATAGCCATTCCGAGATATATTGCCATGCAACTTTCCACCGTTCCGTTTAATATGACACACTTCATCATTGTCATATTGCTTAGCATGATCATGTAGTTGACATCGTATTTGTGGCAAAGCCACCATTCATAATTCTTGCATACATGTCACTCATGCATCATTGCATATCCCGGTACACCGCCGGAGGCATTCATATAGAGTCATATTTTGTTCTAAGTATCGAGTTGTAATTATTGAGTTGTAAGAAAAATAAAAGTGTGATGATCATCATTATTAGAGCATTGTCCCAGTGAGGAAAGGATGATGGAGACTATGATTCCCCCACAAGTCGGGATGAGACTCCGGGCGGAAAAAAAAGGCCATAAAAAGGAGAAAAGGCCCAAATAAAAAAATGAGAGAAAAAGAGAGAAGGGACAATGTCACTATCCTTTTACCACACTTGTGCTTCAAAGTAGCACCATGATCTTCATAGTAGAGAGTCTCTCATGTTATCACTTTCATATACTAGTGGGAATTTTTCATTATAGAACTTGGCTTGTATATTCCAATGATGGGCTTCCTCAAAATGCCCTAGGTCTTCATGAGCAAGCAAGTTGGATGCACACCCACTTAGTTTCTTTTTGAGCTTTCATATACTTATAACTCTAGTGCATCCGTTGCATGGCAATCCCTACTCACTCACATTGATATCTATTGATGGGCATCTCCATAGCCCGTTGATACGCCTAGTTGATGTGAGACTATCTTCCCCTTTTTGTCTTCTCCACAACCACCACTCTATTCCACCTATAGTGCTATCTCCATGGCTCACGCTCATGTATTGCGTGAAGATTGAAAAAGCTTTGAGAATGTCAAAAGTATGAAACAATTTCTTGGCTTGTCATCGGGGTTGTGCATGATTTAAATATTTTGTGTGGTGAAGATAGAGCATAGCCAGACTATATGATTTTGTAGGGATAACTTTCTTTTGCCATGTTATTTTGAGAAGACATAATTGCTTTGTTAGTATGCTTGAAGTATTATTATTTTTATGTCAATATTAAACTTTTGACTTGAATCTTTCAGATCTGAATATTCATACCACAATTAAGAAGAATTACATTAAAACTATGCCAAGTAGCACTCCGCATCAAAAAATCTATTTTTATCATTTACCAACTCGAGGACGAGCAGGAATTAAGCTTGGGGATGCTTGATACGTCTCCAACGTATCTATAATTTTTGATTGCTCCATGCTATATTATCTACTTTTTTGGACATTATTGGTCTTTATTATCCACTTTTATATTATTTTTGGGACTAACCTATTAACAGGAGGCCCAGCCTAGAATTGCTGTTTTTTGCCTGTTTTAGGGTTTCGAAGAAAAGGAATATCAAACGGAGTCCAAACGGTATGAAACCTTCGGGAACGTGATTTTCTCAACCAACAAGACCCGGGAGACTTGGACCCTACGTCAAGAAAGAAAAGAGGAGGCCACGAGGTAGGGGGCGCGCCTACCCCCCCCCCCCAGGCGCGCCCTCCACCCTCATGGGCCCACTATTGCTCCACCGACGTACTCCTTCCTCCTATATATACCTACTTACCCCCAAACGATCAGATACGGAGCCAAAACCCTAATTCCACCGCCGCAACTTTCTGTATCCACGAGATGGGCCTGTTCCGGAGCTCCGCCAAAGGGGGCATCGATCACGGAGGGCTTCTACATCAACACCATAGCCTCTCCGATGAAGTGTGAGTAGTTTACCTCAGACCTATGGGTCCATAGTTATTAGCTAGATGGCTTCTTCTCTCTTTTTGGATCTCAATACAATGTTCTCCCCCTCTCTTGTGGAGATCTATTCAATGTAATCTTCTTTTTGTGGTGTGTTTGTTGAGATCAATGAATTGTGGGTTTATGATCAAGTCTATCTATGAACAATATTTGAATCTTCTCTAAATTCTTTTATGTGTGATTGGTTATCTTTGCAAGTCTCTTCGAATCATCAGTTTGGTTTGGCCTACTAGATGATCTTTCTTGCAATGGGAGAAGTGCTTAGCTTTGGGTTCAATCTTGCGGTGTCCTTTCCTAGTGATAGTAGGGGCAGCAAGGCACGTATTATATTGTTGCCATCGAGGATAACAAGATGGGGTTTTATTCATATTGCATGAGTCTATCCCTCTACAACATGCCATCTTGCTTAAGGTGTTACTCTGTTTTTAACTTAATACTCTAGATGCATGCTGGATAGCGATCGATGAGTGGAGTAATAGTAGTAGATGCAGGCAGGAGTCGGTCTACTTGTCTCGGACGTGATGCCTATATACATGATCATACCTATATATTCTCATAACTATGCTCAATTCTGTCAATTGCTCAACAATAATTTGTTCACCCACCATAGAATACTTATGCTCTCGAGAGAAGCCAGTAGTGAAACCTATGGCCCCCGGGTCTATCTTCATCATATTAATCTCTTACTACTTAGTTATTTCTTTTGCTATTTACTTTTCCTTTATTTTACTTTGCATCTTTATCACAAAAATACCAAAAATATTATCTTATCATATCTATCAGATCTCACTCTCGTAAGTGGCCTTATAGGGATTGACAACCCCTATTTGCGTTGGTTGCGAGGATTTGTTTTTTTTGTGCGGGTACAAGGGACTCGCGCGTAGCCTCCTACTGGATTGATACCTTGGTTCTCAAAAAATGAGGGAAATACTTACGCTACTTTGCTGCATCATCCCTTCCTCTTCGGGGAAAACCAACGTCGTGCTCAAGAGGTAGCAGTAGCTTGCCATGTTTGCATCCTTGGCGTCCCAGTCGCCAGACGACTGCTGGAGCACTAAGTCGGAGTCAACGTAACACAGAATCCGGCGAATGTCGAGTTATATGGCAAGCCAGAGTCCATGTATTAGTGCCTCATACTCGGCCACATTATTGGAGGCGGTAAAATGGATTTGGAATATGTATCTGAGTTTGTCGCCTTTGGGAGAGTGGGGACGATGCTGGCTCCCAAACCCGTGCGCATCTTTGAACCATCAAAGTGCATCCGCCAATGGGTGGAGTCCGTCGCTGGCGGCAGGTACTGGGTCTCGGCCCAGTCGACAAGAAAGTCGTCCAGTACTTGGGACTTGATGGTGGTGCGAGGCTGGTAGAAGATGGTGTGGGGGGCAACTCTATGGCCCATTTTTCCACTCGGCCTGAAGCGTCTCGGTTGCCTATGATCTCAGCAAGCGGAGCAGTGCAGACACCCATGAAAGGGTGCTCTTGAAAATATGGCTTTAATTTTTTGGCAGTAAAGTGTACGCCATAGCACATCTTCTGGTAGTGGGGGTAGTTCTTCTTGGAAGCCGATAGTACTTCACTCAAATAATATATCGGTCTCTGGACCGGCAGAACCTTGTCGTCTTCCTTGCGTTCGACTACCATGACCATGCTGACCACCTGACTGGTGGAGGCGATGTAGAGGAGCATGGGCTCCTTATCAGTCAGTGCGGCCAGGATAGGTGGCGTGGTTAACATCTTCTTGAGCTGGAGAAAATCCTCATCCGCCTTGTCATTCCACTCGAAATGAGTGGTTTTCTTCAGGAGCTGGTATAGGGGAAGGGCCTTCTCGCCCAGCCGACTGATGGATGCTAGGTAGCCGGTGAATTTTTGGACATCTCGCAGTCAGGTGGGTACTTCCATTCTCTCGATGGCTTTGATCTTGGCAGGGTTGCACTCAATGCCGCGTTCTGAGACCAGGAAGCCAAGGAGCTGGCCGGATGGTACTCCGAACACGCATTTCTCTAGGTTGAGCTTGATCTGAAACTGGCGCAGATTTTCAAAGGTCTCCTTGAGATCTTCCAATAGGGTACCGCGCTTCCCCGTCTTCACCACAATGTCGTCCACATAGACATGGGCATTTCTGTCGAGTTGCTTGAGGAGGTACTTCTGCATGCAACACTGAAAGGTGGCGCCGGCATTCCTCAAGCCGAACATCATCTTCAGGTAACAGAAGGCTCCGAATGGTGTGATGAAGGCGGTCTTCAGGCGGTCTGCCGGGTTCAGCTTGATTTGATGATAACCTGAATAGGCATCCAAGAAGCTCAACAGCTCGCATCCGGCTGTGGAGTCTATCACTTGATCAATCCGTGGTAAGGCAAACGGATCCTTGGGGCATGCTTTTGAGACTGGTGTAATCAATACACATACGCCACTTGTTGTTCTTCTTCAGCACAAGGACTGGGTTGGCAAGCCATTCTGGGAAGAAAACTTCCATGATGAAGCTGGCTGCCAACAGGCGGGCGATCTCTTCTCCAACAATTCTCCTCTTCTCCTCTGACAGTCGGCGGAGGGGCTGTCTGACTGGTTTGGCATCTGCTCTTACATGTAGCTTGTGCTCGGCGAAATTCGTCGGAACACCCGGCATGTCTTTAGGGGGCCATGCAAAGATGTCCCGATTCTCACGGAGGAAGTCGACGAGCTCGCTTTCCTATTTGCTGTCAAGGTTTGCACCTATGACAGCGTACCTCTTCGGGTGCTCAGGGTCCAATGGGATCTTCTTTGTTTCTTTGGCCGGCTTGAAGGAGCCCTGGGTCTCCGACTCTTGGGCTTCTGGGGACATGTCCAGCTGCTTGTCGACCATGGCCACCACCCGATCCAGGAGCTTCTTCTCAGCCGCAATCACGAGGGACTCGGCTAGCCGGCTGCTGGCCACAGCGTAGGTGGCCGACTTTTCATAGTCGCCACTAATTGTGATAATGCCCTTAGTTCCTGGCATCTTCATCTTGAGATAGGCATAATGCGGCACCGCCATGAATTTGGCTAGAGCTGGTCGGCCTAGGAGCACATGTACGGGCTCTCTAGGTCAACCACCTCAAACCAAATGGCTTTGCTGTGGAAATGATCCTTGTCTCCGAAGAGGACATCTATCTTGATCTTACCGATTGGCGAGCAGAACAAGCCGGGCACAATGCCATGAAACACGGTCCGACTGGGCAGCATCTGCTTCTCTTTGATCTTCAGCTTCTCCATGGTATCCCGGTAAAGGATGTTGATGCTACTGCCGCCATCTATCAGGATTCGGGAGAAACGAGCAGCTCACCTTTCTGTGGCAAGGGTGGCATCCAAAACCAGGGCATAGAAACCCAGAGAGGGCATTACTTCTGGGTGGTCGGCCCGGCTGCAGCTGATGGGCTTTTCAGACCAATGCATGAACCCTGGAGTAGTGGAAGCAACCGCATTTACTTTGCGGTGTTGCTGGCGCCAGCTGTGCTTGTCACTGGCCATGCTGGTGAAAATGACATAAGCGCCATGCTCTTTAGGGTAATCATCTTGGACCTGGCCGACTGCTGGATGGGCGACCGGCTACCGAGGAGGCGGAGCCGGCGGGCCAGCAGGTGGAGGTGGCAGTCCTTCTCCCTTGGCGATGCGGACAAGCCAGTGACACTTCTGGGTCGTGTGGTTGGATGGCCTCGCGCTGTTGTGGAACTTGTAAGGGGCATCGAGAGTCTGCTTGAAGGAGAAGGCGGGTAGCCAAGTTGACTTGCCGCCTTTATAACGCTTGGGAGGTGGCTGCCCTTCGGGTTGTTGATCTTCAACAGTTGCCACCTCCTGGCTGGTGGAAACCGGCTGGGGGGCTTTGCGCTTGCTATCGTTTGGCTGTTGGCGTCGACTGTTGTCTCCAGCCGGTGTTCGAGGAGCCGGGGGGAGCACTTTCCCAAAAGTGTCCGCCCGGAGCTCTGACTTCATGGAGGAGTCGGCCGTGGCATATTTATCTGCTATGATCAGCAGCTCGTCGAGCGTCGTCGGCTTGTCGCAGAGAAGCCAGTGCTTGAGCAAGGTGCCCTCTCGGCACCCGGCGGTGAAGTACTCGATAGCTTGGACCTCATGCACTCCTTCGCAGGAGTTGCGCAGTTCTGCCCACCGCGTCAGGTAATCGCGGGTGGACTCATTGGGGCCTTGGACGCACAACGAGAGTTGGCGAGGCTTGGGAGGCCACTTGTAGGTGCTGGTGAAGTTCTGGATAAACACCTCGGTGAAGTATACCCAGATGTTGACGCTGTAGGGCTTCAGGTTGTTCAGCCATGTCCGGGCTGTGCCCTAGAGCATGAGCGGGACGTACTTTACGGCAACGCGCTTATTGTCGTTTGCTATGCTGACTGCCGTGGAATAATCCACTAGCCAATCCTCCGGCTTCACGGAGCCGTTGTACTTGGGCGTGCCCCTCGGGAGCGAGAACCCTTTGGGAAAAGGCTCGTCACGGATGCGGGGGCCGAAACAAGGCGGGCCTATCGCGTCTTCTTCTTCTAGCGCAGGGATCGAGCCAGCCAGTCGATCCGGTGGCGGGCGTCGTTCTCGCTGACTCCTTCTCGGCAGACTAACCAATCGCCAAGAGTCGGATGATCAACAGGCAGCAGGGAGGCGCGCCTCTCCCTTCGAGGAGGTGGCGGCAATGGATCATTGTCCCGTCGTTCAACTGCTCGAGGTCGGCCGTCTTGGTCGCGCTCCATGGTGATGCAAGTCCGGTTGTGACTGGCAGACGGCTCTTTGTCTCGTCTATCACGGGTGCCGCCAGTCGGCGTCTGGGAGGTCGCACCATGCTCTTGGCGAGGGGGTGGGTTCTCAACCCGTTGGTGGAGCTCTTCAGTGTGACAGCCGACTTCTTGCTGGGCAGCAGCCGCATCAATAAGCTGCTGAACGTGCTCCGCCATATAGCGATGATCATCGCCCTCCAGGTGGTCCAGCTCATTTGCTGCTGCCTGGGCGGCGTGTATGTTCTCCATGGGCGTGGCGTAGACTGGGCGGTCTACTCCAAACATGTTGGCGACGGCTCCGCCTCGCTGCCTGACCGTACCAGCTCGGCTGGGCCCAGCAACAGTCGGCGTGCCGCCGACAGCGCGGTCAGACTCGCGCTGGAAGGCTTCAAAGA
The DNA here is from genome assembly GCF_018294505.1 of Triticum aestivum. Lineage (NCBI taxonomy): Eukaryota > Viridiplantae > Streptophyta > Magnoliopsida > Poales > Poaceae > Triticum > Triticum aestivum. The sequence goes on from NC_057806.1 coordinate 119,955,914, forward strand.
GGCATCTCATGGTAGCCAATTTCTTGGTATTCTCCACAAGCGAAACATGGCAGGCTTCCAGCATCTCAGCGTCCGCATCCACAACAATGGATGTGGACAGATCCCGCATTGCCGCCTGCAATGGGTCCTAGACAGCTCCTTCGGAGCCCCCATTGTGGCTGATAACAAGCACCTCTGTGACGGTGCTATCGTCGCTCTCCGCGCGTGGGAGCGGATCGTCGATGACCACCACGTTGGTGGGAAAGCGTCAAGAGAAGCTATGTCAGGGTCGACAAGCATCGGGTCGGTGGAGCCGATCGACTCCAAGTCGAAGGCCGGCTCATTGGCAATGTGGAGCTGGTCGAGGAGGTTAACGAGGCGGCTCTCGAGGCCATCGATGCCTGCGTCAAACACAGGCTCGTCGGAAAGGCAGACCTCGCCAATAAGGTCGGCGAGGCAGCTCGCTGCGCATGTGACCTCTGCGCCATGCAGCGCGTCGGCGCAAACGCCGTCAGGCGTGCCAGGCTGGCTACACTCGCTAGGGAGGAAGAGGGTTCCCATCGAGAACAGATCTCCGGACAACGGTGCACCTAGCCCCACGGTGGGCGCCAAATGTCGAGGGTGTCGTGCGACATATGCCAAAGAATGGCTTATCATGGAGGGGGCTAATAAGACGTCTCTGGTGCCAAGAAATGGAATGAGGCGAAGACATGCACGCCGACAGATCTTATCCAGGTTCGGGGCTCTCCTAAGAGATAACACCCCTAGTCTTGCTCTGTGGGGTCTCCGCATGATCACTAACTCAACAAGAGTGGCTACAAGATGCTCCTTGAGTTGTTTCTCTAGAGGAGGAAAAAGAACAAGGCTAGCCCTAAGTCCCTCTCTATGTGTGTGTGTTTCTCTAAGAATCTGCACCCTTTGCATGGGTGCCCTGGGGGTTTATATAGGCCTACCCCCGAGGGGTACAATGGTAATCCGGCCGGGTGTAGGTCCAGCCCGTTAGTGTCTCTTGTGGTCGGCTTCTCCGCTGGCAGCTGGGGCCCGCCGACTGGTTGGCCCCGCCGGCTGTCTTGTACTTGGCCGACAGGCCGCGCCCGCCGCTTGCAGGCCATGCTAGCGGCTCATCACTGTAGCCGTGCTTCTAATGACGCTTGCTTTGTCGAGGGAGGCATGGCTACAGTCCTGCCACCTGGCAGTCATTCACTGTAGCCATTCCCTATTTCTCCCGGCTGATGGTGCACAAACTCTTAAGAGGGGGAGGGCCGCCTGCCAGAAGCCGACCTCCCCCCAAGCTGGCTGGCCTAGCTTGCCGCCTTCTAGATTTCCACAAGACGGTGGGGCCCGCCGCCTACGAGTCGTACAGATAGCCGTCGTGGAAACTGGGCCCCTTCTGTCTTGGGTGATGTCATGGGCAGAGGGGCTACAGTGTTGCGTCGTGCGGGAGATCACCAGCCGGTACGGCGCACTGTAGCCATGACCCGCCCTAGATTCGAGGGTGGCAGGCTTCTTTGTAGCCACGCCTCATCTCATCGCATTCACGACGGCTCAGACTTTGAGGGCGTTTTGGGCCGCCTGCTAGAAGCCGGCCCCTCTGGGGGGCGCCTGCTAGGAGCCGGCCCCTCTCGCAGACGGCCGCTTGGACCAGCCGGCCACAAGAAAGCGGCGATCAATCTATATGATTTTGTATATGAGAATACTAAAGTATGAAATAATTGATTGGCTTGTCATCAGGGTTGTGCATGATGGGAACATTTTGTGTGACGGAAATGAAGCATGGCCAAACTATATGATTTTGTAGGGATGAGCTTTCTTTGGCTATGTTATTTTGAGAAGACATAATTGCTTGGTTAGTATGCTTGAAGTATTATTGTTTTTATGTCAATATTAAAGTTCTGTCTTAAATCTTTCGGATCTGAACATTCATGCCACAATAAAGAAAATTACATTAAAAATTATGCTAGGTAGCATTCCACATCAAAAATTTTGTTTTTATCATTTACCTACTCGAGGACGAGCAGGAATTAAGCTTGGGGATGCTTGATACGTCTCCAACTTATCTATATTTTTTATTGTTCCATGCTATTATATTATCCATCTAGGATGTTTTATATGCATTTATATGCTATTTTATATGATTTTTGGACTAACCTATTAACCCAGAGCCCAGTGCCAGTTTCTATTTTTTTTCCTTGTTTTTAGTTTTACAGAAAAGGAATATCAAACGGAGCCCAATTGACCTGAAAATTTATGGAGATTATTTTTGGACCAGAAGAAACCCATGGAGTATTGGAGATGGACCAGAAGAGTCCCGAGGCACCCACAAGGGTGGGGGCGTGCCCCCCTACCTCGTGGCCGCCTCGGAGACCCCCTGACTTGTTCCCGACGCCAAAAATCCCTATAAATATAGAAACCCCCGAAAAGAAACCTAAATAGGGAGTTCCGCCGCCGCAATCCTCCATAGCCACCGAAAACCAATCTAGACCCTTTCTGGCACCCTGTCGGAGGGGGGAATCCCTCTCCGGTGGCCATCTTCATCATCCTGGTGCTCTCCATGATGAGGAGGGAGTAGTTCACCCTAGGGACTGAGGGTATGTACCAATAGCTATGTGGTTGATCTCTCTCTCTCTCATGTTCTTGATTTGGCACGATCTTGATGTATCGCGAGCTTTGCTAATATAGTTGGATCTTATGATGTTTCTCCCCCTCTACACTATTGTAATGGATTGAGTTTTCCCTTTGAAGTTATCTTATCGGATTGAGTCTTTAAGGATTTGAGAACACTTGATGTATGTCTTGCATGTGCTTATCTATGGTGACAATGGGATATTCACGTGATCTACTTGATGTATGTTTTGGTGATCAACTTGCGGGTTCCGTGACCTCGTGAACTTATGCATAGGGGTTGGCACACGTTTTTGTCTTGACTCTCCGGTAGAAACTTTGGGGCACTCTTTGAAGTTCTTTGTGTTGGTTGAATAGATGAATCTGAGATTGCGTGATGCATATCGTATAATCATACCCACGGATACTTGAGGTGACATTGGAGTATCTAGGTGACATTAGGGTTTTGGTTGATTTGTGTCTTAAGGTGTTATTCTAGTATGAACTCTAGGATAGATCAAACGGAAAGAATAGCTTCGTGTTATTTTACTACGGGCTCTTGAATATATCGATCAGAAAGGATAACTTAGAGGTGGTTTCGTACCCTACAATAATCTCTTGGTTTGTTCTCCGCTATTAGTGACTTTGGAGTGACTCTTTGTTGCATGTTGAGGGATAGTTATATGATCCAATTATGTTATTATTGTTGAGAGAACTTGCACTAGTGAAAGTATGAACCCTAGGCCTTGTTTCAACGCATTGCAATACTGTTTTCGCTCACTTTTATCATTAGTTACCTTGCTATTTTTATATTTTCAGATTACAAAAACCTATATCTACCATCCATATTGCACTTGTATCACCATATCTTCGCCGAACTAGTGCACCTATACAATTTACCATTGTATTGGGTGTGTTGGGGACACAAGAAACTCTTTGCTATTTGGTTGTAGGGTTGTTTGAGAGAGACCATCTTCATCCTACGCCTCCCATGGATTGATAAACCTTAGGCCATCCACTTGAGGGAAATTTGCTACTGTTCTACAAACCTCTGCACTTGGAGGACCAACAACGTCTACAAGAAGAAGGTTGTGTAGTAGACATCAGACGACAACGATGCTACGATAGAGATCAAGGTGTCAAGCCAGTAACAATGGAGATCATGACGGTGCTTTGGAGATGGAGATCAAAGGCACAAGATGATGATGGCCATATCATGTCACATATTTTGATTGCATGTGATGTTTATCTTTATGCATCTTATTTTGCTTAGTACGGAGGTAGCATTATAAGATGATCCCTCATTAAATTTCAAGGTATAAGTGTTCTCCCGGAGTATGCACCGTTGCTACAGTTCATCGTGCTGAGACACCACGTGATGATCGGGTGTGATAAGCTCTACGTTCACATACAACGGGTGCAAGACAGTTTTGCACGTGCAGAATACTCAGATTAAACTTGACGAGCCTAGAATATGCAGATATGGCCTCGGAACACTGAGACTGAAAGGTCAAACGTGAATCATATAGTAGATATGATAAACATAGAGATGTTCACCATTGAAAACTACTCCATCTCACGTGATGACCGGACATGGTTTAGTTGATATGGATCACGTGATCATTTAGGTCTATCTAAGTGGGAGTTCTTTAGTAATATGATTAATTGAACTTAAATTTATCATGAACTTAGTCCTGATAGTTTTTTTTGCATATCTATGTTGTTGTAGACCAATGGCTCGTGCTACCGTTCCCTTGAATTTTAATGTGTTCCTAGAGAAAGCTAAGTTGAAAGATGATGGTAGCAAGTACACGGACTGGGTCCGTAACTTGAGGATTATCCTCATTGTTGCACAAAAGAATTACGTCCTTGAAGCACCGCTAGGTGCAAGGCCCGCTGCAGGAGCAACTCCGGACGTTATGAACGTTTGGCAAACTAAAGCTGATGAGTACTCGATAGTTCAGTGTGCCATGCTTTATGGCTTAGAATCGGGATTTCAAAGACGTTTTGAATGTCATGGAGCATATGAGATGTTCTAGGAGTTGAAGTTAATATTTCAAGCAAATGCCTGAGTTGAGAGATATGAAGTCTCCAACAAGTTCTATTGCTGCAAGATGGAGGAGAATAGTTCCGTTAGTGAACACATACTCAGAATGTCTGGGTACCATAACCACTTGACTCGGCTGGGAGTTAATCTTCCTGATGATAGTGTCATTGACAGAGTTCTTCAATCACTGCCACCAAGCTATAAAGGCTTCGTGATTAACTATAATATGCAAGGGATGGAAAAGACAATTGTCGAGCTCTTCGCAATGCTTAAGGCTGCAGAGGTAGAAATCAAGAAGGAGCCTTAAGTGTCGATGGTTAACAAGACCACTAGTTTCAAGAAAAAGGGCAAGGGTAAGAAGGGGAACTTCAATAAGAATAGCAAGCAAGTTGTTGCTCAAGGGAAGAAGCCCAAGTCTGGACCTAAGCCTGAAACTGAGTGCTTCTACTACAAAGGGACTGGTCACTGGAAGCGGAACTGCCCCAAGTATTTGGCGGATAAGAAGGATGGCAAAGTGAAAGGTTAATTTGATATACATGTTATTGATGTGTACCTTACTAATGCTCGTAGTAGCACTTGGGTATTTGATACTGGTTCTGTTGCTCATATTTGCAACTCGAAACAGGGGCTACGGATTAAACGAAGATTGGCTAAGGACGAGGTGACGATGCACGTCGGAAATGGTTCCAAGGTCGACGTGATTGTCGTCAGCACGCTACCTCTACAACTACCTTCGGGATTAGTTTTAGACCTAAATAATTGTTATTTGCTGCCAGCGTTGAGCATGAACATTATATCTGAATCTTGTTTGATGCGAGACGGGTTATTCATTTCAATCAGAGAATAATGATTGTTCTATTTATATGAGTAATATCTTTTATGGTCATGCACCCTTGATGAGTGGTCTATTTTTGTTGAATCTCGATCGTAGTGATACACATATTCATAATATTGAAGCCAAAAGATGCAAAGTTAATAATGATAGTGCAACTTATTTGTGGCACTATCGTTTAGGTCATATTGGTGTAAACCGCATGAAGATATATACTCCATGCAGATGGGCTTTTGGAATCACTTGATGCGTGCGAACCATGCCTCATGGGCAAGATGACAAAGACTCCGTTCTCCGAAACAATGGAGTGAGCCACTGACTTATTGGAAATAATACATACTGATGTATGCGGTCCCATGAGTGTTGAGGCTCGCGGCGGGTATCATTATTTTCTGACCTTCATACATGATTTGAGCAGATATGTGTATATTTACTTCATGAAACATAAGTCTGAAACATTTGATAAGTTCAAAGAATTTTCAGAGTGAAGTAGAAAATCATCGTAACAAGAAAATAAAGTGTCTATGATCTGATCGTGGAGGCGAATATTTGAATTACGAGTTTGGTCTTCATTTGAAACAATGTGGAATAGTTTCGCAACTCACGCCACCTGGAACACCACAGCGTAATGGTGTGTCCAAACGTCATAACCGTACTTTATTAGATATGGTGCGATCTATGATGTCTCTTACCGATTTACCACTATCATTTTGGGTCATGCATTAGAGACAGCTGCATTCACGTTAAATAGGGCACCATCTAAATCCGTTGAGACGACACCGTATGAACAGGGGTTTGGCAATAAACCTAAGTTGTCATTTCTTAAAGTTTGGGGTTGCGATGCTTATGTGAAAAAGCTTCAGCCTGATAAGCTCGAACCCAAATCGGAGAAGTGTGTCTTCATAGGATACCCAAAAGAAACTGTTGGGTACATCTTCTATCATAGATCTGAAGGCAAGATATTTGTTGCTAAGAATTGATCCTTTCTAGAGAAGGAGTTTCTCTCAAAAGAAGTGAGTGGGAGGAAAGTAGAACTTGATGAGGTAGTTGTACCTTCTCTTGAATTGGAAAGTAGTTCATCGCAGAAATCAGTTCCAGTGATGCCTACACCAATTAGTGAGGAAGTTAATGATGATGATCATGAAACTTCAGATCAAGTTACTACCGAACCTTGTAGGTCAACCAGAGTATGTTCCGCACTAGAGTGGTACGGTAATCCTGTTCTGGAAGTCATGTTACTAGACCATGACGAACCTACTGTCGGTGTCAAAACCGGCGGATCTCGAGTAGGGGGTCCCGAACTATGCGTCTAAGGCGGATGGTAACAGGAGGCAGGGGACACGATGTTTACCCAGGTTTGGGCCCCCTCGATGGAGGTAATACCCTACGTCCTGCTTGATTGATCTTGATGATATGGGTATTACAAGAGTTGATCTACCACAAGATCATAGAGGCTAAACCCTAGAAGCTAGCCTATGGTATGATTGTCTGTTGTCCTACGGACTAAACCCTCCGGTTTATATAAACACCGGAGGGGGCTAGGGTTACACAAAGTCGGTTACAAGGGAGGAGATCTACATATCTGTATTGCCAAGCTTGCCTTCCACGCCAAGGAGAGTCCCATCCGGACACAATATGAAGTCTTCAATCTTGTATCTTCATAGTCCAACAGTCCGGCCAAAGGATATAGTCCGGCTGTCCAGAGACCCCCTAATCCAAGACTCCCTCAGTAGCCCCTGAACCAGGCTTCAATGACGATGAGTCCAGCACGCAGATTTGTCTTCGACATTGCAAAGCGGGTTCCTCCTCCGAATACTCCATAGAAGATTGTGAACACAAGGATAGTGTCCGGCTCTGCAAAACAAGTTCCACATACCACCGTAGAGAGAATAATATTTCCACAAATCTAATCTGCTGACACCTTTTGACAGCATGACATCATGTCATGGCCCGGTCATTATTCGAACCGTTTTTCTCAACCAGCACTAAACATATCGCGAGGCGGTTTTCTTGACACGTCTTGTCAAAGCAGAGATCGTGTCCCCCTTATTACGGGATTCTCATCAATACAGACGTGGGTAACCCAACCGTGCCTATTGGTATGACTCCTCAGTTTTAGGCAAGTCCCAAACGGCCATGAGGAGGATGCTTGATATTCACCCTCTTTATAAAGAGGCCAAGGCTTATCCTTTTTCCCTCTCGTGCTCAATCAAATCCTTCCCCGCCTCGAGTTCCAACACCCAAGGCTCAGGCCAGGCGCTTCGGACCTTCAACCATGTCCGGATCCAACCTCCAAGGTCGGTGCATGCCTTCCCCTGTCACAGAGGAGGACATCAAGAAGCTGAGAGAGGCTAGGTATCGGACCGCCGAAATCTCGCACAGGCTGCCCGCTCGAGGGCAGGTCATCCCCACTCCCAAACCCAACGAGAGTGTTGTGTTAATCTCTCACTTCCTCTGAGGGCTAGGCCTCGCTCTGGATCCCTTTGTTAGGGGGCTCATGTTCTATTATGGGCTGGATTTCCATGATCTGGCCCCGGATTCCCTCCTTCACATCTCGTCGTTTGTCGTCGTGTGTGAGGCCTTCCTCCGCGTTACCCCACACTTCGGCCCGTGGCTCAAGACCTTCAATGTGAAGGCTAAGATGATCGAGGGGCGGTACGCAGAGTGCGGAGGTGCCATAATAAGCAAAAGCGCTGAGGCTCCATGGCGAGAGGGTTCCTTCTCGGAGGTGTCTAGTTTGTGGCAGCGGGAGTGGTTCTATATCACAGCTCCCCGGAGTTCCAAGTGGGTAGCCGCCCTTGCCTTTCGCTTAGGCCCCCACCACAACTGACGTCATGGATCAACAAGGGGCTGAACTGGGGGCCAATAAATGATGTGCCGATATTGCAGAGTTGCATCCGAGATCTCTTTTGAGAGAGATGTCAGCCTGGTCATGGTAATGCAAGTCATGCTAGTTCGTCGAGTCCAGCCTTGCAAACGTCGACCCCCTCCGTATGTGGGAATTCAACCCGGAAGGACCGCGGACTATTCAACACTTCCTCGGCATGATGTTTGAAGAGATGTACAAATTGTTCTTCGGACCCCAAATAAAGTGTCTGGACACTACCGAGGATGCGGGTCTGAGCTGTAATAGCCCCGATACCTAAGTAAGTAATCCCATGGCCGAACATGTTGTCTTTTTATTTATCATAACATCATTATGAAAAGTCGCTCTTTGACCAGGACTGGATAACAAAGGCGAAGATGATCAGGTGTTTGGCCCCCCTTCCTGAAGGCTCGGCCAATCCAGTACTAGCCAGGATGCTCGAGCCGGCGCCTTATCAGGCGCCCTCAGGGGAAGATAAAGGGGGGAACACAGAGGCTGAAAGCGGGCCTCACTCACTATTCGTCCAAACCGGGGGAATTAGCGCCTCCGCGAAGGAGGATAACTAGGAAGAAGAATCTGACATTCCCTCTCCCCAAGGAAGGAAGAGTACCACCTCTGAAGACCTGGCAACAAAGGTTTCCAAACGGGGGAAGAAATCTTCGCCAGAGGGTCCTGCCTCGGAGGGTACTCTCGCCACACAGTGCCCACAAGGGGATCATCCCTCGACCGAGCTGTAAGTAAACAAAAGGAACTTAATAGTGAAAAGTATCCTACCTTACTTTCGAAGACAATAACCGAAGCTTATATCTTGTAGTTTGGATCGTAGCCCTTCTCGACAAAGTTCGTATTCGGGGGATCTTCTTCCGGAGATGATGGAGAGCGAAACACCTCCCCCTGCCACCCCGCCTCATGAGGCGGGCGACCCTGAAGTGTCGTCATGGAGGGTTTCTCCTGATCCGCCAATGCCAGAGGGTAATCCTTTGGTTACCCGAAGTCCTCGGTATTTGGCTCCTAAAGAGAGCAACAGAAAGAGTCTGGAACCGTACAGTGTGCGGTCGGACGCACTGAAGGATCTTCTGGAGCAAGCGGCCATCTCAGAAACGCATCGTACACTAATGGGTACAGTGATTGAAAGGATTTCATCCGCCGGAAGCGGGTTGCATGAAGCTTTTATGAGTCTGCTGAAAGGCTTTGAGGTACGTGAAATAGTGTATGTTTTTGACAGTACCACACACGTTAGGTGTGCCCTATGCAGATAGTAGCCCCTGAGACTCTGGTTGCCGACGAGAACGGCGACAAACAGAGGATCATAGTCCTAGGTAATAATCAGACCGTCGTCATGTGCAGGTGGCTGAAGGTCCGGTGGCTAGCCGGACTGGTGAGTTTGCCGAGCTGAAGTGGCAACTTGATGCGGCAGATGCTGACATCGTGCTTGTCAACAAGCGGCTCGACGAGGCACAGGGTATGTGATTTCTCTGGTGATCAACACATAGTAGGAGGAGCATGATGCCAGTATCTTTAATATGTTGTGACTGCAGATGGAGCTGCCATCGTGGAGACCCTTCGGGCGGAACTTGCCCAAGCCAAGGAGCAAGCCAGAAATAGCGATGCGGCCGCTCTAAAGGCGGGCGAAGAGCTGAGGGCCGAACAGGCCGCGCATTGCCAGAGCAAGGAAAGAATGGCCGAGATGGTTGTTGAGTTAAAAGATGCCGCCAACCGTTACCAGCTTCTTGAAAAAGAAAGCCGATCGAAGGCGATGGACCTGGAGAAGGACATGGTAGCAGCCAAGGAAGCCCGCTCCAAAATACGAGCTACAAAGGAGGAGCTGCATCAAGCTGGAGATATCGCTGAAGCCCTTTTTGTTGCGGACTAAGTTCGGAGATCTGAAGTATGCCCCTCTTGATCAACTATGGAGTTCTGCAGACACATACGTGGATTTGGCGGCAAGTGCTGCTGATGCGGCCGAGTACTTCAAGGATCAAAAAGATCGTGAAGTGGAAAAGCTGTTCTGGTCACAGTTCCATGCTCCAGTGCGTCCGCTGCTGTTGAATGAGCAAATGGCCGAGTGGGTCGAGCTTCATAGGTTGTCCGGACTTGCCATGAGGTCTGTTGTGGATCATCTATGGCCGGAAGGGCCAAGGCCGAATAGTTGCTTTAGTTTAGTGCAACAATTCCTTGGTGTTGTGTCACACATCGATGCTATGAAGAGGTCGGCGTGCATAGAGGGTGTGCGGATGGCACTTGCCCGTGTCAAGACATACTGGGCAGAGATGGAGGCCACCACTATTGCAACACAGGGTTCGGCCGTAGGCCGAGTAGCTGCCGAGCACTACTTTGAAGAAGTCCTTGAAGGCGCTCGTTCGATAGAGGCTCAGTGCTCGAAGAATATTATGTTCTAGTGACATGTATTCCCTTTGTAAAAACAATTTTTTATTTGAATTATAAAGGTTGTGTTTATACTTTTGCCTGAAAGTATTATGATGCCTCCTGTGCGGCCGTTTATGTATCTATATTTATACCTACTATTAAAGGGAATAGGTATTCTTGGTTTGGTTTAGTCCTTTTCGTTTGGTTTGAGTGCACGCTAAGCGATCTGGGCCAGGTACTTGTACGTTGATGGGCCTTTTATGGGTTTTTATAGAGACCGTGAATAATAATTAGGTCAAAATAAATTAATATTGTCGGAATTGATCACAGGAACTCCTATCTGGATGTTTTATGTAACAACCAACGACCTATACACCATTCACATTTACTAATCCCAACTCGTTCTAAATATATGAGTGGCAGCCCTCGTGTTTAGGGCGAGCTAATTAAAGGAAGGACTTGAGGTAAAACATATAACATAATTTAAAAAAGATTTGTAGGCTTTAATGTGTTGGGCTACTAAATTAGAAAAGGAATAATTTGATTCCCGACTAAAACGGGTGAGGACGTCATGGTAACTAAAGGAAGAATTTTACTTAAATGGAATCGATGGAAGATTATGCCCGGCAAAGAAAATATAACACGGCTAAATTGCATTGTATTTTTTATGTTCATTTTATAGAAGGATGCTATGAGACATTATGCTTGAACAAAACATCATTTTTTCCCGTTGCAACGCACGGGCATATGTGCTAGTATATGTATATAACCTGACAGATTGCAGTTGTCGGCTTCAGCCCCCACGCATATGATGTGGGGGTGTTCACAAAAAATGCATATTCACACTTGATCCAGCGTCTTGGTCCATGAAGGAGGTGGTAGCACAGCGAACGAGGCAATCGGACTATATTGCTTTAACACTTTCACTTAGCCATAGGAGTTTGACGGTGGGGCTACTATATAGCCCCTGCTACTTCCGCGCTCGTCCGAATACGGGGCGCGTACGTACATGACCGGGAAACGGCCCTTCGTTAATGCGGAGGAATCCCGAAGATTCCGCTAAGTCATCGAGTGGTTGACCAGTCTCGCGCTTTATCATGACAGTCAGTTTTCGGCTTTCTCTACTGACGTGCTCATCCAGATGAACCACGGCACAATCGCAGTAGTTCTCTCGGTGCCGCCTTAGCCGATAGAGCGGAACGTAAGGTAGCAAAACACGGGAGCCGGGCAAACCCAACATTTGACCAAAGACATGATTCAGAGCTGATGCATATAAGGCCAAACTCGCGACGCCGAACACTCCCTAAGGTATTCGGTCTTTATAACATATGCCGGGCTGAACAATGCCCTTAATAATAAACCCCGAGTGTCCAGGTACGTGCAATATCCTGACGTGGCCATATGCCAATAACGTCAGCATCCTTCTCTGTTGTATTGAGTATCCAGAGGATGTGAACGACAAGAGACAGTAAAAAAAGGTTTATGCAGGGTCTTAATCTGAAAAGAAACCTTTGAGCGGGTCCCTACTGCACGTCTGTGCCTGTATCTCCATTGTGCCGTGTCCTGGACGGGTGTAGCACGATTTTCATCTGTAAAAGAGAAGAACTTAGGTGAAAGTTGTCGTGCCAGAAAATTGGTTATTATTAATAAACCATTAAAATTCAAGATAAGTCAAGTTGAGCCGAACTAGCCCTGATTACACGCGGGAAGCCCCTAGTACTGTCTATGAGGGTTTAACCCTCAAACCAATCTCATGTATATGTAGTGATGCGCCGGACTCGTCTAACCGTGTCCGTGGTCTTGACGACCTGTCTTTTATTCTGGTTGGTGAGGTCGTCTAGTGCTCGGCTGTTAAAGCCGCCGCACATTCTTCCGCGTGTAGAGAACGCTCAATATTTCCGCTAACAGTGATGGTGCCACGTGGACCGGGCATCTTAAGCTTGAGAGAGGCGTAATGCGGTACTGCATTAAAACGAGCGAAAGCCGCTCTTCCGAGCAGTGCTTGATAGCCACTTCGGAATGGAGCGATGTAGAAAGTTAACTTTTTGCTTCGGAAGTTGTTGGAAGAACCGAATACAACCTCTTGTAATAGAGAGCCCGTACAGTGGGCCTCTGGGCCTGGTATTACTTCCTTGAAGGTGGTATTACTATGGCTTATATTTGTCGGGTCTATCCCCATTGTGCGGACTGTGTCCTGATATATTAGATTTAGACCACTGCCGCCGTCCATAAGGACTAGTGTGAGATGGTATCCATTTATTATTGGGTCTAACACCAAGGCAGGCAATCCTTCATGCCGGATGCTTGTCGCGTGGTCCCTGCGATCAAAAGTGATCGGGCAGGCCAACCAGGGGTTGAACTTAGGGGTGACGGGCTCTATGGCGCGTATGTCTCGGAGTGCAAGTTTGCTTCTCCTCTTCGTCACATGGATCATGTTTACTGTTTTAACCTCTGGTGGGAATTTTTTTCTGTCCTCCAGTGCTTTGCTGGTGAGGTTTGTCCTCGTCTTCGCTTGGTGTCCCCCCCCCCCTTGTGTTCGGCGTGTAGCTTGCCGGCCTGCTTGAAGACCCAACATTCTTTGTGCGTGTGATTTGTAGGTTTATCGGGGGTGCCATGAATCTGACATAGTTTGTCGAGAATCTTGTTTAGGCTAGACGGTCCATCTCTGCTGCCTTTGAAAGGATTTTTCCGCTGACCTGGTCGAGAGCCCCTGAATCTAGCGTTGACCGCTATATTATCTGGGTTGTCTTCTTTATTTTGACGCTTTTTTTACTGTGTCGTGGTTTTCCATTGCCATTCCTGACTTCGGATGTGCTTGGGTCGCTGGTGCTACTGCGGGCTAACCAGCTATCTTCGCCCGCGCAAAAGCGGGTCATGAGGCTTGCCAGGGCTGCCATTGTTCTCAGTTTTTCTTGGCTGAGGTGTCTGGCGAGCCATTCGTCTCAGAAGCTGTGTTTGAAAGCTGCTAAGGCTTCGGCGTCCGGACAGTCGATGATTTGGTTCTTCTTAGTGAGAAACCTTTTCCAAAGCTTTCGGGCTGACTCTCCGGGCTGTTGAATTATATGACTTAAATCGTCTGCATCCAGAGGTCGGACATAGGTCCCATGAAAATTAGCCCGAAAAGCGTCCTCGAGCTCCTCCCAACTTCCAATTGAGTTTTCGGGGAGGCTTTTCAGCAAGTGTCGAGCTGGTCCTTTAAGCTTGAGGGGCAAGTACTTGATGGCATGGAGATCGTCTCCGCGAGCCATATGGATATGGAGGATAAAGTCCTCAATCCAGACCCCAGGGTCTGTGGTCCCGTCGTATGCCTCTATGTTAACTGGTTTGAATCCTTCTGGGAATTCGTGGTCCAGCACCTCATCGGTGAAACATAGGGGGTGTGCGGCACCCCTGTATTTGGATGCATCATGGCATTCAGACAGTTGTAGTATTCGCTTTTGACTTTGTGCCGGAGCGCGCTTCCTAGATCCATAGATGGATCTGGTCATACTGGATTTTTGGCGCAAGTCCTCACGTAGATCGTGTGTTGACTTATGTGCGACCTTGTTAGCCGCTCTATCACGGTCACAAGGTGGTTGATCCGGACGGTTGTCCGTTTTATTTTTCGGTTGTATGGGCTCTAAGGCCTCGTCGTCGAATTCGGGTAATAGCTTGCGCTTTGGATAGCTCTTTGTGTGGTAACCTCCACCATACTTTTCTTCGTTGTCGAGCACTTTGTTCCACCTGCTGTTGAGCGTATTCTGTTCGGCCTTAAGCCTTTGCTTGTGCTTCTTCAGACTCCTCGTTGTGGCAATAAGCCATCTGCGGAGGTTCTCTTGCTCCAAGTGCGTTTCTGGGATGATGTGTGCATCTTCGTCCGGACTGTTTTCTTCCCCAGAGGGGGTTTGATGAGATTTATCCTCGGTGTCGCCGTGTTCGGACGTCGGATCTGTGCTATGTTCACCGTTTGCAGCTTCATCGTGCTCCACCGCCAGTGCAATGTGGTCGTCGTTTCCTCTGGAGTCGACTGGAGTGTTATTTTTCTCTTGCGTTGTTATCGCTGTTTTTGCCGAGGCGGGATTTGGAGCGGCACCTACGCCGACGCTTTGTTTGCTTCTTTGAGGGTTCATTGCTACGTCTTGATCTTGCGTTGGTTTTCCCCATAGAGGAAGGGATGATGCAGCAGGGTAGCGTAAGTATTTCCCTCAGTTTTTGAGAACCAAGGTATCAATCCAGTAGGAGGCCACGCTCAAGTCCCTCGTACCTGCACAAAGCGATAGCTACTCGCAACCACTGCGATTAGGGGTTGTCAATCCCTTCATGGTCACTTACGAGAGTGAGATCTGATAGATATAGTATTTTTGGTATTTTTGGTATAAATATGCAAAGTAAAAATAAAAGAAAAATAAAAGGCAAAGCAAGATTAAAGTGATGGAGATTGATATGATGAGAATAGACCCGGGGGACATAGGTTTCACTAGTGGCTTCTCTCAAGAGCATAAGTATTCTACGGTGGGTGAACAAATTACTGTTGAGCAATTGACAGAATTGAGCATAGTTATGAGAATATCTAGGCATGATCATGTATATAGGCATCACGCCCGTGACAAGTAGACCGAAACGATTCTGCATCTACTACTATTACTCCACTCATCGACTGCTATCCAGCATGCATCTAGAGTATTAAGTTAAAACAGAGCAACGCTTTAAGCAAGATGACATGACGTAGAGAGATAAATTCATGCAATATAAAATAAACCCCATCTTGTTATCCTCGATGGCAACGATGCAATACGTGCCTTGCTGCCCCTTCTGTCACTGGGAAAGGACACCGCAAGATCGACACCAAAGCTAAGCACTTCTCCCATGGCAAGAACTACCAATCTAGTTGGCCAAACCAAACGGATAATTCGAAGAGACTTGCAAAGATAACCAATCATACATAAAAGAATTCAAAGAAGATTCAAATATTATTCATAGATAGACTTGATCATAAACCCACAATTCATCGGTCTCAACAAACACACCGCAAAAAGAAGATTACATCGAATAGATCTCCACAAGAGAGGGGGAGAACTTTGTATTGAGATTCAAAGAGAGAGAAGAAGCCATCTAGCTACTAACTATGGACCCGAAGGTCTGAGGTAAACTACTCACACTTCATCGGAGAGGCTATGATGATGTAGAAGCCCTCCGTGATGACGGACCTCTTCCGGCGGAGCTCCGGAACAGGCCCCAAGATGGGATCTCGTGGATACAGAAATTTGCGGCGGTGGAATTAGGTTTTTGGCTCCTGTTCTGATCGTTTGGGGGTACGTGTGTATATATAGGAGGAAGAAGTACGCCGGAGGAGCAACAAGGGGCCCACGAGGCAGGGGGCGCGCCCTAGGGGGCGCCCCCACCCTCGTGACCACCTCTTTTGTTCCTTGGAGCAGGGTCCAAGTCTCCTGGATCACGTTCGGTGAGAAAATCACATTCCCGAAGATTTTATTCTGTTTGGACTCCGTTTGATATTCCGTTTATCCGAAACACTGAAATAGGCAAAAACAGCAATTCTGGGCTGGGCCTCCGGTTAATAGGTTAGTCTTAAAAATAATATAAAAGTGGAAAATAAAGCCCAATATAGTCCAAAACAGTAGATAATATAGCATGGAGCAATCAAAAATTATAGGTACGTTGGAGACGTATCAGGCATCCCCAAGCTTAATTCCTGCTCGTCCTCGAGTAGGTAAATGATAAAAAGAGAATTTTTGATGCGGAGTGCTACTTGGCATAATTTCAATGCAAATCTTCTTAATTGTGGTATGAATATTCAGATTAGAAAGATTCAAGACAAAAGTTTATATTGACATAAAAATAATAATACTTCAAGCATACTACAAAGCAATTACGTCTTCTAAAAATAACATGGCCAAAGAAAGTTGTACCTACAAAATCATATAGTCTGGCTATGCTCCATCTTCACCACACAAAGTATTTAAATCATGCACAACCCCGATGACAAGCCAAGCAATTGTTTCATACTCTAACTTTTTCAAAACTTTTTCAATCTTCACTCAATACATGAGCATGAGCCATGGATATAGCACTATAGGTGGGATAGAATGGTGGTTGTGGAGAAGACAAAAAGGAGGGGAAGATAGTCTCACATCAACTAGGCGTATCAATGGGCTATGGAGATGCCCATCAATAGATATCAATGTGAGTGAGTAGGGATTGCCATGCAACGGATGCACTAGAGCTATAAATGTATGAAAGCTCAACAAGAGAAACTAGTGGGTGTGCATCCAACTTGCTTGCTCACGAAGACCTAGGGCAATTTTGAGGAAGCCCATCATTGGAATATACAAGCCAAGTTCTATAATGTAAAATTCCCACTAGTATATGAAAGTGACAACATATGAGACTCTCTATATGAAGAACATGGTGCTACTTTGAAGCACAATGTATAAGACTTGCTATATCATGGTGCTACTTTGAAGCACACGTGTGGAAAAAGGATAGTAGCATTGCCCCTTTTTATTTATTTTCTTTTTTGGGGGGCCTTCTTTTTTTCTTTGGCCTTTCTCTTTTTTTTGGGACAATGCTCTATTGAATGATGATCATCACACTTTTATTTATTTACAACTCAATGATTACAACTTGATTCTAAAACAAAGTATGACTCTATATGAATGCCTCCGGCGGTGTACCGGGATATGCAATGAATCAAGAGTGACAAGTATGAGGAAATTATGAACGGTGGCTTTGCCACAAATACTATGTCAACTACATGATCATGCTAAGCAATATGACAATGATGAATGTGTCATGATGAACTAGATGGTGGAAAGTTGCATGGCAATATATCTCGGAATGGCTATGGAAATGCCATAATAGGTAGGTATGGTGGCTGTTTTGAGGAAGGTATATGGTAGGTGTATGATACCGGCGAAAGGTGTGCGGTATTAGAGAGGCTAGCTAAGGTGGAAAGGTGAGAGTGCATATAATCCATGGACTCAACATTAGTCATAAAGAACTCATATACTTATTGCAAAAATCTAGAAGTTATCAAAGCAAAGTATTACGTGCATGCTCCTAGGGGGTTAGATTGGTAGGAAAAGACCATCGCTCGTCCCCGACCGCCACTCATAAGGAATACAATCAATAAATAAATCATGCTCCGACTTCGTTACATAACGGTTCACCATACGTGCATGCTACGGGAATCACAAACTTTAACACAAGTATTCTTTAAATTCACAACTACTCAACTAGCATGACTTTAATATTATAACCTCCATATCTCAAAACAATTATCATGCTTCAATATTTTCTTAGTATTCAACACACTCAAAAGAAAGTTTCACAAATCTTGAATACCAAGCATATTATTATTAAGCAAATTACCATGCTATTAAGAGACTCTCAAAATAATTTAAGTGAAGCATGAGAGATCAATAGTTTCTCTAAAACAAATCCACCACCGTGCTCTAAAAGATCTAAGTGAAACACATAGAGCAAAATTATCTAGCTCAAAAAGATATAAGTGAAGCACATAGAGCAAAATTATCTAGCTCAAAAGATATAAGTGAAGCACATAGAGCAAAATTATCTAGCTCAAAAGATATAAGTGAAGCACATAGAGTATTCTATCAAATTTTAATTCATGTATGGCTCTCTCAAAAGGTGTGTACAGCAAGGATGATTGTGGCATACTAAGACACAAAGACACAAATAATACAAGACGCTCCAAGCAAAACACATATCATGTTGGTGAATAAAAATATAGCTCCAAGTAAATTACCGATGGAAGTGGACGAAAGAGGGGATGCCTTCCGGGGCATCCCCAAGCTTTGACTTCTTGGTGTCCTTGATTATCTTGGGGGTGCCATGGGCATCCCCAAGCTTAGGCTCTTGCCACTCCTTGTTCCATGATCCATCAAAAGAATTCACCCAAAACTTGAAAACTTCACAACACAAAACTCAAAATAGAAAACTCGTGAGCTCCGTTAGCGAAAGAAAACAAAAGACCACTTCAAGGTACTGTAATGAACTCATTCTTTATTTATATTGGTGTTAAACCTACTGTATTCCAACTTCTCTATGGATTATAAACTATTTTACTAGCCATAGATTCATCAAAATAAGCAAACAACACACGAAAAACAGAATCTGTCAAAAACAGAACAGTCTGTAGTAATCTGTAGCTAGCGCAAGATCTGGAACCCCAAAAATTCTAAAATAAATTTCTGGACGTGAGGAATTTATCTATTAATCATCTTCAAAAATAATTAACTAAATAGCACTCTTCAAATAAAAATGACAGCAGTTCTCGTGAGCGCTAAAGTTTCTGTTTTTTACAGCAAGTTCAACAAGACTTTCCCCAAGTCTTCCCAACGGTTCTACTTGGCAAAACACTAATTAAACACAAAAAACACAACCAAAACAGAGGCTAAATAATTTATTTATTACTAAGACAGGAGCAAAAACAAGGAATAAAAATAAAATTGGGTTGCCTCCCAACAAGCGCTATCGTTTAACGCCCCTAGCTAGGCATAAAAGCGAGGATAGATCTAGGTATTGCCATCTTTGGTAGGCATTCCATAAGTGGCTCTCATGATAGTTTCATATGGAAATTTTATTTTCTTTCTTGGAAGTGTTCCATGCCATTTTTTAATGGAAATTGAAATCTAATATTCCCTTCCTTCATATCAATAATCGCACCAACCGTTCTAAGGAAAGGTCTACCAAGAATAATATGGCAAGAAGGATTGCAATCTATATCAAGAACAATGAAATCTACGGGCACATAATTCCTATTTGCAACAATAAGAACATCATTAATCCTTCCCATAGGTTTCTTAATAGTGGAATCCGCAAGATGCAAGTTTAGAGAGCAATCATCAAAATTACGGAAATCTAGCAAATCACACAAAGTCTTGGGAATAGTAGAGACACTAGCACCCAAATCACACAAAGCATAAAACTCATGATCTTTAATTTTAATTTTAATAGTTGGTTCCCACTCATCATAGAGTTTTCTAGGGATAGAAACTTTCAACTCAAGTTTTTCTTCATAAGATTGCATCAAGGCATCAACAATATGTTCGGTGAAGGCTTTATTTTGACTATAAGCATGTGGAGAATTTAGCATGGATTGCAACAAGGAAATACAATCAATTAAAGAGCAACTTTCATAATTAAATTCCTTGAAATCCAATATAGTGGGTTTAGCAACATCTAGATTTTTATTTCTTTCAATCCCACTTTCATCAATTTCATCATTAAGATCTAAATACTCCGAATTTTTAGAACGCCTTCTAGGTAAAGGAAGATCATATTCAGTTTCATCAAGATTCATATTGCAAAATAAAGATTTAATAGGAGACACATCAATAACTTTTAGATCTTCATCTTGATTTTCATAGGTATTGGAAGAACACACTTTAATAAAGGCATCTTCGGAAGCACGCATCCTAGCGGTTCTTTCCTTGCACTCATCAATGGAAATTCTCATGGCTTTGGACTCATTTATATCATGCTTAGGAGGAATAGATCTAAGCTTTAAAGAATCAACCTCAAGAGAAATTCTATCAATGTTTCTAGCCAAATCATCAACTTTAAGCAATTTTCTTCAAGCAAAGCATTAAAATTCTTTTGTGAATTCATAAACTCTTTAACACTAGTCTCAAATTTAGAGGGCATCTTATTATAATTTCCATAAGAGTTGTTGTAGGAATTACCATAATTATTAGAAGGATTACTAGGATATGGCCTAGGATTAAAATTCCCTCTATAAGCGTTGTTACCAAAATTATTCCTACCAACAAAATTCACATCCATAGATTCATTGTTATTCTCAATCAAAGTAGACAAAGGCATATCATTAGGATCAGAAGAAACACTCTTAGTAGCAAATAATTTCATAAGTTCATCCATCTTTCCACTCAACACATTAATTTCTTCTATCGCATGCACTTTTTTATTAGAAGATCTTTCAGTATGCCATTGAGAATAATTAACCATAATATTATCTAGGAGTTTAGTAGCATCTCCTAAAGTGATTTCCATAAAAGTGCCTCCCGCGGCCGAATCTAAAAGATTTCTAGAAGCAAAATTCAATCCGGCATAAAAAATTTGTGTGATCATCCACAAATTCAAACCATGAGTAGGGCAATTACGTATCATTAATTTCATTCTCTCCCAAGCTTGTGCAACATGTTCATGATCAAGTTGTTTAAAGTTCATAATATCATTTCTAAGAGAGATGATCTTAGCGGGAGGAAAATACTTAGAGATAAAAGCATCTTTGCACTTGTTCCATGAATCAATACTATTCTTAGGCAAAGACGAAAACCAAGGTTTAGCACGATCTCTAAGCGAAAATGGAAATAGCTTCAATTTAATGACATCATTATTGACATGTTTTTTTCTTTTGCATATCACATAAATCAACGAAGCTATTCAGATGGGTATCGGCATCTTCACTAGGAAGGCCGGCGAATTGATCTTTCATAACAAGATTCAACAAAGCAGTATTAATTTCACAAGATTCAGCATCGGTAAGAGGAGCAATCAGAGTGCTAAGGAAATCATTATTATTGGTATTGGTGAAGTCACACAATTTGGTAGTATCTTGAGCCATCGCGACAAACAAGCAATCTAACACACGAGCAAACAAAAGCAAACGGGCAAAAAGAGGCAAATAGAGAGGGAGGATAGAGAGAGAGGGCAAATAAAACGGCAAGGGTGAATTGGGGGGAGAGGAAAATGAGAGGCAAATGGCAAATAATGTAATGCGAGAGATAGGGATTGTGATGGGTACTTGGTATGTTGACTTTTTGCGTAGACTCCCCAGCAACGGCGCCAGAAATCCTTCTTGCTACATCTTGAGCTTGCGTTGGTTTTCCCCAAAGAGGAAGGGATGATGCAGCAGAGTAGCGTAAGTATTTCCCTCAGTTTTTGAGAACCAAGGTATCAATCCAGTAGGAGGCCACGCTCAAGTCCCTCGTACCTGCACAAAAGCGATAGCTACTCGCAACCAACGCAATTAGGGGTTGTCAATCCCTTCATGGTCACTTACGAGAGTGAGATATGATAGATATAGTATTTTTGGTATTTTTGGTATAAAGATGCAAAGTAAAAATAAAAGAAAAATAAAAGGCAAAGCAAGATTAAAGTGATGGAGATTGATATGACGAGAATAGACCCGGGGGACATAGGTTTCACTAGTGGCTTCTCTCAAGAGCATAAGTATTCTACGGTGGGTGAACAAATTACTGTTGAGCAATTGACAGAATTGAGCATAGTTATGAGAATATCTAGGCATGATCATGTATATAGGCATCACGCCCGTGACAAGTAGACCGAAACGATTCTGCATCTACTACTATTACTCCACTCATCGACCGCTATCCAGCATGCATCTAGAGTATTAAGTTAAAAACAGAGTAACGCCTTAAGCAAGATGACATGATGTAGAGAGATAAATTCATGCAATATGAAATAAACCCCATCTTGTTATCCTCGATGGCAATGATACAATCATAAACCCACAATTCATCGGTCTCAACAAACACACCGAAAAAAGAAGATTACATCGAATAGATCTCCACAAGAGAGGAGACCTTTGTATTGAGATTCAAAGAGAGAGAAGAAGCCATCTAGCTACTAACTATGGACCCGAAGGTCTGAGGTAAACTACTCACACTTCATCGGAGAGGCTATGATGATGTAGAAGCCCTCTGTGATGACGGCCCTCTTCCGACGGAGCTCCGGAACAGGCCCCAAGATGGGATCTCGTGGATACAGAAAGTTGCGGCGGTGGAATTAGGTTTTTGGCTCCTGTTCTGATCGTTTGGGGGTACGTGTGTATATATAGGAGGAAGAAGTACGTCGGAGGAGCAACGAGGGGCCCATGAGGCAGGGGGCGCGCCCTAGGGGGGCGCGCCCCCCACCCTCGTGACCGCCTCTTTTGTTCCTTGGAGCAGGGTCCAAGTCTCCTGGATCACGTTCGGTGAGAAAATCACGTTCCCGAAGATTTTATTCCGTTTGGACTCCGTTTGATATTCCGTTTATCCGAAACACTGAAATAGGCAAAAACAGCAATTCTGGGTTGGGCCTCCGGTTAATAGGTTAGTCCCAAAAATAATATAAAAGTGGAAAATAAAGCCCAATATAGTCCAAAACAGTAGATAATATACCATGGAGCAATCAAAAATTATAGATACGTTGGAGACGTATCAGTCATCCTCCGCTGTCTCCTCCCGTTCCTCGTCATCGTTTTCTTTGGGTGTATCCACCATGTATATGTCATGTGATGAAGCGATTGTCCAGTGCCCTGTGGGCACTAGTTCCTGTTCCTCTCCTGCATCGTCGTCCATGTCATCGATGTCTGCGGAGTCGAAATCGAGCATGTCGGTTAAATCGTTGACAGTGGCTACTAAGTGGGTGGTGGGTGGGCAGCGAATTTCTTCGTCGTCCGCATCCCATTCTAGCCGGACATAGTTCGGCCAAGGTTCTCCTGACAAGGAGAGAGACCTTAATGAATTTAGCACATCGCCTAAAGGCGAGTGCTGAAAGATATCTGCGGAGGTAAACTCCATGATCGGCGCCCAATCGGATTCGATAGGCACGAATGCACGCGGTTCGGAGTCCCTGGCCGGAGACGAATCCAATGGTTTGGCAACACGACTCTCGTAAGGGGTGAAGTCAGTATCCGGCTCCATCGCCACTGAGAGTGTGACCTCCATGGCGGGGTCTATCCCTCCGTCCCCGGATGGCGCAATTTGCTCCGGATTGAAGGCCGGAGTAGTTGTATGTGTGATCTCCCGAACACCGTCTGGCAGCAAAGCTAAATCATGCTTGTCGTGATCGTGCGGCGCACCTGACATGGGCTCGAATCCGTCGAAGACCAAGTCTTCGCGGATGTCGGCAGTGTAGTTTAGGTTTCCGAACCTGACCTGATGGCCAGGGGCATAGCTCTCGATCTGCTCCAGATGGCCAAGCGGGTTGGCCCGCAGTGTGAAGTCGCCGAATACGAAGATCTGTCCGGGAGGAAAACCTCGCCCTGGACCGCATCGTTACCGATGATTACAGGAGCCATCAAGCCTTATGGTGACGGCATAGTGGAACTCTCAATGAAAGCACCAATGTCGGTGTCAAAACCGGCGGATCTCGGGTAGGGGGTCCCAAACTGTGCGTCTAAGGCGGATGGTAACAGGAGGCAGGGGACACAATGTTTACCCAGGTTCGGGCCCTCCCGATGGAGGTAATACCCTACGTCCTGCTTGATTGATCTTGATGATATGAGTATTACAAGAGTTGATCTACCATGAGATCGTAGAGGCTAAACCCTAGAAGCTAGCCTATGGTATGATTGTCTGTTGTCCTACGGACTAAACCCTCCGGTTTATATAGACACCAGAGGAGGCTAGGGTAACACAAAGTCGGTTACAAGGGAGGAGATCTACATATCCATATTGCCAAGCTTGCCTTCCACGCCAAGGAGAGTCCCATCCGGACACGAGACGAAGTCTTGAATCTTGTATCTTCATAGTCCAACAGTCCGGCCAAAGGATATAGTCCGGCTGTCCGGAGACCCCCTAATCCAGGACTCCCTCACCTACGAACTATGAGGAAGCGATGATGAGCCCGGATTCCGCAAAATGGCTTGAGGCCATGAAATCAGATTGGATGCATGTATGAGAACAAAGTATGGACTTTGGATGACTTGCCCGATGATCGGCAAGCCATAAAAAATAAATGGATCTTCAAGAAGAAGACCGACACTGATGGTAATGTTGCTATCTACAAAGCTCGACTTGTTGCGAAAGGTTTTTGACAAGTTCAAGGAGTTGACTACAATGAGACCTTCTCACCCGTAGCGATGCTTAAGTCTGTCCGAATCATGTTAGCAATTGCCGCATTTTATGATTATTAAATTTGGCAAATGGATGTCAAAGCTGCATTCCCTAATGGATTTCTTAAAGACGAGTTGTATATGATGCAACCAGAAGGTTTTGTCGATCCTAAAGGTGCTAACAAACTGTGCAAGCTCCAGTGATCCATTTATGGACTGGCGCAAGCCTCTCGGAGTTGGAATATATGCTTTGATAGTGTGATCAAAGCATATGGTTTTATACGGACTTTTGGAGAAGCTTGTATTTACAAGAAAGTGAGTGGGAGCTCTGTAGCATTTCTAATATTATATGTGGATGACATATTGTTGATTGGAAATGATATATAATTTCTGGAAAGCATTAAAGGATATTTGAATAAGATTTTTTCAATGAAAGACCTCGGTGAAGCTGCTTATATATTAGGCATCAAGATCTATAGAGATAGATCAAGACGCTTAATTGGACTTTCACAAAGCACATACCTTGATAAAGTTTTGAAGAAGTTCAAAATGGATCAGTCAAAGAAAGGGTTCTTGCCTGTGTTACAAGGTGTGAAGTTGAGTCAGACTCAATGCCCGACCGTTGCAGAAGATAGAGAGAAAATGAAAGTCATTCCCCATGCCTCAGCCATAGGTTCTATCATGTATGCAATGCTATGTACCGGACCTGATGTTTGCCTTGCTATAAGTTTAGCAGGGAGGTACTAAAGTAATCCAGGAGTGGATCACTGGACAACGGTCAAGAACATCCTGAAATACCTAAAAAGGGCTAAGGATGTGTTCCTCGTTTATGGAGGTGACAAAGAGTTTGTCGTAAATGGTTACGTCGATGCAAGCATTGACACTGATCCGGATGACTCTAAGTCGCAAACCGTATACGTATTTATATTGAATGGTGGAGTTGAAGGTTGGTGCAGTTCCAAGCAGAGCGTCGTGGCGGGATCTATGTGTGAAGTGGAGTACATAGCTCCTTCGGAAGGAGCAAATGAAGGAGTCTGGATGAAGGAGTTCATATCCTATCTAGGTGTAATACCTAGTGCATCAGGTCCAATGAAAATATTTTGTGACAATACTGGAGCAATTGCCTTAGCAAAGGAATCCAGATTTCACAAGAGAACCAAACACATCAAGAGACACTTCAATTCTATCCGCGATCAAGTCAAAGAGGGAGACATAGAGATTTGCAAAATACATACGGATCTGAATGTTGCAGACCTGTTGACTAAGCCTCTTCCACGAGCAAAACATGATCAGCACCAAGACTCCATGGGTATTAGAATCATTACTATGTAATCTAGATTATTGACTCTAGTGCAAGTGGGAGACTTAAGGAAATATGCCCTAGAGGCAATAATAAAGTTGTTATTTATATTTCCTTATATCATGATAAATGTTTATTATTCATGCTAGAATTGTATTAACCGGAAACTTAGTACATGTGTGAATACATAGACAAAACAGAGTGTCCCTAGTATGCCTCTACTTGACTAGCTCGTTAATCAAAGATGGTTAAGTTTCCTGATCATAGACATGCATTGTCGTTTGATGAACGGGATCACATCATTAGAGAATGATGTGATGGACAAGACCCATCCGTTAGCTTAGCATAATGATCGTTAAGTTTTATTGCTATTGCTTTCTTCATGACTTATACATATTCCTCTGGCTATGAGATTATGCAACTCCCGAATACCAGAGGAACACCTTGTGTGCTATCAAACATCACAACATAACTAGGTGATTATAAAGATTCTCTACAGGTGTCTCCAAAGGTGTTTTGTTGGGTTGGCATAGATCAAGATTAGGATTTGTCACTCTGGGTATCGGAGAGGTATCTCTGGGCCCTCTCGGTAATGCACATCACTATAAGCCTTGCAAGCAATGTGACTAATGAGTTAGTTGCGGGATGATACATTACAGAATGAGTAAAGAGACTTGCCAATAACGAGATTGAACTAGGTATGAGGATATCGACGATCGAATCTCGGGCAAGTAACATATCGATGACAAAGGGAATAACGTATGTTGTCATTGCGGTTTGACCGATAAAGATCTTCGTAGAATATGTAGGAACCAATATGAGCATCCAGGTTCCGCTATTGGTTATTGACCGGAGATGTGTCTCGGTCATGTCTACATAGTTCTTGAACTCGTAGGGTCCGCACGCTTAACGTTCGATGATGATTTGTATTATGAGTTATGTGTTTTGGTGACTGAAGATTGTTTGGAGTCCCGGATGAGATCAAGGACATGACGAGGAGTCTCGAAATAGTCGAGAGGGAAAGATTGATATATTGGATGAAGGTATTCGGACACCGGAATGGTTTCGGGACGTTTCAGATATTTATCGGGGTACCGAGGGGTTACCGGAATCCCCCGGGGAAGTAATGGGCCTTCATGGGCCATAGGGGAGAAAGAGAGGGGAGCCTGCAGGGTGGTGCCCCCCAAGGGAATCCGAATTGGACAAGGGGGAGGGGCGCGGCCCCCTGTGACGCCCCGAGACCGATGCGCCAGGTGTCTCCTAGTTGTTCGCCATCGTTGCCTTGTCATTCACTTGCGTGTTCCATCTTGTCATGTCATCATCCGCATTGCATCATCATGTTTTCAAAACTTGCATCCGTCCCGGTCTCCCCGTTCCTTCCGTTGTCCGTTCTGAGTCCAGACACACTTGCACGCGCCCGCGGCATGTCCGAAATAGTATTTTATAAGTGGCCAGAAAATGTTCTCGGTTTGGGTTGAAAGTTGGCGTGCGGTCTTATTTTAGCATAGGTAGACCACCTGACAAGTTTCATCGCATTCGGAGTTCGTTTGACGCCCCAACGATTAACTATAGCGACAATATAGTCGGTCAAACGTCGGACGTTTTCGGTCTCCGGAAACAGTTGCGGGCCTTTCTCTCTTCTCTTTTCTCAGCCTGAGGCCTTCTGCACAGTCCACTACCTACCGCCAGGCCCAACCTAACCTCTCTAGACAGCCCACGGCCCTCCTCGCGCGCGCGTCCGAAAAGCTTCCAGGACCCGACCCGGGCAGTCGCCACCGTTGTGTCCGGATCATCCCCAAACATCTACAAAACATCTCCATTTTGTTAATTGGGCCCCCTAACCTATTTATCCGGGATCGTCCGATTACGATCGGATGGACCGAATAGCCCCTAAACTTAATCCCACCGCCATATATAATGGGCAACCCTAGAAATTAGGGATCCTGTCCCATCCAATCCCTCACCCGCCGCCGCCAGCCAACCACTCACTCGCCTCCCACCTCGGGATCCTCCCAGATCCAAACCCGCAGCCAACCACCTTCCTGGTTTTCAGCGCCGAGCCAACCCAGTCCCTTCGATCCATCCATCCATCGGTCCGGCCGCAGCCTCGTCCTTCCTGATCCACCGGCCAGCCGCCTCTGGTCTCCCTCGCCTTCCATGCCCGTCCAATCAGCAGGCCCGTTGCCGCCATCTTCTTCCCGGAGCTTCGCATCGCCGGAGTCCCGCGCAAGGCGCCAAGTTCTTGCCGCCGTCGGCAACAACAGCATCGCAAACAACCAGGCTGACCTCTTCCTTCCTTCTCCCCGTGCCCCTCTTCTTCTCTCAAGTCTTGTCCTCTTTGAAACTGTCGCGCCACCATTTTCTTTAGGTACTAGCTCCGCCTGACGCCATGGTCGACGGCCTCCTCAAGTCAGGTCCTCCCCGCTTCGAGCCTCCTCTGCTTCGCGCCTCCCCAAGCGGCAGGGGCTCGTCCCCGAGCTCGACCTCGCCCTCCGCCTGGCCAAGTTCCGCGCCAAGCCTGCTTCCTCTCCAGCATCGCGCCCACCGCTACAGGCCCCTCGCTGCGCCGATTCTCCTCTGCAACGAACGGCAGATGCAACTGTCGCGCCGTTGACTGCATCGGCCAGATCCGCCGCCCTGGAGACCCGCATCGCCAGGCGTCGTCCCTGCCGCAAGTCCACACCGCGGCCTTTGCATCCTCTGCATCGAGCAGGTGCTCGCCTGCGCGTCCTGCTCGAGCCTCTGCTTGTTGACCGCACACTCGTCCAGCACCTCGCTTGGACCGCTGACAAGGCCCAGCCTGCTTCCCCTCCAGAGCCGGCCTACCTTGGCCTCTCCCCCCGATCTGGGCTTGGCCCATGGTGAGGCCATCCCCAGCGCCTCATTTTTCCCCTTCCACTGTTGGGCCAGCCTGTAGATTTGGCCCGTGTCATGTTTTTGTCAGTTCTGCGAATTTAGCATTTTCTAGGGATTTACAGTTTTGCAGAAAAACCCTTGCACTTCATGCATATAAAAACTCATCAATCGTGCATCATATTAAAATGTTTTATATATGTAACTTGCTTAGAATTTTGCCTAGTTTCATAATATGCCACTTTCTTCCATGTTTAAAATGTTTAAAATGATGTTTGCTTTAATTTGCTTAAATATCATGCTAAAATGATTTAATTCATTACTAAGTAATCATAGCTCCAAATTTAATAAACTTTATATGTAAATGGGGTACAAAAATGCCTAGTTTAACTTGGTGGCATCACTTTGCATGTTTAACAACCCTAAAATTGTGTTTAGGGCAGAGCAGTACCAAACCTTAAAACATGCATATGGGGAATTACTGGAATTGTTGTTCGTTGTTTCCGGCCTCATTTAAACTTGCCTAGATAGGTAGTTTTGTTTTGCTTCACCCCTTGCCATGTTAATCAACATTTAATCTTGTTGGGTACATAAACGAGATCGAACTAAATAACTTGTCGTGGTGTTTCATCAATATGCAACGGAGTTGCATATTGAGCTCCACTTAATTTGTAGGATTGCTTGTGCACTTTGCCATGCCATGCCTCATTAAACCGGACATACATCATACTTGATTGTGCATCATGCCATGTTCATGTGGTGGTTGTTTACTATGTGGTTTGCTTCTTTCCGATGTTGCTTCTTCGGGTTGGTTCCAATAACGTCGCATTTGTGAGGATCCATTCGACTACGTCCGTTTGTCTTCTTCATGGACTCGTTCTTCTTCCTTGCGGGATCTCAGGCAAGATGACCATACCCTCGAAATCACTTCTATCTTTGCTTGCTAGTTGCTCGCTCTTTTGCTATGCCTATGCCGCGATACCTACCACTTGCTATATCATGCCTCCCATATTGCCATGTCAAACCTCTAACCTTCCTTGTCCTAGCAAACCATTGTTTGGCTATGTTACCGCTTTGCTCAGCCCCTCTTATAGCGTTGTTAGTTGCAGGTGAAGATTGGAGTTTGTTCCATGTTGGAACATGGTTATTGTTGGCATATCACAATATCTCTTATTTACTTAATGCATCTATATACTTGGTAAAGGGTGGAAGGCTCGGCCTTATGCCTGGTGTTTTGTTCCACTCTTGCCGCCCTAGTTTCCATCATATCGGTGTTACGTTCCTTGATTTTGCGTTCCTTGCGCGGTTGGGTTATAATGGGAACCCCTTGACCGTTCGCCTTGAATAAAACTCCTCCAGCAAGGTCCAACCTTGGTTTTACCTTTTGCCACCTAGCCTTTTTTCCCTTGGGTCGGCCAACCCAAGGGTCATCTTTATTTTAAACCCCCCCCGGGGCCAGTGCTTCTCTAAGTGTTGGTCCAACCCAGAGCACCGTGTGGGGCTGTCCCTTGGAAACTTGGGTTACGTTGGCTCCCGTACGCTTAGCTTATCCGGTGTGCCCTGAGAACGAGATATGTGCAGCTCCTATCGGGATTTGTCGGCACAGCGGGTGGTCTTGTTGGTCTTGTTTTACAATTGTCGAAAAGTCTTGTAACCGGGATTCCGAGTCTGACCGGGTCGTCCTGGGAGAAGGAATATCCTTCGTTGACCGTGAGAGCTTGTGATGGGCTAAGTTGGGACACCCCTGCAGGGTTTTTTGAACTTTTGAAAGTCGTGCCCGCGGTTATGGGCAGATGGGAATTTGTTAATGTCCGGTTGTAGAGAACTTGACACTTAACTTATTTAAAATGCATTGTCGGTGTCAAAACCGGCGGATCTCGGGTAGGGGGTCCCGAACTGTGCGTCTAGGCCGGATGGTAACAGGAGACAAGGGACACGAAGTTTTACCCAGGTTTGGGCCCTCTTGATGGAGGTAAAACCCTACGTCCTGCTTGATTGATATTGATGATATGGGTGTTACAAGAGTAGATCTACCACGAGATCAGAGAGGCTAAACCCTAGAAGCTAGCCTATGGTATGATTGTACATTGTGATTGTTATCCTACGGACTAAAACCCTTCGG
Source organism: Triticum aestivum (assembly GCF_018294505.1). Classification (NCBI taxonomy): domain Eukaryota; kingdom Viridiplantae; phylum Streptophyta; class Magnoliopsida; order Poales; family Poaceae; genus Triticum; species Triticum aestivum. The sequence goes on from NC_057806.1 coordinate 119,986,703, forward strand.
CTTACATAGACACCGGAGAGGGTTAGGGTTACACAAGGTCGGTTACAAAGGAGGAGATATCCATACACGTATTGCCTAGCTTGCCTTCCACGCCAAGTAGAGTCCCATCCGGACATGAGACGAAGTCTTCAATCTTGTATCTTCATAGTCTAACAGTCCGGCCAATGGAGATAGTCCGGCTGTCTGAAGACCCCCTAATCCAGGACTCCCACAGTAGCCCCTGAACCAGGCTTCAATTACGATGAGTCCGGCGCGCAGTTGTCTTCGGCATTGCAAGGCGGGTTCCTTTTCCGAATACATCACAGAAGAATTTGAATACGAGGATAGTGTCCGACCCTGCAAAATAAGTTCCACATTTCACCGTAGAAAGAATAATGTTTTCGCAGATCTAATCCGCTAGCTTGTTTTGGCAACATGACGTTACGTCATGGCCCGGTGATTATTCGAACCGTTTCTTTTAACGAGCCCCGCACATAACACGAGGTAGTTTTTCGACACGTCTTGTCAAAGCAGAGATCGTGTCCCCTTATTACGGGATTCTCATCAATACGGGCGTGGGTAACCCAACCGCGCCATCAATTGCGGCGCTTGGGGGATAAGCGAGTTTTACCAGGCAAGTGGGGACGCTTAGTTTTGTCCGCCCATATAAAGGGATAAGGATTCACCTTTCTATCCACGCCTTCTTCCTCCTCTGCTCATCCGCTCCCGCACACTCGAGCTCTAGCGCCCAAGTCTTCACTTCCGTCTCAACCTTCTCCAACCATGTCCGGAGCGGGAGGCAAGTGGATGGTCTCCTCCGTCACGGAGGGAGACGTCAAGAAACTGAGGAGAGCCGGATACCTGCCCGACGACATCGTGCGCCGGCTCCCAGATGAGGGACAGCTCATCCCCACCCCCGAGCCCCATGAGAGGGTGGTATTCCTCACCCATTTCCTCCATGGACTGGGATTCCCTCTCCATCCCTTCGTCCGGGGGCTCATGTTCTATTACTTCCTAGATTTCCATGATCTGGCGCCGAACTTCATCCTCAACATCTCGGCGTTTATCGTCGTGTGCGAGGCCTTCCTCCGCATCAAGCCCCACTTCGGCTTATGGCTGAAGACCTTCAATGTCAAGCCGAAGGTAGTGAGCGGCCGCCAGGCGGAGTGCGGAGGCGCCATGGTGGGCAAGATGCCCAACATCACATGGCTCGAGGGCACCTTCGTGGATACCATAAAGGGGTGGCAATCGGGGTGGTTCTATATCACCGAGCCGCGCGACCCCGCATGGGTAGCGGCCCCCGAGTTCCGATCTGGCATCCCCATGCGGCTCACCTCCTGGAAAGAGAAGGGCCTGTCCTGGGGTAATTCAAAAGAGCTGACCGGACTCCAGTCATGTATTCAGAACATGGTGGACAAGAAGCTCAAGCTTGTCAACATAGTCCAGGTTATGCTCGTCCGCCGGATACTCCCGTGCCAACAACGGGAGTTTACCTTGTGGGAGTTCAATCCGGCGCAGCACCGAACTCTGAACAGGCTCTTCGATACGACTCATGAAGATGCCTGGAGGGTGCTGTTCAAGAGCGCCGAGGTCCCTTCCCCCACTACTGAGGATCGCGGATTCAGCGCGAAGTGCCACGCCAGTGCGGTAAGTTGTTTTACCTTTCACAGGATACTTATTTTTATATAGATTGACTCTATGCGGGATCTAAACTCCCGTAATTTTGACAGGACTGGCAGAAGATGGCCGGACAGATCGACTGTCCGGCTCCCTTGCCCGAAGGCCCCGCAGACGCTCTTCTGACGAAGATACTGACTCCGGCCCCTTATAAGGTGCCGGAGAAGACCAAGAAGGCCAAGGGAGCTCGAAAGAGTTCCCGACGCCAGGCGTCGTCGGACTCACCGTCCGATGACTCTGCGGTGCACTCTTCCCCCGAAGACGAGGAAGAGGAAGAAGAGGCTCCCCCACCGACTGGGGAGACAAGAAAAGGAAGGCCGCCAACTGGGGAGGCCAGGGGGTCCAAGAAGGGAAGGACTCTCCTTCCGGACAGCTCCACCGCCGCCGACGAAAGTGAAGACGAGTGGTTGCCCAGGGCCAAGCCCCAGGGGAGATCGTAAGTATTCGGATACCAAAGTAACCCATAGGATTCCTTTGTCGCATTGCTTTCCCTAACGCCGAACTCAATTGTGCAGGCCGCCCCGAGCTAATATCGAGGTATCCTCGGACGGCTCCCTGGGCTCGTCGGACATGGATAGCGATCCAGTCCCGACCGCCACCTCCCCTCATCCAGCCGACGACGCCGAGGTGCTGTCTCAAGAGGCACCGGATCGAGGGGGTACAGTCCCGGAGGCGCCTCAAGGCGACCTTCCGGACTCCGGGAGCCGAGGGGACGGGGTCCCCGAGAGCTCCGAGTTCAGCCCTTAGCCGAACACCGCGCCGGACCCTCCAACGGTTCCGAGCTCGGGCAGGCGGTCCCCTTCTAAGGAGGGTGAGACGCCTGTGCCGGTGACCTCTGTCCATCCAGAGGCGCCGGACACTATGTTGGAAGCGCTTCGCAGCGCTTCCATCGAGGAGGAGCACCGCACTATCATGAGTGCGGTGATCCAGAAGGTTCAGTCCGCCAAGAGCGGATTGACTGAAGCCTGTACTAGCCTTCTAACAGGCTTCGAGGTAAGTGTTTTAAAATGTAGTAGAAGTGTTACCGCATAGACAGTAGCCCCTGATGCTTTGTTCGGTGTTCACAAAGAAAAGCCGAACAGAGGATCAAATAATATCGCAGGAGTCTAATATAAGTATGTCAATATGCATATGCAGGCTTCGCTGCTGGCGTCCGCCGCACTAACTGCGGAGGTCGCCGTACTGAAGGAGGCCCTCGAGGGGTCCCAGAAGGAGCTCGGCCTTGCTAAGAGGCAGCTCGAGGAGAACAAGGGTAAGTAATACCCCATCTGTAGATGAGAAAAAGGACGCGATTGCTAAATGACAGGATCATTGTATGTTTGCCAGGGGCCACGACCGAGGTGGCGACCCTGAAGCAAGCGCTGTCCCAGGCCAAAGAAAAGGCGGCCCAGGAGCGCACCGAGCGAGAGAGGCACGAGGCTCGGGTGGGCGAGGTGCAGCAAGAGCTCCAGGCTCTCGTGACAAAGCACGAGGCGTTGGAGCTTGACTTGAAGACGAGAGAGTCTGAGCTTGCCGCGGCCCGTGAGAGCGCGAAGAGTGCCAAGGCCGAGGCCCAGAAGGCCCTTCAGGAGATCGACGCGATGAAGAAGATAGCGGCGGGTAAGGCTTTCTATATGCAAAGCAAGCATGTAAAGGTGCATTACCGATTACTTACCCGAATCCGGAGCTCTTTAGGAGCATTCGCAGATTTGCCCCGCAGTGTGTCCGATGCCGCATTATTATACCAGGACGAGGACGTAAGCTCGACGGAGAAGCTGTTTTGGTCTCGGTATGTTGAGGCCGAACATCCGGTGCCAATGAGCGACCAGTTGAAGCAGATGGCCAAGCTACATAAGGCGGACGATCAGGCTATGAAGGGCCTCATAGTCCGGCTGTGGCCTGGCGACGTCCTTCCGAACAGCTTCTTCGGCCTGGTGAGGCGGCTTGTGGATGCCTGCCCACGGCTGGAGGTCGTCAAGCGATCCGTCTCCATTGAAGGAGCACGCCGGACTTTCGCCCATGTCAAAACGCAGTGGGTCAAGGTAGACGCCGTGAAGCTGATCAAGGAGGGGCCGCCGGAGGGCAAGGAGCACCGCCACCCCGAGATGTACTACGAGGGTGTTCTGGCGGGCACCCGTCTTATCGCAGATGAGTGTTCGCGAAATGTAATATTTGAATGAGACTTGCTCGTTCTGTCCTGTATGTATGAAAACTTGTATCATATTCGCTATGCAACGCTTGTGTGAATTTAAAATATTACCTTCTGTTTGGCTGTTTATCCAATATGAGAGATGGCTAGTCCTCGGCTTCTGCCCCCATGCCATGAGTGCCGGGGTGTTCGGGATAAACCTGAGCACTCTTGTTCCCATGTTTGGGTCCTTTGAGGGAGGTGCTCAACACAACGAACAAGGCAACCGGACTAATAATGCATTATCACTCTCACTTAGCCATAGAATTCTATAATTTTAAATTTCGGCGAAGCCCCTGGTATTCGGAAGGCCGAATTCGGGGCGCGATACACGCCTGTAAACCGAACGGAGCCGGCCCCTCGCCCTAAGCGGCATAAGTCTTTAGGGACTCGAAAAACCTCGCCGAACAGCGACCAGTCTCTCGCCTTATCATGACAGTCAGTTTTAGCTTTCTCTACTCAGGTGCTCGGCCCGGCAGAATCGGGGCACAATCACAGTAGTTCTACTAGCGCTACCTTAGCCGATAGAGCGGAACGTAAGGTACCAAAACATAGGAGCCGGGCAAACCCAACATCTGACCAAAGACATGATTCAGAGCTGATGCATATGATGCTATAAGTTCGGGGTGCCGCACTTGTGAAAGTGTTCGGACTTTTCACACCATATTGTGGGTACGTAAGCCCCTGGTGCATTGGTCGTACCAGAGTGTACGGTTGCTAGGCGTTATTAATGAACACATAGATATGTATATATATAACAAAAATGCGATAATAGTCGTAATGTCGTGTATTGTATATGAAAAAAATTGCATTAAGGCAGAGTGATACAGATAGTGTAATAAGCAAAAGAGTAGGACTATGTCCCTTCCAAGGGCGAGCTGAGGAATTATATAAATTTGTAATCCACCTGGGAATTCCGTAGTTGTCGGCCTCTTTGGTTGCTGTATCATGTGTTCGCCAATAGAGCTGCCGGACAGTGTTTCCAGAGATTGAAGTCCTAAAAGAAAAAGAAAAATAACCAAACGGGAAGCCCCTCGTGCGGTTTAGGCCGCGTTTTGGGGCGTGCCGTAGTTGTGCCTCCCCCTCCCCATCCGTGCCCATGGTATTTTTAATGCGTAATTATGTACGCGCGGCACGAACAACACCATTGGGCTGGGATTGGGGTGGCCGCCGTATTGCTACGCGAGCTCAGATCGTGCCAGGTGGTCTGTTTGCCGATTGCCACGAGCACGCTTGAAGGTGTCTAGGCTTTGAAACGCCAAACTGGTAGTTTGTCTTGAGAGGCTGCTTTGCGCTTCTGCTGCGAGGGCCGCGGTGCGCTTCTCTGTTCGGAGAGAGCGCTCTGTGTTTCCATTGACTGTGATAACTCCGCGAGGTCCTGGCATCTTGAGCTTGAGGTATGCATAATGTGGTACCTCATTAAATCTAGCAAATGCGGTTCGTCCGAGCAGCGCGTGATAACCACTGCGGAACGGGACTATATCGAAGATTAACTCTTCGCTTCGGAAGTTATCCGGGGATCCGAAGACCACTTCCAGTGTAATTGAGCCTGTGCAGTGGGCGTCTACGCCTGGAATGACGCCTTTAAAGGTCATTTTTGTGGGTTTTATCCTTGAGGAGTCTATACCCATTTTGCCCACTGTGTCCTGATAAAGCAGGTTCAGGCTGCTGCCGCCGTCCATAAGGACTCGAGTGAGGTGAAATCCGTCAATGATTGGGTCTAGGACCAGTGCGGCGAATCCGCCATGACGGATACTAGTGGGGTGGTCCCTGCGATCGAAGGTGATCGGACAGGAGGACCAAGGGTTGAACTTTGGGGCGACTGGCTCCAACGCATATACGTCCCTGAGCGCACGCTTCCGCTCCCTCTTGGGGATGTGGGTTGCGTATATCATGTTCACCGTCCGCACTTGCGGGGGAAACCTCTTCTGTCCTCCAGTGTGCGGCTGCCGGGGTTCTTCCTCGTCATCGCTATGCGGCCCCTTGTCCTTGTTTTCGGCAATTAACTTGCCGGCCTGCTTGAACACCCAACAATCCCTGTTGGTGTGATTGGCTGGCTTGTCTGGGGTGCCGTGTATTTGACACGAGCGATCGAGTATACGGTCCAAGCTGGACGGACCCGGCGTACTTTGTTTGAATGGCTTTTTCCGCTGACCGGGTTTAGAGCCTTTGAATCCGGCATTGACTGCCGTATCCTCAGTACTTTCGCCGTTAATGCGGCGCTTATGCTTGTTGCGACGTGACCTGCTATTGCCGTCCTTGGTATCTGAGGTACCATGGTTCTTTGATATGTTATTACTGCGAGCCAACCAGCTGTCTTCTCCCGCACAAAAGCAGGTCATGAGCGTCGTGAGGGCTGCCATAGATTTCGGCTTTTCCTGACCAAGGTGCCGGGCTAGCCACTCGTCTCGGATGTTGTGCTTGAAAGCCGCTAAGGCCTCCGCATCCGGACAGTCGACGATTTGATTTTTCTTTGTAAGGAACCGAGTCCAGAATTGCCTGGCCGACTCTTCTGGCTACTGAATTATGTGGCTCAAGTCATCGGCGTCTGGTGGTCGCACATAAGTGCCCTGAAAGTTGTCGAGGAATGCGGCTTCCAGATCTTCCCAACAGCTAATGGAGTCCACTGGCAAGCTATTAAGCCAATGCCACGCTGGTCCTTTGAGTTTTAGTGGGAGGTACTTGATGGCATGTAAGTCATCACCGCGGGCCATGTGGATGTGGAGGAGGAAGTCCTCAATCCATACCGCGGGGTCTGTAGTGCCGTCGTATGATTCAATGTTTACAGGTTTGAAACCTTCTGGGAATTGATGTTCCATTACTTCGTCTGTGAAGCATAAGGGGTGTGCGGTGCCTCTGTATTGGGCTATATCGCGACGCAACTCGAATGGGTCCTGCCCGCTGTGTTCAGCCCGGCCGGATTTGCTTTTACTGTATCCGGCGTGACATTTATCGTCTCGTAGAGTGGTGCACCCTCGTGATCCGTAGGTCGATCTTGAATCCTTTGCTTTGTCCTCCAATATGTCTCGCAGGTCTGGCGTATCTCCCCATGCCTTTTTATTTGAATGGCGTTGGGGTGGGGGCTAAGCTTTTGGCTGGAATGCCTCTCTATCGCGGCCACGAGGTGGCCGATCAGCCGTTTCATACGCTTCTTCCTCCAGTCGGGGAAGTAACCTGCGCCTTGGATAACTCTTGGAGGGACGCTCGAGTTTATATTGCTCGGCCGCGAGGACTTCAGTCCATTTGTCAGCTAGCAGATCTTGATCAGCTTGAAGCTGCTGCTGCTTTTTCTTCAGGCTATTTGCCGTGGCCATAAGCCTGCGCTTGAAGCGCTCTTGTTCGACAGGATCCTCTGGTACGGCGAATTCATCGTCGCCGAGGCTTGCCTCATCTTCGGAGGGGGGCATGTAATTGTCATCCTCCTCCTCTCCGCCAGCCGCTCTCTCAGGAGAGCTGGCTCCTTCATCCTCCTGCTCTAAATCTTGCTGGAGGGGATTATTGTTGTCTTCGGCGCTATCCGGAGTGTTATTATCTCCTGTGCCAGTATCACCACTTTTGCTTTGGCGGGACTTAGAGCGGCGCCGCTGATGTCGGCGCTTGGGTTGCTTCTTGGAGGGGTCATCCTCCGTTCTCTCGTCGCCATTGCCTTCATTGGCTGTATCCACCATGTATATGTCATACGACGAGGTGGCTGTCCAGTGCCCTGTAGGTGCTGGTTCATGTTCATCTCCTACATCGTCGTCCATACCGTCGATGTCTTTAGAGTCGGAGTCGAGCATGTCGGTTAAATCATCGACAGTGGCTACAAAGTGGGTGGTGGGTGAGCGTCGAATTTTTTCGTCATCCGCATCCCAGTCCTGTTGGCCATAATCTGGCCAGGGCTCTCCTAACAAAGAGAGAGAGACTTTAGTGAATTCAGAATGTCGCCGAAGGGCGAGTGCTGAAAGATATCCGCGGCGGTGAATTCCATGATCGGCGCCCACTCGGATTCGATTGGCAGGGGCGCGGATGGTTCGGGGTCCGGAAGAGAGTCCGGCACCTTGGAGTCACGGGCTGCGCAGAGGATTATGCTGGTGTTTGGCTCGATCACCGTCGAGACTGCAGCCCCTGAGGCGGTGTCTAGCCACCCGTCCTCGATTGGCGCAGTTGGCTCTGAGCTAAGGGTCGGAGCTGGTGTGGGCGCGACCTCTGGAGTACCGTCCGGTGGCAGAGCTAGGTCATACCCATCGAGACAGTGCGGCGCGCCCAGCTGTGGCTCGAATCCGTCGAAGATCAAGTCCCCACGGATGTCGGCCGTGTAGTTCAAACTTCCAAATCTGACCTGATGGCCAGTGGCGTAGCTTTCAATCTGCTCCAGATGGCCAAGCGAATTAGCCCATAGTGCAAAGCCGCCGAATACGAAGATTTGTCCGGGGAGAAAAGTCTCACCCAGGACGGCATCGCTATCGATGATAGTAGGAGCCATTAAGCCTAACGGTGACGACACAGAGGAACTCTCAATGAAAGCACCAATGTCGGTGTCAAAACCGGCGGATCTCGGGTAGGGGGTCCCGAACTGTGCGTCTAGGCCGGATGGTAACAGGAGACAAGGGACACGAAGTTTTACCCAGGTTCGGGCCCTCTTGATGGAGGTAAAACCCTACGTCCTGCTTGATTGATATTGATGATATGGGTGTTACAAGAGTAGATCTACCACGAGATCAGAGAGGCTAAACCCTAGAAGCTAGCCTATGGTATGATTGTATGTTGTGATTGTTGTCCTACGGACTAAAACCCTTCAACTTATATAGACACCGGAGAGGGTTAGGGTTACACAAGGTCGGTTACAAAGGAGGAGATATCCATACACGTATTGCCTAGCTTGCCTTCCACGCCAAGTAGAGTCCCATCCGGACACGAGATGAAGTCTTCAATCTTGTATCTTCATAGTCTAACAGTCCGGACAATGGAGATAGTCCGGCTGTCCGGAGACCCCCTAATCCAGGACTCCCACATGCATCAACTGCGTGTGTAGCCGTGATGGTCTCTTTCCAGCGGAGTCCGGGAAGTGAACACGGTGTTGGAGTATGCTTGAACGTAAGTGGTCTAGGATCACTTCTTGATCATAGTTTCTCGAACGTGCTTAGCCTTCTCTTCTCGCTCTCATTTGCGTATGTTAGCCACCATATATGCTAGTGCTTGCTGCAACTGCAGCTCACTACCCTTTCCTACCCATAAGCTTAAATAGTCTTGATCTCGTGGGTGTGAGATTGCTGAGTCCCCGTGACTCACAGATTACTTCCAAAACTAGTTGCAGGTGCCGATGATACCGTGCAGGTGACGCAACCGAGCTCAGGAGGAGCTCGATGAAGCTCTCGTTAATTGTGTTGCTTCGTATCCAGTTGATCAGTAGTGGAGCCCAGTCGGGGTGATCGGGGATCTTTTGCATTAGGGGTGGTCTTCTTTTATTTTGGTTCCGTAGTCGGACCTGTTTGTATTCTGGATGATGTAATGCTATATTCATGTATTGTGTGAAGTGGCGATTGTAAGCCAACTCTTCATCCCTTTCATATTCAGTACATGGGATGTGTAAAGATTACCCCTCTTGCGATATGCCTACTATGCGGTTATGCCTCTAAGTCGTACTCCGACACGTGGGAGATATAGCCGCATCGTGGGTGTTACAAGTTGGTAATCAGAGCCTTCCCCGACTTAGGAGCCCCCTGCTTGATCGAATCGCTGGCGTTGTTGAGTCTAGAAAAAATGTTTTGAGTCTTATAGGATTATATATATCAGAGAGTAGGATTCTTTTTACTCCTCAGTCCCTTCGTCGCTCTGGTGAGGCCTCCTGACGTAGAGTTTTGACTCTTCTCTTCTTAAATTTCACTAAAAAAATTAGGATCACGCGGGTATCTTGGAATTGTTCCGATGGTTTTGTGACGAGAACATTGTTCTTGGTGCCTCCTGACATTTAGGGGTTGTGGCAGTTTCCCGGGGAGTTGAGCTCCGAGGTGTTGTCGTCACAATTTTATCGTTGCAGTTTTGGAATACCTGAGTTTCGCCGACATCGAAAATCTCTTTTATGCAGTTGTTGGTGAGATAACCTCGATGCCACCCAGTACTGGGGCGGGAGTTCGGTAGTATTGCCATAACTCGTATAACGGATGCTTTTCGAAGGTTGAGGTAAATGATTTCCGAAGGTTTCTTGGTTATGTGTTGAAGGATGGATACAGCTGGATGTAGGATTTGCTAGTTTTGGGTGAGATATTATGCTTCCCCTGTATCCCCAACACCTGATTGCATAACCAGAAAATTTCGGGAGTTTATAAGTGGGAATTCAAGTACCTCTTAGGATATCTTTCCGACAGACGTATGATATGAAATTGGGGTTCAACGTCTAGTGGTCCGCCTATCCACGGTTGGTTTTACAGTGGTCTCATTGTGTCTTAAAGAGTCCTTGGCTATGCTGACTCGGGGACGCTTCGTATGTCATGTGCACTGCCTTGTACATGATGGTGTTGTACGATCGAGCCCGTGTGGGCCCCACCACGAAAACTTCGGATGAAATCTCTATCATATGTTTGTTCCGGCTTATTCTGCAAGCCAATCCTTCTTTTTGTTCTGATTGTGGTATTCGAGTTGCTTCGAAGTCAAGTGTTGATTCCATACCTTTCCTAAACAGTGTTCTCATACTCCTATGTGAATACTAATCCTTCATGATAATCGAGATTGTCATGTCAATCCTTTTCAACCGATGTCTTTCTCTTCAAGTGGATCCGATCATTCCAACATTTGCAAGATCCAATCTCAGTTTTCTCAACGGTGTTTGTTTCATCCATTCCAAATTGTCTTTGTTTTCCCGCCCTCCCTCCCTTTGTTTCTTCAAGGACTCAGATTTCTTATTCAAGTATCCTTTTATTGATGGGAAGCCTCTCCATTCTTTCCGTCAATGTTCTTATCCGGTGATTTATCGTGGAGATTCTAACGGAGCTCCAAGTTCATCATTCGTCATTCTTTTCTTCTCCGGTGTTTTTCAATTCAAGCTTTGTCGATCATATCTTTTCCTCGGGTCAAATGCTTTTCTTATGAGGGTGCACCTCTTAATCTTCCCCGCTTACTATTCAATTGTTCCGGAGTGCTCAAGATATCTCGAAGATTCATGTTTCCACTTTGCTTTCATTCAAGCTCTTTCGAGGATGTTATCTCATTCAAGCCATAAAATTCATACGGTGCAATCTCTCTCTTATTTTGTTCAACGGTGTATCTTTTGAGTGGGCCCTAACCCACAGGTCTTTTCCCAGGATCTTACCTGACTCTTCTTATTTTCCCGGAGCTATCCTCAAATTTCTTTTTGAAGTTTGACGTAAAAATGAATTTTCATCAGTCAATTGCCATCTCCAATATCGCGCTTTCAAATTCTTTTCATCGTTGGCTCAACCTATTCGCTTTTGATTCATTCCGGAGTGCTTCAACAATTCTTGGTGGTGTTTCTCATCGTCATTCTCGGATTTTGAAGAATGAAGAAGAGTTTTTCCTCCATATCTTATCCGTTCTCTAAGAGATGCGTGGCTCTAGCTTCGTGCCATCCTCTCATAATTGTTTCGGTTGTGAGAATTCTTTTCACCCATCCGGAGCAATTCATGAGTCTTTTCAGTTTGTTTCTCCGAATGCCATCATTTAGGGATTATTCATTCTCAGCCTTCAGCTCTCGTTCTTCAAATCATACCGGTGCATCATTCAAGTATTCTCTTATCAGCTCGTGACCTCTTCACTCTCATGTATCAAATTCCGTCAAGTATCGTCATTCATTTTCTAATTCTACCCGGTGTTCCTTATCGTTTCTTCGTTCATTTTCAATTCTACCGGTCGTTCGTTCAAGAGTTCTCTTCCTTGGTTATCATATCAATTTATTTGTTGTTTCAATTCTTACGGTGGTTCGTTGAAGATTTTTCCAAGTTTGCGCTATATCTCTCTTAATCCTTTCTACGAGAATAAGTAGTGTGCCAAATCCATTGTTTGTCATCAATTTAATTGGTGAGGGATACACATAATGTAATTCATATTCTTGTTTTCTTCCAAGTGATTATTTCTTTATTTCGGAGGTTCATGAAATTCTCGGTTTCGATTGTTTTATCTTTTCTTTTTCCGGAGTTTCAAGTTTTCCGCATTATCTCATCGCAAAGCTCCATTTAATCATTGCAAGGCTTCACCTTGTGTTTTCAACCTCTCTTTCCTTCCGTTTGATCATCCTTTTGTTACCGGAGTTCTTCATGGAGGCTTTACATGGTGGTTCATCAAGGATTTAATTCCTTCTCGAAGTGTTCATTGAGGTTCTTTTCAGAGGAGCTCAAGTATTCTTCATCTTGCATTCCGAAGTGCAATTCTTTCTAACTTATCTTTGAGATGGTGTTATGTCTTTCTTGACAATTTCCCTTCATGTTTCATGATTCAAAAGTTGTCAAGAATGACATATTTTAAATCCACCAATCTCTTCATTGGAGTTATCTTGGGTTATTTTCCACCTAAAGCTTTCCCTAAGGATTGTTGCTAATTATGGTGCTCATAATTGATCCAAGTTCTTCATTTATCCACCCGGTGAAATAAGCTTCTCGTCTCCTTGTTCTTATCAATCCAATCTTTTTTTTGTTAGTGGCAGAATTTCACCTCAAGATTTCGAGATGTTTTCCATAAGCCCACTACAAGCTTATCCTTTCGTTGTTGATAATCCAACAACTCTGTTCCAGCATTTGTTGTAAGTGTGCTATCTCAAGATCTTGTTTCCCTTCGTTCATTCCATTCCATTCTTACTTTTGTTCCGGAGGCATTGTGATGTTGCTCTCTCCACTCATCATATCGGAGTGTCAGGACCATGTTCTTTTCGTGCTTATCCATTTAACCGGAGTGTCGTGCCCTCTTTCCAAGTTCTCTCATCTTATCAAGTTTTACCTCCCTTCTCAACCGGAGTGTTGTCTGAGATCTTTCTTACCCCTTGTTCCATTCTTTCAATAGTTCCGGAGGCAGTGTGTTGTTGATTTCATCAAGTATCTTCTCATCTTATCAAGTTCTTTTTCAATTCCTTTTCTTTTTAGTCGGAGTGCTGTCCAAATTATATCATTCTTAATCCTTCTCTATCTTGTTTTAACCGGAGTGGTTTCAATATATATCTTGCCCTTCAACCTCAAGGTTTTTCGCAATGTTCTTTGTTCCTCATTTCTAAACAAGTGTTTTCGAGTTTGTTCACCTTCATTGTATTCTTTCTTGAATTTGTTCAACCTCGCATGGTTCTTTGGTTTCACTCATTCGTCAAAGCAGCAACTTAGTTTTACCTCTTCTCTTCCTTTTCCGTTTCTCTCCGGTGCCATCCTGGATCTCGGGACGAGATCCTCTCGTAGTGGTGGAGTGTTGTGACGCCCCGAGACCGATGCGCCTGGTGTCTCCCAGTTGTTCGCCGTCGTTGCCTTGTCATTCGCTTGCGTGTTGCATCTTGTCATGTCATCATCCGCTGCATCATCATGTTTCCAAAACTTGCATCCGTCCCGGTCTCCCCGTTCCTTTCGTTGTCCGTTTTGAGTCCAGACACACTTGCACGCGCCCGCGGCATGTCCGAAATAGTATTTTATAAGTGGCCGGAAAATGTTCTCAGTTTGGGTTGAAAGTTGGCGTGCGGTCTTATTTTAGCGTAGGTAGACCGCCTGACAAGTTTCATCGCATTCGGAGTTCATTTGACGCCCCAACGATTAACTATAGCGACAATATAGCCGGTCAAACATCACACGTTTTCAGTCTCCGGAAATAGTCGCCAGGCCTTTCTCTCTTCTCTTTTCTCAGCCTGAGGCCTTCTGTACAGTCCACTACCTACCGCCAGGCCCAACCTAACCTCTCTTGACAGCCCGCGGCCCTCCTCGCGCGCGCGTTCGAAAAGCTTCCCGGACCCGACCCGGGCAGTCGCCACCGTTGTGTCCGGATCATCCCCAAACATCTACAAAACATCTCTGTTTTGCTAATTGGGCCCCCTAACCTATTTATCCGGGATCATCCGATTACGATCGGATGGACCGAATAGCCCCTAAACTTAATCCCACCGCCATATATAATGGGCAACCCTAGAAATTAGGTATACTGTCCCATCCTTCCTTCCATCCAATCCCTCACCCGCCGCCATCAGCCAACCACTCACTCGCCTCCCACCTCAGGATCCTCCCAGATCCAAACCCGCAGCCGACCACCTTCCTGGTTTTCAGCGCCGAGCGAACCCAGTCCCTTCGATCCATCCATCCATCGGTCCGGCCGCAGCCTCGTCCTTCCTGATCCAGCGGCCAGCCGCCCCTGGTCTCCCTCGCCTTCCATGCCCGTCCAATCAGCAGGCCCGCTGCCGCCATCTTCTTCCCGGAGCTTCGCCTCGCCGGAACCCCGCGCAAGGCGCCAAGTTCCTGCCACCGCGGGCAACAACAGCATCGCAAACAACCAGGCTGACCTCTTCCTTCCTTCTCCCCGTGCCCCTCTTCTTCTCTCAAGTCTTGTCCTCTATGAAACTATCGCGCCACCATTTTCTTCAGGTACTAACTCCGCCTGACGCCATGGCTGACGGCCTCCTCAAGTCCGGTCCGCCCCGCTTCGAGCCTCCTCTGCTTCGCGCCTCCCTGAGCGGCAGGGGCTCGTCCCCGAGCTCGACCTCGCCCTCCGCCTGGCCAAGTTCCGCGCCAAGCCTGCTTCCTCTCCAGCATCGCGCCCGCCGCTACAGGCCCCTCGCTGCGCCGATTCTCCTCTGCAATGAACGACAGCTACAACCACCGCGCCGTTGACTGCATCGGCCAGATCCGCCGCCCTGGAGACCCGCATCGCCAGGCGTCGTCCCTGCCGCAAGTCCACGCCGTGGCCTCCGCATCCTCTGCATCGAGCAGGTGCTCGCCTGTGCGTCCTGCTCGAGCCTCTGCTCATTGACCGCACGCTCGTCCAGCGCCTCGCTTGGACCGTTGACAAGGCCCAGCCTGCTTCCCCTCCAGAGCCGGCCTGCGTTGGCCTCTCCCCCCGATCTGGGATTGGCCCATGGTGAGGCCATCCCCAGCGCCTCATTTTTTCCCCTTCCACTGTTGGGCCAGCCTACAGATTTGGCCCGTGTCATGTTTTTGTCTGTTCTGCGAATTTAGCATTTTCCAGGGATTTACAGTTTTGCAGAAAAACCCTTGCACTTCATGCATATAAAAACTCATCAACCGTGCATCATATTAAAATGTTTTATATATGTAACTTGCTTAGAATTTTGCCTAGTTTCATAATATGCCACTTTCGTCCATGTTTAAAATGATGTTTGCTTTAATTTGCTTAAATATCATGCTAAAATGATTTAATTCATAACTAAATAACCGTAGCTCCAAATTTAATAAACTTTATATGTAAATGGGGTAGAAAAATGCCTAGTTTAACTTGGTGGCATCACTTTGCATGTTTAACAACCCTAAAATTGTGTTTAGGCAGAGCAGTACCAAACCTTAAAACATGCATATGGGGATTTACCGGAATTGTTGTTCGTTGTTTCCGGCCTCATTTAAACTTGCCTAGATAGGTAGTTTTGTTTTGATTCACCCCTTGCCATGTTAATCAACATTTAATCTTGTTGGGTACATAAACGAGATCGAACTAAATAACTTGTCATGGTGTTTCGTCAATATGCAACGGAGTTGCATATTGAGCTCCACTTAATTTGTAGGATTGCTTGTGCACTTTGCCATGCCATGCCTCATTAAACCGGACATGCATCATACTTGATTGTGCATCATGCCATGTTCATGTGGTGGTTGTTTACTATGTGGTTTGCTTCTTTCCGGTGTTGCTTCTTCGGGTTGGTTCCGATAACGTCGCGTTTGTGAGGATCCGTTCGACTACGTCCGTTTGTCTTCTTCATGGACTCGTTCTTCTTCCTTGTGGGATCTCAGGCAAGTTGACCATACCCTCGAAATCACTTCTATCTTTGCTTGCTAGTTGCTCGCTCTTTTGCTATGCCTATGCCGCGATACCTACCACTTGCTATATCATGCCTCCCATATTGCCATGTCAAACCTCTAATCCTCCTTGTCCTAGCAAACCATTGTTTGGCTATGTTACCGCTTTGCTCAGCCCCTCTTATAGCATTGTTAGTTGCAGGTGAAGATTGGAGTTTGTTCCATGTTGGAACATGGTTATTGTTGGGATATCACAATATCTCTTATTTACTTAATGCATCTATATACTTGGTAAAGGGTGGAAGGCTCGGCCTTATGCCTGGTGTTTTGTTCCACTTTTGCCGCCCTAGTTTCCATCATACCAGTGTTATGTTCCTTGATTTTGCATTCCTTGCGTGGTTGGGTTATAATGGGAACCCCTTGACAGTTCGCCTTGAATAAAACTCCTCCAGCAAGGCCCAACCTTGGTTTTACCTTTTGCCACCTAGCCTTTTTCCCTTGGGTTGGCCAACCCAAGGGTCATCTTTATTTTAACCCCCCCCCCCGGGCCAGTGCTTCTCTAAGTGTTGGTCCAACCCAGAGCACCGTGCGGGGCCGTCCCTTGGCAACTTGGGTTACGTTGGCTCCCGTACGCTTAGCTTATTCGGTGTGCCCTGAGAACGAGATATGTGCAGCTCCTATCGGGATTTGTCGGCACAGCAGGTGGTCTTGCTGGTCTTGTTTTACCATTGCCGAAAAGTCTTGTAACCGGGATTCCGAGTCTGATCGGGCCGTCCCGGGAGAAGGAATATCCTTCGTTGACCGTGAGAGCTTGTGATGGGCTAAGTTGGGACACCCCTGCAGGGTTTTTTGAACTTTTGAAAACCGTGCCCGCAGTTATGGGCAGATGGAATTTGTTAATGTCCGGTTGTAGAGAATTTGACACTTAACTTATTTAAAATGCATCAACCGCGTGTGTAGCCGTGATGGTCTCTTTCCGGCAGAGTCCGGGAAGTGAACACGGTGTTGGAGTTATGCTTGAACGTAAGTAGTCTAGGATCACTTCTTGATCATAGTTTCTCGAACGTGCTTTGCCTTCTCTTCTCGCTCTCATTTGCGTAAGTTAGCCACCATATATGCTAGTGCTTGTTGCAGCTCCACCTCACTACCCTTTCCTACCCATAAGCTTAAATAGTCTTGATCTCGCGGGTGTGAGATTGTTGAGTCCCCGTGACTCATAGATTACTTCCAAAACCAGTTGCAGGTGCCGATGATACCGTGCAGGTGATGCAACCGAGCTCAGGAGGAGCTCGATGAAGCTCTTGTTAATTGTGTTGCTTCGTTTCCAGTTGATCAGTAGTGGAGCCCAGTCGGGGCGATCGGGGATCTTTTGCATTAGGGGTGGTCTTCTTTTATTTTGGTTCCGTAGTCGGACCTGTTTGTATTCTGGATGATATAATGCTATATTCATGTATTGTGTGAAGTGGCGATTGTAAGCCAACTCTTTATCCCTTTCATATTCAGTACATGGGATGTGTAAAGATTACCCCTCTTGCGACATGCCTACTATGCGGTTATGCCTCTAAGTCGTGCTCCGACACGTGGGAGATATAGCCGCATCGTGGGTGTTACACCCCCTTTCCTCTTTCCCTCTCCCTCTCCTTCCCTCTTTGCCCTCCACGAGAAAGGAAAAAAGGGGGTCCGAATCCTACTAGGAGTGGAGTCCTAGTAGGACTCCCCCCCTTGGTGGTCGGCCTCCTCCTCCCCTCCTTTATATACGGGGGCAGGGGCACCCCAAAGCACAACAGTTGTTCTCTTAGCCGTGTGCGGTGCCCCCCTCCATAGTTTACTCCTCCGTTCATAGCGACGTAGTGCTTAGGCGAAGCCCTGCGCGGATCACATCACCATCACCGTCACCACGCCATCGTGCTGACGAAACTCTCCCTCGACCCTCTGCTGGATCAAGAGTTTAAGGGACGTCATCGAGCTAAACATGTGCTGAACTCGAAGGTGACGTACGTTCAGTACTAGATCGGTTGGATCGCGAAGACATTTGACTACATCAACCGCGTTAACCTAACGCTTCCGCTTTTAGTCTACGAGGGTACGTGGACACACACTACCCCTATTGTTGCTATGCATCTCCTAGATAGATCTTGCGTGATCATAGGATTTTTTTTAATTGCATGCTACGTTCCCCAACAACAACATACATATCATCAAAATATCGAATGAATACCAACATCACATGATTACTTATAACAAGACTTCTCCCATGTCCTCAAGAACAAAAGTAACTACTCACAAATCATACCCATGAAGATCAGAGGGGTGTTGAATATGCTTGAGGATTTAAACATTTAATATTTCACCAAATTAACCAACTAGCATCAACTACAAGATGTAATCAACACTAGTAGCAACCCACAGGTACCAATCTGAGGTTTTCGGGCAAAGATTAAATACAGAGATGAACTAGGGTTTGAGATGAGATGGTGTTGGAGAAGATGCTGATGAAGATTAGTCCTCCCACAATGAGAGGATCGTTGGGGATGTCGATGGCTTCGATTTCCCCTTCCCGGAGGGAAGTGTCCCCGACAGAATGCTCCACCGGAGAGCAAAGGTGCTCCTGCTCAGGTTCCGCCTCGAGACGGTGGTGCTTCATCCCGAAAGTCTTCTCTTATTTTTTAGGTCAAAACCCCTCATATAGCAAAAGATGGGCACCGAAGACCAGCCGTGGGCCCCACGAGGCATCAGGGCGCGCCCAGGAGGGTGGTCGCGCCCTATTACCTTGTGGACAACTGGTGGCCCCCTTTGGTATTTCTTTGCTTTAGTATTTTTTATATATTCAATGAAAAATCTCCGTGAAGTTTCAAGTAATTTGGAGCTCTGTAGAATAGGTACATGTGATGTAGCTCTTTTAGGTCCAGTTCCAAGTGCCAGTAATCTCCCTCTCCACGTAAATCCTACAAATTAAGAGATAAAAGGCATTAGAATTGCATCACAAAGTGGAATAATGACCAAAAATAATATAAATAACAGTAGGAAAACATGATGCAAAATGGACGTCTCAGCCTCCATAATATTCTCCCGTAGATCAACTTCCCAGGTAAATTGTACTCAGAAGACAGGGTTTAGGGACTAACAACCCTGCCAGCGTGAGGCATGGAACCAAACAACCTTGGCAACAAGACATGACCAGACCATGAGTGTTAATGACTTGGACTCACGCATGCAAAGCTGACAGAAATACTCATTGGGCAGCCTCTTATTTGCAGGCAATCAACACACTATATGTGGTTCAGGTGAAGGAGCCATATGAACAACTTGCACCTAGCAGGCGCCCAAGACGTCCAAATAGAGGACTTGAAGGTGGAGAGAGTCCTGCCTTGGAAGTGCAAGGTATAGTTTGAGCTTGTGGAGTAACTTCTAGGTGTTCTAAAATTCCAGGTGATGGAATCAATCACATTGTCTCTTAGCTGAATATTTGTCTTCGAGAGGAGCTTCCAGACCCAAAGAAAATTCCTTATGATGTCAAAGTTCAGCTCATGCCACAGATCTCGAATCCAATTTTGCTCCCACAAGACACTTGTGTGAAATTCCATTCAGTTGTGTGTGAATAGAGCTTGTCTTTCTAGCGTCACTCTTCTTCTAATTCATTACTCCCTCCAATCCATATTACTCATCGCTCAAACGGATGTATCTAGACGTATTTTAGTCCTAGATAGCACTCACTATAACACCCCAGATGTAACTTTCCCTATTTGTACTCCAACTCTTGCTGTTTCCGGCATCAAGTTATATTTATTTCCTCGGGTTCGGGTCTTTGTCTCCGTGTGTTGTTTTCTTTGTCATGCATCTCATATCATGTCATCATGTGCATTGCATTTGCATACGTGTTCATCTCATGCATTCGAGCATTTTCCCCGTTGTCCGTTTTGCATTCCGGCGCTTCATTCTCCTCCGGTGGTCATTTCCAGCTTTCTTTCGTGTGTGGAGATTAAACATTTCCGGATTGGACCGAGACTTGCCAAGCGGCCTTGGTTTACTACCGGTAGACTGCCTGTCAAGTTTTGTATCATTTGGACTTCGTTTGATACTCCAACGGTTAACCGAGGGACCAAAAAGGCCTCGTGTGTGTTGCATCCCAACACCCCTCCAATTTGGCCTAAAACCCACCAAACTCTGCTCCATGTCCTAGAGCGTTCGATCACGATCGCATGGCTGAAAACCGCACCTCATTTGGACTCTCCTAGCTCCACTTATGCCTATTTAAAGACCCCTCCGTTTTTGGATCTCCCCTCTCCCCGAAACCCTAAAAAACAGATCTCCGCGCGGCCGACATGTCCGCCCGCCGCCGACGAAAATCCGCCATCCGCCGCCACTGGTAGCCTCGCATTCGCCGCGCCCGGTCCCCAGTTCCCCGCCGCCGCCGGCCCGGGAGGCCCAGGAGGGGCCCCCGAGGCCCGTTGACCGCGCCGCCGCCCGGGGCCTTCGTCCCCGCTGCCGATCCGCCCCGCCGCTCCTCAGCCGCGCCCCGCCGCCTCCTTCGCTGGACGCCGCCGCACGGGCCGCCGCGACCGCCGCCGCCTCCACGCGTCGCCGGCCGTCGCGCATCCCGAGGCTCCCTACCTCGCCGGAGCACCGGTCCGGCCTCGCATCCGGCGAGATCCGCCGCCTCCTCCTCCCCTCGTCAAGGTCCGGCCGCCACCGCGACATTTCCGGCCAGGTACAGTGCTCCCTCCGGCGAACATCGTAATCCGTGCAGATCTGAGATCTGGAATCTCGGTTGACTTTCCCTCCGGACCCTAATTTTTTATGCATACTTTGACCGGCTATATCTCCGCATCCGTAGCTCCGTTTTGGACATATAGTATATCGAAATGTTCGTCTCGATGAGTACATCATTTCATTCCATTGCATCATTTTCATTTGAGTTCATCTTGATGCCCGAAATGCTGTTAGTAGGAGGCTTCGTGAGTTAATTGTCAGATCTGCTAGTTCATCTTAGACTTTTGTCATTTTTGCCATGTTTATTGTGTGCATGATATGCCTGTGAGTCCTTCATATGTTTTGTTAAGGATTTTGTCTTCTTTTTAGAGGTGCAACCCATGCATTTTTAGGATGTGTGTGGTGACTTGTGCAAACTTGCAAAGTGAGGCACCAGGTAAATCTGTTTTCTGGGACTTAGTAGTTTTCACTAAGTCTGGGATTATTTAGTTCATGATGCCATATGTTCAGCTTGTTTCCTAGTGATCCGTGCCACTTTTGAGGATGATCAGTAAAGGAGTTTTGTTAATCATGTTATGCTCTATCCATCCATGTCTTTACTTGCAATTATGGAGCACCCTAGCTTGAGTCAATCGAGCTCTACTTTTGCTTCGTTGTGAATCTGGGCAGATCGTCAACTTGTTTGCGATTTTGCCGATGTTATTGTAGTTGGCCCGTGCATGCTATGCCATAGTTCTTGCCATGTATAGCTTATATTTTGTGCCTTCTTTATGGCTGTATGCTTGCCTTGCCATGACTTGCACCTTAGTGAGTGCATCGAGCTCGTTTACATGCCTTCGTGAGTTATGTTTTAGCATGTCCCAGTTTTCACTAAGTCTGAAAACTGATTATGTTTTTGCTATGTTCGTGTGCTTGTTAGTATATTTTGTGATCCCTTTTGGCTCAAGGTCACTAAGGGACTTTTGTTAAGCTTGTTGAGTATCTCCATGCCATGTCTTTCTTTGTCATGTTCAGGTCCTTTAGCATGTTGTTTTGCTGCTCCGAAGAGGGCTTCATGATCTGAAATTTCAGACAAGTGTTAATTTCACTAAGTCTGAAATCTGTTTTGCATTTGCGTTTTTGCCATGCTTGTTTGAACCTCATAATGGATGAATTAGCCGTGGCTCAGTGCTAGTATTTTGTTAAGCATCTTGTGTGCATCCCTGCCATGTATTTTGGTGTCATGTTTGGATGCTGTAGCATGTTCATCTCGTTGCATTTAGATGCCTACTTGCTGTAAATCGCAGACCGGTGTCATTCTTAAATCGCTTGCCATTTCCAAACCGTAACTCCGTTTCCGGCGTTCTTTATATCATTTTCAAGCAATTTCATCTCATCTTTCCAGTGGCACCCTTGGAATTCCAAGTTGAGGCCAGCTTCATGCATTTCCTGTCATATCTTGCATTTTGCATCCCGCATCGCATCCCGCATAGCATATCATCTTTGCATCGTGTTGATTGAGTTTGCACGTGGTTGATTGTATCCTTGTTGCTTGTTTGTCTTGTTTGGGTAGAGCCGGGAGACGAGTTCGCTAACGAGGAGCCCGTTGAGTTTGCTTTGAGGATCCAGTCAACTCTGACAACTGTGCAGGCAAGATGATCATACCCTCGAAATCACTACTATCTTTGCTATGCTAGTTTGCTCGCTCTTTTGCTATGCCAATGCTACGATGCCTACCTTTGCTTGTCAGCCTCCCAATTGCCATGTCAAACCTCTAACCCACCATTGTCCTAGCAAACCGTTGATTGGCTATGTTACCGCTTTGCTCAGCCCCTCTTATAGCGTTGCTAGTTGCAGGTGAAGATTGGAGGCCGTTCCTTGTTGGAACATTTATTTACTTGTTGGGATATCATTATATTGCTATGTTATCTTAATGCATCTATATACTTGGTGAAGGGTGGAAGGCTCGGCCTCTCGCCTAGTGTTTTGTTCCACTCTTGCCGCCCCAGTTTCCGTCATATCGGTGTTATGTTCCCGGATTTTTGCGTTCCTTACGCGGTTGGGTTATAATGGGAACCCCTTGATATTTCGCCTTGATTAAAGCTTTTCCAGCAATGCCCAACATTGGTTTTACCATTCGCCACCTAGCCTTTTCTTTCCCTTGGGTTCTGCAGACTCAAGGGTCATCTTATTTTAACCCCCCCCCCCGGGCCAGTGCTCCTCTGAGTGTTGGTCCACCTGTCAGCTACCGGTGGCCACCAGGGGCAACTCTGGGCTGGCCTACCCGTACCTAGGACAATCTGAGTGTGCCCTGAGAAAGGGATATGTGCAGCTCCTATCGGGATTTGTCGGCACATTCGGGCGGTGTTGCTGGTCTTGTTTTGACCTGTCGAAGTGTCTTGAGTTACCGAGATACCGAGTCTGATCGGAACGTCTTGGGAGGAGGTCTATTCCTTCGTTGACCGTGAGAGCTTGTCATGGGCTAAGTTGGGACTCCCCTGCAGGGATTGAACTTTCGAAAGCCGTGCCCGCGGTTATGGGCAGATGGGAATTTGTTAATGTCCGGTTGTAGATAACTTGAACCTTAATTAATTAAAATGAATCAACTGAGTGTGTTACCGTGATGGCCTCTTCTCGGCGGAGTCCGGGAAGTGGACACGGTGTTGGAGTAATGTTTGCGCAGGTTGTTCTCTAGTTTCTCGCTCGCGCTTTGCCTCCTCTTCTCGCTCTCTTTTGCGAATAAGTTAGCCACCATATATGCTAGTCGCTTGCTGCAGCTCCACATATATTTTGCCTTCCCTTCCTATAAGCTTAAATAGTCTTGATCGCGAGGGTGCGAGATTGCTGAGTCCCTGTGGCTCACAGATTACTATACACCAGATGCAGGTCCAGGTGATTCCGCTCCAGGTGACGAGTATGAGCTCAAGTGGGAGTTCGACGAAGACTCTCAACGATACTACGTTTCCTTTCCCGATGATCAGTAGTGGTGCCCAGTTGGGGGTGATTGGGACCGTTGTCGCATGTTGGGTTCTCTTTTATTTTGGCGCCGAAGTCGGGCCATGAGTGTTTGGATGATGTAATGTTATTTATGTACTTGATTGACGTGGCGAGTGTAAGCCAACTATGTTCTCCCCCTTATTATTCATATTACATGGGATGTTGTGAAGATTGCCTAACTTGCGACATATGCCTTCAATGCGATTATGTCTCTAAGTCGTGCCTCGACACGTGGGAGCTATAGTCGCATCGAGGGTGTTACAAGTTGGTAATCAGAGCCTTCCCCGACTTTAGGAGCCCCATTGCTTGATCGTTTTTAGCGGCCGAGTTGTGTCTAGAAAAATGTTTTGAGTCTTTAGGAATTATATATCGGAGAGCTTAGGAATTCTTTTTACTTCCCAGTCTCCTCATCGCTCTGGTAAGGCATCCTGACGTAGAGTTTTGACTCTTCTCTTCTCAAATTTCACTAAAAAAATTTTAGGATCACGCGAGTATCTTGGAATCGTTCCGATGGCTTTATGATGAGAACATTGTCTTGGTGCCTCCTGTCAGGGGTTTAGTGGAAGTGTCCCGGGGAGTTGAGCTCTGAGGTGTTGTCATCATAATTTTATCGTTGCAATTCTGGAATACTTGAGATATGTTCGCCGACATCGAAAATCTCTTTTATGCAGTTCGTTGGTGAGATAACCTCGACGCCACCCAGTACTGGGGCGGGAGTTCGGGAGTATCGCCATAACTTGTATAACGGATGCTTTTCGAAGGTTGAGGTAGATGGTTTCCGAAGTTTTCTTGGTTATGTGTTGAAGGATGGATACAGCTGGATGTAGGATTTGCTAGTTTGGGTGAGATATTATGCTTCCCCTGTATCCCCAACACCTGATTGCATAACCGGAAAGGTTCGGGAGTTTCATAGGTGGGAATTCTAGTAGCTCTAGTTCTTCTTCCACGGATATTGGTTTGAGATTGGGATTTCTTACCGATTATTCGTTCTTGATCCGTACCTTGTTGATTTATTTCTCTACCTTAATTCTACGTGGCTTCTCAATTTATGGATATGTGACCATTTCAAGAGGAATGCATTCGTTCATTTTGTTCGGATGTGAAGACTATATGTTGCAATTTTCATTCCGTTGGATTCAGCTTCAATATTTATCTGTCAATGTGCTAATGGTGGTCAACCTCTTCAGGATGGCTCCTCCAACGCGCACGACTCCGAATCCTGATCCGCCACCACCTCCACCTCCTCCAGAGGCATGGCAAGCTGTGATGGCCGCAACCAATGCAAACACACAGCTGATCATGCAAATTCTTCAAGAGCGCAATCAAGGCAGTCAAGGGAATCAAGGCAGCAATCAGAGTCACTTTGCTACACTCAACCAGTTCCTTGCTAACGGGCCAAAGACTTTCAGCAATTGTGTTGAGGCAACCGATGCTGACGATTGGCTTGTGGATCTGTGTAAGCATTTCGAGTGCAGTAACGTCAGGCCTGAGGACTTTGTCAAGTTCGCTTCCTTCCAACTCAAAGATCAAGCTGCAGAATGGTTCCAGCAGTACAAGGACTCCAGAGGTGGACGTGTTATCACTTGGGATGATTTCCGTCGAGATTTCCGAGCTCATCATATTCCGCAGAGCGTGGTTGAAAGCAAGCGTGAGGAATTCCGCAATCTGAAGCAAGGCTCTTTGTCTGTCTATGACTACAACAAGTTGTTCCAGAAGCTCGCCCGCTTTGCCAAGCAGGACGTGCCTGATGAGAAGAGCATGATATATCAGTTCAGGGGTGGTCTCAGAGAAGAAATTCAGCTCGCTCTTGTCCTCTTTGAGCCCTTGAGATACGATGAGTTCTACAACATGGCACTGAAGCAAGAGGCTGCTCAGTTGAGGTGTGATGCTTCCAAGAAGCGAGTCAGAGATGTTACTCCTTCTTCCTCTACTCAAGTGGCCAAGCAGCAGAAGTTTTGGCTTCCTCCTCCTCCGTTCCGTCAGCCGTATCAGCAGAAGAGCAAAGGTGGCAGTGGTTCTTCCCACCCACCCAACCCTGGCTTTCAGAACAAGACTTCGTCTCAAGCTCCAAGATCGAGTGCTCCGTATCACCGTCCGCTTTCAGAGGTCACGTGCAACAAGTGCCAACAGAAGGGTCACTATGCCAACAAGTGTCTCAACCAGAGGCGTCTTCCTCCTCCTCCTCCTGTCAGATCGGCAAGTACAGCTGTGGTCAAGCATAACCCCAAGCATGCCAAGGTCAATTTGATGAATGCAGCTCAGGCAGAGGACTCGTCAGATGTGATCATGGGTAACCTTCCTGTTAATGATATTCCTGCAAAAGTTCTTTTTGACACTGGTGCATCGCATTGCTTCATCTCGAGACCGTTTACAAATAGGCATGAATTGGTTTCGCAAGTTTTGCCTAGTCCTTTAGCAGTTGTTTCTCCCGGTAAGCGCATGCAGGCTAACTCCATCGTTCCGGATGTTTCTATCACTTTGGGTGACTACAAGTTCTTGGCTTCTCCTACGGTTCTCGGTGACTCGGATATTGATCTTATTCTCGGAATGGATTGGCTTTCTAAGCACAAGGCTCAGCTTGATTGTGCAGCAAGGCAGATTCAATTGACTCATTCGTCTGAGGATGTAATTGTCTTTGCCGCTCGTGATGATACCATCCGTCTGTTTTCTCTCAATGAGAAGGGTGAATTGGATGCCATCTCTCAAATTCCAATCGTTTGCGAATATCAAGATGTCTTTCCATAAGAGCTCCCAGGAATGCCTCCGCACCGGCCAGTTGAATTCGTTATTGATCTTGAGCCTGACACAGAACCTGTGTGCAAACGTCCTTACAAGCTCGGACCTGAAGAGTTGAAGGAGCTGAAGAAGCAACTCGATGAGCAAGAAAGAATGGGTCTCATCCGGCCTAGTTCTTCTCCGTGGGGTTGTGGTGTTCTTTTTGTGAAGAAGAAGGATGGAACGGACCGACTTTGTGTTGATTACCGTCCAGTGAACAAGAAGACCATCAAGAACAAATACCCACTTCCCAACATCAATGAGCTGTTCGAACAACTCAAAGGTGCCCAAGTATTCTCCAAGCTTGATCTCCGTATGGGTTATCACCAGATTCGCATTCGTGAAGAAGATATTCCCAAGACAGCATTCAGAACAAGCTTTGGTTCATATGAATACACTGTCATGTCTTTTGGCCTCGCCAACGCTCCTCCGACGTTCTCTCGCATGATGAACTTCATCTTCAACGCCTACACCAATGACTTCGTTTTGGTCTATCTCGACGACATTCTGGTTTTCTCGAAGAACAAGGAAGATCATGCCAAGCACTTGCGTTTGGTTCTTGATAAGCTCAGGGAACATCAGTTCTACGCCAAGTTCTCCAAGTGTGAATTTTGGCTCGATGAGGTTCTTTATCTTGGTCATATCATCTCTGCCAAGGGCATTGCCGTGAATCCTGAGAAGGTGTCTGCAATTGTGAATTGGGAACCTCCTCAGAACGTGAAGCAACTCCGCAGTTTTCTCGGTCTCGCAAGCTATTGCCGAAGATTCGTTGAAAACTTTTCTAAGATCGCGAAGCCTCTCTCTAATCTTCTTCAGAAGCACGTCAAGTACGTTTGGTCTCCGGAGTGTGATATTGCTTTCAACACTTTGAAAGAGAAGTTGATCACTGCTCCAGTTCTGACTCCGCCTGATGAATCCAAGCCGTACGAGGTCTTTTGTGATGCCTCTCTCCAAGGTCTTGGCGCAGTATTGATGCAAGAGAAGAAAGTTGTTGCTTATACATCTCGCCAGTTGAAGCCTAATGAGAAGAACTACCCCACTCATGATCTCGAGTTGGCGGCAGTTGTGCATGCTCTTTTGACTTGGAGACATCTTCTATTGGGAAGAAAAGTGGACATTTTCACTGATCACAAGAGTCTCAAGTACATCTTCACTCAGCCTAATCTCAACCTCAGGCAAACTCGATGGGTCGAAATGATTCAAGAGTATAATCCGAGTATCGAGTATACTCCAGGCAAGGCCAATGTGATTGCTGACGCTTTGAGCAGAAAGGCTTACTGCAACAGTCTGATTCTTAAGCCTTATCAACCCGAGCTTTGTGAAGCTTTCCGCAAACTTAATCTGCAAGTTGTTCCTCAAGGTTTCCTCGCCAACCTTCAAGTCTCTCCTACCTTAGAAGACCAGATTCGCCAAGCCCAGCTTCTTGATGCTATGGTGAAAAAGGTGAAGATTGGGATTGCCAAGAGTCAGTCCAAGTACAAGTGCTACCGCCTTGATGACAAGGACACTCTCTTCTTCGAGGATCGTATTGTTGTGCCCAAAGGTGACCTCCGTAAAGTGATCATGAACGAGGCTCACAATTCTCTCCTCTCCATCCACCCTGGGAGCACGAAGATGTATCAGGACCTCAAGCAAGCTTATTGGTGGACTCGAATGAAGCGCGAGATCGCTCAATTCGTGAATGAATGTGATGTCTGCAGAAGAGTGAAGGCAGAACACCAAAGGCCAGCAGGTCTCCTCCAACCTCTTGCCATTCCAGAATGGAAGTTTGACCACATTGAGATGGACTTCGTGACTGGGTTTCCAAAGTCCAAGCGTGGCAATGATGCTATATTCGTTGTCATCGACAAACTCACCAAAGTGGCTCACTTTCTGCCTATCAAAGAGTCGATCACTGCAGCTCAATTGGCGGAACTCTATACCTCTCGCATTGTCTCTCTGCACGGTATTCCTCAAGTGATCTCTTCAGACCGTGGCAGCATCTTTACCTCGAAGTTTTGGGATTCTTTCCAGAAGGCCATGGGCACTAACATCCGCTTCAGCACAGCTTTCCATCCTCAAACAAGCGGTCAAGTCGAGCGTGTCAACCAGATTCTTGAAGATATGCTCAGGGCTTGTGTGATCTCCTTCGGCATGAAGTGGGAGGATTGTCTTCCTTATGCTGAATTCTCCTACAACAATAGTTTTCAAGCAAGTTCGGGCAAGGCCCCATTTGAAATTCTGTATGGCAGGAAGTGCCGTACCCCTCTCAACTGGTCTGAAACCGGTGAACGTCAGCTTTTGGGTAATGACTTAATCACAGAAGCAGAAGAAATGTGCAAAGTCATTCGTGATAACCTCAAAGCAGCCCAATCCCGCCAGAAGAGCTACTATGATAGTAAGCACCGTGATTTGGCTTTCGAGATCGGAGATCATGTTTACCTCCGTGTCTCTCCTATGAAAGGTACTCGTCGCTTCGGTATCAAAGGGAAGCTTGCCCCTAGATACGTGGGACCTTTCAAGATTGTCAGCAAGAGAGGCGACCTCGCCTATCAACTCGAGCTTCCTTCAAACTTTGCAAATGTTCATGACGTGTTCCATGTCTCTCAGCTTCGAAAGTGCTTCAAGACTCCTGACCGCACCGTCAACTTCGAGGACATTGAGCTCCAAGAAGATCTCTCTTATCGTGAGCACCCAGTTGCTATTCTTGAAGAGACTGAACGCAAGACTCGCAACAAGTCAATCAAATTTCTCAAAGTCAAGTGGTCACACCATTCCGACCGTGAAGCTACCTGGGAACGCGAGGATCACCTCCGTTCTGAGTACCCGGCGTTCTTTCAGTCCTAGATCTCGGGACGAGATCCTTTCGTAGTGGTGGAGTGTTGTAACACCCCGGATGTAACTTTCCCTATTTGTACTCCAACTCTTGCCGTTTCCGGCGTCAAGTTATATTTATTTCCTCGGGTTCGGGTCTTTGTCTCCGTGTGTTGTTTTCTTTGTCATGCATCTCATATCATGTCATCATGTGCATTGCATCTGCATACGTGTTCATCTCATGCATTCGAGCATTTTCCCCGATGTCTGTTTTGCATTCCGGCGCTTCGTTCTCCTCCGGTGGTCATTTCTAGCTTTCTTTTGTGTGTGGGGATTAAACATTTCCGGATTGGACCGAGACTTGCCAAGCAGCCTTGGTTTACTACCGGTATACCGCCTGTCAAGTTTCGTACCATTTGGACTTCGTTTGATACTCCAACGGTTAACCGAGGGACCGAAAAGGCCTCGTGTGTGTTGCAGCCTAACATCCCTCCAATTTGGCCCAAAACCCACCAAACTCTGCTCCATGTCCTAGAGCGTTCGATCACGATCGCGTGGCTGAAAACCGCACCTCATTTGGACTCTCCTAGCTCCACTTATGCCTATTTAAAGACCCCTCCGTTTTCGGATCTCCCCTCTCCCCGAAACCCTAAAAAACAGATCTCCGCGCGGCCGGACGTGTCCGCCCGCCGCCGGACGAAAATCCCGCCGTCCGCCGCCACGTGGTAGCCTCGCATTCGCCGCGCCCGGTCCCCAGTTCCCCGCCGCCGCCGGCCCGGGAGGCCCAGGAGGGGCCCCCGAGGCCCGTTGACCGCGCCGCCGCCCGGGGCCTTCGTCCCCGCTGCCGATCCGCCCCGCCGCCTCCTCAGCCGCGCCCCGCCGCCTCCTTTGCCGGCCGCCGCCGCACCGGGCCGCCGCGACCGCCGCCGCCTCCACGCGTCACCGGCCGTCGCGCATCCCGAGGCTCCCTGCCTCGCCGGAGCACCGGTCCGGCCTCGGATCCGGCGAGATCCGCCGCCTCCTCCTCCCCTCGTCAAGGTCCGGCCGCCACCGCGACATTTTCGGCCAGCTATAGTGCTCCCTCCGGCGAACATCGTAATCCGTGCAGATCTGAGATCTGGAATCTCGGTTGACTTTCCCTCCGAACCCTAATTTTTTATGCATACTTTGACCGGCTATATCTCCGCATCCGTAGCTCCGTTTTGGACATATAGTATATCGAAATGTTCGCCTCGATGAGTACATCATTTCATTCTATTGCATCATTTTCATTTGAGTTCATATTGATGCCCGAAATGCTGTTAGTAGGAGGCTTCGTGAGTTAATTGTCAGATCTGCTAGTTCATCTTAGACTTTTGTCATTTTTGCCATGTTTATTGTGTGCATGATATGCCTGTGAGTCCTTCATATGTTTTGTTAAGGATTTTGTCTTCTTTTTAGAGGTGCAACCCATGCATTTTTAGGATGTGTGTGGTGACTTGTGCAAGCTTGCAAAGTGAGGCACCCGGTAAATCTGTTTTCTGGGACTTAGTAGTTTTCACTAAGTCTGGGATTATTTAGTTCATGATGCCATATGTTTAGCATGTTTCCTAGTGATCCGTGCCTCTTTTGAGGATGATCAGTAAAGGAGTTTTGTTAATCATGTTATGCTCTATCCATCCGTGTCTTTACTTGCACTTATGGAGCACCCTAGCTTGAGTCAATCGAGCTCTACTTTTGCTTCGTTGTGAATCTGGGCAGATCGTCAACTTGTTTGCGATTTTGCCGATGTTATTGTAGTTGGCCCGTGCATGCTATGCCATAGTTCTTGCCATGTATAGCTTGTATTTTGTGCCTTCTTTATGGGTGTATGCTTGCCTTTCCATGACTTGCACCGTAGTGAGTGCATCGAGCTCATTTACATGCCTTCGTGAGTTATGTTTCAGCATGTCCCAGTTTTCACTAAGTCTGAAAACTGATTATGTTTTTGCTATGTTCGTGTGCTTGTTAGTATATTTTGTGATCCCTTTTGGCTCAAGGTCACTAAGGGACTTTTGTTAAGATTGTTGATTAGCTCCATGCCATGTCTTTCTTTGTCATGTTCAGGTCCTGTAGCATGTTGTTTTGCTGCTCCGAAGAGGGCTTTATGATCTGAAATTTCAGACAAGTGTTAATTTCACTAAGTCTGAAATCTGTTTTGCATTTGCATTTTTGCCATGCTTGTTTGAACCTCATAATGGATGAATTGGCCATGGCTCAGTGCTAGTCTTTTGTTAAGAATCTTGTGTGCATCCCTGCCATGTATTTTGGTGTCATGTTTGGGTGTTGTAGCATGTTCATCTCGTTGCATTTAGATGCCTACTTGCTGTAAATCGCAGACCGGTGTCATTCTTAAATCGCTTGCCATTTCCAAACCGTAACTCCGATTCCGGCGTTCTTTATATCGTTTTCAAGTGATTTCATCTCATCTTTCCAGTGGCACCCTTGGAATTCCAAGTTGAGGCCAGCTTCATGCATTTCCTGTCATATCTTGCATTTTGCATCCCGCATCGCATCCCGCATAGCATATCATCTTTGCATCGTGTTGATTGAGTTTGCACGTGGTTGATTGTGTCCTTGTTGCTTGTTTGTCTTGTTTGGGTAGAGCCGGGAGACGAGTTCGCTAACAAGGAGCCCGTTGAGTTTGCTCTTGAGGATCAAGTCAACTCTGACAACTATGCAGACAAGATGATCATACCCTCTAAATCACTACTATCTTTGCTATGCTAGTTTGCTCGCTCTTTTGCTATGCCAATGCTACGATGCCTCCCTTTTGCTTGTCAGCCTCCCAATTGCCATGTTGAACCTCTAACCCACCATTGTCCTAGCAAACCGTTGATTGGCTATGTTACCGCTTTGCTCAGCCCCTCTTATAGCGTTGCTAGTTGCAGGTGAAGATTGGAGGCCGTTCCTTGTTGGAACACCATTTATTTACTTGTTGGGATATCATTATATTGCTATGTTATCTTAATGCATCTATATACTTGGTGAAGGGTGGAAGGCTCGGCCTCTCGCCTAGTGTTTTGTTCCACTCTTGCCGCCCTAGTTTCCGTCATATCGGTGTTATGTTCCCGGATTTTTGCGTTCCTTACGCGGTTGGGTTATAATGGGAACCCCTTGATATTTTGCCTTGATTAAAGCTTTTCCAGCAATGCCCAACATTGGTTTTACCATTCGCCACCTAGCCTTTTCTTTCCCTTGGGTTCTGCAGACTCAAGGGTCATCTTATTTTAACCCCCCCCCGGACCGGTGCTCCTCTGAGTGTTGGTCCACCTGTCAGCTACCGGTGGCCACCAGGGGCAACTCTGGGCTGGCCTACCCGTACCTAGGACAATCTGAGTGTGCCCTGAGAAAGAGATATGTGCAGCTCCTATCGGGATTTGTCAGCACATTCGGGCGGTGTTGCTGGTTTAGTTTTGACCTGTCGAAATGTCTTGTTGTACCGGGATACCGAGTCTGATCGGTGTGTCTTGGGTGGAGGTCTATTCCTTCGTTGACCGTGAGAGCTTGTCGTGGGCTAAGTTGGGACTCCCCTGCAGGGATTGAACTTTCGAAAGCCGTGCCCGCGGTTATGGGCAGATGGGAATTTGTTAATGTCTGGTTATAGATAACTTGAATCTTAATTAATTAAAATCAAACAACTGAGTGTGTTACCGTGATGGCCTCTTCTCGGCGGAGTCCGGGAAGTGGACACGGTGTTGGAGTAATGCTTGCGCATGTTGTTCCCCTAGTTTTTCACGCTCGTGCTTTGCCTCCTCTTCTCGCTCTCTTTTGCGAATAAGATAGCCACCATATATGCTAGTTGCTTGCTGCAGCTCCACATATATTTGCCTTACCCCTCCTATAAGCTTAAATAGTCTTGATCGCGAGGGTGCGAGATTGCTGAGTCCCTGTGGCTCACAGATACTATAACTCCAGATGCAGGTCCAGGTGATTCCGCTCCAGGTGACGAGTACGAGCTCAAGTGGGAGTTTGACGAAGACTCTCAACGATACTACGTTTCCTTTCCCGATGATCAGTAGTGGTGCCCAATTGGGGGTGATTGGGACCGTTGTCGCATGTTGGGTTCTCTTTTATTTTGGTGCCGAAGTCGGGCCATGAGTGTTTGGATGATGTAATGTTATTTATGTACTTGATTGACGTGGCGAGTGTAAGCCAACTATGTTCTCCCCCTTATTATTCATATTACATGGGATGTTGTGAAGATTGCCTAACTTGCGACATATGCCTTCAATGTGATTATGTCTCTAAGTCGTGCCTCGACAAGTGGGAGCTATAGTCGCATCGAGGGTGTTACACTCACGGAGCCTCTTGGAGGCCAAAGGGGGTCATACCGACGTTGTACTGCATCATCCCTTCCTCTTTGGGGAAATATCGATGCAGTTTCAAGGGACATCACTCCTCTCGCAAGCATCCGCAACTGCAAAAGAAAAATTAAGATATATCTAACCATAGCATTAAAATATGGATCCAAATCAGCCCCTTCCGGAATAACGCATAAACTAGGGCTTAAACTTCCCTCACTCTAGCAACCAATCATCTATTTATTACTCCACAATGCCTTCCCTTAGGTCCAAGTATGGTGAAGTGTCATGTAGTCGACGTTCACAAGACACCACTAAAGGAAGCAACAACATACATATCATCAAAATATCGAATGAATACCAACATCACATGATTACTTATAATAAGACTTCTCCCATGTCCTCAAGAACAAAAGTAATTACTCACAAATCATATCCATGTTCAAGATTAGAGGGGTATTGAATATGCTTAAGGATTTGAACATTTAATCTTTCACCAAATTAACCAACTAGCATCAACTACAAGATGTAATCAACACTACTAGCAACCCACAGGTACCAATCTAAGGTTTTGGGACAAAGATTGAATACAAGAGATGAACTAGGGTTTGAGATGAGATGGTGCTGGTGAAGATGTTGATGAAGATTAGTCCTCCCAGAATGAGAGGATCGTTGGTGATGTCGATGGCTTCGATTTTCCCTTCCCGGAGGGAAGTGTCCCCGACAGAATGCTCCACCGGAGAGCAAAGGTGCTCCTGCTCAGGTTCCGCCTCGAGACGGTGGTGCTTCATCCCGAAAGTCTTCTCTTATTTTTTAGGTCAAAACCCCTCATATAGCAAAAGATGGGCACCGAAGACCAGCCGTGGGCCCCACGAGGCATCAGGGCGCGCCCAGGAGGGTGGTCGTGCCCTATTGCCTTGTGGACAGCTGGTGGCCCCCTTTGGTATTTCTTTGCTTCAGTATTTTTTATATATTCAATGAAAAACCTCTGTGAAGTTTCAAGTCATTTGGAGCTCTGTAGAATAGGCACATGTGTTGTAGCTCTTTTAGGTCCAGTTCCAGGTGCCGGTAATCTCCCTCTCCACGTAAATCTCGCAAATTAAGAGATAAAAGGCATTAGAATTGCATCATAAAGTGGAATAATGACCAAAAACAATATAAATAACAGTAGGAAAACATGATGCAAAATGGACGTCTCAGCCTCCATAATATTCTCCCGTAGATCAACTGCCCAGGTAAAATGTACTCAGAAGACAAGGTTTAGGGACTAACAACCCTGCCAACGTGAGGCATGGAACCAAACAACCTTGGCAACAAGACATGACCAGAACAGGAGTGTTAATGACTTGGACTCATGCATGCAAAGCTGACAGAAATACTCATTGGTCAGCCTCTTATTTGCAGGCAATCAACACACTATATGTGGTTCAGGTGAAGGAGCCATATGAAGAACTTGCACCTAGCAGGCGCCCAAGACGTCCAAAATGAGGACTTAAAGGTGGAGAGAGTCCTGCCTTGGAAGTGCAAGCTATAGTTTGAGCTTGTGGAGTAGGTGTTCTGAAATTCCAGGTGATGGAATCAATCACATCGTCTCTTAGCTGAATATTTATCTTCCAGATGAGCTTCCAGACCCAAATAAAATTCCTTATGATGTCAAATTTCAGGTCATGCCGCAGATCTCGAATCCAATTTTGCTCCCACAAGACACTTGTGTGAAATTACATTTAGTTGTATGTGAATAGAGCTTGTCTTTGTAGCGTCACTCTTCTTCTAATTCATTACTCCCTCCAATCCATATTACTTGTCGCTCAAACGGATGTATCTAAATGTATTTTAGTCCTAGATACCACTCGCGGAGCCCCCTGGAGGCCAAAGGGGTCATGACCCTCCTCCCCCCTCCAAGAGTGAAAATATTTTTTGTATACGTTTTCGATACATTTTATCAGTGAAGTATGTTGATTTTAGAGCATCAAATTGATTTACCGAAAGGATACACTGTCAGGACCCCGATCCTAAGTCACACCGATCTAGCATGTAACACATCATATCACTTTGCGGCCTCACGCACGGTATTCCCACGGGTGCCACATTACCTGGCCCGGGACCATTTGCGCTTTTGGCTCACGTATATGATAGTGCCGCTAGCATCCATATGACAAAGAACCCGGGCTGACATGGCTAGTCGTGAACCCAAAGTGGCACTAACTTATAGGGACAGGCATCCATGACCCAGCATCGAACGTGTCGGTCATCAGCGAGTGAATCCAGGCTGTAGCAACTGGGCTAGCAGGACTCCGGTGAACCGGGCTGTAGCGGGCTAACAGGACTCCGGAATTCATCGCGTGACATTTCCCCGAGGGGACAGACACAGGAACGAAGAAGGACACATGCCGGCCAGCCTAGGTGTTCCGGAGCAGTAGCGAGCTACCATGGCTCAGTGGAAACACTAGGAGACATTTCCCGGTAAGAGAGGCTACTAAGGATAAACAACTAGATAGTCAGATCCCACACATACCAAGCATTTGAATAACATACACACAATATGCTCGATATGTGCAAATACAACATGGCATCACAACAGGACTCTACAACTCAAGTATTTATTCAATAGGCTCTGAGGAGCGAGATATTACAAACATGGGTCTCATGACCCAACAATCAGAGCATACAAGTCAAAGCACATGCGGAAGCTTAACATGTCTGAGTACAGACATCTAGAAATGAAAAAGGCTGAGAAGCCTGACTATCTACCAGATCCTGCCGAGGGCACAAGATCGTAGCTGAGGTAACAAGCTAAACGTCGAAGTCCACGCGGTACTACTAGCGAGACTGAAGTCTCTCTGCAAAAACATAAATTAAGCAACGTGAGTACAAATGTACCCAGCAAGACTTACATCAGATCTATCTACATATGCATCATTATCAACAAGGGGGTGGTGGGGTTTAACTGCAGCAAGCCAGCTTTGACTCGGTGGCTAACCTGAACTACGACTGCAAGTAACTCTTTTGAGGTGGCGCACACGAGTCCACATATTCACCATATCAATACACCACTATGGATCCGCTCCCGTCTCCCTACGAGAACGCCATCCATAGCACTCACGCTTATCTTGCATATTTTAGAGTATCCACTTTCACTTGTCTATGAACTGTACAGGCAACCCAGAAGTCCTTTACCGCGGACACGGCTATTCGAATAGATCATATTAACCCTGCAGGGGTGTACTTCTTCACACACGCTCTCGCCACTTACCGCAATGTACACCTCATGTATCTCGGCAACCTTCAAGAGGAAGCCTGGCGAGGGAGTCGGCCACGACCTGACTAACCACACAAGTCTCTCGTCCAGGTTTATCGCCTATTCGGGTTCCATCCGCAAGGAGATCCGGCCGGGGTGTCGCTCACGGCCCCAAACGATGTGTGCAGGGTTCCCAAGTCCACCATCCGGGTGCCACTTGGTACACCGGGCCACTGTGCCTAGTCTGTCCCAAGCCCACCTGTACCGGGTGCCACTTGGTAGACTACTAACACTACCTACAAACACCAGAAACTAGTTGCAACTCCTGGACAGAGATCATGTTGATTAATAAGTCGAGAGGGGTCGAGTTACCAGAACCCAATGTGTGGTAGTAACTGGTCATGGATCACAAACACAGAACTCAGTTCCTGAAGACGGCTGCAATGAGACAACCCACCATGTACTCCTACATGGCCTCTCACCGCTACCTTCACCAAATCGTGTTCACACACTTAGCTCTCAACGGTAGGACATGTTCACACACCTGTGATTCATCCCCGATGAATCAGACCTGACTCAACTCTAAGCAGTAGCAGGCATGACAAACAAGCATGAATGAGTAGGCACAACAGGGCTCAAACAACTCCTACTCATGCTAGTGGGTTTCATCTATTTACTGTGGCAATGACAGGTCATGCAGAGGATAAAGGGTTCAACTACCGCAACATGTAATAGTTGAATCAGTGTTGTCCTAATGCAGTAAAAGAGAGCAGGAGCGAGAGAGTGGGATTGTATCAGAATGAACAAGGGGGTTTTACTTGCCTGGCACTTCTGAAGATAGCATTGAGTCTTCATCAGTGTCAACGATCACATCATCGGCACAACGTCTATCGAGGGGGAACAACACCGGCAAACACAGAAGAAACACGATCAATGCAATGCACGATATGATGCATGCTATGACATGGCAATATGAATGTGTTTTGGGCTAATGCACCTAGCTATGATTTAAATGAAGTTGGTTTGAATACATGATTCAAATTCCAACTCCATATATGATTATTTAAATGCCCTTTATTTGTTTTGTCCAAAACAGAGGACAAACATTGTTCAAACATGCATGAAAATGGTACAGATGGATTCCTTGAATTTTTCTGATAATTTTTCATATATAAATTATTTCATTCTGAGCTACGGTTGAATTTATATGATTTTTAGAAGTTTTAAACATTTCCTGGAAATAATAAATCATTTAAGATTTATTTAAATTCCAGAAAGGAATTATTGCGTCAGCATGACCTCATAGTGACGTCAGCAGGTCAACAGGTCACTGTCCGGTCAAACCTGACAGTGGGTCCCGCGTGTCAGTGTAATTAGTCTAACTAATTTTTAGTTAACACTAATCCTAACCTAACTAACAGGCCGGCCCCACCTGTCATGGACACAGGGGGGGTCCCGCCGTGGTCAAAATGGGTCAAACCCACCGGCGGCTTGACGCCGGCGAGGCTAGCCGCGGTGGCGAGCCTCGGGTTTTGCCCACAGGGCTCGGTTTGGCGCGCGGAGCACAGCTTCGGGACGCGGACGCTCGTCCGCATCCAACTATGGTGGTGGCGCGGCCGAGGAGTGGCCGTAGTGGTGCCGGCGACGAGCTCGGCGGCGGCCGAAGCTCGGGTGCAAGTGGGGATGGGGCTGTGGTGCGCAAACGAGCGCGGCGAGGTGCCATGGAGGCTCTACGCGATGCGGGGAGCGCGTTGGGCGCATGCCCGGGACCAAATGGTCACCGGAGCATCACCGGCGACGAGTGCGGGGGGCAGCGCGTGCGGTTGGATGTGGTGCGGCAGCTACGACGTGCGAGAGAGGGAGCGGAGAGGGGGAGCAGGAGCAGGAGCTCACGGCGGTTGCGACGAGGCGAACGGCGAGCTCGGGGAAGCATCGGGGCGAGCGGGGCGGCGAGGCGGATCTCCGGCGGCCGAGGAGGAGAAAAGCATCGGGGCGGCGCTTCGGGGCCCTTCCGGTCGTGTGGCTCGGTGAGGAAGTAGGGAGCGAGGTGGCGGAGCTCGAGGATAGCTCGGGGCGGCGCTTCGGGGCCCTTCCGGTCGTGTGGCTCGGTGAGGAAGTAGGGAGCGAGGTGGCGGAGCTCGAGGATAGCTCGGGGCGGCTCGGGGATGGCCGTGGCCGCGGTGGTGCACGTCGGCGGCGGTGGGCATGCTCGGCCATGGGGAGAGAAAGCAGAGGAGCAAGGGGGAGAGAGAAGCAGAGGAGCAAGGGGGAGAGAGAACCAGGGAGTGAGAGAGCGTCGGGGGTCGCGTGGCGTCGCGGAGGGAGTCCAAGGCGATGAGGGGGCAGCAGGAGGTGGAAGCAGGAGGTGGTGCTCGGGCGCGGGCGCGTTGACACGCCTCTGCCTACTGGCAGAGGTTGAAGACGGTGGGGAGCTGGGCTGGGCCTCAGCCGCATTGCTGGGCCAGGTGGGGCGCTAGGTGGGCTGCAGGTAGGTGGCCCAGGTAGGCTTCCTCTCTCTCTTGTTTTCCTATTACTTTCTGTTTTCTAGTTTTTGCTATTTGTTTTGAATTAGTAATAATACCAAACCATTTCATAAAATCCTGGAAACAATTATGGGTGCTTTCTGAATTATTTCAGTGACCCTTAACAATTTCCAACATTTATTTGAACATTTAAATTATTTATAGTATTTAAATGCCCAAAGTCAAATACAACAGGATTTAATTCAAAAATCCAGAATGGCCTAAAAATATGTGCATCATTTTTGGCAGAGGTTTTCACCTTTAACAAAAATAATGAACTTTTCTAAAGGGCATTCTGGGTTCATTGAAAATATTTTTATTTTGATCCTAATTGCATTTTATTTAGTGCTAGGGTTTGTCATCCCCATTTCAAGTTTAAAAGAAATTTAGACATGATGCAGCAACCAAGCTAGCCCAAGTGCATAGCAAGGCCAGGGATGTGACAACTCACCCCCACTAAACAAAAATCTCGTCCCGAGATTCAAGCGTAGGGTAAGGTGAAGGGGGAACGCAAACTAGCACAATCTTCACGATCCAGGTTGCACTTCAATTGAACGTTGATTCGTTCACCATCATTGTCTCGAAGTCTTGCTCTGAGAACTCCAACTATCATGACAACGAGAGGAAGGAAAACCCCTAAAAGAATCGTTCTTCTCGAAGGTCGAACAACTCAGGATTAACTCACGGAATGAGACATAGCAGCATCTCTTGAGCTGAGAGACGAAACACACCTCTAGCGGAAAGGAGTGGAACAAATGACGGAGGTTTACCAGGTAGACTACAATTCCACACTTAACAGGGTGGTAAACGGTTGTCAGCGCAGCGAGGAGTTGAGTTGCCATGATACCACAACGAGGCACCTTAGGGATGGTGACTCGTAGATATATCCCCTTAAGTGGCAAAAAGAATTACCTTTGATTCAGAGATCATTGAAACTCTTTAAACCAGCCTAAGGCAATTCTCGAGCGATCGTTTGGAGGGGGTCGGTAGAATGGCATACTCGGACTTGGATGATGTGGATTACCTTGTTGAAGACAACGTAATGGATGAATTTGCTTACCACCGGAAATGGAAGAGACCCATGGTAGAATGGCACATTGGTGGTGCAAGCTGGGAACAAAATGCAAATGCTGGGAATGATTCTGGTAACTGGGGAAGAACCCAACAATAGAGAGTGAATTCACTGTTTGAAAAGGTCATAGCATTGCCGAGGAAACTGAGAGGAATCCCAGTTAGTGCCGATGATAACATCCGTGTCAAGGATCCTGGCAACACAACATACTACCATGATGGTTAATGATGGGTGATGCAGATGCAAAGGAAGATAACACCTTCTCAGATTTCACCTTAGCGAGGCCAAGGAAACAAAATCTGGATGATCGACCGAGAGACATTTAGCACTCCGCTTCTAATGTTCTCCTTGATGTGCTAGCGTATCCCATTCATTGAAATGGTTTGGTATCTAGAACATCAAGTAAAGGTCGGACTTCAGGAACACAAAAATCCATAAGGAACAACTAGGGAGTAGATCCTACGAAATCCTTATGGGGAGGTGGCCAACTTCTTCTATCAAGATACTACAATAATAGGTCTTCCGGCTGGGTGTGTTGGCCCCGACATCCACCTTACCGGTTATCAAGGGACCAATATTATAGTTCTTGGGAAATGTTCCAACCATCATAACTGCCTAAGATTCAGATCTGGTTGGTGTCAGGATATTCCAGACTCATCGAGTCTAGGAAGAAAATGAAAGTTTGCAACACAAATCGACGAGATGATGTTGCGAGATTCTCGGGAAATGAACTACGATAGCAAGCTCCAAAACATGAGCTGGTTCTGCTACACATGTGTGAACACGCTGCCTCAGACAAACATGATCACATGGTAGTCTTACAATAAAACACTACCGAGTTCTGGTAGGGAACCATCACCGTGGATAACGAAGTCCTTGCATAAGTCATATGATTAGCTCTTATGAAGGAACTTCTTCTCCTTGAACAAACCAATCAGTGGCTTGGTGTGCTCGGGACACATATGGAATGAAGGTTGCAAGTCTCCAGACCACAGAATACTTCGCACGTGTGCATGACTGACTTGGGATGATTCCAGAGGAAGCAAAACTAACTTTCTCAAATTCACGGCGGCAACTTTCACCAAATGCACGTGTATAAGAGGAAGTCACTTCTTTCATCCGAACATATACCTCATGCATGGAACACGTAGGTAATGTTTACAAAAGTCTCCGACACTAGATGGATGTTCAACATGATCATGGAGAAGATAAAATGCTGTTGATGGGCTCAATAACAATTCATCCAGGTTTCCATAAAAATGTAATTCCATAATTATGAGAACAAGGTGATAGTATTGGTCAGACCAAAAGATATAATGGTGTAT
Source organism: Triticum aestivum (assembly GCF_018294505.1). NCBI lineage: Eukaryota > Viridiplantae > Streptophyta > Magnoliopsida > Poales > Poaceae > Triticum > Triticum aestivum. The sequence continues at coordinate 120,028,177 of NC_057806.1, forward strand.
GCTCGAGGGACAGCCACGAGTAAGACAACATTACGAACATCATTGGTTCTGATTTGATTTAACGATAGCCCATACTCAAAGCAAAGGTTTTATAAGATAATAGGTCCAACAACTGATCACAGGGACTAATCAATGAAGATATCATCTTTCTTCAACTAACACACCAATACCAGGATATCCCTTGGAAACGACTAAGTTAGGTAAGCTTTTATCTTCCAACTCTCCAAGTTGTCGTTTAGCTTAACCAACTAGCTCAGGGGTATCCAACACGGATTCTTGGAGAAGGGGTGGTTTATAAGAAAACCAACTTGATCACGAGCTCAACATAACAGTCAGGTGACAACCTGGTGATACTACCGAGAAGATATTCAGAAAATCACGAACCACCGATATGCTACTAAACTCGAGAACAATCTTGCCTTTTAGGGCAAGACGATATGATCAAAAGAGCGAGGGACCGATACGATCCCAACTCATTGATTGAAGAGTGTACCCGGAAATAAGGACTAGGTAGCACAATCTATCTTAGAATGACGATTCGAGATCCAACACGCTAAGAATGAAATTATTGTCCATTAACTACCAAGCAACAAAGTTGCTAGGAGTATTGATTCCACACATCATAGTTCATCCGTCGGCATTCCGGTTGCAACAACACGGAAGCCGAGAAATGAATAATGATGGCGAGAAGTATCACTGCAACAAGAATTCATAAGAGGGTGTGCAATTCCAATGATATTCCTGATATAAAAATGGTAATACCTCAAGGTAGAACAGACCAGAAGCTGGATTGCAACTTGATCTGCGGAACACAACTGCTTTGACCCAATCCTGGAAATGGAAAAGGGTACTGGAGTTTGTTTCTCCTAGTTATTCCGGAATAGAATGGCTTGACGGACCACAAGAGTAATAGGCCTCGATAAACGAATGCACGCATACTCTTGACTATCAATTGATAGATGAGGGTCGGAAGACAACTAAGAGGGACAACTCAAAGAACATATAATTTTCTGAGTTATGGATGCATAGATTAGTATGTCGAACCAAGTTCAACATGTTTCTTCCGGATAACCCATGCAGAGAGGTAGAACTGGCAGATTCACAATATAGAATGGAGAACTCATCAAAAGCACTCTAGTTGTGATCTTTTGGTTCAAAAGAACTCATGCCAAGAATGGTTCATGGTATTTGGAAGAACGATATACCACGGACCTCGAGGACTATCGCAAAGGTTACTAATATCCTAAAGGCACTAGCAATTACTATCAACATGAAGTAAGTAGGGTGAATCTTGGGCTCAGAAACCCAGGAGTAGAATACCTACTACTAACTGGCATCACGGGATGCTTTCGAGAATGATAGCCAGAATCGTCACACTGGGAACACAAGGCATGACTGGATTACTAGGTGATACTCTAGACACCTAGGGTCATAATAATAACTCCAACATATATGTCAAGGCAGCAGAGTACCTCAACTCACCGATTAGTGTGGTTAATCTGGCCCAAAGGAACATCGAAACGGGAGGAAGGGATTTGCAAATTGCTTCAGACTATTTAGAAACCTGGGATGACTCGGACAGCATAACGGCTGTAAATGCTCGAAAAGATTTGAGACATGCTACAAAATGGTGGCATAACCACTTGATCATCATAATACCAAGGTTTGGAGATCAACAGTTAACATACAGAAGTAGTAGGAACTGAACTGAGACTTAAATCCAACAATCTTATAAATCTACGGATTACTAACACGTGATCCTAATAGAAATAAGAGTAAGCCTGGTTCCTTAACCCCGTAGGAAAGATAAGATGACTCAGATCAGAAGGGCATAAGGTATAAGGAGTAAAAAGAGCCTTACGTTCCATCCCACAATCAATTCCCTTATATAACTAAAGCATTTCTGGACTCAACTTCGACCAGTTTGGCTTGGTAATCCTACAGGCAGTCAAGCTCTGATACCAACGCTGTCAGGACCCCGATCCTAAGTCACACTGATCTAGCATGTAACACATCATATCACTTTGCGGCCTCACGCACGGTATTCCCACGGGTGCCACCTTACCTGGCCCGGGACCATTTGCGCTTTTGGCTCACGTATATGATAGTGCCGCTAGCATCCATATGACAAAGAACCCGGGCTGACATGGCTAGTCATGAACCCAAAGTGGCACTAACTTACAGGGACAAGCATCCATGATCCAGCATCGAACGTGTTGGTCATCAGCGAGTGAATCCAGGCTGTAGCAACTGGGCTAGCAGGACTCCGGTGAACCGGGCTGTAGCGGGCTAATAGGACTCCGGAATTCATCGCGTGACATTTCCCCGAGGGGACAGACACAGGAACGAAGAAGGACACATGCCGGCCAGCCTAGGTGTTCCGGAGCAGTAGCGAGCTACCATGGCTCAGTGGAAACACTAGGAGACATTTCCCGGTAAGAGAGGCTACTAAGGATAAACAACTAGATAGTCAGATCCCACACATACCAAGCATTTCAATAACATACACACAATATGCTCGATATGTGCAAATACAACATGGCATCACAACAGGACTCTACAACTCAAGTATTTATTCAATAGGCTCTGAGGAGCGAGATATTACAAACATGGGTCTCATGACCCAACAATCAGAGCATACAAGTCAAAGCACATGCGGAAGCTTAACATGTCTGAGTACAGACATCTAGAAATGAAAAAGGCTGAGAAGCCTGACTATCTACCAGATCCTGCCGAGGGCACAAGATCGTAGCTGAGGTAACAAGCTAAACGTCGAAGTCCATGCGGTACTACTAGCGAGACTGAAGTCTCTCTGCAAAAACATAAATTAAGCAACGTGAGTACAAATGTACCCAGCAAGACTTACATCGGATCTATCTACATATGCATCATTATCAACAAGGGGGTGGTGGGGTTTAACTGCAGCAAGCCAGCTTTGACTCGGTGGCTAACCTGAACTACGACTGCAAGTAACTCTTTTGAGGTGGCGCACACGAGTCCACATATTCACCATATCAATACACCACTATGGATCCGCTCCCGTCTCCCTACGAGAACGCCATCCATAGCACTCACGCTTATCTTGCATATTTTAGAGTATCCACTTTCACTTGTCTATGAACTGTACAGGCAACCCAGAAGTCCTTTACCGCGGACACGGCTATTCGAATAGATCATATTAACCCTGCAGGGGTGTACTTCTTCACACACGCTCTCGCCACTTACCGCCATGTACACCTCGTGTATCTCGGCAACCTTCAAGCGGAAGCCTGGCGAGGGAGTCGGCCACGACCTGACTAACCACACAAGTCTCTCGTCCAGGTTTATCGCCCATTCGGGTTCCATCCACAAGGAGATCCGGCCGGGGTGTCGCTCACGGCCCCAAACGATGTGTGCAGGGTTCCCAAGTCCACCATCCGGGTGCCACTTAGTACACCGGGCCACTGTGCCTAGTCTGTCCCAAGCCCACCTGTACCGGGTGCCACTTGGTAGACTACTAACACTACCTACAAACACCAGAAACTAGTTGCAACTCCTGGACAGAGATCATGTTGATTAATAAGTCGAGAGGGGTCGAGTTACCGGAACCCAATGTGTGGTAGTAACTGGTCATGGATCACAAACACAGAACTCAGTTCCTGAAGACGGCTGCAATGAGACAACCCACCATGTACTCCTACATGGCCTCTCACCGCTACCTTTACCAAATCGTGTTCACACACTTAGCTCTCAACGGTAGGACATGTTCACACACCTCTGATTCATCCCCGATGAATCAGACCTGACTCAACTCTAAGCAGTAGCAGGCATGACAAACAAGCATGAATGAGTAGGCACAACAGGGCTCAAACAACTCCTACTCATGCTAGTGGGTTTCATCTATTTAGTGTGGCAATGACAGGTCATGCAGAGGATAAAGGGTTCAACTACCGCAGCATGTAACAGTTGAATCGGTGTTGTCCTAATGTAGTAAAAGAGAGCAGGAGCGAGAGAGTGGGATTGTATCGGAATGAACAAGGGGGTTTTGCTTGCCTGGCACTTCTGAAGATAGCATTGAGTCTTCATCAGTGTCAACGATCACATCATCGGCACAACGTCTATCGAGGGGGAACAACACCGGCAAACACAGAAGAAACATGATCAATGCAATGCACGATATGATGCATGCTATGACATGGCAATATGAATGTGTTTTGGGCTAATGCACCTAGCTATGATTTAAATGAAGTTGGTTTGAATACATGATTCAAATTCCAACTCCATATATGATTATTTAAATGCCCTTTATTTGTTTTGTCCAAAACAGAGGACAAACATTGTTCAAACATGCATGAAAATGGTACATATGGATTCCTTGAATTTTTCAGATAATTTTTCATATATAAATTATTTCATTCTGAGCTACGGTTGAATTTATATGATCTTTAGAAGTTTTAAACATTTCCTGAAAATAATAAATCATTTAAGATTTATTTAAATTCTAGAAAGGAATTATTGCGTCAGCATGACCTCATAGTGACGTCAGCAGGTCAACAGGTCACTGTCCGGTCAAACCTGACAGTGGGTCCCGCGTGTCAGTGTAATTAGTCTAACTAATTTTTAGTTAACACTAATCCTAACCTAACTAACAGGCCGGCCCCACCTGTCATGGACACAGGGGGGGTCCCGCCGTGGTCAAAATGGGTCAAACCCACCAGCGGCTTGACGCCGGCGAGGCCAGCCGCGATGGCGAGCCTCGGGTTTTGCCCACATGGCTCGGTTTGGCGCGCGGAGCACAGCTTCGGGATGCGGACGCTCGTCCGCATCCAACTGTGGTGGTGGCGCGGCCGAGGAGTGGCCGGAGTGGTGCCGGCGACGAGCTCGGCGGCGGCCGAAGCTCGGGTGCAAGTGGGGATGGGGCTGCGGTGCGCAAACGAGCGCGGCGAGGTGCCACGGAGGCTCTACGCGATGCGGGGAGCGCGTTGGGCGCATGCCCGGGACCAAATGGTCACCGGAGCATCACCGGCGACGAGTGTGGGCGGCGGCGCGTGCGGTTGGATGTGGTGCGGCAGCTACGGCGTGCGAGATAGGGAGCGGAGAGGGGGAGCAGGAGCAGGAGCTCACGGCGGTTGCGACGAGGCGAACGGCGAGCTCGGGGAAGCATCGGGGCGAGCGGGGCGGCGAGGCGGATCTCCGGCGGCCGAGGAGGAGAAAAGCATCGGGGCGGCGCTTCGGGGCCCTTCCGGTCGTGTGGCTCGGTGAGGAGGTAGGGAGCGAGGTGGCGGAGCTCGCGGATAGCTCGGGGCGGCTCGGGGATGGCCGTGGCCGCGGTGGTGCACGTCGGCGGCGGTGGGCATGCTCGACCATGGGGAGAGAAAGCAGAGGAGCAAGGGGGAGAGAGAACCAGAGAGTGAGAGAGCGTCGGGGGTCGCGTGGCGTCGCGGAGGGAGTCCAGGGCGATGAGGGGGCAGCAGGAGGTGGAAGCAGGAGGTGGTGCTCGGGCGCGGGCGCGTCGACACGCCTCTGCCTACTGGCAGAGGTTGAAGACGGTGGGGAGCTGGGCTGGGCCTCAGCCGCATTGCTGGGCCAGGTGGGGCGCTAGGTAGGCTGCAGGTAGGTGGCCCAGGTAGGCTTCCTCTCTCTCTTGTTTTCCTATTACTTTCTGTTTTCTAGTTTTTGCTATTTGTTTTGATTTAGTAATAATACCAAACCATTTCATAAAATCCTGGAAACAATTATGGGTGCTTTCTGAATTATTTCAGTGACCCTTAAGAATTTCCAATATTTATTTGAACATTTAAATTATTTATAGTATTTAAATGCCCAAAGTCAAATACAGCAGGATTTAATTCAAAAATTCAGAATGGCCTAAAAATATGTGCATCATTTTTGGCAGAGGTTTTCACCTTTAACAAAAATAATGAACTTTTCTAAAGGGCATTCTGGGTTCATTGAAAATATTTTTATTTTGATCCTAATTGCATTTTATTTAGTGCTAGGGTTTGTCATCCCCATTTCAAGTTTAAAAGAAATTTAGACATGATGCAGCAACCAAGCTAGCCCAAGTGCATAGCAAGGCCAGGGATGCGACATACACACTTGCGCGTGCAAAGCTAGCTACCTAAAGCAGCTAGATTGATTTTTTTGTGTGAGTCGGTCCTGTTTTCAACCATATTCTGCTTTTGGTTCAAATTTTATTCTGGAAAAGTATTCCTTCCAACCGACTGATTTCTCAGCAAATCAGCCGCCTGCTGCGCCCTCCACGTGTCCAGTCGGACCCATCCACCTCCCGCACAGCCTTATCTCCTCAACAGCCGCATATTTTTTTCTTTCGTTTCCTCCGTCTCCTACCTCTGTCGCTATTGTCATCCCCACCCCTCTTCCTCTCGGCTCCCTCTCTAGCATAAGGTCGGCGAGCACCGGAGGCCAGGACCACCGGAGCTCTCTCCACCTTATTTCCCCAACAGCCGCTCCCTCTCTCTCGTATCCCCCAATTCCTCCACCGATGACGCAACATCGAGACACCACCGGCCACCAACGATGCAAGGGGATGAAGAACGGTTGCTTCCCGTTCCCGACCACCGGCACTACAAATCTGTTGAGGCGGGTTCGGGGCTGTGAGTCGGGGATGCGGGCTGCCTCGTCGATGGGCGGCGGGGCTACAATTGAGCGAGCGTGCCACTGCATGGGGACGACGGAGCTGCAGCGCAGGTTGTCGGCGGAGGAGCTGCAGTGCAACGGCCATGGTGTTGCGCGTCGGCGGTGGAGACGCAGCGCAACAACCATGGTGTTGCGCGCCGTTGGCGAAGCTACAATGCAACACGAGGTGAGCGACGGAGTTGCAATGCCATGGGGTCGTGGTGTTGTGCACCGGCGGAGGAGCTGCAACGCAACGCGCCAGTGTTGCTATGCAGAGTCGCCGGGGGCTGCCGGGGTTGCTATGGAGAGTCGTCAGGCGGCCGATGTTGTATTGGAGCATCGCCGGAGGCCGCTGGTACTGCGATGAAACATCACCGGGCTGCCGGTGTTGTATTGGAGCATCGCTGGGACCATCGTGTGCCGCCCGGTGCTGCGATGGAGCTCCGTCGGATGCCCATCGGTGTTGCATTGGAGCTTTGCCATGCCGCTCGGTGCTGCCATGGAGCTTCCATGGAGGAGTAGCTCCACCTTGCACGGGACTGCCATGGAGCATCAAGACAACAGGGGGAGCGTGGAGCAGCAATGGAGAAGACAACGGGGGTAGCATTGTTGAGGGAAGTGTGCTCCAGCTGTCACAGATCAGACGCACACGCTGACTTCATCGAACGGTCGCCAAGGCGGTTTATAAATCGTGTCCATCATCCGACTTACGCCTAGCAGCGGCCTTTTATTCTCCTCCCTCCTTAACTGTGTGTCACGCTTTGTCGCTGCTAAATACACTCATTTAAGAAATAAGTAATATGGATCGGAGAGAGTATTATTTTCAGGTTGCTATTAGCTTCTTGTAACTCCCTATCCAAACAGAAAATATAATAATTGTTTGCAATGGTTTCTTTTTCTCGGGCACAGATAAAGATGAGATCTTCCGGGTGGAGAAGTTTACGAAGCTCCCAAACGGGCCCTGCCCCTGCCCCTGCCGCTAGCGGTTGAACCCGTGGAACTTCGTCTTTCTCGTCTCCCCCAAATCGACAAGCAGGGCGGGCGGAATTCCAGGGCGAGCTCCTCGCCCCTCCCCCTCCCTCCTCACTCGGCAAGTCGCCGGCGCCCAGCGCCCAGCGGCCAGGCCGTTGCCCCCGGCCCTCCTCCCGGCCCCAAATTTCCATCCCGCGACGCCGACTTCCCAATCCTCGGATCTCTCGCCAGCCGTCTGGTCGCTCCCAAAGTGGTAAGGTCTCATCCGACTTTCTCTTCCTGCCAAACCCTCTCCTCCCCTCCCGTCTCGTTATTCATCATCTGCTCCCCTACCCGCGGAAGGTTTTGGTAGCAGTCGCTACATACATGATACACCTTGTTCCTTGCGTTTCAAGGGGCTAGGGCTAATGTAATTTACCAACAAATCTAGGTGCGTATGCTGCCTTGGCGAGGAAGTATTTAGAAACGACCTTATTACAAAATTACGAGTGTATAAACAGGCTGCTAGTCCTGATCTTCAGGAATTCTCGTCGGCTGATAATATTTCTAGGTTGTCCAAGGATGATCATCTTTGGGGTTTCATTCTTTGCTAGGTTGTTCACGAATTGAATTACTGGCGATTGATTTGTGTGCAGTAATATAGTTTTTCTGTTTGACTTTGATTCAAGTAATATAGTTTTATGTTCTGCACTGCAGTTAACTCGCCAACCATTCCTATTGTGCTTTAGCACCGTAATTTTTGCCCATAATTCAGTTGTGTTAATCAGTACAAAACTGCCTGATACCTATCCATTAGGTTATTATAGCTAACCACCTGATGCTGACTGAACTTGATATTACATTATTGTTGCAATTGTGAAGAAGATATGTTACAATTGTAAAGTAGCTAAAAAAATTAATTGTTGCATTTGTGAAGAAGATATGCTACAATTGTAAAGTAGCTATAAAACAATTGTTATGCTGCTTTGCGGAGGAAGTATTTAGAAATGACATTATTACAAAATTAAAAGTATCTAAAATCTAAACAAGTTGGTGGTCCTGATCTTTAGGAATTCTCTTCGGCTAATAATATTTCTAGGTTGTCCAGGATGATCAACTTTGCGGTTTCACTTTTTTGCTTGTTTGCGAATAAAATTAGAAGTGTCTAAACAAGTTGCTTGCTAGGAATTCAAGGATGATCAACTTTGGGGATTCATTTTTTGCTCGGTTGTTCATGAATTGAATTTCTGGTGATTGATTTGTGTGCAATAATATATTTTCTGTTTGACTTTGATTCAAGTAATTAGTACCATGCAGTACAAATATCATAATTTTTTTAATTGAGACTATGACCACTTATTCGTGAGACTCGTCTTCATCCTTGAGGTTGAGGGAGGAGAACATGAGCAGGGAGAGCATCGGATTTATTCTACTCCAAATCTCCAACTCTAACTAAGTTTAGCGACATGTTCTTAAATGTCTTTTTAACATTGTTGCTGACTTGTTGTGTATCTCAGTTTTACCACCAGCTATTGTTATGTTTTTGCATTGCAGTTGTGTTAGTTCAGTTACCTGATACCTATCCATTAGGTTATTAAAGCTAACTACCTGTTGCTGACTCAACTTGATGTTACCTTAATTTTTCAAATAGAAATAAACTCTAGTTTAAAGATAGGTGATGGTAATAAATTTCTAACCGTGTTCCATGTCGTGTAAAGATTTATTTAAGTTGCGTACGCATAACAGTAGCTATTAACATTGTCTGGCCCAACTCTTGGAGTGGTCCTTTCACCTTGGCCATTCTCATTTTCAAATGCCACACTTCATGGAGGTGTTCATCATCGCTGCTTGGAACGTTTGGTAGCTAAGAAATGCAAAGATCTCTGACATTGTTGTCCCTGACCTTACATCCTGGAAATCCTACTTAAGAATAGCTAAGGCGCCATTCAAGGTTTGGGTTTGCTCTCTAACCTGAATCTTATCTACATAAGTTTTGCTATGCTTTGGATAGTTGTTGTGAACTCTTACTGTGGGGCCTCCCCTAGAGTTTTTAGTCCAAAAGAAAGGTGACGAGCCATTAAAAATAGTATTAAAAACCATATGTGTACTGTTATTATTCTTGTAAATTAATAACCTTTCCTATAAGTACCATTATTTTTGAGCTTGCAGCATTGTGGTGGTGCCAGCTTCACATTCTGTAGTCATAAGATGCATCATGCAATATATTTTCCCAACATTTTTTACTTACACTCAACATTTCCAGTAAAGACATGCCTTTTGTTTATGTGTGTTGTCTTATTTGGTTAGAAGATCCACTGGACCAGCACAACGAGGAGACCCAGGCCAGAGAGCAATCCTGCTGTGAAGTAGTCATCTATGTCATCTAGGAGTAATTCAAAGAGGCTGCCCTCAGATGACAATGTTGCCTCTGACGGAGGACTCCGACGTCGAGAGTTTTATCTGAATGGACCTTCCCTGGACCGTGCTTCCAAGCGTATCACCGAGGGTGTTCTGTCCCCTCCCAACTTGAAAAACTCACATAAGAGCAAGGGGAGCCACCAGTTGCATTCTGAGGCATCAGGAAGTAACTCAAGAAAGGGTGAAAGCAATCATGGGATACATGTGTCAGCAGGGAATGATGATTTGTCAACCACGCAGAAACCAAGGAAAGTGAAGCTCAAAATTGGTGGAATCAGTCGGACCATACCGGCAAAACCAAACCCTGCTATACCAGATTCCAGGTCTTCAGCTGCAAAGCCTACACGGCCAGGAGATTCATCGCACCGGCAAAAGCATGGTAATCAGGTAAACAACAAGTGATCATATCTTTTGTTTCGTAGTGTACTTGAGACCTGAAAAGAAGGATCATTTTGAAGAAGAAAATTTGCTAGCTTGCTAAATTCAAGTTCTGCAACGAAAACTGGATGGTGTTATTAGGACATACACATGCAGTTTCTATCGAGATATTTCTTTTATCTCATAGTCTTGGCACTATACCTGTTCTGATTATACTCCCTCCATTTTATTTACTCTGCATATTAGCTTTGACTGAAGTCAAAGTTTATAAAGTTTGACCAAGTTTATAGAAAATAATGCTCCGTATAAACTTTCACAATAACAAATACTCCCTCCGTCCCGAATTACTTGTCTTAGATTTGTCTATATACGGATGATCTGTATCTAGACAAGTTTTAGTGCTAGATACATCCGTATCTAGACAAATCTAAGACAAGTAATTTGAGACGGAGGTAATATATAAGATGCGAAAATATATGCAATGATGATTCTAATGGTACTTATTTGGCACTGTGGATGTTAATAAATTTTTGTATAAACTTAGTCAAAGTTTACAAAATTTGACTTGAGACAAATCTAATATGCAGAGTAGATAAAAACGAAGGGAATATTTTGCAAGTCATGATGTTATGTTGGTTCTATGCATGTCCTGTCCCTTTATTTGCTTTGCTATCCATAATTGATACCCAATTAAAACGATAAATTACTTTCAGACTGAAGGTGCCAAAGATTCAAATAGGTTGCCCTCTTCTCAAGACAAGAAAACAAGAAAGCTTTGGAAAATTGAAGATACCTTGACTCCGGAACAACCTGCCAAAGTTCAGAGAGAAGCGTCTTCGGATCCTGTCCGGAAGAGTAGAAGGATTGCTAAGAAATCCAACATGGACAGTGAATTAGATGAGGAATATGGTTTAAGTACTCCTGAAAATCATGGAGCTTCTAATGATAATGAGGGTCATATTCGTGAACCTAAAAACAAAGGAGGGAGTAACCCTAAGAAGAATGCCTCGAAGAAAGACCGGAGCAGGAGCACAGTTTATGAGGTTGATAATGATTTTGTTACACCCCAATCAAATAGAGATGGCAAGAAAAGGTCAAGAGATTCTACTGATGCTGATGAGGATAATGCAGAAGAGGAGCTGGCCTCTGATAATGATCTTGAAGCTGAAAACAAGAAGCAGAAAGCAGTCACTGAATTGTCTGCCAGTGTTAAGAGTGAACCTCTCACAACGCGTCGCCGAGCCCTTCAATCATGGATGGATGGGAACAGCAACAGTACCATTGAGTTCCCCGATGGTTTACCAGCAGCTTCATCAAGAAGTACATACTACCTTGTTGCCTATTGTAACTTGACTGAAGTCTTGCGCTGATTTAATTTGAAACATTTTTCTGTGGCTCCAGGCAAGAAGGAAAAGCTCTCTGATGCTGAGATGCTCGCGAAGAAGGCTGAGGCTGCTCAGCGGCGCAAGATGCAAGTGGAGAAAGCCACTAAAGAAAGCGAGGTTGGAGAAACATTTGCTTGATTTCTTTTAAACTTCCTGGAGTAGGTTCAGTTCCTAGGAGTTCTTAAAAGTGTTAACTGCAGGCTGAAGCTATAAGGAAAATACTGGGCCTGGACACCGAGAAGAAGAAAGAAGAGAGGAAGCAGAAGGAGCGAGAGGAGAAGGTCCATTGCATCATTTGATCATATGCCCATGACACTCGCGTTTTCTACTACCATTATCTTCTGACAGAATCATTCCTTCTTACTCAGGAGAAGGCAGCCAGAGCGCAAGAACTCGCCAGGAGCTCCATCCGGTGGGTCATGGGGCCCACAGGCACGGTGGTCACGTTCCCTGAAGAAGTAGGCCTCCCCAGTATCTTCAACTCCAAACCCTGCAGGTAACCAATCCTCGCATCCCTCCCAAATGTGCGCCTCGGATAACATCGTCTCACTTTGCCTTCATCACCTAGCTACCCTCCGCCGCGTGAGAAGTGCGCCGGACCGTCTTGCACGAATGCGTACCGGTACAGGGACTCGAAGCTGAAGCTCCCCCTCTGCAGCCTGGAGTGCTACAAAGCTGTCCGCGGGAGCGCTTGATTTTGAGGACGCCGGGGTGGCGTCAGAGGTCCCTATTTTCGCAGCCGCATTCATTCATGCACCTTCACAATAAGAGAGGACGGCCAGTCCTGACGATGCAAATTTGTTGGTTGGTCGAATAAGCGAGTTACAGAATAGTTACACATAGCTCTGTGGGTAAAAGATTATGTGTACTGCACCAGTTTGTTTTACTACACCGTTGAGATGTACTGAACCAGTGATGTTACCGGATGGTTTCTAAGTATAGATATTACACATACATATAGAGAAGGCAGCAGACAAAGATAGCTTCATTTTTCCTGGCGACTTTTCGTTTTATATAAACCTTAGTGAGTTGGTGTCTGTATTTTGGAAGCAAGAAACAAAAGGCACAGACAAATTTATTGCTGCAAATGTGAAGGAAATTTGTTACGATGGCGAAAAAAGCTAAAAGAAATAAAAAAATTGGGGGCATTCCGAGAATTGAACTCGGGACCTCTCGCACCCTAAGCGAGAATCATACCACTAGACCAAATGCCCTTTGATGAAAACAAAGGTTTATAATAACTCTAACGTAGGTGGTTGACTGGTGGGCATGCCGATGGACCCTCCACTCGCTCAGAGCCTCAGAGGCTCAGACCACCCGTGTGGACCGGGCCCGTCCGCGAATCTCAGCCCTTAAATGGGCGTTTCCGCAAAAACGCCATCCCCGTAACAAATCGAAGAGTGGGTCTCTCTCTCGCGGCGGCGCAGGCGTCTCTCTCCTTCTCCTCCGGCGGCGGCAAGGTCAGACCCCTCTTCCCACACCGCTCGAACCTGCTCCGTTCAATCGATCCCTCGGGTCTCCGTGTCCTGGCGCACGGCTAGGCTCCTTCGTGGCCTTCTCGCGGATCGGATCCTAGGTTTCCCCCCTCTAATTTGTTAGGAACCGTTCCAGATCTGGTCGCTCGGTGCCTGGATGATCCATTTCGCTGGGGCTGTCGACGGCATCAACCGACGGGCTAGAAATTTGGGATGTTGCGCGATGATTTAGGGTAGCAGGATGCGTGTGATTTGCGAGGCGGTATTATTATTTTTTTCGTGTGAATACGGCATATTGTTCGTAACCACGGCGTGCGCTGCCCACATGCGGTGCGAATTTTTGGCCATGTTTTTGTTCATCATAGACTCGTGATTTGAGGGCTGTGCGATTTGGATTGGGAGATGGTAGCTAGGAAAGAAACATCGTTTGCTCCAATGAGATGTGAATATGTATGTATCAGATGATATATCTGGGACCTAGGAGGTATCTTTTGGCGTCGTACCATAGCTGCTGCCTGTGGATCGTTTGGCTCAGTGCTATCCCTGACTAGCTCATGTTCAGTTTTGATTTGAGGGCCATGCGATTTGGATTGGGAAATGGTGGCTAAGAAAGAAACATCGTTTGCTCCAATGAGATGTGGACATGTATGTATCAGATTATATACCTGGTAATTAGGAAGTATACTTTGGCGTGGTACCATAGCCGCTGCCTCTGGATGGTTTGGCTCAGCGTAATCCCTTACTAGCACATTATATGTTCACTAGTGTGTCATCTTTGGTTTCACATATGAAGTTAGGTGTGCCTTCTATTGCACTGTCGCAGCTTCTAACATCCCGTATCATTATCAAACTCTGTTATCTTTTTGCTCAGCAACCTGCATCATGTTCATGATGGTGTTGTGACTTGTGTAGTTCTCGACTTTGCCATGCACATGAATGAGTGGTGTTGCAGGACTGTGCTTTTATTATTATTCTAGTTAATTCATATTCTTAGAGCACCAGTAATTTCTCTCTGCTGCACTTAGCACATTACAATTATACATTTTCCTCTCATTTTATGTCAGCATAACTCTTGTAAGATTTTTCAAGTATCTTAGCGACTGTCTTATATCTGCATATGTTTTCATATGTGTAACTGTTGTGCTATCCGCGCTAACATTATAGGTTTTGTGAGGTATCACTATTGCGAATAACCTGCTGATATGGCGCTCTATAAAATGCCATTAATCTATGTGAGTGGGGTTCCAGCTGGTGTTGTGGTATTAGTTCCTTTATGAACGTATCAGCACAACCATATTGCCGTGTTGGTAGAGCTCATCTGTGTTGATTACTTGGTTTGGCTTATATACAATAGTATATGTTAGCTAGATTCATGTCCTTTCAGTATCCCAAAGCAGAAAAGTTCTTTTACTGATGAAGATGCTTATGTTCAAAGTAACCCCAAGTGCAAACTTATCATAGATCTCATCAAGTATACTTTCTGTGGGTATTTTCTTTGATGGAAAGGATTTTTTTTAATTTTCTTAGTGATTTCTTGAATTTGAGTGAACCCGGTCTTGACTTATCTTGTAGTTTGTCTGTAACTTCTTAAATATGCATTGTGTTGAAGAAAATGATCTGTTGTGGCAATTATGATGTTATTGTCCATCTTCTTTTGGCTGAGTGCTTCGTATGGAACAATGCATAATTTGAGTGGTGATTGTTGGATTTGCTAGGATGTTGATAATTTATGGTTAATCTGATGATGGGTGATAAGGAAGTTCCTCCCAACTAATTGCTTTGCCTCATTTATGCTTTGTTGACTACGACGCCTGTGTCCTCTGTGCATGAGTGGCAGGTTAGGTGAAGGGTACACTGCATACATTTTTTGTTCTTGAAAGAAGCAATGATTGATGCTGAGGACCATTTATTGTGTCACATTTTTTCCCTGCTCCATCTTAAGATGCCTTTTTAAAAACTTGGGCGGTGGAATAGTATGATACTAGGATGTGCAAAAGCAGGGAGTTGACTCTTTTTGCAACTACTATTGTTCTCTAGAGAGGTTTTGATGAGTAGTTTGAGGAATCAGAACCTGTTCCTCACACTCTACTGTTTGTGAATCATGCTGGTTTAACATAGCTGGGTCCACTAATTTTACAACTCAAAATCTTGAAATTCTTGATTCACATTCTAGTTCTTCCAGTCTCAACTCGGTTATGTCTTGAAAATTTGTACAGACTTGTTTTTGCGCAATTAACCCAAGTGACCTTTGAACGCTTGAAAAATCATATATCATGGCCTAATTGTTTTATGTTGTTTGCACATGCATGCCTGCATTTATTTAAAGTATCTTGCTGCCTTGGTGAAGATATGCTGTCACCATGTTCCCACTAAATCAGCTCACAGAATCTTCTCATTTTCTGCAGGCATTTTGGCATCTGAGCCCAACAGCTAGCAGATGGCAGGCGGCAGAGTTGCACATGCGACCCTCAAGGGGCCGAGCGTGGTGAAGGAGATCTTCATTGGACTCACCCTTGGGCTGGTTGCTGGTGGTATGTGGAAGATGCATCACTGGAACGAGCAGAGGAAGACGCGATCCTTCTACGACATGCTTGAGAAGGGGCAGATCAGCGTCGTTGTCGAGGAGTAGTTCTGAAGTGCTGAACCAGAAGTTCTACATCTCGAAGTCTTTTGTCATTTTGGTTTTGCCAGTAATTTCTGAAACTCTCTGGAGAGCATGACAGAGTGATTGCTGTGGAGATTGTCATGAAAATAAGCACACCACCATTTGAGAACATCGAACCATTTTGAATTTGCTTTTTGTCGTATCAAATATGTCTTGTCTCATATGTGTTGCAAACCAATTCAGCGATTGGAAGGCTTCCCTCTGACATGAATATGATTTAGATTTCACTGTCATCCTTTTGGAAGTGAGCTAACAAGCTACTCCTTATGTTTGATATTATCATGAATGGAACAAGCACCATCATTATGACCTATAACTGGTGCTCTTCTATCTGGTGATGTCATTTGGTTCGGTCAAGATAAGTTTTTAAGGTTTTCCCTTGCCTTTCACCGTCGTTTTCGTATGCGGTCACGAGTTTAGTTTTCTGATGACGGATCTCGTTCTGCTTGCTTACGCTACAGTCATTAGCCATTATTGCGTGATTACTGATCAAAGGTGCTGATGTATACGCTGTTTCTTCCCTGTTGTAACACATATCTTGATGGTTGCGACATGGATTGTGACCTAGTGGTACCATTTGATTCTTGTCACCTTGCTTTTGCCTATGAAAAGGTTGGAATAGATGCATGCAAGAAAATAAAACAACATAGAACAGAGAGCTGTCGGACAGAATCCAGGAGGAACCTTGAAGCTGAAGATCTTTCTCTGCTTTTGAGCACTTGGTGTTTCTCTGCACTCAAGCTGATTCGATGCCTTCCACCTTACTTGTGATTTGACATGAGCCCACAGATTTACACAGACTTGGTGTGGGCTAAAAAAACCATGTGAATCTGCGAAACTGGCCAAACTGTTCTTCATTCAATTCAACAAGAAACCAACATCCGGTGACTGTTGTAAAATCTGATCAAACACTTGAATTATTACTTGGAACACTGCAGAATTTACACTGAACACTGGAACCAAACATAATAACATGACATGGTAATAACATTGAACAGAATTATCACAAATTCACGATACATAGAACACAACCATACATATAATTAACCCTTATTACTGTTACATTACATAGGACACGGAGGAGGAGGACGACGACGGACACTTACTGAAACATAATAAACACAACATATAGCAGCAAACTACGCCTTGGTAATAATCCTCAAGGCAGCAGCCAAGTAGAGTAGATCTTCTTCCTCTTGCCAGCCACAGCTCAGCTCAGCTCCTACAGGGGATCCTCAATTATTGACCCAATCATCACCGGATCGATCAGTACTGGAGCATGTGCGTGGCGGTGGCGGCGATGGGCATGGCGGTGGCAGGGTACGGGGTCTGCCACGGCCGGAGCAGGGGGTCGTCAGGCGGGCACTCCTCCTGGATGTCCATGGCGACGCCGCTGAACTCCTCGACGACGCGGAGCACCTGGTTGACGGAGCGCAGCCGGTCGCCGAGCTCGGCGGCGCGCGCCCGGAGCACGGTGTTCTCCTGGTCCACGCGCACGAACTGCCCGGTGATGTCGTTGGCGCGCGCCAGCACGCGCGCGTTCTCGGCCTTGAGGCGCGCCACCTCCTGCACCAGCTCGTCCAGGTGCTGCTGCTTCCGCAGCCGCGACCGCCGCGCCGACTCCCGGTTCGACAGCCGCCTCTTCTCCCGCCGGTTGTCCCCGGCCGCGAACGTCGCCCCCGAGTCGCCGTCCGAGCCCGACAGCCTTCCGCCTCCCGGCGACAGCGACGACGACGACATCTTGGCACCGGAATCACTAGTACTTGGCTACTACTGCTGCTGATGATGATGCTGCTGCTACGGTTCTTATTTATCACTTGTTGACGCAGGAAAAGGAAGCAAGAAGAACAAGAAGAAGGAGAAAATAGTTTACTGCTAGCGACGGCGGATTTTAGAGGGCCAATTATGAGATCACATAAAAGTAGTAGAGGAAGACGACGGAGAAGGACTGGAGGAAGCAGCACCGGCGCAGGTGAGTGGCGATCTTCATAAAGCTCAGAGATTGCGCCTCAGCATGCCTGGACAAACCATGGCCAGCAAGAACCTCCAGCGCAACAAAACCCAGAGATTTCAAGCGGAACAACAACCCACCCTCTCCCCCAGATCTGGCCTAGCCTGTCCTACCAAGAACAGCAGCTCCCTCAACCCAAAGAAATTCTTCTTGAAAGGAGAAAGAGACTGGGACGAGGATTTCGAGGCCTGAAACCGACGGTGGGTCAAGAGGGAGACTCGGGCTAGCAGAGTGGTGATGAAATGGGAGCTCGAGCTTGGATGGTGTGGAGAGCAATGGCAGCCACCCAATCGGAGGAGGAAGAGGAGGAGGAAGGGGGAGGGGATCAGGTCAGGGCGGAGGGGTTATTTATTGGCGGGGAAAGGACACTCCTGTAACTTCACACGCGAGGGCGTTCTGGTAATCCCACCCGAGGGTGTTTCCGTAATTCTCCGAGGCCACGGCAACGGCGTATGTGCATTCTAGATGGACGGAGAGGGTAGAAAGGTTGGAGGAATCTTTGCTGGTCCGGTGCTGGGTGGCTCTCCGTGGCCCTCTCCAGATGGGATTTTTCTGGAGTTGCTTTTCCCCAAAACGCTAAGCACACAGCGGGCGGCGTGCCACCGGTGCCGATGGTGTGCGCTTGGCGTTTGTTTCCGGGTGTTGGTGGTTGCCGTGCCGTGTTTGTTTGAGGGGTCGTCGTATTATTCATGTTTGTTTTGACAGGTGGCTCGCATTGTAATTTTGGATTTATTTTAATTTTAATGGAAAAAATGTGTATTTAATTTTAGTGGAAAACACTTTATATGCACTGGCTTTTGTCCGGATCAAACACGTGGATGCTACGCCTTTAACTACACCGTCCATTACAAAACCAAGGTTTCGAGAATCTGATGTGCTTGTTGGCATTTTTAAGGTTGATGGCTGACGTGACGTGTATGATTTTACTTTTTAGTGAAATACATTTTATATACATTGGCGTTTGTCCTAGTCCAATACGTAGGTACTACGCCTTCAACTATAAGCCGTCCATTACAAAATCAAGATTTCGAGAACCTGATGTGTTTGTTGGCATTTTAAGGCTGATGGCTGGCGTGACGTGTTTGATTTTACTTTTTAGTGAAATACACCTTATATATAGGGGCTTTTGTCCTGATCTAATACGTAGGTACTACGCCTTCAACTATAAGCCGTCCATTATAAAATCAAGGTTTCGAGAACCTGGTGTGCTTGTTGGCATTTTAAGGCTGATGGCTGGCATGACATGTTTGATTTTACTTTTTAGTGAAATACACTTTATATACACCGGCTTTTGTCCTAGTCTAATATGTAGGTACTACGCCTTCAATTATAAACCGTCCATTACAAAATCAAGGTTTTGAGAATCTGGTGTGCTTGTTGGCATTTTAAGACTGATGGCTGGCGTGACGTGTTTGATTTTACTTTTTAGTGAAATACACCTTATATATAGGGGCTTTTGTCCTGATCTAATACGTAGGTACTACGCCTTCAAATATAAGCCGTCCATTACAAAATCAAGGTTTCGAGAACCTGGTGTGCTTGTTGGCATTTTAAGGCTGATGGCTGGCATGACGTGTTTGATTTTACTTTTTAGTGAAATACACTTTATATACACCGGCTTTTGTCCTAGTCTAATACGTAGGTACTACGCCTTCAATTATAAATCGTCCATTACAAAATCAAGGTTTCGAGAACCTGGTGTGCTTGTTGGCATTTTAAGACTGATGGCTGGCGTGACGTGTTTGATTTTATTTTTTAGTGAAATACACCTTATATATAAGGGCTTTTGTCCTGATCTAATACGTAGGTACTATGCCTTCAACTATAAGCCGTCCATTACAAAATCAAGGTTTCGAGAACCTGGTGTGCTTGTTGGCATTTTAAGGCTGATGGCTGGCATGACGTGTTTGATTTTACTTTTTAGTGAAATACACTTTATATACACCGGCTTTTGTCCTAGTCTAATACGTAGGTACTATGCCTTCAATTATAAACCGTCCATTACAAAATCAAGGTTTCGAGAACCTGATGTGCTTGTTGGTATTTTAAGACTGATGGCTGGCGTGACGTGTTTGATTTTACTTTTTAGTGAAATACAATTTATATACACCGGCTTTTGTCCTAGTCTAATACGAAGGTACTACGCCTTCAACTATAAGCCGTCTATTACAAAATCAAGGTTCCAAGAACCTGGTGTGCTTGTTGGCATTTTAAGGCTGATGGCTGGCGTGACATGTTTGATCTTACTTTTTAGTGAAATACATTTTATATATACTGGCTTTTGTCCTAATCTAATACGTAGGTACTATGCCTTCAACTATAAGCCGTCCATTACAAAATCAAGGTTTTAAGAATCTGATGTGCTTATTCGCATTTTAAGGTTGATGGATGACATGACGTGTTTAGTTTTAAGCATATGACATTGTATCTTGTTTCACAAGGTTGTCGCACTTAGATATTTGGATGCTCCTGAGTTTGAAAGAGATCTTACGTGTTTTACATTTAGAAGCAAAAATATTCATTTAGTGGAGACGGATGACGGTATTGTATTATGGTTCCACACACGATTTGTGCTAGAATTTTGGACTTGCCTTTTTTTTGCAGAAAATTGAAGTATGTGTTTTTTAAGTAAAACATTTGTGTATATTAATGACGGGGTTATACATGTTTGTGTGTGGGGGGGGGGGGGTGGAAAAATCATTGATTTTTTTTCTAGCACTAAGATTGAAGAAAGTATAGTCATCCCTCCTCCCCAACCATTCATATTTTCTGTTTTAGCTTCTACCATTCTCGGCTAGTATCGCCGCTGATATATACATTAATGTCTATAGATCTAACAGCTAGATGTCACGCTCTAACTATAAGATAAGATTTTCTCTTTAAGAAGTTGCTTCCCAAAAATGAAGCCCACAACGGATGGCGTGCCATAGGTACCATGCATGATGAGTGGCTCTGGCGTTTATGAGGTGTTGGTGGCTAGCGTGGTGTGTTTGTTTGATGGGCCCCGGTGTTGTATAATGCTTTGATAGGGGGCTTGCATTAGAAATTGGTTTTTTCGGCACCGTTCTTTCGTCGAAATCTATGGTCTTTCAAGGAAACTTTGAAATGATTTGCAACAAGCTATATTGGGTTCCCTTTCTTGACACCATAGCGACATGAATAGAAAGTCGAAAAGGAACCAAATAAGGGTGGAATCGATGGCATAAATCAACCCCAAATTAGACTGGCAAACAGAGAAAATCCACCACTATTTTCACCACAAAATCAGATCAGGCAAGAGGGGAAATCAACAGGAGAAGAAACCACACGAACGCCCTCTTCTTTCCCTACGATGTCTCCCTCTTCCTCAGTGTGGACCACATCAGCGAATGTGTGAGGCCAAGTTGGCTGGCTTTAAGGTTTAAACAAGGTATAGGCAAACCTGAATCACCACCAGCTCCTTATTGATGCTGCTTTGACCTATGCACGACCACTACTTTTCACTCCTCGTAGTCCCCTGTAGCCTAGGTTGAGTGAGAGAGGGGGGATTGGATGTAGAGGCAAACCTGCACCACCTCGAGTTCCTTGCTCCTGCTCCTCCATTTGACGAGCCTCCCCTAACCACCGACTTCGCTCGCATCCATCACTCCACCTCCCGCACGCGCCATAGCCTCTGTGGCCTTCTGCTCCCGCCCGGACCTGGTCGCTGCCATAGGTCCCAAGCAATCGAAGGTGTTCATCCATGATGATGAGGGGGGCGATGAAGGAGGAGGACGAGGGGGCGATGGAGAAGGAGGGTGGGTTGTGGCGATGAGGGACTGGGGTAAGAGGGGTGCAGCGGCTGTGGATTGGGGTTTGTGTAGCGCCCATCACGCGCGTCTTGTGTGCCAGTGCATGTGACGGGAGGAGTGGATTGGTGAAACCCTCTTGCACCTGCCTCATGGCTCACCCAACCAATCCACGTTGGGAACGAGCCCACCGGTCATAGGCCTGGAAAAACAACTGTGAAGTGAAAACCAGATTAACCACAAGGTGAATATCGAACGGAGGAGAGGAAGCAGTTGACCAAAATGATGATGATCCAACGGCCATAAGCGGACCAAATCCGGGGAGCAAAATAAGATGCATAAAAGATAAACATCACATGCAATCAAAATATGTGACATGATATGGCCATCATCATCTTGTGCTTTTGATCTCTATCTTCAAAGCATCGTCATGATCTTCATCGTCACCGGCTCGACACCTTATCTCCATTGTTGCGTCGAGGTCGTCACACCAACTATTACTTCTACAACTATCGCTAACGCATAGTGATCAAGTAAAGCAATTACATGGCGCTTGCACTTCATACAATAAAGAGACAACCCTAAGGCTCCTGCCGGTTGTCGATATTACAAAACATGATCATCTCATACATCAATATATATCACATCATATCTTGACCATATCACATCACAACATGCCCTGCAAAAACAAGTTAGACGTCATTTACTTTGTAGTTGCAAGTTTTATGTGGTTGCTACGGGCTTCTAGCAAGAATCGTTCTTACCTATGCAAAAACCACAACGGTGTTTCATCAAGTTTGTTGTTTTAACCTTCTTCAAGGACCGGTCATAGTCAAATTCGATTCAACTAAAGTAGGAGAAACAGAAACCCGTCGGCCACCTTTATGCAAAACTTGTTGCATGTCTGTCGGTGGAACCGGTCTCATGTGCGTGGACATGTAAGGTTGGTCTGGGTCGCTTCATTCCACAATACCGCCGAATCACAATAAGACGCTGGTGGTAAGTAGTATGACTATCATCGCCCACAACTCTTTGTGTTCTACTCGTGCATATCATCTACACATAAACTTGGATCGGATGCCACCGTTGGGAAACGTTGCATGGCAAACAAAAAAAATCTACGCACACGCAAGATCTATCAAGGAGATGCATAGGAACGAGAGGGGGAGAGTGTGTCTACGTACCCTTGTAGAACGTAAGCGGAAGCGTTAAACAACGCGGTTGATGAAGTCGAACTTCTCCGCGCTCCAACCGATCAAGTACCGAACGCACGTCACCTCCGCGTTCTACACACATTCAGCTCGGTGACGTCCTCCGCCTTCTTGATCCAGCAAAACGGCGAGGTGGTAGATGAGTTCCAGCAGCACGACGGCGTGGTGACGGTGATGACAAAGTGATCTCCGCAGGGCTTCGCCTAAGCACTACGAAAATATGATCGAGGTGTAAACGGTGGAGGGGACGCCGCACATGGCTAGACAATTGTCTGTTTGTGTGCTAGGCACCCCCTCCCACATATATATAGGTGTTTTGGAGGGAGGAGCAACCAAAGGGGGCGCCCAAGTAGGAGGAATCCTACTTGGGGTCTCTCCCAAGCCGCGCCCTCCCCTGCCTTGTATAAGTGCGGGGAAAAGGCAGGGGAGGGTGCCCCCCTTTCCTTCCCTACTTGAGGAGGGAAAGGAAGGAGGGGCCTCCCCTCCCCGTTCCTTCCCCTAGGGCCTGTTGTCCAAGGAAGGGGTGCACCAAGGGCTGATCTGCCCCCCCCCCCCTTTGGCCCATTGGGCCCATACACTTACCGGGGGTGTCCGGAACCCCTTCCAGTGACCCGATGACTATCTGGTGCACTCCGAAACTCTTCCGGTGTCCGAATACCATCGTTCTATATATCAATCTTTACCTCTCGGCCATTTCGAGACTCCTCGTCATGTTCGTGATCTCATCTGAGACTCCGAACAATATTCGATCACCAAATCATCTAACACTATATTGTCAACGAACGTTAAGAGTGCGGACCATACCGGTTCGAGAACTATGTAGACATGACCAAGACACCTCTCCGGTCAATAACCAATAGCGAAACCTGGATTCCCATATTGGCTCCTACGTATTCTATGAAGATCTTTATCGGTCGAACCGTTATGACAACATACGTAATTCCCTTTGTCCATCAGTATGTTACTTGCCCGAGATTCGATCGTCGGTATCTTCATACCTAGTTCAATCTCGTTACTGGCAAGTCTCTTTACTTGTTCCGTAATACATCACCTCGTGACTAAACTCCTAGTCATGTGCTTGCAAGCTTATGATGTGCCGAGATGGCCCAGAGATACCTCTCCGATACTCGGAGTGACAAATCCTAATCTTGATCTATGCCAACTCAACAAACACCTTCGAAGATACCTGTAGAGCATCTTTATGATCACCCAGTTATGTTTTGACGTTTGATAGCACACAGGATATTCCTCCGGTATCCGGGAGTTGCATAATCTCATAGTCAGAGGAATATGTATTTGACATGAAGAAAGCAATAGCAATAAACTGAACGATCAATATGCTAAGCTAACGGATGGGTCTTGTCCATCACATCATTTTCCTAATGATGTGATCCCGTTATCAAATGACAACACATGTCTATGGTTAGGAAACCTTAACCATCTTTGATCAACGAGCTAGTCTAGTAGAGGCTTACTAGGGACACGGTATTTGTTTATGTATTCACATATGTATTTAAGTTTCCGAGCAATACAATTCAAGCATGAGTAATAAACCTTTATCACGATTTAGGAAATATAATAATAACCAATTTATTATTGCCTCTATGGCATATTTCCATCAATATCATCGGTAGGTGTGTGGAGATGTGTCTCCGACAGATCTGTCCTTGGTGGATTTGCTCGGATCTGGTCGTAGTTCGTCTACGTTCATGTGTTTTCAGGTTGGATCATTTCAATCTACGCTACTCTTCATCGGCGGCGGTTGCTTTGATAGGTGGCTTGCATTAGATTTTGGTTTTCTCGTGCTTTTGCCGGAAAATGTGTGTATTTATTTTACAATGAAGATGTCATATATACATTGGTTCATCTCGGGGTCTAACACATCATACCTTGCTCCAACTATAAGTTGTCCATTACAGAATCAAATGTGTCGAGAATCTGATGTGCTTATTGGCATTTTAAGGGTTGGTGGCTGACGTGTTGTGTTTGGTTTTAGGGATATAATGGGGAGGGGCGTTTTGGCTCTCAGGAGCATGTGTAACGCGAAAAAATAGTAAATGTTTTCAAAAAATTATGAAATTTTTTGTGGATGTTCGTGTTAGTGTCGCAAGCATGCTTGACAATTTTCACGGGAAACGGATCAGCAGTGTTTTGTCGGTGAAAAAACAATTTTTGGGTGACATATGGGGGGTAATATTTGGTGTTCAATTTTTTTTTGCAAATGCCAAAATGCTTAACCTTTTTGCCTCAAAATTTGTAGATAGCATTTGGATGTGACTTAGAACACATAAAATTTTGTCTTGATATTTATGACATTTCAAAAATTATTTTTGGGCCCGGGGAGCACGTGCTCCTGAGAGCTGAATTGAATTTTCGGGATGTAACGTTGTATCTTGTTCACAAGGCTGACACATTTAGATATTTGGACATGCTCGACTTTGAGAGAGATTTAAGAGTTTTACATCCAGAAAACAGAAATATCATGGTTCAACAGACGGTTTGCGCTAGAATTCTGGACTTCTCTTTTTTCTGGTGGAAAATAGACATATATATTTTTAAACCGCTGTGTACATCAATGACGGGGCTATGTGTAGCTTGGGGGAGGAGGGGAGGGAGGTTGAATAAATCATTGAAGTTTTTCTCCATGGCTTCAAAAATTTCACGTGGGCTTAGCATTTATTTTTGAAGAAAGTATAGTCATCCCCTCCCCAACCATTCATATTCTCCGTTTTTGTTTTCACTAAAATGCTAAGCCCACGCATTCAAAAATAAATGCTAAGCCCATATGGGTGGCATGCTATATGTATCGGGTGCGTGATGATATGGCTCTTGGCGTCTCCGGGGTGTTGGTGGCGAGCGTGACGTGCTTGTTTGATGGGCTGAGGTGTTGTATAATGCTTCAACATGTGGCTTGCATTAGAATTTTTAACTTTTCCTGTTTTCGATTGTCAGGAAGCGTTTCTACTCCCTCATAAGGGAGCCGCGTTGGATTTATATTGATCAGGGCGCAAGGCCAAGCTTGGGGTACAAGTTTGGAAACCTACCGATCTCTAGGATTCGGTGGTTAAATGAGATATGAGATAAGAGAGAGAGAGAGAGAAAGAGGGGTTTAGTTGAGATTACAAACGTATTACACATAAACTCTAACACCTTCCCTTAATCTCAACTATCCTAGGTTGATATTCCTCTTGAACTCTTCGAATGGCCGAGCTGGTAACGCCTTGGTGAACCCGTCTGCCACTTGATCTTTTGATGGAATGAATCTGATATCCAGTTTCTTCTCTGCAACTCTTTCTCTTACAAAGTGAAAGTCAATTTCAATGTGCTTAGTTCGACCATGAAAGACTGGGTTAGCAGAGAGATAGGTGGCTCCCAAGTTATCACACCAAAGACATGAGACACGATGTTGTTTAACACCCAACTCATTAAGCAAGGATTCAACCCAGATAATTTCAGCGGTTGCATTTGCCAGTGACTTGTACTCAGCCTCAGTACTTGACCTTGACACTGTAGCTTGTTTCCTAGCACTCCAAGATATAAGATTAGAACCAAAGAATATAGCAAAACCTCCAGTTGCCTTCTGTCATCACTACATCCTGCCCAATCAGCATCAGAGAAAGCACTCACAAGAGTAGAGCCAGAACGTCTAAATTGTAACCCAAGGCTCACAGTATGTTTGATGTACCTGACAATCCTTTTTACAGCTGTCTGTTGGGGAACGTTGCAGAAAACAAAAATTTTCCTACGGTTTCACCAAGATCCATCTAGGAGTTCATCTAGCAACGAGTGATCGGATTGCATCTACATACCTTTGTAGATCACGCACGGAAGCGTTCAAAGAACGGGGATGAGGAAGGCGTACTCGACGTGATCCAAATCATCGGAGATCCTAGCGCCGAACGGACGGCACCTCCGCGTTCAACACACGTACGGTCAGCGTAACGTCTCCTTCTTCTTGATCCAGCAAGGGGGAAGGAGAGGTTGAGGAAGATGGCTCCAGCAGCAGCACGACGACGTGGTGGTGATGGAGCTGCAGTACTCCGGCAGGGCTTCGCCAAGCACTATGGAGGAGGAGGATGTGTTGGAGAGGGAGAGGGAGGCACCAAAGGCGTGGTTTTAGAGGCCCTCCTTCCCCCACTATATATAGGGAGCCTAGGGGGGCACCGGCCCTAGGAGATGCAATCTCCTAGGGGGCGGCGGCCAAGGGAGGAGTCCCTCCTCCCCAAGGCACCTCGGAGGTGCCTTCCCCTTTTGGGACTCTTCCCTTCCTTAACCCTAGGCGCATGGGCCTCTTGGGGCTGGTGCCCTTGGCCCATACAGGCCAAGGCGCACCCCCTACAGCCCATGTGGCCCCCCGGGATAGGTGGCCCCACCCGGTGGACCCCCAGGACCCTTCCGGTGGTCCCGGTATAATACCAGTGACCCCGAAACTTGTCCCGATGCCCGAAATAGCACTTCCTATATATAATTATTTACCTCCGGACCATTTCGGAGCTCCTCGTGACGTCCGGGATCTCATCCGGGACTCCGAACAACATTCGGGTTACTGCATATACATATCCCTACAACCCTAGCGTCACCGAACCTTAAGTGTGTAGACCCTACGGGTTCGGGAGACATGTAGACATGACCGAGATCGCTCTCCGGTCAATAACCAACAGCGGGATCTGGATACCCATGTTGGCTCCCACATGCTCCTCGATGATCTCATAGGATGAACCATGATGTCGAGGATTCAAGCAACCCCGTATACAATTCCCTTTGTCAATCGGTATGTTACTTGCCCGAGATCCGATCGTCGGTATCCCAATACCTCGTTCAATCTCGTTACCGGCAAGTCACTTTACTCGTACCGTAATGCATGATCCCGTTACCAGACACTTGGTCACTTTGAGCTCATTATGATGATGCATTACCGAGTGGGCCCAGTGATACCTCTCCGTCATATGGAGTGACAAATCCCAGTCTTGATCCGTGTCAACCCAACAGTCACTTTCAGAGATACCCGTAGTATACCTTTATAGTCACCCAGTTACATTGTGACGTTTGGTATACCCAAAGCACTCCTACGGTATCCGGGAGTTACACGGTCTCATGGTCTAAGGAAAGGATACTTGACATTGGAAAACTCTAACAAACGAACTATATGATCTTATGCTATGTTTAGGATTGGGTCTTGTCCATCACATCATTCTCCTAATGATGTGATCTCGTTATCAATGACATCCAATGTCCATAGTCAGGAACCATGACTATCTGTTGATCAACGAGCTAGTCAACTAGAGGCTTACTAGGGACATGTTGGTGTCTATTATTCACACATGTATTACGATTTCCGGATAACACAATTATAGCATGAATAAAGGACAATTATCATGAACAAGGAAATATAATAATAATGCTTTTATTATTGCCTCTAGGGCATATTTCCAACATTGTCCAGTGTACAGAAGTAGGTGCATGCAAATACTGACAAACCTTATTGACTGCAAATGATATGTCTGGTCTTGTAAGTGTCAGATATTGCAAAGCTCCTACAACACTCCTGTATCTTGTGCTTTCTTCTTCTTTGAGCGGCTCACCTTCAAAGGCTGAAAGTTTTTCTGAAGAAGACAATGGAGTGGGTGAAGGCTTACAGTCCTTCATTCCCATACGAGCTAAAAGTTCAATAGCATATTTTTCCTGGTTCAGGACTATACCATGTGGAATCTTCTTAACTTCAATGCCTAAGAAAAAGTGCAAATCACCAAGATCCTTCAAGGCAAACTTTGATCTCAAATCATGCAAAAGAGCATTAGTGGCATCTTGTGAAGAACTTGCAACTATAATATCATCAACATATATCAGCACAAATATGACTGTGTTTGCCTTGTTATAAATAAAGAGTGACGTGTCAGCTTTGGATGCAACAAAACCAAGACACCTCAGCTGAGAGCTTAACCTTGAGTACCATGCTCTTGGGGCCTGTTTTAGGCCATAAAGTGCCTTGTCAAGCTTGCACACATAATGAGGTGTTTTCTTATCTGCATACCCAGGTTGTTGTTTCATATAAACCTCCTCTTCCAGAACACCATGCAAAAACGCGTTCTGAACGTCTAGCTGCCTCAAGCTCCATCCCCTGGACACAGCAATAGATAGCACAAGCCTAATGGTTGTAGCCTTGACAACAGGACTAAATGTATCCTCATAATCTAATCCATACCGTTGTTTGAAGCCTTTTGCAACTAACCGTGCCTTGTACCTGTCAATTGAGCCACTGTCTTCTTTTTGATTCTGTACACCCACTTACAATCAATAATATTTTTACCTCTCTGTGCAGGTACAAGATGCCATGTCTTGTTCCTCATAAGTGCTGAGTATTCCTCATCCATTGCCTGCTTCCACCTCACATTTCCAAGTGCATCTTCTACTTTTGTTGGTTCTCCTGCAATACACATCATGCCATATCGTATTGTACCATCAGTTCGAACCTTTGGATTTTTTATACCTTTCTGCAGGCGAGTGGTAACACGTGATGTCACCACCGGTTGAGACTGAACAGGCTGTTGCACAGGAGAGGACATGGGGGTTTCTGTCGCAGAAGATCCTGGAGATGCACCTGATTCGTTGCTTTGCGCAGGAGATCCGATCCCAGACTTTGTAACCTGCTGTGTGGCTACACTTGTACTGCTGGAGCCAGTTGCCGCAGAGTCTCTTGCCGCAGAAGATCCTGCATGCAACTCCATGCGCATGCGCGGGCTGGATCCCGAGCCGACCGATGGCTGTTGCGCGGTCGTTGTCGCCTGCCCATGCATGGGACGCGGGTCCGCCGTGCGCGCGCGATCCAAGGCGGATCCCCGCACCGATCCCGAGGGATCCTGTCACACTGGCGTGGCAGGCTGGGGCGGATCTTCCTCGTATTCAGCGACGGCTCCGTCTTCTTCCTCCACATGCAACCTCCGTTTTGCGCAGGATTTTGATCATTTTCAACTCTGTTTTCTTCTGTATTTTCACCATGGACCTGCACATGAGTAGACGCAACACCAGAACTGGTTGAGCAGCCATAATGGTCAGTACAATTGTAGCCCCCTTGATCAAAGGACCGGAGATTAGGAGGAAGAAGAAGAATGTCTTGTTTTAGACGAGCTCAGGTGTTTGGATGAAGAGACTCAAATGGAAAGACAGATTCGTCAAAAACAACGTCTTGTGATATATAGACCCTGCCAGAGGTGACATCTAGACACTTGACTCCTTTGTGGAGAGGACTATACCCTAGAAAAACACATTTTTTGGAACAGAAAGCAAGCTTGCGGGTATTGTATGGTCGTAGATTGGGCCAACATGCACAACCAAACACTCGAAGAGATTTATAATCTGGACTGGTGGCAAAGAGACGTGTGATGGGTGTTTCAAAATTAATGACCTTGCTAGGGAGCAAGTTGGTGAGATATGTGGCAGTGAGGAATGCTTCATCCCAAAATTTGAGTGGCATAGATGCATTGGCAAGTAGGGCAAGACCTACTTCTACAACATGGCGATGTTTTCTCTCTGCAAAACCATTCTGTTGGTGTGCATGTGGACATGCAATGTGATGAGAAATGCCAAGTTGCTGAAAAAAGGAATTCAACTTCCTGTATTCACCCCCCCCCCCAATCAGTTTGCATAGCAATAATCTTAGTATTCAGTTTTCTCTCAACAAGATTTTTAAAATTGGAGAAGACTTAAAACACTTCAGATCTTTTCTTAAGAAGATAGATCCAAGTAAACTTGCTAAAGTCATCAATGAAGCTTACATAATATGAGTATCTACCAACTGAAGTGGGAGCTGGTCCCCATACATCTGAGAATACAAGTTGTAGGGGTGCAGTGGAGATGCTAGTAGACACAGGATAAGGTAACTGATGACTTTTAGCTTGTTGATATGGATCACAAACTGACTCAATACTAACTTGATGGGAGTGAGGAAGTTTATTTTCACTAAGAACGCGTTTAACTATAATTGACGAAGGATGACCTAATCTACTATGCCACTGATGATGAAGGCTTGATAGCCGCAAAAGCTTGTTTATTCAATGACGATGATGAAGAAGATATGAGTGGGTAAAGTCCTCCCACACATCTGCCCTTAAGAAGTATTCTCCTCGTGGCCAAGTCCTTGACAAGAAAGAAATAAGGGTGAAATTCAATGAGGACATGGTTATCACGAGTAAATCGATGAACAGATAGAAGATTTTTTGAAGCTTCAGGAACATGAAGGATTTTGTTTAGATGCAGATTTTTATTAGGGGTTCTAACAATTGAATGACCAATATGATGAACTTGCATACCAGAACCACTCGCTGTGTGCACTTGATCATGTCCGTGATACTTGTCCCGGATGGTCAGCTTGTCCAGCTCTCCGGTGATGTGGTGAGTGGCGCCGGTGTCCGCATACCAGTTCGTGTCAACGCCGTAGGAATCGGTGACCATGTTGGCCCCCTTATCCTCAGGCTCATCTTCGTCATACCTGTGCCAGCAGTCACGGGCGCCCCCTGGATGGTGCCTGTGACAGATCTGACACTCCGGATAATCACGAACCTGCTGCTGCCATTGTTGCTGTGGGCGGCCACGGCCACCGCCGCCGCCGCCGTTGCCGCCAGATGGACTCGGGGAGGGGCGCCTGCCTCGGCCACGACCTCTACTGTAGCCGCGACCACGCCCCCTGTTGTAGCCGCGCCCGCGTCCCCTGTACGCCATGTTCGCTGAGGAGTTGAAACCAGCATCGACGCCATCGCCTAGCATCTCCACCCGCTGATCGAACGCCGCGATCTGGGCGAAGAGATCGTCAACTGAGATCGTCGACTTAACTGCACCGATAGCCGCCACGACAGCGTCATAGTCTCTGTCGAGACCCGCAAGCACGTAGTCGACCATCTCTGGATCAGAGACAGGGCGACCCGCCGCGACAAGCTCATCCGCCAGGTTCTTCATCTTGGCGATGTAGGAGGTGCTCGACATGGATCCCTTCTTGGTGTTGGTGATGGCAATCCGCAAGTTTGTGATGCGAGATTGGGACTGCGAGGCAAAAATAGTGGTGATAGCAGTCCAAAGATCAAAAGTTGTCTCCTTACTCGTGACTTGGGCGAGAATCTCTTTTGACAGAGAATTCAGGAGATAACTCAGGACCTGCTGGTCCTTCGAGACACATTGCGCATACAGAGGGTTTGGCTCCTCTGTTGTGGTCTTGTCCGCCTGCTGCTGCTGCACTGTCTTCGGTGGCGCAGCGTCGGATCCATCTAGGAGGCCGGTGACTTGCGCTCCTCGCAGTCCCGGCATGACCTGGGTCCTCCATAGGATATAGTTGGTTCTGGTGAGTTTCTCGGCTGGTGGAGCACCAAGGTTGATGGCGTTGGTGGCCGAGGAGGACATGGTGGTGTGGTGATCGTGATCTGGTGGTGGTGATCGAAGGAGAAGCTTTTCTGGCTAGATAGATGGAAAGAGGTTGGCTCTGTATACCATGTCAGGAAGCGTTTCTACTCCCTCGTAAGGGAGCCGCATTGGATTTATATTGATCAGGGCGCAAGGCCAAGCTTGGGGTACAAGTTTGGAAACCTACCGATCTCTAGGATTCGGTGGTTAAATGAGATATGAGATAAGAGAGAGAGAAAGAGGGGTTTAGTTGAGATTACAAATGTATTACACATAAACTCTAACATCGATGAAAAATATGTTTATTTATTTTACAATGAAGACGTTTTTCTCTAGGTCTAATACATGCATACCTTGCTCCAACTATGAGTTGTCCAATATAGTACCAAAGGTGTCGAGAACCTAATGCGCTTATTTGCATTTGTAGGGTTTTGGTGGTTGAGGCTAAGTGTTTGGTTTTGGGGCTATAACATTGCATCTCATTTGATAAAAGGTTACCTCACTTTGGCGTGCTCGAGTTTGAAAGAGAACTTATGTGTATTCTACATGCAAGAAACAAATATATCTCATTCTCTGCTTTCGGCGAAATCTAAAACCATTGTTCGACTAGAGAACCAGACACACTGATCTTGTTCTCATGATGAAGTGGAGGCTTTGTATTATTTATCTCTTTCTCCTACCACTCAATCCAGGGCTAAATTGAGTAAAATCAAATCTGGCCTTTGCAAGGAATTGTTCTATCTTTATATCAAGAAGATAATTTCATGCGGGCATGGACCACCGGCCAATTCCAATAATTAGTCCTTGGGGTGAACATCAGATCGCTTTTATTATTCACTTGATTTTACCCGTACCACTTGCGCTCGTGAGCTTCTCTGCTGCTTCCGAGAATGCCCCTGCGGGGAATCTTGCGCTTTTCCCAAAAGTGCAAATCAGAACCAACCAACTAACCCAAGTCACAAAAGGCCATTTTCCTTGTACTTGATTTGATATTTCTATTTTCTCTTTCATGCTAAGTTACCTCTCGCATGAACGTGCCTGGGGCCCATGAACCCAGTTCCCCCCAACATTCAAAACCCCCAATTTTTCTCCCTGGTTTTTATTTCAAAACACTTCTACTTTTTCTGGATATTTTCCAAAGCTAGTTTTTTTTTTGACGAATTTCAGAGAAGAAACCACCTCATACGAATATGACCTTATTATGAATATGACCGTCGTAATAAGAAAACTCGCATGATATATTTGCTTCCAAATGTAAGTGGCAAAGAGACGACATGCATGTCGACATGCAAAGGATGAAGACACACCGAGTAAAATAAAAGCAGTACATCAAGACAAGTGTGTAGTGCATGTTTTATATCGTAATTAACCCAGCGTGTAGTACATTGTTGACGATGATATTTTTGGACCATATCATTGGAGCAGTTCTAGCATGTATCCCGTGGATTCAATGCATCTTCCAGGTACTAAAGTACTCCCTATTCAAATTGAAGAGTTCGAACTTGTAAAACACATTTAGGGGACAAAGAAATCGATGGCTGAGACTCGAGATGAGATCATGAGAGGCTGGATGTGCTTGCACCGTCCAGTTGGCGCGAGGATGACACATGGCCAAAGGTACTTAACACTGATTATGGCAGAAGGAACGAACTAACTTTCAGCAGCAAAAAAAAAAGGTCACACCAAAAGGTTAGCTGTATAAATAAATAATAACTGTTATGTTTGTTATCATGTACTATGAACATTTATGTGATCTTTCTAATTGACTTGTTTGGCCCATAGCACTAATATACTGATCCTTCTACAACCAACGTAGACAAATTTTTGGAACAAAACCCATATAAGAAAAACAGAAACATCACACTCATTCCTCCCAAATATTCCATATTAGAAAAGCAAAAACCAGAAACCATGAGCCACATTTCTCCCAAAATTCAAACCCACCATTTTTCAAGCCCGGAAATTTCTTTGGATATTTTCAAAACCTGTTTTTTTGCTAAATGTAGAAAAGAGATCGTCTCATACATACATGATATCCTTATGAAACTGGTCGTTGCAACAAAAAACACAAGGCATATTGGCTTCCAAATATAAGTGGCAAAAAGAGGACATGACGACATGCAAAAGATTGAGACGTATGGAGATTTAAAAAAAAAATAGTACATCCAAGACAAGTGAGTAGTACATTGTTTTATGTCCTAGCCCAGCGTGTACTGCATTGTTGACGATGATATTTTTGTACTATGTCATTAGGGCAGTTATTACTATCACGTATATCTAAAGTACTCCCTTTGTTCCTAAATATTTGTCTTTTTAGAGATTTTAACAAATGACTACATACGGAACAAAATGAGTGAATCTAGACTCTAAAATATGTCTATATACATCCATATGTAGTAGTCCATTTGAAATATCTAGACAGACAAATATTTAAAAATGGAGGAAGTATTTCCTTTTCAAATTGAAGAGTTCGAACTTGTAAAACACATTCAGCCGACAAAGAAAACAATGATTTTTTTAGAAGTAAATTGATGGTTGAGGCTTGAGATGAGAGGCAGGATGTGGTTGCATCGTCCACTTGGCGGAAGATATATGGCCATGTGTATTAAGGTACTTAGCACTGGTTATGGCAGATGGGACGAACTAATTTTCAGCAACAAAAAATGTCACATCAAAAGGTTGGATGTATAAATAAATAATAACTATTGTGTTTGTTATCATGTATGGACGTTTAGGTGATCTTTCTAATTGACTTGTTTGGCCCATAGCAGTAATATACCACTACTACTACTACTTCTACAACCAACGTAGAAGAAATTCCGAACAAAACCATATAAGAAAAACAGAAACATCACACTCACTTCATCCCAAAAATTTTGCTAGTGGTTTCACGTGAGGTAAAAACAAAAAACAAAAAAACAAACCTATGCTAAAATATCTTCCCCTAAGTCATGGCGATTTGGAAAGCCGTATGATGGTGCTAGAGTGAGTCCACACTATGCTAGACCCTAGACAGTATGTGAGCTGGATTTGTTTCTCTTATTGATTTTTCCTCTAGAGAAAAAAAAGAGGGGGGAAAAACAAGACAAACGTGGCCACCTCAATTATCATGTAGGAGTACTATATATATACAGGGCATTGCATGTTTGGGCCTAACATTGTGGGTTCCACCACTGCTGAATGTGCCCCCTGCATGATTGGCTATGGAGCAAAACATATATTTTTTCTACTTTGTACACATCACTTATTTAAAAATAAAATTTATGTGTGGTACTGGTTCCCCGCAGTATTTGTTTTTTGATAATATTCTCACAATAATATTATCTTATGAGATAAAAAGTACCCCATCTATTTATTTTTACTCTGTGTATTAGGTATGTCTTAAGTCGCCTTTTGAAGTCTGACCAAGTTCATAGCAAAGTATATCAAACATTAAAAAAAAACAAATCAATAGCGTTAGATTCATCATGAAATTTACTTTACTACTGTATGCATTTGATATTGTATAGAAGTTGGTAATTTTTAATTAAAATTGGTCAAACTTTCACAAAGTTTGACTTAAAACAAAACTAATATCCGGAGTAAAAAGAAATGGAGGGAGTACTATTACTTCCGAGCTTGGCAAAAAGTGAGTACTCGAGAATATTAGCCCATATCTAAATTAAGTATATGTAGTAGATGTTTCGTTTCTGTACTGTACAATATTACATTCTTCATGTGAATATTTTCATGGTGGATGTTATCATTCCTGATATATAGGTGGCAATTAGTTAGCATTTTGTCATTTGTTCACATGATGGCTGATTCCTACAAACCAATATTATAATCCAAATATTTTTTTGTCAAAAAGGAAGATGATTGTTCATATATTCATAGGGAACTTTCCTTACCTGCATAAATGGCGGACACGTGTCTCTGGCTCTTGTACATGCAAGAACCAAAACTGCATTGTTTTTCATGGCATTCTCTCCTAATGTAATACAATCTTTTGTTGTATGTGCATAATATAATAAACTTACAAGCTCGGTCGGTGGGCTTCCACCAATGCAGATGCATGCGCGGCCACATGTTCCTGTCATAGAAAAATGCTGCAAGGTTCTCAGGTATATTCCGCAAATAACGTTAGTTTTTCTGTACCTGTCTGGAAAAGTGTGTGCCTCCTCGTGGTCTGCCTAAATCGATTGGCGCACAGACGAGTGGCGCATTTTTGCAAAATGGGTTACTTTCTGGCGGCGTACATCTTGCAGCATGATTGTGCAATTTTAATCAGGTAAAATGTACATTGGCTCATGCCCATTATGATCCGACTATGAGAGAATGTGATACTGAGACTAGGAACCCACTACAGAGGTTATTTAGTTATTTTACAGCATTATGAATTCGTTTACAAAGGAAAAGAATGAAAAAGACATATAGGCATCAGTTCTGAAATGCACGAAACAGGTGCCAGTATCATAATTGGTGTAGTCGACGTTTATTTGACCCTCGTCGCCTTATGTATGAATATTTAGGTTCGCCGTATAAAAATGGCGAGAGAGTAGATTTACCATCAAATGTAGCTCCAAGTTCTTATTGAAGTGAACTGGTAATTAATCATCAAAATTAGTATGCATTGCAAACCATGCGAATGCGTCAAGCGTGTGTCTCAATCAACAAGCAGAAAAGAACTGAGGAAGTATCTCACCATTCATCTGTTATATGTACAGTATAAAACGGAGACCCGTACTGACAAGTTGTTAAGTACACGACACATGTTTCACCATCTTCAACATAACATCTATAGGGGGGCGATCGACAAGCAGAAAATAATCATGAAGTATTTCACTACGCCTCATACAACGAAAAGGGGCCTTTGTATATACAAAGTTGTTACTTATACATGGCACATGTTTCACCATCTTCAACAAAGACAAGACAAAAAGAATACTAGTATCAGATATGTATGCGCCTTACATATTAGCGGCCAATTGTCTTGCTTTCGTTAAAAAGGAAACAAACTTCGCTTACATCGTTTATTTTTCAACATATTTGAGTTTCATTAATTAACTGTCGGCATGAACTTTAGTCAAATTACATATTTTTGAAACTTTAAATTTGTCATACTTAAGCAATATTCGTGGATAAGGATTGATTTAATAAAATTCGATCCATTATCCCTCCTGTCCTCCTTTGTTACTATTAGTTTCGCGTGATCTAAGCGGTGGCTACATCGGTCAACCCAAAACAGTTTGGTGTTAGAAAAAGATAAGACCAAGAAGAGAAAATGCCTGGAGAAAAATAAAGGTAAAGCAACAAAGGATTATGCATTAGCATGAGTGTCCCAATTGACCACCAATTCTCAAGACTAAAACTGCACCAGTGGGTTATTGTTTACTTTCCCTCTGAAATTGCTCTACCAGCTCCTCCAACTAATTTCCTCTCATCGCCACTAGGAGCACTGCAAGTAGCTCTTCAGGTACCACAGTATGTGAGCTTTTTTCTTCCTAATCCTGGCACGCCACCAATTTCTGCATGCATGAGTCGGCCCATGCCCCACATACAGACACACAGTGTACAGAAATTAGTTAATTAACAAAAGAGGGAAATCCAGTTAAGTTGATTGAAATGTCAAGGCGGCATATACAAGTGGAGCTGGAAACTTCCGAGCAATCAGAGTTGAGAGCGTGCCACACCTCTCCTCCGCTAATTAAGTAGTAGCTTCTTTTGACTTAATTCAGATCCTATGGTGCGTCCATCACTCTAAAGTAAAGGCATTTGTGGCTCTCTTTGCGTGATGCTGAAAAGGAGCTTTGCTAAGCAGCCGGTTTTCTCCTCTCTTTCTGCCCTCCACAAACTGCTTTCTAATCACCACATTAGACACAATACAACCCTAAAAATAGGGTCAGATGACAACATGTTAGAACTTAGAACAGTGACCACAATCTCCATGAAACCAAACTAATGTTATCTTTTGGAAAGCAGCTCGCCTAATTCCCCCACCTCGCCTTTCTAGCGTTTCTTAGAACACTGATCACCACTGGCTAGATGCGCAAAATCTGCATTCGGTACTAGCTCATTTTGTGCCAAGACCAAGAAACTAGTTCGTTTTGGATGTCTACAAGCAAACTACATAGTAGCTACCAATGGAAATTTATCTATGCTTAACTACCGGGCGGCATAATGCGATAACCTAATCGATGGAAAATAAAAAGAAAGCTCTACCCAAAAGACATGACTAGTTCTTCTCCTAGAAAAAGGGCCCAATTAAGAAGTGGGCTAGGTAATTAAAGGATGCTAGGAAAGCCATGCGGGCCATGGCTTGTCTAACAAAAGCAGCATCATAAACGTGCTTGAATAAACATCCAGTGGCCACTTTGGCAATGTCGTCGAAGTGCTCTGGTTTCTTTCAGTTGCGCAGTGTCTAGCCTTTGTGGCCACGTTTAAGCTAGGCTAGGTTAGGTTTAACTTGAGAGAAAGGATCACTGTGTTGGGAGCATTCTGGCTCTAGAGGGCGGCCCCATGGCCTCCGGAATTTGGTTCCAGCTGGTGTACGTTGGGTCCGGCCTGCGGTATTTTGATTGTGATGGCGAGGGTTCCTCCAAGTGCAGGTGCATGCACCCATGATTTTGACAGGCAGCCAGCCGACCTTGTGTGATTTTATTCGATTCTTGGAAGGGTGGTCGAGTTGGACCAACGATGAGGTCGACAAAACGTGGGCTGTGAGCGAGGATGAAGTTGTGAATGTTGGAAACAATACCTGCATATACTATCTGTAATTTTATCTTTATGATTCCAAGAGCTGGTATTGGTTAGGACTACCTAGACTACTAGTATGATGTAATATCTTTTTTCTTAATTGATATATAAAATTAATCGTAGAACGATTGTTCTACAGTCCAGGTTTCAAAAAAAGCATATACTAGCTAAAGCTCAGTTCCCAGGTTAACATACGTATCAAGTTCTAACTGACTATACTGACTTTTTTCTGCGAGGCACAAAACTGACCTTCAGTTAGAAATTAATAACAAGTTATCATTTGGCATATTTTCCATACATACAACAAAAATTATGCCTCCAACGAAACAAATTTGTTGATCACGAAGAGATAGCTCACTAGCACGGGAACCTATCTTCTATGGGGAGATGGGTTAACAGACGGATCGTCACCATCGACTCAAACATTAATAGGACTGAGGGTATACTCTATGCATGAAACAGGGTCTTGTCCTGCTTCATAAATAAAGCACGAAGAACGTACATGGCTAAACGATACAAGGTAGTAAGGAAGCCCTCTTACAAAACAGACCGGAGATAACCAGACAACAATAGGTATACTCTCTAGGTAAGAGAAATACTTATGAAAACAAGATCACTTATAAACCACAGTTGCAAATAAATATAAACTTTAAAGTGGGTGTATATGTCTTCTACTCCGTCCAAATCGCTGAGAGGACACCCAAATTTCTGATTCATGGGTGAAGAAGAAAAGTTATGCCTAGCTATCATGCGAAAATGATCATTTCTCTCTTTCTTATTTGTGAGAAGGCCAAATATCATATATTAAGTAGCAAATACCCTTAGAAAAACATCTTTACAAAAAATAAAAGATACCTCCAAAATTTTGGGGGTGCCGAAGTCTTCTTCCTCGTGCATTCATTGGCAACATGACATGAGCAAAGCTCAGTACCGCATTTGGGCCTCCGTCTGAGCGGAGTAAAGTTGTTGAAACCCATGACAACTTTTAGAAGCAGCGGTTAGGAAGTAATAGATGTAGATCGATCATAAGAAGCTAGTGATCGTGATCTGCATAGCAAATCGTCTCCGCGGAGAAGAAAATGCCGAAGAGGGCATGCAGAACACCCTCAGATGCGGCCATATGGACTCGAGGAATACTAATCTCACACACTCCCTGACTATACTGAGGTTAGTCAACCTTCGGCGGTCAGGATTGGAATTGGAGAACCACGACGTACAACCATGTTGTCAACTCCGCAAGATAACGCCACCAAATAGACCTGCAAAAGGAAAAGTTAGACTCAAAGAACCAGATCTGGGGACACACAGTCCTCCACATGCCTCCCGATGATACGAAGAAGCACAACTGAAATGAGGACGAGGCGGGGAGACCTTATTCCATATCGACAACGACACCAACGTCTCGCCACCATTGATAGGAGAAATATCTTAATTTATTTCTAACCCTAAGACCGCCAAACCAAATTCGTGGAGTCCCCGCCCGATCCCATCGTCTGAGCGACAAATGGAGGGGAAAGCCCCTCGCTAGGAAGTAGAGGAAGATGAGCCGCCGCCGGCTAGGTCTTGAAAGTCAGAGGAGGAAAAGAACAAGTTGATTGCCTGTATGCAAAAGGACCATTTCAGCACAACATAAGGGTAGGAACGTGCGAGTCTATACGAGTGAGGTTTTTGGCTATTGGACGCCAGTGAACCCGGTCTTTAAAAATATCATAAAGGCTATTTAAAGTTTCAAAAAAATCTACATCTATATGTAAATGTTTAAAAAATGTCACAAAGGCTATAGAACTTCATCTTTTAAGGAATAAAATTTCATTAAAATAGAAGAATTGTATGCTACAGAGAAGGACAAAATCCTGGCCCAAAACAACAAAATGTTGGCCCATTTTAATCCACGTATTTGTCTCTTTTGCAGACACCAGATATGAAAATGTACATTGATGAAAATTTGTAAGCCTACATACTACACATCTAAATGTATATGTACACTTATATTTAGAGTTTTTGGAGCTATGAAAATAATGTTTTTGATTAGGAAAAAACATTTGCCTAATGCCCCGACGGTTTTCTTGACATCGATATACATGAATAGACAAATTATAGATCATGAACAAAAGAAAGGTGGACATTGGC
This sequence comes from Triticum aestivum, assembly GCF_018294505.1. Taxonomy (NCBI): domain Eukaryota; kingdom Viridiplantae; phylum Streptophyta; class Magnoliopsida; order Poales; family Poaceae; genus Triticum; species Triticum aestivum. Next base: position 120,069,308 of record NC_057806.1, read on the forward strand.
AAATTATATAGATCGTGAACAAAAAAGGTGGACATAATGGATGTAAGAAAGGTAATTACTTTTATCAACATAAAATAAGCTACATATTTACACATTGTATAATTTGTGAAAATACTACAAGAACGAAATATAGATTATATTCCATGCCGTCATAAATATAAATATTCGTATAAATAGTATATTAGTAAAAAGTAATAATAATATCCATGTGCAAAAGAAAACAACAGGGATCAAGCATATGTCGAATGAAAAAAGATAGACAAGGACGTAACTGCAAAATGTGCAAGCACAAAAGCAAAGCAGCCTCCTCAAGGGCTTCGTTGGGAGGAAAGGCACTAGCGGAAGGGCCCATCTGTAAGACAAATGAGCTCGGAAAGCACACACGAGAAAATACCCGGGGCTGACGTGCGAGATGACAGGGACCAGCGCGCAAAATCTCGAAAAAAATTGAACCATTTCTCAGTTTGTGCGTGTCATCCTTCCGCAGAGGCCATGCTAACCTGTATCGTTCCAATTTTATCGACTGACCCCGAAGGGACAACAAGGTTACAACGCTGAGGCTTATAAACCGGTCGGCACGTCTCTCGCTGGGCGAGGTGGTACTAAACAAGGGTGCTGTGCTGCGTTCCGCAAGCGCCAGGAACCGCGGAACCGCACCAAACGGTAAGTGGGCCGCATCTGCGTGAAAGCTAGATCGTCAGCTTGTGAGCCCAATATCTTTCTGCGAGGAGTCGGCCCAACTATACGAAGCGAGCTGGAAACACATATACGGACTGCTCGTGTCCTTTTTTCTTTTCGAGGGTACGCTCCCGTTCTACATTCATTTATGTTTTCTTTTTTGCGAAATCTACATTCATTTATGTTGATCTCAAAAACTCTTTTTTTTATGTTGATCACAAAACAAAAATTTCCCATGCTTGTCTCAAAAAATATATTTATGTTCCATGCAGGATTTCTCAAAAACCAAAATTTTGTTCCATAAAAAAAAAGTGTTCCATGCAGACTGTTACTTCGGACCCACCTCCTACGTACGGAGCTATGTTTTCCAGGCGGTGCATCCTTTGGGATAAACCTTTGTTCCGTGCGTGAATGTTAAAAATCACGGAGAATCCAATCAAAATCCATCCGGAGGCATGCACCTCGTTATCACAGAGATGATAAATCTGCGCCTAGCAACAGTTTTTCTCCCACGAAAAAGCAACTGTTTTTCTCTCATGGATGCAGCGCCGGTGATCTTGAAATTTCAGTCTAGTTTGCCTTTTTGGCTTTTGCTGCCAGTGGTATTTTGATTTTGATTGTGATGGTGAACCTCAAAGTGACCAAGTGCATGCACCCTTTGGTTTTGACAAGCTATCCCAAGTCAACACACCTCCCACGAGCTTCACTGGGTACGTGCAAAGATAATCGAATTGGACCAATGTAGTTGACAAAACGTGGGCTGCTAACTAAAATAAAGTTGCTGGATTCTTTTTCTTTCTTTCTGTGATTTGAGGTAGTTGCCACATCAGCCATGTGATGCTGAAAATATCTTTAGGGCATCTCCAACACCGACACTTAAATCGGGCACGACATCAGTCCATGGGCCGGACTAGTCCACGAACAAGAATAAGGAGTTTGCCGTCCAATCGCATCCTCTAAATGTTCGTACAGACCCAGAAAATTTGAAATTCAAATACATAATGACCGATCACAAACAAAAAGAGGACGATCTTCGTAGTTTTTACATGACCAATCACAAAAGTATCTCAGTCGTCTAAAAAGTGGTTTTTTTGCCCGGCGGACCAGCTATCCGAGCTTATGCGCTCACTCTGTCGCCGGTTACTCCTTGTCATCCGCTTCCTTCTTGGCAGCCTCCTTCTCCGCCGTTTTCAGCTGCTCCTTCAAGCGCTTCAACATCCTAAAGGTGGACGGCTTGCACGATCATCCTTGCATCGTCATCCAACTCCTCCATCTTCAAGATCAACATCTTCGAGTCCTTTGAGGCGGTCGCGGTCTCAATTCTTCTCTCCGAGCATGATCTTCTTATCTCCGAGTTTGAGCTTCTTCTTGGCCGCCGCCATCAACATGTCAAACCTCTAGGCGATCTCTTTTCCTCCTTGGCGTTCGAGCGCTCAACACATATCTCTTCCTTCTTCGTCAAGTGAAAGATCGTGGATGTCGCCTAGAGGGGAGGGGGTGAATAGGCGCTTTAAAATAATTACGGTTGAGGCTTGAACAAATGCAGAATAAACCTAGCGGTTAATTTGTCAAGCACAAAACCTACAACAACTAGGCTCACCTATGTGCACCAACAACTTATGCTAAGCAAGATAAACAACTAGGTGATAGCAATATATATGACAAGAAACAATATGGCTATCACAAAGTAAAGTGCATAAGTAAAGGGCTCGGGTAAGAGATAACCGAGGCACGTGGAGACGATGATGTATCCCGAAGTTCACACCCTTGCGGATGCTAATCTCCGTTTGGAGCGATGTGGAGGCACAATGCTCCTCAAGAAGCCACTAGGGCCACCGTAATCTCCTCACGCCATCGCACAATGCAAGATGCCGTGATTCAACTAAGGGACCCTTGAGGGCTGTCACCGAACCCGTACAAATGGCAACCCTTGGGGGCGGTCACCGAACCCGTACACTTTGGCAACCCTTGGGGCGGTCACCGGTACCCATCAAATTGCTCTGGGCGATTTCCACAATCTAATTGGAGACCCCGATGCTTGCTCGGAGCTTTACACCACAATGATTGAGCTCCGAACACCACCAATCGTCTAGGGCGCCCAATCACCCAAGAGGAACAAGCTCAAGGGTACCAAGCACCCAAGAGTAATAAGCTTCTTAACTTTTAACTTCCATGTATCACCGTGGAGAACTCAAACCGATGCACCAAATGCAATGGCAAGGGCACACGAAGTGCCCAAGTCCTTCTCTCTCAAATCCCACTGAAGCAACTAATGCTAGGGAGGAAAATGAGAGGAAGAACAAGAAGGAGAACACCAAGAACTCCAAGATCTAGATCCAAGTGGTTCCCCTCACATAGAGGAGAAAGTGATTGGTGGAAATGTGGATCTAGATCTCATCTCTCTTTTCCCTCAAAAACTAGTAAGAATCCATGGAGGGATTGAGAGTTAGCAAGCTCGAAGAAGGTCAACAATGGGGGAAGAACACGATCTCAAAGGATAAGGTTCATTGGGGAAGAAGACCCCTTTTATAGGAGCTCCCGAATCCAACCGTTATGTGCTCAGCCCGCACACGAGCGGTACTACTGCTCCACGAGTGGTACTACCGCTGGAGGAGTGGTACTACCGCTTAACATGGTCAATACACCCCAACGAGAGAGAAAAACACGAGCTGAAAAACTGCCAGAGAGGTAGAGCAGTATGAGTGGCACTACCGCTGTAGCCAGCGGTACTACCGTTGGCCGCAGTTGTACTACCGCTTGGCCCAGCGGTACTACCGCACAAGAGCGGTACTACCGCTCCTACTGCCGCTCATACTGCCGCTGAACCCGACACGAGAAGAGCAGGACCCAAAATCGAGGCGGTAGAAGAGCGGCACTGCAGCGGTACTACGGCTGAGAGCTCCAAGTGGTACTACCGCTTGGGCTCGCGGTACTACCGCTGGGACCAGACAAAAGCCACTCTCAAGAAACAAGAACTGCCATAACTTCTTCATACGAGCTCCGAATTGAGCAAACTCAAGCTTGTTGGATACAAGACGACGAGTAGCATCAAAACAACGGCAGGGGAGGAATGCCTAACAAAAAGAGGAGTGAAACCTCCAACCAAGAAGAACCGACAAAACCTCCAACATCGAAAACATCATAGAAGAAGCATGTGAACTCCGTTTTCGATGAACTCGAGCTTGTCATCAAGATGGCCATAAGCTCTAAGACTCTCAAAGAGAACCAAACAAGAACCAAGAAAGATGATGCAAGGATGCAATGGTTTGAGCTCTCAGCGAACGAAACGATCAAGCTACTCATCGAGAGCCCCCCTTGATAGTACGACAATTGATCCTATAACCCGGTCTCCCAACTACCCATGAGACCGGTAAAATAGAAAACCTATCAAGGGCAAACCTTTGTCTTGCACATAGTCCACTTGAACTAGATGATGACGATCTTGACTTCCTCAAGTTGGACCACCTTTCTTGATTGCGTTGGCTTGGTGAAGACTAGTAGATTTCTCCCCCATACTCCACTATGGGTGAGCAACTCTTCCGCACATCTTCACACGTCCATTGTCACCACAATGGACGGCAAGCTTCAAGCACTTGATCTCTTCGTGATGCATCACTTGAACTTTCACACGACAACCTAACCCCACACAGAACTCTCACGAAGACCATGGGTTAGTAAACAAAGCGTAATTGACAATGCTTACCATACCAGGGGATCACTTCATCCCTCAGTACATCTTGTATGCTTTGTGTGTTGATCAACTTGATTCATTCTTGACTTAATCTTGATCAACCTTGAATCTTTCCAATTCTCTTCATTTGGATGATGTCTTGAAGGTAGACATGAATGATCACACAATCTTCTTCTTCAAGACATGCTTGCAATAAGCTCAACTCTCACATGACCAATCTTTGGATAATTCCTTGAATAGCACCTTGGTTGGCACCAACTCTCCTTGAAACCAACACATGTACTCCAAGAAAAGCCTATGGACAAAACCTTCAAATATAACTCAAGGCAACCATTAGTCCATAGAGATTTTCATCAATTACCAAAACCAAACATGGGGGCACCGCATGTTCTTTCAAAGTTATCACCGAACCTCTCTGTAATCTTGGTCGTCGCCCCTTCTTGCTTCTCCTTCTCCTACTCCCACTTAATTCCTCGGGCCCCTTTCCTAATCTTCTTGGTCGGCTCTTTTGTTGGTTCTGTTGGATCATTCGCTTACTCCTCGGTGTCGATGCCTGCCCACTCAACTTCAAACAACAATGCACGAGGACGAGGTTCCTCTTCTCCACCTTCAGAAAACAAGTTGCACACATGAGAAGGCTATAAACAAAAGCATTGTCAACAAGCTGCATATCCTGTAAAATGACCAACACATAAAGCATATTCGGCCAACAAATTGCATCTGGCCAAGTGATCAACACATAGAGCATATCCGGCCAACAAGTTGCATATATGGCCAAATGATCAACACATAAAACAACTGAAAGGATCGATATGGTTGACTAGAGGGGGGGTGAATAGGCAACTAACAATTTTTAGCTTTTCTTTAACAAGTTAAAGTTTGCATCGAAATAGGTTGTCTAGAAATGCAACTAGGTGAGCAACCTATATGATGCAACGAGGATAGGTACACAAGCAAGCAAGAGATATAAAACAAGTAAGCTTGCTTAAATAAAGGCACGAGATAACCAAGAGTGGAGACGGTGGAGACGAGGATGTGTTGCCGAAGTTCCTTCCCTTTGAGAGGAAGTACGTCTCCGTTGGAGCGGTGTGGAGGCACAATGCTCCCCAAGAAGCCACTAGGGACACCGTATTCTCCTCACGCCCTCACACAATGCGAGATGCCGTGATTCCACTATTGGTGCCCTTGAAGGCGGCTACCGAACCTTTACAAACAAGGTTGGGGCTCTCTCCACAACTTAATTGGAGGCTCCCAACAAAACCACGAAGCTTCACCACAATGGAATATGGCTCCGAGGTGACCTCAACCGTCTAGGGTGCTCAAACACCCAAGAGTAACAAAATCCACACAAGAAAGTATGGGGGAACCAAATATCCTTTGGTGGAAGTGTAGATCTAGGTCTCCTCCTTCAATCCCTAGCAAATCAACAAGTTTGAGTGGCTAGAGAGAGAGATCGGGCAAGAGAGCTTGAAGGGCATCAATGGTGGAGTGAGAGAGGTCAAAGGTAGGAGTGGTAGGTGGGAGAAGCTCCCTTATATAGTCACCCTCAATTTCCAACCGTTACTGTGATTTTAGCACTGCAGCGGTACAACCGGTCCTCGTCCCGGTACAACCGGGACTCACGGTGTATCTGCAGAACCCTACCAAGCGGTACAACCGGACCAGGGGGCGGTAGTACCGGCTAAGAAAAATAACCGGACTAACCGCCTGGCCACCGCACAAACACCGCATCAAAACAGGAGCTTGACCGGTACTTGGGCGGTGCCTGGCCGGAACAACCGTATGGCCTTGAGCTCTTGGGTGGCTAAGTCCTGAGCGGAAGAACCGCTCGGACCACCGGTGGTACCGGTCATCGTGGAACGACCGGACCAACCGGGCCACTACCGCCCAAGAACCGCATCAAACCAGAAGCGAGAGCGGTACTTGAGCGGTGCATGGACGGAACCACCGCCCCAGCTGTTGCAGAGCATGGTGGCGGTACCACCGCCCGGAGGCAGCGGTACAACCGCTCAAGCACAGCTGGTGAGCGACAAGACCCAGCGGTACAACCGCTCCAGAGAGCGGTACAACCGCTGGGCAGAAACAGTGAGCAGAAAAGAAAAGAGGGGAAGAGGCAAGGAAAACTCTCTCTCTCACACACACCTGAGGAAGGCAAAGAGAGGGTGAGAAAAGTGTACGTGAACTGATTCCCCCAGAGCTTCCTAATGAGGATTCCCTCTTGATAGTACGGGTACTCTACGACCAAAGAAAATAAAACCGTAGAGGACACGTCTTCGATCTTTTCCTTCGAGAGGTAATAGCAATCCGATGTAAGCCTAAGCATCGAGAACCTGAAACATAAAGCACACGTTTAGACCACCAAGGGTTGTCATCATCATCCAAAACATAAAGTAGGGAAATGCCCTTTCAATCTCCCCCTTTTTGGTGGATGATGACAACAACACGATTTGCAAGAGATAAGTCAATGAAATCTAGACGGAACTCCCCCTGAATGTGTGCCCCAACAAGTACTAGCTGTTAGAAAGCATGGGCACACTTTCAGGACTAGACTCCCCCTAGATTTTATAGACTCATCACTCTGAGCTCAAAAGGATAGACAATATAATACTTAGAGGCAATAATAATGATAAAGACCTACGAACAGAAAGGTAAGCAAGTCTAGCAAGTCTCACACACAGCACGGAACGAACAAGTCCACAAACAAACACAAAACACGAGAACAAGAGAAAACAACCCAAGCAAATCCCCGAGACCTATAGAACCCTCTCCCCCTTTGGCATCAAGACACCAAAAAGGAAAAGAGCGAAGCTAGCGACCCAAAGCTCAGGCGTCCTCCTCTGACTCCTCAGTCGCATCTGGATCTTCATCATCAGAGTCGTCATCGTCGTCGTGATCAGATTCTTCCATGGCATTGTCCGCTGCTGCAAACGAGGATGATGGCTGGGGAGGGGCTTCATCATCAGTCCAGGTGCTATGGGTAGAGATCCAACGCTCCTCTGGGGTGATGCTCTTCTCAGAGCCACTCTGAACCTGCATGTTGAGGTGCTTCATCATTGCAATTTGGCGACGCCGTGCAAGCTTCTCATTGACATGTGCCTCATACATCTTCTTCTGGATGTCAGCCTGGAGACAAAAGGTCTTCTTCACCTTGGCAGTAAGTTTGGCCACCCACGAAGGCTTGGCCCCTGGCTCCAGCTCAAAGTCCTCATCGTCAGAAGTAGCATAGACTCTTCTTCTTAAGGAGCTTGACCTCATGAACAGTGAGGTTGTCTGGAGAAGTGAGGAGCTCTCCAGGACGACGAACAGCCCACACAGAGTTCAGAAAGCACATGACAAACGGAGCGTAGATTGGGACTTTACGGTAGATGACCATGTTGTACATCTCATGCCACAGCCAATTGGACACATCAAACGTTGCCCCTGTCCCCACCATGGTCTTCATAGCAACCATCAAATCAACCAGATAGCCATGAATCTCATCTTGATTGCCCACCTTGGGCAAGAGCACATTGCGGAACACTCGGTGCATGATGTCATAGACCTTCTCCAAATCCTTGGATTCTCCAATAATCCCACGGCCCCTAATGTACAGAGGGGCAAGCTTCTCCTTAGGCATGGACTCAGGAAAATCATGAGGGCGAATGCCACCCCTTCCTTGCAGACCGGTATCCTCGTACCCAATAGCATTGCAGAAAGCCCTCCAGGGAACGTGAAACAATTCATCGCGACACATGAAGGTGAGAGTGCGCGCATCATCTTCTCCAAAATGAACCGTGGCATAGAACTGATGGATAAGTTGAACATCAAAGTCACAGTTGACTGACATGATCTTGACAAGATCAAACTCCTCGCAGAGAGCTAGTGCCTCACCAAAATACTCCATGTTGTTTCTCCAATGATCAAAATCAATTGTCCACTGCTTGGCATATCTGTTCTTGTTGTGCTCAAAGAGTTCATGAACAATCCGCACTTGCATCTCATTCCGGAACTGAACAGTGGTCCAACGGGGAGCAATGGGAACCTCATACGGATTCTTTGAGCGGTAGGCTTCCCAATCCTTGGCTTTCCAACGATGCAACGGCATGACAACACGTTGCTTAGCAGCTGCAGACTTTTCACGGCGAGTGGGCTTGGTGGGAATCACAACTTCTTCATCATCTGACACAACCGGTCGCAAGGTCCTTCGTGCCCTCTTCTTGGTCTTGCGAGGAGCAGAGCGAGAACTAGAGCCACCTGAACACACACACGAAAAGAACACACAAAAACCCAACAAGGATGAGAGGATTGCACCCACTAGCAGAAAAGGAACAAGTTGCAACAACAGAGAAGATAGAACAGTGCTTAGTGGTTGATATACTCCGGTTGTACCGGATCTTCCGCCGGTAGTACCGCTCCAGCGGTTGTACCGCCCGTAGGGGCGGTAGAACCGCTGACAGTGACACTACCAGGGAAGATAGATCTAACCGAGTCATACGAATCACACAAGTAATATTCCGAATTCTAAGTGCTACAAACAAGACAGGAGGCTAACAAAGAACTCTTCTAAGCCATAGAACGAACACTAAACGCGGAAAGATGGGAAAAGCCCTAGGCAAGGAATAACCCTAAACAAAAAAACTAGAGGCAAAGAGCACGAGGCAATACCACCATCCATGGGAAGAGATCGGAAGGCCTCCACGGAGAGAATCCACGGAGAGCCAAGGATCCGAAGCGCGAGACGCACTCCGGGGCAGGGGTAGAGATGGCCGGCGGCTAGGGCAAGAAAAAGAGGAACGAGGACGAAGGGAAAAAAGACAGCCCTTCAGCCCCGTCGAGTATATATAGGCCCGTACGCACGCCCCGGTAGAACCGCTTAGGGGAGCGGTTGTACCGCTCGTCTGGTACAGACCGGTGGATGGAGGCGGTACTTCCGGTGCCTGGAAGGCAGCGGTAGTACCGCACGGCAACAACCGGTAGTACCGGACGTGGGTTACCGTGGGAGTGTGCGGTGGAACCGCCCAGGCACCGAACGGAAACCCTTGGGACAGCACAACCCGGTACCAGCGGTAGAACCGCTCGTGGTACCGGTTGTACCGCCCGACCACCTAAGCCCAAGCCAAGATCAAATGAGTGCAATCCGAAGGGAGGAAGAAGGGGCACAAAAACAGGAGAGAAACAACACCTTAGGAGAACCTAACACAAAGAGCAAAGAGAGAAAGAGAGAAAACAACACGAGAGCAGCAAGGCTAACTTCAACTCCCCGAAGAGAGGACGGTGGCCGAGGCCACCTATGTTTGAGTCAATTGGTATGGCACCGCGAAGAATTATCCTTGGGTCCATGACCAAAACTCGTCTTTGAAGCACAAGTACCATCAAATATGGCTAATGTGAAAGACACAATCAATTTATGCATAATGGGGGGAGGGAGAGTTCATTGAGAGAACAACACTCCCCCTATGTCCATGCCTACACCTAAACTAGACAACAAGTTGAGCGTGGTAGGGTGTGCAAGGGTTCAAGCCACATTGCTCGAATCAATGATATTTAGCTCATGCCTTAACTCGCGAAATCTTGCTTCATCCAAGGGCTTCGTGAAAATATCTGCAAGGTTGTCATGAGTGTTGACATAGTTGAGCTCGATCTCTCCTCGTCTAATGTGATCCCGGATGAAGTGATACCGGATCTCAATATGCTTCGTCTTGAAATGTTGCACCGGATTGAGAGAGATCTTGATGGCACTTTCATTGTCGCACCAAAGAGGCACTTTGTCACAAGTGACACCGTAATCCTTTAAAGTTTGCCTCATCCATAGGAGTTGAGCACAACAACTACCGGCGGCAACATACTCCGCCTCAGTGGACGAGAGAGACACACAACTTTGCTTTTTGGAAGACCAACTTACCAAAGAGCAACCAAGGAATTGGCACCCTCCGGAAGTGGACTTCCTATCCACTTTGTCTCCCGCCCAATCGGAATCCGAGTACCCTACAAGCTTGAAGTTTGATCCTCTGGGGTACCATAGGCCAAAGTTTGGGGTATGAGCCAAATATCGAAAGATTCGTTTGACCGCCACATAGTGACTTTCCTTAGGTGCGGCTTGAAACCGTGCACAAATTCCCACACTCAACATGATGTCCGGTCTAGATGCACAAAGGTAAAGCAAGGATCCAATCATGGAACGATATACCTTTTGATCCACCACTTTACCATTGGGATCTAAGTCAAGTTGGCACTTGGTGGGCATTGGAGTGGAAGCCGGCTTGACGTCACTTAGCTTGAATCTCTTGAGCATGTCTTGAGTGTATTTGGATTGATTGATGAAAGTTCCTTCTCTTCTTTGCTTCACTTCGAACCCTAGAAAGAACTTCAACTCTCCCATGGAGGACATCTCGAACTTTGAGGTCATGAGAGCGGCAAATTCCTCATTGAAAGCTTTGTTAGGAGAACCAAAGATAATATCATCAACATATAATTGGCACACAAACAACTCCCCTTTGACCTTCTTAGTAAAAAGAGTGGGGTCGATTAGCCCAACTTCAAAACCACGGTCTTGTAACAACTCGGTAAGGTGGTCATACCACGCACGTGGGGCTTGTTTAAGGCCATAGAGCGCCTTATCGAGTTGATACACATGATCGGGAAAGTAGGGATCCTCGAACCCGGGGGGTTGCTTGACGTAAACCAATTCATTAATGGGACCATTAAGAAAAGCACTCTTCACATCCATTTGTTGTAACTTAAAATTATGATGAGAAGCATATGCAATTAACAAGCGAATGGATTCAAGACGAGCAACGGGAGCAAAGGTTTCACCGTAGTCGATACCCTCGACTTGGGAGTAGCCTTGTGCTACCAAACGAGCCTTGTTGCGAATGATAATCCCATGGGCATCTTGCTTGTTCTTGAATATCCACTTGGTTCCAATGACATTGTGGTTCCCCGTTGGCCTTGGCACCAATCTCCACACTTTGTTGCGCTCGAAGTTGTTGAGTTCGTCGTGCATGGCATTGAGCCAATCCGGATCTTCTAGCGCCTCATAGACCTTGTGGGGTTCCACACAAGAGACAAACGCGTGATGCTCACAATAATTTGCTAATTGTCTACGAGTGCTTACCCCCTTTCTTAAGCTTCCAAGCACATTCGTCATGAGATGATCCTTGGTGGAGAGCTTGGATGCAATCTTGGCGGCACGACGCTCTAATTCCTCCTCGGTGGTGAGTTGAGGAGCGGTTACTTGATCATCTTGAGCGCCGTCATGAACTTGTTCTTGATCTTGAACTTGCTCGGGGGAGAGAACTTGACCTTGGGCATCACTTGGTGTGTCAACACCGTCTTGAGTATGATCTTGCCCTTGGTCTTGTTCATGAGGTTGAGGGCCTTCACTTTGTTCTTCGGAAGCGTGTGGGCCTTGGGTTGGTGATGGCTCCACTTGAGTGGAGCATTGTCCTTCTCCTTCGGCCACAAGGGGTTCCTCAATGGGTAGGATAAAACCAACACCCATTCTTCTTATGGCTTGAGGAGGAATTTCATCACCTACATCACAAGTGCCACTTTGCTCCACTTGGGAGCCGTTATTCTCATCAAACTCCACGTTACACGTCTCCTCAATAAGTCCCGTGGATTTATTGAGGACACGGTAAGCATGAGAGTTTGTAGCATAACCAACAAATATGCCCTCATGAGCTCTAGCCTCAAATTTAGACAACCGAACACCTTTCTTGAGAATGAAACACTTACACCCGAACACCCGGAAGTACTTGAGGTTGGGCTTGTTACCGGTGAGTATCTCATATGGAGTCTTGTTCAAGCCCTTGCGGAGGTAGAGCCGATTGGATGCATGACACGCGGTGTTGATGGCTTCGGCCCAAAAGTTGTACGGAGACTTGAACTCCGCCATCATGGTCCTTGCCGCATCCATCAACGTCCGGTTCTTCCTTTCCGCAACACCGTTTTGTTGAGGGGTGTATGGTGCGGAATATTGATGCTTGATTCCCTCATCACTAAGAAATTCATCCAAGGTGTAGTTCTTGAACTCGGTGCCGTTGTCACTTCTTATTGTCAAGATCTTTGCATTGTGTTGACGTTGTGCTTCATTTGCAAAGTCAATGACGGTTTGTTGGGTCTCGCTCTTCCTCTTGAAGAAATACACCCACGTGTACCTTGAGTAGTCATCCACAATCACCAAGCAATACTTCCTACCTCCAAGACTATCGAAGGATGGAGGCCCAAAGAGATCCATGTGAAGGAGCTCCAAAGGCCTCTTTGAATAAATGATAGTCGTGGGAGGGTGAGCCTTCTCATGTAGCTTTCCTTCGATACAGGCACTGCAAGCACGATCTTTAGCAAAACTAACATTCGTTAGTCCACGGACATGGTCCCCCTTGAGGAGACTTTGCAAAGATCTCATATTGACATGGGCTAAACGGCGATGCCAAAGCCATCCCACATCAACTTTAGCCATTAGGCATGTCGCGGTCTTAGTGGGTCGCTCCGAAAAGTTAATCACATATAGACCGTTCTCGACATGCCCAACAAAGGCTACTTTAAGAGTCTTGCTCCACAAGAGGGCCACGGTATCGATATCAAAGAAAGTGGCAAAGCCCATGATTGCAAGTTGACGAACGGAAAGTAAATTGTATGCAAGGGACTCAACAAGCATGACCTTCTCGATCGTGAGATCATGAGAGATGACCACCTTGCCAAGTCCCAATACCTTAGAAGATGAGGCGTCACCCCACTCGACATTGGTGGGCATAGATGGAACCTTGTGCACGTCCACCACCAAGTCCTTGCTTCCGGTCATATGATTTGTAGCTCCGCTATCAAGCAACCATGATCCACCACCGGAAGCAAACACCTACAAGAGATCAATGCTTGGTTTTAGGTACCCATTTTGTAATGGGTCCTTTGATGTTAGTAACAAGGGTCTTAGGAACCCAAATAGACCATTCAATGTATTCATGAAGAGAACCAACAAATTTGGCATAAACATGCCCATCACTAGCACGGCATAACACATAAGAAGGATTAAAATCGCCGGCTTTGTTGGGAGGGGTGACATTGCCCTTCTTGACATTATTCTTCTTCTTCTCCTCGGGGGCACTCTCTCCCTCCCTCACAAAGGTTTGCATGAGAGGAGGAGGCCGTTTGGTCTTGTCATTCTTCTTCTTGTTCTTGGAGTCGGGGACGTACCCAACCCCTTCCTTGGCCACACCTCCCTTTTGGTTGGTCAAGAGATCGTTGAGGTTCTTCTTGCCTTGTATGCAAGTCGCAAGACCTCTCTCAAGTTGCTCCTTCAACTTAGCATTTTCCTCAACAAGATGTATATGCTCACAACACGGGTTAGTAGCATTTGCATTATCAATTAAAACCATATGAGGAAAAGTTGCTTTCTCCTTAGTTAGCTTCACTTGGAGTTGATCATGAGACTCCTTGAGACTAGCGTGAATACCCTTCAAGGCCTTGTGGGCCTTGTCAAGTATATCAAACTCCTCTTTGAGTCTAGCAAGATCAACCCCGAGTTTGGCCTTCTCGGAATTTAGCACACGAGAAACAACGAGGGCATGATCATAATCTTTCTCTAACTTAGCATGATCTACGTTGTGTGACTCCTCAAGAGCCAAACGAAGACCACGCTCTTCCTCAAGAGCATTGGAAAGATCCGAAATCTCATCGGCATAGTCACGACTATGTCCTTCCATCTTAGAGATGGTGTCTTCGTGAGCCTCGATCATGTCATTGGCCTCACCAAGTTGTTCCAAGAGAGCAATAAAGTGCTTCTTGGATTTTCCCTTGAGTTTGCCCATAAAGGCCTCAAACTCGTTAGCCTCCACATTAGCTCCCTCAAATTCATTAATGCTATCCATTTGGGAAGGATGATTAATGATGGTAGTTTTGATGTTGGAGGTTACCTTGTTGGTGGCTTTAGCCATGAGGCACTTGGCGGTGATGCTCTCGTTGGGTGAGTCGAAGAGAGACACCCGTGACGTTGTTGCAATGGCAACGGAGGCCATGGCAACCGACTCATCATCTTCATCATCGTCATCGTCCTCATTGTACTCTTCTTGCACAACCAAGGCCTTGGGATGAGTCTTCTTGGTGAAGTTGTTCTTGTTGGGGAACGACTTGGCCTTGTCCTTTCGGATGAGTTTGCCACCATTGTCTTCCCTCTTCTCATACGGGCATTCCGCAACGAAATGACTCACGTTGCCGCAATTGTAGCAAGTCCTTACACGTTGCTTGCCCCTTGTACCACTCGAGTTGTTTTTGCTAAAGTTTGGCCTTGAGTTTTTCTTGCTCCAAAATTGCCTTGAAGCAAGTGCCATGTGTTCATGATATGCATACTTCGTATCTTCGGGGTTGCTCTCCTCTTCTTCCTCTTCTTCGTCTTCCACTATGAGCTTGGCCTTCAATGCAAGGTTAGGCTTCTTTGCCCGTTGAGAACGGAGCACCGCATTGTCGGCGGTCTTGTCCAAAATGTTCATGGCCACAAACTCATCCAACACTTCGCTTGAGGTCAAAGTGTGGAAGTCCGGTCTTTGACGAATGACGGAGGACATGGCCTTGTGATAGGGCATCATTGCCTTGAGGAATTTGCGCTTGATCCAATTGTCATCCGTGTCCTTGCTCCCGTGATCTCGTAGTGAGACCGCGAGTTTGGTTACTCTCCGATAGAGCTCACGAGGTTCTTCATCTTCCTTCATTGCAAACTCATCGGCCTCATCTTGTACCACTTCATAGTTGGAGCGTTGAATGCTTGCGCTTCCCCGGTAGAGAGACACGACACAATGCCATGCATCTTTGGCCAAGGCGAAAGGACGAAGATGAGGTAGGTCTTCGGGTGGAATAGCATCTTGAATGATGAAGAGAGCATTCTCATTGAATTGATTGTCCGCGGCTTCTCGAGGAGTGAAGTTGCTTGGATCATGTGGATAGAAACCTTCTTCAATGATTCTCCAAAGGTTAGTGTTCACATGATTTAAATGACGTTTAAAGCGGTAAACCCAAGAGTCAAAATCCTCATTTTTCACAATCTTAGGGGGAGGACCGGCATGATTCAAATGAGTGGAAGGAACCGGTCCACCATAAACAAGTGGTGGTTCCACATGGGCAAAGATGCCGGTGCCATTCTTGCCACTAGAAGAAGGAGCCTTTTCACTACTAGCTTCCCCCTTGTCGGGGATAGCATCCGTCACCTTGTTGGCGGGATCACCCACTTTCAACGGTGCGGTGGATAGTTTAAGCCCCTCAAGAAATTTAGTAAACATGCTTTCGACTTCGGTCGTCATGGAGGTTTTCAATGTCTCCAAGGCCACATTGAACTCCTCACGAGAGACCGAAGTTCCCCCATCTCCCGTAGACGAGATCGGATTCACACCGGAGTGTTCCTCCACACCGTCTACGGTATCAACCATACTCTTTGGACGGTAAAGTCCTTAATAAAGAGACGAGGCTCTGATACCAATTGAAAGGATCGATATGGTTGACTAGAGGGGGGGTGAATAGGCAACTAACAATTTTTAGCTTTTCTTTAACAAGTTAAAGTTTGCATCAAAATAGGTTGTCTAGAAATGCAACTAGGTGAGCAACCTATATGATGCAACGAGGATAGGTACACAAGCAAGCAAGAGATATAAAACAAGTAAGCTTGCTTAAATAAAGGCACGAGATAACCAAGAGTGGAGACGGTGGAGACGAGGATGTGTTGCCGAAGTTCCTTCCCTTTGAGAGGAAGTACGTCTCCGTTGGAGCGGTGTGGAGGCACAATGCTCCCCAAGAAGCCACTAGGGCCACCGTATTCTCCTCACGCCCTCACACAATGCGAGATGCCGTGATTCCACTATTGGTGCCCTTGAAGGCGGCTACCGAACCTTTACAAACAAGGTTGGGGCTCTCTCCACAACTTAATTGGAGGCTCCCAACGAAACCACGAAGCTTCACCACAATGGAATATGGCTCTGAGGTGACCTCAACCGTCTAGGGTGCTCAAACACCCAAGAGTAACAAAATCCATACAAGAAAGTATGGGGAACCAAATATCCTTTGGGGGAAGTGTAGATCTAGGTCTCCTCCTTCAATCCCTAGCAAATCAACAAGTTTGAGTGGCTAGAGAGAGAGATCGGGCAAGAGAGCTTGAAGGGCATCAATGGTGGAGTGAGAGAGGTCAAGGTAGGAGTGGTAGGTAGGAGAAACTCCCTTATATAGTCACCCTCAATTTCCAACCGTTACTGTGATTTTAGCACTGTAGCGGTACAACCGGTCCTCGTCCCGGTACAACCGGGACTCACGGTGTATCTGCAGAACCCTACCAAGCGGTACAACCAGACCAGGGGGGGTAGTACCGGCTAAGAACAATAACCGGACTAACCGCCTGGCCACCGCACAAACACCGCATCAAAACAGGAGCTTGACCGGTACTTGGGCGGTGCCTGGCCGGAACAACCGTATGGCCTTGAGCTCTTGGGTGGCTAAGTCCTGAGCGGAAGAACCGCTCGGACCACCGGTGGTACCGGTCATCGTGGAACGACCGAACCAATCGGGCCACTACCGCCCAAGAACCGCATCAAACCAGAAGCGAGAGCGGTACTTGAGCGGTGCATGGACGGAACCACCGCCCCAGCTATTGTAGAGCATGGTGGCGGTACCACCGCCCGGAGGCAGCGGTACAACCGCTCGAGCACAGCTGGTGAGCGACAAGACCCAGTGGTACAACCGCTCTAGAGAGCGGTACAACCGCTGGGCAGAAACAGTGAGCAGAAAAGAAAAGAGGGGAAGAGGCAAGGAAAACTCTCTCTCTCACACACACACCTGAGGAAGGCAAAGAGAGGGTGAGAAAAGTGTACGTGAACTGATTCCCCCAGAGCTTCCTAATGAGGATTCCCTCTTGATAGTACGGGTACTCTACGACCAAAGAAAATAAAACCGTAGAGGACACGTCTTCGATCTTTTCCTTCGAGAGGTAATAGCAATCCGATGTAAGCCTAAGCATCGAGAACCTGAAACATAAAGCACACGTTGAGACCACCAAGGGTTGTCATCATCATACAAAACATAAAGTAGGGAAATGCCCTTCCAACAACTTACTCTTGCTCAGTGATTTGCGCGCCACTTGTCCATTGATCGATTAGCTGATGAGTTCATCGTGGTAGGGCTTGAAATGCTTCTGCTCATGGAATCAAATATGAATGTTGGCCCAAAGTGTTGCGCCCTTTTGACCCGTGTCATGGATAAGATCGATGCCAGCGGCCAACCACGCATCATACAATAACTCGTTCTCCTGCATGTTGAAGCGTTCTCCTCTAGCTTTCTTCTCTAGATCGGCTGCAAATTATCAAGCTCGTTGTCATCGTCCCGCTCCTGCCGACCGGTGTATGAATCCGACTGGCCAGTGCACGTGCCTGTTGGGGAATGTAGTAATTTCGAAAAATTTCCTACGCACACACAGGATCATGGTGATGCATAGCAACGAGAGGGGAGAGTGTTGTCTACGTACCCTCGTAGACCGAAAGCGGAAGCGTTATATCAACGCGGTTGATGTAGTCGTACGTCTTCACGATCCGACCGATCCAAGTACCGAAAGCACGGCACCTCCGAGTTCTGCACACGTTCGGCTCGGTGACGTCCTCGCCTTCTCGATCCAGCAAGAGGGGCGAAGTAGTAGATGAGTTCCGGCAGCACGACGGCGTGGTGACGGTGTTGGTGAAGAACAATCTCCACAGGGCTTCGCCTAAGCACTACGAAAACTATGACGGAGGATAAACTAGAGGGGACAGGGTTGCCTGCACATGGCTTGGTGTTTCTTGATGTATCTTGGGTGCTAGCCCTGCCCTTCTATTTATATGTTGAGCCTTGGGATCGAAACTTGGAGTAAAAGCCTCCACAAAGTCGGTTTCACCCGAAAGGCAAGAGTCCTTCCCGGACTCCAGGGCCAGACGCCAGGGTCCCCTGGCGTCTGGCCCCTGGACTCCACAAAACTTCCTTTTGCACTTTCCAAAAACCTTGTGGGCTTTCCCCTTTGGCCCAAATAAAGTGTTCTCGTACCCAAACACTTCGGGAAACATCCGGAACCCCTTCCGGTGAATTCCGGAACCCTTCCGAAGACAAAACACTATTATCCCATATATCAAACTTTATCGCCGGACCATTCCGGAGTTCCTCGTCATGTCCGTGATCTTATTCGGAACTCTGAACAACATTCGGTTACCAACATACATAACTCATAAATACTATATCGTCAACGAATGTTAAGCGCGCGGACCCTACGAGTTCGAGAACTATGTAGACATGACCGAGACATTTCTCTGGTCAATAACCAATAGCGGAACCTGGATGCCCATATTGGCTCCTACATATTCTACGAAGATCTTTATCGGTTGAACCGCATAACAACATACGTTGTTCCCTTTGTCATCGGTATGTTAGTTGCCCGAGATTCGATCGTCGGTATCTCAATACCTAGTTCAATCTCGTTACTGGTAAGTCTCTTTACTCGTTCCGTAACACATCATCCCGCAACTAACTCATTAGTTGCAATGCTTGCAAGGCTTAAGTGATGTGTATTACCGAGTGGGCCCAGAGATACCTCCCCGACAACCGAAGTGACAAATCCTAATCTTGAAATACGCCAACCCAACAAGTACCTTCAAAGACACATGTGGAGCACCTTTATAATCACCCAGTTACGTTGTGACGTTTGGTAGCACACAAAGTGTTCCTCCGGTAAACGAGAGTTGCATAATCTCATAGTCATAGGAACATGTATAAGTCATGAAGAAAGCAATAGCAACAAACTAAACGATCAAGTGCTAAGCTAACGGAATGGGTCAAGTCAATCACATCATTCTCCTAATGATGTGACCTCGTTAATCAAATGACAACTCTTTGTCTATGACTAGGAAACATAACCATCTTTGATCAACGAGCTAGTCAAGTAGAGGCATACTAGTGACAATTTGTTTTGTCTATGTGTTCACACATGTATCATGTTTCCGGCTAATACAATTCTAGCATGAATAATAAACATTTATCATGATATAAGGAAATAAATAATAACTTTATTATTGCCTCTAGGTCATATTTCCTTCAGTCTCCCACTTGCACTAGAGTCAATAATCTAGTTCACATCGCCATGTGATTTAATACCAATAGTTCGCATCGTCATGTGATTAACACCCATAGTTCACATCTTCATGTGACCAACACCCAAAGGGTTTACTAGAGTCAATAATCTAGTTCACATCGCTATGTGATTAACACCCAAAGAGTACTAAGGTGTGATCATGTTTTGCTTGTGAGAGAAGTTTAGTCTACGGGTCTGCCACATTCAGATCCATATGTATTTTGAAAATTTCTATGTCAACAATGCTCTGCATGGAGCTACTCTAGCTAATTGCTTCCACTTTCAAAAATGTATCCATATTAAGACTTTAGAGTCATCTGGATCAGTGTCAAAATTTGCATCGACGTAACCCTTTACGACGAACCTTTTGTCACCTCCATAATTGAGAAACATATCCTTATTCCACTAAGGATAATTTTGACCGCTGCCCGGTGATCTACTCCTAGATCACTATTGTACTCCCTTGCTAAACTTAGTGTAGGGTATACAATAGATCTGGTACACAGCATGGCATACTTTATAGAAACTATGGCTGAGGCATAGGGAATGACTTTCATTCTCTTTCTATCTTATGTCGTGGTCGGGCTTTGAGTCTTACTCAATTTCACACCTTGTAACACAGGTAAGAACTCTTTCTTTGACTGTTCCATTTTGAACTACTTCAAAATCTTGTCAAGGTGTGTACTCATTGAAAAAACTTATCAAGCATCTTGATCTATCTCTATAGATCTTGATGCTCAATATGTAAGTAGCTTCACCGAGGTCTTTATTGAAAAACTCTTATTCAAGTATCCCTTTATGCTATCCAGAAATTCTATATCATTTCCAGTCAGTAATATGTCATCCACATATAATATCAGAAATGCTACAGAGCTCCCACTCACTTTCTTGTAAATACAGGCTTCTCCAAATTTTTGTATAAAACCATATGCTTTGATCACACTATCAAAGCGTTTATTCCAACTCCGAGAGGCTTGCACCAGTCCATAAATGGATCGCTGGAGCTTGCACACTTTGTTAGATCCCTTTGGATCGACAAAACCTTCTGGTTGCATCATATACAACTCTTCTTCCAGAAATCCATTCAGGAATGCAGTTTTGACGTCCATTTGCCGAATTTCATAATCGTAAAATGCGGCAATTGCTAACATGATTCGGACAGACTTAAGCGTCGCTACGGGTGATAAAGTCTCATCGTAGCCAATCCCTTGAACTTGTCAAAAACCTTTTACAACAAGCCGAGCTTTATAGACAGTAACATTACCATCAGCGTCAGTCTTCTTCTTAAAGATCCATTTATTCTCAATGGCTTGCCAATCAACGGGCAAGTCAACCAAAGTCCACATTTTGTTCTCATACATGGATCCCATCTCAGATTTCATGGCCTCAAGCCATTTTGTGGAATTTGGGCTCACTGTCGCTTCTTCATAGTTCGTAGGTTCATCATGGTCTAGCAACATGACTTCCAGAACATGATTACCGTACCACTCTGGTTGATCTACGAGGTTCGGTAGTAACTTGATCTAAAGTTACATGATCATCATCATTAGCTTCCTCACTAATTAGTGTAGTGGTCACAGGAATAGATTTCTGTGATGAACTACTTTCCAATAAGGGAGCAGGTACAATTACCTCATCAAGTTCTACTTTCCTCCCGCTCACTTCTTTCGAGAGAAACTCCTTCTCTAGAAATGATCCATTCTCAGCAATGAATAACTTGCCTTCGGATCTGAGATAGAGGGTGTACCCAACAGTTTCTTTTGGGTATCCTATGAAGACGTACTTCTCCGATTTGGGTTTGAGCATATCAGGTTGAAACTTTTTTCACATAAGCATTGCAACCTCAAACTTTAAGAAACTACAATTTTGGTTTCTTGCCAAACCATAGTTCACAAGGCGTTGTCTCAACGGATTTTGATGGTGCCCTATTTAACGTGAATGCAGCCGTCTCTAAAGCATAACCCCAAAATGATAGTGGTAAATCGGTAAGAGACATCATAGATCGCACCATATCTAATACAGTACGGTTACGATGTTCAGACACACCATTACTGTCGTGGATTTGTCACGGCAGATGTCCTAGTGTGAGGAATTAGTCATGAGGCCAACGCATCTACGCGGTAGCTTGAAGGGTTTGATCAGAATCGAGAGACACAACACGCAAGACAAAGATTTAGACAGCTTCGGGCCCCGGGAAACATCATCCGGTAACAACCCTACATGCTGTTTGTGGCTAGATCTCATTATCATCATAAGGGAGTCGCCGTAAACCGGCTCTCGCAGTTATGTCTAGCGCTAAGATTCTCTCCTTCCTTGTCCCTCTTTGGGGAGCTCTGCCCCTCCTTATATATGTTGAAGGGGTGAGTTTACATGTGGAGTCCTATTAGGATTAGGACGACTCTATCTTCTAATACAAACCGGATACAAGTCTGGGTCTTGACTCCTTGTAAGGGAAATATTCCTCACGCCTTTCCTCTTAAACCGGCCCACCATAAGCCGGCCTTCTTGGCCTTGGGCCTTGTCATCCATCTGTCCCACCCGCCGGGTTACCAGTGAGTCATAATGTTCAGTCAGGTTACTTGTAAACCGTCTGGTCAATGCGGGTCGCCAGTGAATCGCCAAGTCTGGCCGGGTTACATCACGGGGTATATCCCCGACATTAGCCCCCAAGTTTAGCTTGGATTTATCCATGGTAAACTTATGCTGCAAAATAAACACAAGAACAAATTTGACAGGTTGTGCTCTGGGTTAAGAATTCTTGTAAAGCGGCACCTGATCATCCTTAAGTCCTTGTCATTTCCTCCTTATAGAAAATCCGGGTCAATAGACCAGCTTCATAATCAATTTGCTTGTAGAATAAATATTGTAAATAAAGAATCCATTTGAGTCGGCCTTCAATGCTCTGACTTGACAAAAATATTGGTCTTCAAATATTCAACTGATATTCAGCCGACTTGAAAATCTAGAACTCGCCAAGCTATGATTTCCAAACTCGACGGGTTATAAAAACTGATAATTCCGGGTCATGATTGTTGCCAACGCCGGTTCATGATTGTTCTCAACGCCGGTTCATGATTATTGATGACACCGGGTTAATCTGGTTTATTCAAAACTGAGAATTTGAAGATTTTTCTCCCTTATATCCATATTATCTGTAGCCCCCAAGTCTTGAATAGAACAAAGTGATGGCTTAATACTTGCTTCAATATAAATACTGCCACTTAAGAAATCCATGTTGTTGATCCCAGTCGCTTAGTAAAAACTGAATACTCCATATTATGTAGCCCCCCAAGTGCCGGGTTGTCATGCTTGCAGCAACCTGGGACTTGTAATTGCCGGATGCTCAAAAAACTTCAACCAGTGTAGCTCCCAAGAGTCGGGTCATTATGCAATAATGAGCAGGGACTTTATAAATATAATCATGCTTCATTGAAAATAACATCATATGATGTAATTCCACCATGAGGCTTGAACCCACGTCCACAAGGTTAAGAGCTTTGTGTTTTACCAACTGAGCTGTGGACCCTTGAATATAACGGATTAAGACTTGTGTACCTTGAATCATTTATAGGAGCAATTGGTAGCTCCCAAGGGCCGGCTCATTATGATGTGATGAGTCGGGTCTTCAATAAGGCCAGTAAAAATGACTTTGCATTAGCCCCCAAGTGTCATGGTGCATGCTGGCAGCGACATGAGACTTGTATATTTAATGTAATCTCAACTTGAATAATGTAGCTGCCAAGTGCCGGGTCGTAAGCTTGCAGCGACTCGGGACTATTCCTTCAATTGTAGAATAAATTATATCTATGTATAAGATAATAGCCATTGCGCTTAAAGCGACTTTGAAAACCTCAATCATAATACTGGTTATTGATAACCATAAAAAATCCAGCCATGTTTGGCTATTTGAAGATTTGAATAATATAATCCGGTTTAAAAACCTCAATCATTCAATATCATCATGAAAATCCAGCCAATTTTGGCTATGAAAGATATGAATATCTTACCAGTTGATAAGAAAATCCAGAGTTTAAATACTTGGCGGCTCTTGGTCGATGGCGACTTAATGCGCATTGATTGTAAGCCGGAATTTTTATAACCCAGTGGCTGATAGCCTTTGAGAAAATCCAAAATGGATAACCCTTTTGAAACATCAATTTTGATGATGAGCTTGAATTTATATGCCATAATTCTGCAAATCATGCACAAAGTGTAAATAACACATGCCCTCGCGACTTAACATCGAAAGCGAGGGTGGGTAGCCACCCGAATGCATTCTTATCTAGCACACAAGTAGATCACAAGAATCCTTGGTGGTTTACCGCAGGGTGGGTCATAATGCCCATATAAATAGCCAGGGTTTATAACCAAAGCTGTAATTGAAGATAATCAAATATGACATATATGATACCTGTGACATTGAATCACCTCGTTGGTTTAACCAATTCTGGTAGTGAGGGTGGTAACCCCAATCTTGAGTATTGAGAACTCCTTCCTTAATTTGTTGGATTATGATAATAAACCATACCGGGATATAATAAACACCGGATTTTCCTTATAACACTAGCGACTTGTTAGTCAAAATTAGACCGGGTTAATGAACACCGGATTATAACTGATCATGTACTGACAACTTGTAATTGAAAGCCAAGCCGGGTCAATAAACGCTAAATTATAATTGATCAAGCACTGACAACTTGTAGTTGAAAGCCAAGCCGGGTCAAGGACGCTGGTTTATCAGAAGATATTATGAACCTCAACAAAGGCGAAAAAACTTGGCAAATAGAACTCAAAAAAGAACATGCGAGGCTTTTTACGAGCTGTCAGGCTCCAAATCGAGGCTTTTCATGGGCTGCCAGGCCACTGAATTAACCATTTCACAAAGCCTCTTAAGATGGACCTCAATCTTTAACCAATCACGTTTTAACTTTGACAAGTTCAGGGTCTATGAGATTGATTGTCAAACGTTCGCGGGTCATACCAGGTTTACCTGGGAGGAGTGACTTACTTAAAGAAGGCAGGTTAATCCGGGGTTTTAGGTGCGTACACCTGGCTTCCAAGCTTGGCTTGATAGCCTATTACAAGGGTGCAGACTCTTAGTTCGTTGCAAAGCAAAGAGCCCCCAAGTAACTTCCCTGGTGGCCTTACACCGATCAAGAGGTGTAGCTATGGTTCGAATACGACCAAGCCCCCAAGTGATTTCCCTGGTGGCCTTACGCCGATCAAGAGGTGTGACTATGGTTCGAACATAGCCCCCAAGTGATATTATGAGTTGTACTCAAGGGATACCCATGTTTAAGTTGTGCTGTGCAACAGACTCTCTTTGGCCCCTTATGATAATATTGGCTTGATAGCCGAATTAACGAAGTAACCAGAGCTGTGCTCTTATGACAATATTGGCTTGATAGCCGAATCAATATGTAATCAGAATTCCGCTTTATAAACAGAAGCCCCCATGTGATCAATAATATGAGAAGCCAATAAGGCAGGATAACCCATGTTTGAACCGCGCGTCATAGCAACAGGTCCTCTTCGGCAACCTTTAACTTTTTGCAAGAGATAAATTCTTATTGAACCGGGATTTTGAACTAGATATTGAGAGCGTCAGAGCTTTGTGGGATTCATATTTCCCTTGAACCGGATTTTAAACCGGAATCTTCATTTTCAGCCGGAAATTTTCTGACGGCCTTTAAACTCGAACTTGTGAGAAGTTAATTCCTTTTTGAACCGGACATTTTTAAACCGGATTTGAGAGCTTCAGAGCTTTGTTGGAGAACAAATTCCCCTTGAACCGGATTGTAAACCAGATATTTGAGAGCTTCATTGAGACTAACTTCCCTTGAGCCAGATTTTAAACCGGAATCCTTTCTGATGACCCAGAACTTCTTCCTTGAGCCGGGATTTTGTAGCTGTCATATACTTTCTAAGCCGGAAATTTTCTGACGGCCTTTAAATTTTCATCAATATAACACTAGCCTCCGGGACCGGGTTATCTTTCCCTCCATCGTCCCGGGGTTCGTAAATTTGCTAAAACTGGCAAGATTTGCTGAGTCATGTCATCATAGCCCCCGAGTCTCAAAGGTGACTCGAGGAGTTGGCTTGAGACTCTCCATATTGGACCGTGATATAAACCGGCATAACTTGTATATCATTTGTGTTGATAGCATGGTGTGCATCCACAGAAAGGTTGAGGTGACTGCGGCATGTTTATAAATGATCCCATATGAGCCATGTCAGCAACTCGGCCAATGGTTCCTTCCAACTGGCTCCTTGAAGTTTAACCAAACTGTAGTGGCGGCAACTTGTGTGCCTGTCCATTGAGCCATCCAGTGCAGACGGCGGTTGGTAGCACACACAGTGTTCCTCCGGTAAACGGGAGTTGCATAATCTCATAGTCATAGGAACATGTATAAGTCATGAAGAAAGCAATAGCAACAAACTAAACGATCAACTGCTAAGCTAACGGAATGGGTCAAGTCAATCACATCATTCTCCTAATGATGTGACCTCGTTAATCAAATGACAACTCTTTGTCTATGACTAGGAAACATAACCATCTTTGATCAACGAGCTAGTCAAGTAGAGGCATACTAGTGACAATTTGTTTTGTCTATGTATTCACACATGTATCATGTTTCTGGTTAATACAATTCTAGCATGAATAATAAACATTTATCATGATATAAGGAAATAAATAATAACTTTATTATTGCCTCTAGGGCATATTTCCTTCAGTGTCTGGCTGCATGCTCGACTGCGTGTACAAGCCGAATTGTGTGTATGTTCCCGGTTGCTGGGCATGTACCTCCGACTCCGAGTCATCCACCTGGCCATCCTCAAAACAACCTTCGCCCCCTCCGTCGTCGATCATCTCCATCATCTCTATGTCTACATTTTCGTACATAGGCTCGCCCCACCGAGACATACCAATGAACAGAGAGTGGGAACCAAGTTGTTCCACGCCCAGCGTCCGCGACCGAATGCGTTGCGGCGATTCAAACTCGGAGAAAATAAGCGAAGAACATTGACGTTAATGCAATAAGGCATGTGCCCTACGGATATGAGGTCTTAGGGTAGATAGTATTCTCCAATCCACAAGAGGAAGGGAGGTCTTGGATATCCCTAGAGATTCTTCTCTAAAGGAGGCCTTGATCTCCAATGTAGATGGGTAGATGAGCAAAGCTCTATGAGTTTAGTCTAAAATGATTTGCTCAACTTAGGAGTGAGAAGGGGCGTCTATTTATTGCCTGAGTTGGCTTAGGGGCGAGAGAGAGGGATACATGGCCACTTGGGCCGAACTGCACGCGGGAAGGGCATGATCGTCAGGGTTGTTATCCGGACGTCTGATACGTCCCCGTCGTATCTACTTTTCCAAACATTTTTGCCCTTGTTTTGGACTCTAATTTGTATGATTTGAATGGAACTAACCCGGACTGACGTTGTTTTCAGCAGAATTACCATGATGTTGTTTTATGTGCAGAAAACAAATATTCTCGGAATGACCTGAAACTCCACGGGAGGTCTTAGAAAAAATAAAATAAAAATCCTCACCAAAGATGAAGACCAGGGGGCCCACACCCTTTCCACGAGGGTGGGGCGCCCCCCCCCCCCCCAGGGCGTGCCCCCCTACCTCGTGCCCCCCTGGAAACCCTCTGACGCCAACTCCAACTCTATATATTTGCTTTCGAAGAGAGAAAAATCAAAGAGAAGAAATCATTGCATTTTACGATATGAAGCCGCCGCCAAGCCCTAAAACCTCTCGGGAGGGCTGATCTGGAGTCCGTTCGGGGCTCCGGAGAGGGGGATTCGTCGCTGTCGTCATCATCAACCATCCTCCATCACCAATTTCATGATGCTCACCGCCGTGCGTGAGTAATTCCATCGTAGGCTTGTTGGACGGTGATGGGTTGGATGAGATTTATCATGTAATCGAGTTAGTTTTCTTAGGGTTTGATCCCTAGTATCCATTATGTTCTCGGATTGATGTTGCTATGACTTTGCTATGCTTAATTCTTGTCACTAGGGCCCGAGTGCCATGATTTCAGATCTGAACCTATTATGTTTTCATGAATATATGTGAGTTCTTTATCCTATCTTGCAAGTCTATAGTCACCTACTATGTGTTATGATCCGGCAATCCCGAAGTGACAATAATTGGGACCACTCCCGGTGATGACCATAGTTTGAGGAGTTCATGTATTCACTATGTGCTAATGCTTTGTTCCGGTTCTCTATTAAAAGGAGGCCTTAATATTCCTTAGTTTCCAATAGGACCCCGCTGCCACGGGTGGGTAGGACAAAAGATGTCATGCAAGTTCTTTTCCATAAGCACGTATGACTATATACAGAATACATGCCTACATTACATTGATGAATTGGAGCTAGTTCTGTGTCACCCTATGTTATGACTGTTACATGATGAACCGCATCCGGCATAATTATCCATCACTGATCCGGTGCCTACGAGTTTTCCATATATTGGTTTACTCTTATTTTACTTTCCCGCTGCTACTATTACAATCACTACAAAATACCAAAAACATTACTTTTGTTGTCTTTACTTTTATTTCCGCTACCACCACTATCATATTACTTTGCTACTAAACACTTTGTTGCAGATACTAAGTTTCCAGGTGTGGTTGAATTGACAACTCAGCTGCTAATACTTGAGAATATTCTTTGGCTCCCCTTGTGTCGAATCAATAAATTTGGGTTGAATACTCTACCCTCGAAAGCTGTTGCGATCCCCTGTACTTGTGGGTTATCAAGACTAATTTCTAGCGCCGTTGCCGGTGAGCATAGCTCTATTCTTTGAGTCACTTGGGATTTATATTTGCTTATCATTATGAAGAACTTGAGAGATCCAAAAACCAAGATCTATCCCTCAACTATGAGGGGAGGTAAGGAACTGCCATCTAGCTCTGCACTTGATTCACCTTCTGTTATGAGTAAGCTAGCGACACCTACACCTACTTCTGCTATTCGTTCTGATACGTCGCATGTTATTGATGATGCCACTTCTGCTATGCATGATACTTATGATGAAACTGCTTCTATGTCTGATACTACTGTGCCCCTTGGTGAATTTCTTGATGAACAAATTGCTAGGGCTAGAGAAAAAGAAATTATTGAATCTGAATACGATGATGATAGTGATGATGAAAATATGCATGTTATCCATGAAGGTTATCTTTTTGATAAGGAATCTTCTGCCGCTATTTTTGCTTGCAGAGATAGATATGAGCTTAAGAGGTTATTAATTAAATGGAACAAAGAATCACTTAGAGATAGAATGAAACCCGACCCTGCTTTTGCTACTTCACCTATATGTGTTCCTGATAAGGATTATGAATTCTCTGTTGATCCTGATATAATTACATTGGTTGAATCTGATCCGTTTTATGGCTATGAATCTGAAACTGTTGTGGCACATCTTACTAAGTTAGATAATATAGCTGCCCTGTTTACTAATGATGAGAGAT
The DNA here is from genome assembly GCF_018294505.1 of Triticum aestivum. NCBI lineage: Eukaryota > Viridiplantae > Streptophyta > Magnoliopsida > Poales > Poaceae > Triticum > Triticum aestivum. The sequence goes on from NC_057806.1 coordinate 120,098,256, forward strand.
CGCGTTACTTTTATATACTCAAAATATTTCCGTTCTCATTAAAGGGTGATGCTAAGATATGGTTTAATTCTCTTGATCCTGGTTGTGTGCGTAGTCCCCGGGATATGATTTATTACTTCTTTGCTAAATATTTCCCTGCTCATAAGAAACAAGCTGCTTTGAGGGAAATATACAACTTTGTGCAAATTAAAGAAGAGAGTCTCCCACAAGCTTGGGGGAGGCTTCTCAAGTTACTTAATGCTTTGCCTGATCATCCTCTTAAGAAACCTGAAATACTTGATATCTTTTATAATGGACTAACTGATGCTTCCAGAGATTACCTGGATAGTTGGGCTCGTTCTCTTTTCAGGGAAAGAACACCGGATGAAGCTGAAATTCTATTGAATAATATGTTGACAAATGAAAATAATTGGGCACCTCATGAGCCAGCTCCTGCTCCAATTACTGAGCCTATTCCTAAACCAACTCCGAAGAAGAGAGTGTTCTATTTCTCAGTCCCGAAGATATGCAAGAGGCAAAGAAATCTATGAAAGAAAAAGGTATTAAAGCTGAAGACGTCAAGAATTTACCTCCTATTGAAGAAATACATGGTCTTAATATACTGCCTGTTGAAGAAACTTATGATCTCAATTATTTATTTGTTGAAGAACCACCTGATCCTGATATCCCGACACAGGTAGTAAAGGTAAATTCTCTCTATAGATATGATAAAGCTGAAGTTCCTCCTACTAAAATTGCTAGTCAGTGCTTGGATGAGTTTGATAACTTTATGTATAAGCAAGACGACTTCAATGCTTATTTTGGTAGACAATTAAAAGAAAATGCTTATATGATTAGACGCTTGGATGATTACATGGCTGATATTAAAGGTGAACTTAAACTTGTTAGCAAACATGCTTCTATGGTTACGACGCAAGTAGAACAAGTACTTAAAGCTCAAAAAGAAGTGCTTGATGAAATTAATAGTAAGAAAAATGATTATGCTATTAGAGTGGCTACTAGAACTGGTAGAATGACTCAGGAACCTTTGTATCCTGAAGGCCACCCTAAGATAATCGAGCAAGATTCTCAGAGAAATAATATTGATGTTCCTAGTTCTTCTAAAAATAAGAAAAAGAAAAATGATAGAACTGTGCAAACTTCTAGTGAACCTATTGCTGAACCACCTGATAATCCAAATGATATTTCTATGTCTGATGCTGAAACACAATCTGGTAATGAACATGAACCTAATAAAAATGTTAATAATGATGTTCATGATGATGCTCAACCTAGTAATGACAATGATGTAGAAATTGAACCTGTTGTTGATCTTGATAACCCACAATCAAAGAATCAACGTTATGATAAAAGGGACTTTGTTGCTAGGAAACATGGTAAAGAAAGGGAACCTTGGGTTCAGAAACCCATGCCCTTTCCTCCAAAACCGTCCAAGAAAAAGGATGATGAGGATTTTGAGCGCTTTGCTGAAATGATTAGACCTATCCTTTTGCGTATGCGACTAACTGATGTGCTTGAAACAAATCCTTATGCTAAATATATGAAGGATATCATTACAAATAAAAGAAAGATACCGGAAGCTGAGATTTCCACCATGCTTGCTAATTATACTTTTAAGGGTGGAATACCAAAGAAACTCGGAGATCCCGGAGTACCTACTATACCTTGCTCCATTAAAAGAAATTATATTAAAACTGCTTTATGCGATCTTGGAGCTGGTGTGAGTGTTATGCCTCTCTCTTTACATCGTAGACTTGACTTGAATAAGCTGACACCTACCGAAATATCCTTGCAAATGGCTGATAAATCAACTGCTATACCTGTCGGTATTTGTGAGGATGTGCCTGTTGTGGTTGCAAATGTTACTATTTTAACGGACTTTGTTATACTTAATATTCCCGAGGATGATAGTATGTCTATTATTCTTGGAAGACCTTTTCTTAATACTACAGGGGCTGTTATTGATTGCAACAAAGGCAATGTCACTTTTCATGTTAATGGTAATGAGCATACGGTACACTTTCCGAGGAAACAACCTCAAGTTCATAGTATCAATTCTATCGGAAAAATCCCATCGATTATATTTGGAGGTTTTGAATTTCCTCTTCCTACTGTCAAGAAGAAATATGATATACTTATTATAGGGGATGTGCATATCCCCGTTGAGGTAACTTAGTGTTATTCGAAATTTCTCCGGTTCCATGATTATCGGAATGAGTTTGTTAACAAGACTTGATCAACCTTGTTAGTCGATTCGTTTTGATGACCATGAGATGGATGAAACTAGAAACACAAACTTCTGTACCCACTCTATATTTTCTGTTATTTATATTAAATAAAGTAAAAATAGTATTTTTCTGTCTGTTATCTGATTATCTGTGCAATATAAAAATAACCCGAAAATAAAAGTCCTCAGAATGACATGCCAATTTAATATGATTTTTTCGGGAATATTTGAGGATTTACTGTGCAAAAATTACCGCGGGAGGAGCTGCCACCTGGCCACGAGGGTGGTGGGCGCCCCCCTATAGGCGCGCCCCCTGCCTCGCGGGCCCATGGTGGCCCTCCTCCACTTATCCCATCACCCATCTTCTTCCTCTATCTCACACAAACTCGAAAAACCAACTCAAGCACGAGTTCCAGCCACTTTTGCTGTGATTTTCGATCTCCTTGCTCAAAGCACCTCTTGCAAAACTGCTTGGGGAGATTGTTCCTTGGTATGTGACTCCTCCATTGGTCCAATTAGTTTTTGTTCTAGTGCTTTATTCATTGCAAATTTGTGCTGCATAGGTGACCATGTTCTTGAGCTTGCATGTCAAATTTATATGGTTCCAAGTAGTTCTAATGCTTGATATAGGCTCTAGGCACTTGTAGGAGTTGTTGCTATCAGTTTTATTGAGTTTGGTTACTTTTATTTTGAAGTTACTAAAAATTTCAGAATTTTTCAGAATATAATGAGGAGATTCTTGAGGGGCTCATCGAGCCAAAGCTCGAAGGAAAAGGTACCCAAGCCTAAGTATAATTTGCCGCGCACCGCGGAGATTCGGGCGTGTGAAAGGCCTTCTGAAGATTTCTTGAGAGCAGCCGGTATCTATGAAGATTTTCATGAATTGGCTCACAATGCAGGCCTCACCGCTTTTCTCCACGACCAGTGCGATCAGTATCTCTTACTCACAAATACCTTTGTGCAAAACTTTCATTTTCATTCTAGGAACTCACCACCCACGGTGGAGTTTCATTTATATGATGAGCACAAGGAGATGTCACTTTATGATTTTTGTCGGATTTGTTTAGTCCATTTTGAGGGCAAGAAAAAAGAACCACATCATGATGATGTGGAGGGATTAATTAATAATATGCCCTAGAGGCAATAATAAAATGGTTATTATTGTATTTCCTTGTTCATGATAATTGTCTATTGTTCATGCTATAATTGTATTAACCAGAAACCGTGATACATGTGTGAATACATAGACCACAACATGTCCCTAGTAAGCCTCTAGTTGACTAGCTCGTTGATCAATAGATGGTCATGGTTTCCTGACCATGGACATTGGATGTCATTGATAACGGGATCACATCATTAGGAGAATGATGTGATGGACAAGACCCAATCCTAAGCCTAGCACAAGATCGTGTAGTTTGTATGCTAAAGCTTTTCTAATGTCAGGTATCATTTCCTTAGACCATGAGATTGTGCAACTCCTGGATACCGTAGGAATGCTTTGGGTGTACCAAACGTCACAACGTAACTGGGTGGCTATAAAGGTGCACTGCGGGTATCTCCGAAAGTGTCTGTTGGGTTGGCACGGATCGAGACTAGGATTTGTCACTCTGTGTAAACGGAGAGGTATCTCTGGGCCCACTCGGTAGGACATCATTATAATGTGCACAATGTGACCAAGGAGTTGATCACGGGATGATGTGTTACGGAACGAGTAAAGAGACTTGCCGGTAACGAGATTGAACAAGGTATCGGGATACCGACGATCGAATCTCGGGCAAGTACTATACCGGTAGACAAAGGGAATTGTATACGGGATTGATTGAATCCTTGACATTGTGGTTCATCCGATGAGATCATTGTGGAACATGTGGGAGCCAACATGGGTATCCAGATCCCGATGTTGGTTATTGGCCGGAGAGTTGTCTCGGTCATGTCTACATGATTCCCAAACCCGTAGGGTCTACACACTTAAGATTCGATGACGCTAGGGTTATAGGGAAAGTATGTACGTGGTTACCGAATGTTTTTCGGAGTCCCGGATGAGATCCCGGATGTCACGAGGAGTTCCGGAATGGTTCGGAGGTAAAGATTTATATATGGGAAGTCCCGTTTTGGTCAACGGAAAAGTTTCGGGTGCTATCGGTAACGTACCGGGACCACCGGGAGGGTCCCGGGGGTCCACCGGGTGGGGCCACCAGCCCCAGAAGGCTGTGTGGGCTAAGTGTGTGTAACGCCCTCGATGCGGCTATATCTCCCACGTGTCGAGGCACGACTTAGAGGCATAACCGCATTGAAAGCGGTGTCGCAAGTTAGGCAATCTTCACAACATCCCATGTAATATATAGATAATAAAAGGGGAGATACATACTTGGCTTACACTCGCCACGTCAATCAAAGTACATAAATAGCATTACATCATCCAAACACTCATGGCCCGACTACGGCGCCAAAATAAAAGATCAACCCAACATGCGACACGGTCCCGATCGCCCCAACTGGGCACCACTACTGATCATCGGGGAAAGAAACATAGTAACGGCGTGAGTCCTCGTCGAACTCCCACTTGAGCTCAAGCACGTCATCTGGAACGGAATCATCAGGCACTGCATCTGGTTTGGATGTAATCTGTGAGCCACAGGGACTCAGCAATCTCGCACCCTCGCGATCAAGACTATTTAAGCTTATAGGTAAGGCAAGGTAAATATGTGGAGCTGCAGCAAGCGACTAGCATATATGGTGGCTAACCTGTTCGCAAAAGAGAGCGAGAAGAGAAGGCAAAGCATGAACGAATGACTAGAGAGCAACCTGCGGCAAGCATTACTCCAACACCGTGTTCACTTCCCGGACTCCGCCGAGAAGAGACCCTCGCGGTAACTCACACAGTTGATTCATTTTAATTAAATTAAGGTTCAAGTTATCTACAACTGGACATTAACAAATTCCCATCTGCCCATAACTGCGGGCACGGCTTTCGAAAGTTCAAATCCCTGCAGGGGAGTCCCAACTTAGCCCATGACAAGCTCTCACGGTCAACGAAGGAATAGACCTCCTCCCGAGACATTCCGATCAGACTCGGTATCCTGGTTCTACAAGACACTTCGACAAGTTAAAACAAATCCAGCAACACCGCCCGAATGTGCCGACAAATCCCGATAGGAGTTGCACATATCTCGTTCTCAGGGCACACTCAGATTGTCCAAACTTCCGGTAGGCCAGCCCAGAGTTGCCCCTGGTAGCCACCGGCGGCTGACGAGTTGGACCAACACTCAGAGGAGCACTGGCCCGGGGGGGTTTAAATAAGATGACCCTCGGGCTCCGGAAACCCAAGGGAAAAAGAGGCTAGGTGGAAAATGGTAAGACCAAGGTTGGGCATTGCTGGAAAAGCTTTAAATCAAGGCGAACTATCAAGGGGTTCCCATTATAACCCAACCGCGTAAGGAATGCAAAATCCGGGAACATAACACCGATATGACGGAAACTAGGGCGGCAAGAGTGGAACAAAACACCAGGCGAGAGGCCGAGCCTTCCACCCTTTACCAAGTATATAGATGCATCAAGATAACATGGCAATATAATGATATCCCAACAAGTAAATAATGTTCCAACAAGGAACGGTCTCCAATCTTCACCTGCAACTAGCAACGCTATAAGAGGGGCTGAGCAAAGCGGTAACATAGCCAATCAACGGTTTGCTAGGACATGGTGGGTTAGAGGTTTGACATGGCAATTTGGGAGGCAAGATAAGCAAGTGGTAGGCATCGTAGCATAGGCATAGCAAAACAGCGAGCATCTAGCAAGCAAAGATAGAAGTGATTTCGAGGGTATGATCATCTTGCCTGCAAAGTTGTCAGAGTTAACTGGATCCTCGAAAGCAAACTCAATGGGCTCCTCGTTAGCGAACTCGTCTCTCGGCTCTACCCAAACAAGACAAACAATCAATAAGGACACAATCAACCACGTGCAAACTCAAACAACATGATGCAAACATGGTATGCTATGCGGGATGCGATATGTGATGCATACGCAAGATTTGATAAGGAACGAATGAAACTGGCCTCAACTTGGAAAACCAAGTGTGCCACTAGAAAGATGAGATGAAATCGCTTGAAAACGATATAAATATCACCGGAATCGGAGTTACGGTTTGGAAATGGCAAGCGATTCAAATATGACACCGGTCTGCGATATACAGCAAGTAACCATCTAAATGCAACAAGATGAACATGCTACAGCACTCAAACATGGCAACAAAATACATGGCAGGGATCCATTCATGATGCTTAACAAAAGACAAACACTGAGCTACGGCCAATTCATCCATTAACAGGTTCAAACAAGCATGGCAAAAATGCATTTGGCAAACAGATCTCAAACTTAGTGAAATTAACACTTGTCTGGAATTTCAGATCAGATAGCACTCTTTGGAGCATGAAAACTATATGCTACAGGACCTGAACATGGCAAAGTAAAGCATGGCATGGAGCTACTCAAAGAGCTTAACAAAAGTCCCTTAGTGACCTTGAGCCAAAAGGGATCAGAAAATACATTTGCAAGCATGTGAACATGGCAAAAACATAATCAGATCACAGACTTAGTGAAAACTGGAGCATGCAAAATCAGATATCAAGTAGGCATGTTTACGAGCTCGATGCACTCACTACAGAGCAAGTCATGACAATATAAGCATGCATCCATCAAGAATACACAAAATTCAAGCTAGACATGGCAAGAACAATAACGTAGCATGCACGGATCAACTACAACATCCTCGGCAAAATTGCTAACAAGTAGACAATCTGCCCAGATTCACGGAATAGCAAAAGTAGAGTTCGATTGACTCAAGATAGGGTGCTCCATAATTGCAAACAAAGACATGGATGGATAGAGCACTACAAGATTAACAAAACATCATTACTGATCATCCTCAAAAGAGGCACGGATCACTAGGAAACAACATGAACATATGGCATAATGAGATAAACAGATCAATGACTTAGTGGAAATGCTAAGTCCCTGAAATCAGCATTAACGAATGCTCCACTTTGCAAGCTTGTGCTAGTCACCACACACATCACAAAAATACATGGGTTGCACCTCTAGATAGATGGCAAAACATATAACAAAACACATGTAGAGCTCATGGGCATATCATGCACACAATAATCATGGCACAAATGACAAATGTCTAATTGGAGCAGCAAATCTGACAATTATCTCAAATAGCACCCTTCTAACAGCATTTCGGGCATCAAGATTAACTCAAATGAAAATGATGCAATGAGATGAAATGATGTACTCTCTGACATGAACATATTGATACGCTATGCGCACAAATCGGACCTACGGATGCAAAGTTACGATGCGATGAACATGGCAAAATAACTAGGGTTTCGGGCAAAAAGTCAACCCGAGACAATTCCCAGATCTAGATCGGCCGGGCGCGGACTTCGAGGCTCGCCGGAACTGTTCACCGGAGAGAGTTGGGGCGGTGGCTGGAGACGACGAGGGAGGCCGGAGAGGGCGGTGGAGGCGGCGACCGCGGCGTGGGGCGGCGGCGAGGTCCGGCCGCGTCGGGCAGGCGGCACGCCGGAGCGGGGCGGCTCGCCGGAGCGGCGGCCGGTGGAACGCGCGGCGGCGCGGCGGTGGAGGTGGCCGGCACCGGCGAAGACGAGGAGCGGGGCGCGCGCGGAGCTGCTGGGCCGGGAGGGCCCCGCCTGGGCCTGGGCGGGCCGGCGCGGCGGCGCGCAGTGGCGATGTGGGCGCGGGGCACGGCGAATCGGCGGCTGCCACGTGGCGGCGGACACGGCGGGCGGACACGTCCGTCGGTGGAAGAAGATGCCCGGCGGCGGCGGGGAGAGTTAGGGTAGGTTTGCACCGCGAATTTTTGGAGGGGGGTGTATATATAGAGGTAGAGGGAGCTAGGAGAGTCCAAATGAGGTGCGGTTTTCGGCCACGCGATCGTGATCGAACGCTTTAGATGATGGAGATGGTTTTGGTGGGTTTTGGGATAACTTGGAGGGGTGTTGGGCTGCAACACACACGAGGCCTTCTCGGTCCCTCGGTTAACCGTTGGAGCATCAAACGAAGTCCAAATGGTACGGAACTTGACAGGCGGTCTACCGGTAGTAAACCAAGGCCGCTTGGCAAGATTCGGTCCAATCCGGAAATGTTTAATCCCCACACACGAAAGAAAGGTAGAAATGACCACCGGAGGAGAATGGAGCACCGGAATGCAAAACGGACAACGGGGAAAATGCTCGGATGCATGAGATGAACACGCATGCAAATGCAATGCACATGATGACATGATATGAGATGCATGACAACATAAACAACACACGGAGACAAAGACCCGAACCCGAGAAAATAAAATAACTTAACGCCGGAAACGACAAGAGTTGAATTACATATTAGAAAAATCATATCCGGGGTGTTACAGTGTGGGAGGGGACCAGCCCCAGGTAGGCTGGTGCGCCCCCCACCAAGGCCCAAGGTGCAGGGAGAGTGGGAGGGGGCAAACCCTAGGTCCAGATGGGCCTTAAGGCCCACCCTAGGGCGCCCCCTCTCTCCCTCTCCCCTCTGGCCGCCACCCTAGATGGGATCTAGGGCTGCCGCCCCCCTTGGGGAGGGAACCCTAGAGGGGGCGCAGCCCCTCCCCTCCCCCTATATATACTTTGAGGTATGGGGCTGCCCAATACATATGATTTGATCTCTCTCTTGGCGCGGCCCTACCCCTCTCCCTCCTCGTCTCTCGTAGTGCTGGCGAAGCCCTGCTGGAGTACCGCGCTCCTCCACCATCACCACGTCGTTGTGCTGCTGCTAGACGGAGTCTTCCCCAACCTCTCCCTCTCTCTTTGCTGGATCAAGGCATGGGAGACGTCACCGGGCTGTACGTGTGTTGAACGCGGAGGCGCCGTTGTTCGGCGCTTAGATCGGAATCGACCGTGATCTGAATCGCTGCGTGTACGACTCCACCAACCATGTTCTTGTAACGCTTCCGCATTGCGATCTTCAAGGGTATGAAGATGCACTCCTCTCTCTCGTTGCTAGTCTCTCCATAGATTAATCTTGGTGACACGTAGGAAATTTTTTGAATTTCTGCTACGATCCCCAACAGTGGCATCATGAGCTAGGTCTATGCGTAGATTCTATGCACGAGTGGAACACAAAGTAGTTGTGGGCGATGATTTGTTCAATTTGCTTGCCGTTACTAGTCTTATCTTGATTCGGCGGCATTGTGGGATGAAGCAGCCCGGACCGACCTTACACGTACACTTACGTGAGACTAGTTCCACCGAATGACATGCACTTGATGCATAAGGTGGCTGGCGGGTGTCTGTCTCTCCCACTTTAGTCGGATCGGATTCGATGAAAAGGGTCCTTATGAAGGGTAAATAGAAATTGGCATATCACCGTTGTGGTTTTGTGTAGGTAAGAAACGTTCTTGCTAGAAACCCATAGCAGCCACGTAAAACATGCAACAACAATTAGAGGACGTCTAACTTGTTTTTGCAGGGTATGCTATGTGATGTGATATGGCCAAAAGGATGTGATGAATGATATATGTGATGTATGAGATTGATCATGTTCTTGTAATAGGAATCACGACTTGCATGTCGATGAGTATGACAACCGGCAGGAGCCATAGGAGTTGTCTTAATTTATTTATGACCTGCGTGTCAATGAAAACGCCATGTAATTACTTTACGTTATTGCTAACCGTTAGCCATAGTAGTAGAAGTAATAGTTGGCGAGGCAACTTCATGAAGACATGATGATGGAGATCATGGTGTCATGCCGGTGACGATGGTGTTCATGCCGCGCCTCGAAGATGGAGATCAAAGGCGCAAGATGATATTGGCCATATCATATCACTTTATGATTTGCATGTGATGTTTGTCATGTTTACATCTTATTTGCTTAGAACGACGGTAGCATAAATAAGATGATCCCTCGCAATAATTTCAAGAAAGTGTTCCCCCTAACTGTGCATGGTTGCTAAGGACCGTTGTTTCGAAGCACCACGTGATGATCGGGTGTGATAGGTTCTAACATTCGCATACAACGGGTGTAAGCTAGATTTACACACGCAATACACTTAGGTTGACTTGACGAGCCTAGCATGTACATACATGGCCTCGGAACACGGAAGACCGAAAGGTCGAACATGAGTCGTATAGAAGATACGATCAACATGAAGATGTTCATCGATGATGACTAGTCCGTATCACGTGATGATCGGACACGGCCTAGTTGACTCGGATCATGTATCACTTAGATGACTAGAGGGATGTCTATCTAAGTGGGAGTTCATTGAATAATTTGATTATATAAACTTAATTATTATGAACATAGTCAATAGGTCTTTGCAAAATATGTCGTAGCTCATGCTTTGGTTCTACTGTTTTAGATATGTTCCTAGAGAAAATTTAGTTGACAGTAGCAATTATGCGGATTGGGTCCGTAAACTGAGGATTGTCCTTATTGCTGCATAGAAGGATTATGTCCTTAATGCACCGCTCAGTGTGCTGAACCTCGAGCGTCGTCTGTAGATGTTGGGAAACATCTGACATACACGTTTTGATGACTACATGATAGTTCAATGCGTAATGCTAACGGTTTAGAATTGTGGCACCAAAGACGTTTTTTGAAACATCGTAGAACATATGAGATGTTCCAAAGACTGAAATTGGGATTGCAGACTAGTGCCCACGTCAAGAGGTATGAGACCTTTGACAAGTTTCTTAAGCCTGCAAACTAAGGGAGAAAAGCTCGATCGTTGAGCATGTGCTCAGATTGTCTGAGTACTACAATCGCTTGAATCGAGTGGGAGTTAATCTTCTAGATGAGATAGTGATGATTCTCCATAGTCACTGCCACCAAGCTATTGGAGCTTCGTGATGAACTATAACATATCAGTGATAGACATGATGATCCTTGAGCAACTCGCGATGTTTGACACCACGAAAGTAGAAATCAAGTAGGAGCATCAATTGTTGATGGTTAAACCACTAGTTTCAAGAAGGGCAAGGGAAAGGAGGGATACTTCATGAGATGGCAAATCAGTTGTTGCTCTAGTGAAGAAACCCAAGGTTGAACCAAACCCGAGACTAAGTGCTTCTGTAATGAGGGGAATGGTCACTGAAGCAGAACTACCCTAGATACTTGGTAGATGAGAAGGCTGGCAAGGTCGACAGAAGTATTTTGGATATACATTATATTAATGTGTACTTTACTAGTACTCCTAGTAGCACCAGGGTATTAAAATACCAGTTCAGTTGCTAAGTGTTAGTAACTCGAAATAAAAGGCTACGGAATAAACATAGACTAGCTGAAGGTGAGATGACGATATGTGTTGGAAGTGTTTCCAAGGTTGATATGATCAAGCATCGCATGCTCCATCTACCATCGAGATTGGTGCTAAACCTAAATAATTGTTATTTGGTGTTTGCATTGAGCATAGACATGATTGGATTATGTTTATCGCAATACGGTTATTCAATTAAGGAGAATAATGGTTACTCTGTTTATTTGAATAATACCTTCAATGGTCTTGCACCTAAAATGAATGGTTCACTGAATCTCGATCGTAGTGATACACATGTTCATGCCAAAAGATATAAGATAGTAATGATAGTACCACATACTTGTGGCACTGCCATTTGAGTCATATTGGTATAAAATGCATGAAGAAGCTCCATGTTGATGGATCTTTGGACTCACTCGTTTTGAAAAGATTGAGACATGCGAACCATCTCTATTGGTAGATATGCATGAAGAAACTCCATGTAGATGGATCGTTTGGACTCACTTGATTTTGAATCACTTGAGACATGCAAATCATACCACATGGGCAAGATGACTGAAAGGCCTCGTTTTCAGTAAGATGGGACAAGAAAGCAACTTGTTGGAAGTAATACATTTTGATGTGTGCAGTCCAATAAGTGCTGAGGCATGCAGTGGATATCGTTATGTTCTTACTTCACAGATGATTTGAGTAGATGCTGAGTATATTTACTTGATGAAACACAAGTCTGAATTATTGAAAGGTTTAAGTAATTTCAGAGTGAAGTTGAAGATCGTCGTGACAAGATGATAAAATGTGTATGATATGATCATAGAGATGAATATATGAGTTACGAGTTTGGCACACAATTAAGACATTGTGGAAATTGTTTCACAACTAATACCGCCTGGACCACCATAGTGTGATGGTGTGTCCGGACATCATAACTGCACCCTATTGGATATGGTGCATACCATGATGTCTCTTATCGAATTACCACTATCGTTTATGGATTAGGCATTAGAGACAACCGCACTCACTTTAAATAGGGCACCACACAATTCCGTTGAGACGACACCGTATGAACTATGGTTTAGAGAAACCTAAGCTGTCGTTTCTTAAAAAGTTTGGGGCTGCAATGCTTATGTGAAAAAGTTTCAGGCTGATAAGCTCGAACCCAAAGTGGATAAATGCATCTTCATAGAATACCCAAAAATAGTTGGGTATACCTCCTATTTCAGATCCGGAAGCAAAAGTGATTGTTTCTAGAAACGGGTCCTTTCTCGAGGAAAAGTTTATCTCGAAAGAATTGAGTGGGAGGATGGTGGAGACTTGATGAGGTTATTGAACCGTCACTTCAACTAGTGTGTAGCAGGGCACATGAAGTTGTTCCTGTGACACCTACACCAATTGAAATGGAAGCTTATGATAGTGATCATGAAACTTCGGATCAGGTCACTACCAAACCTCATAGGTCGACAAGGATGTGTACTACTTCAGAGTGGTACGTAATCATGTCTTGGAAGTCATGTTGCTAGACAACAATGAACCTACGAGCTATGGAGAAGCGATGGTGGGCCTGGATTCCGATGAATGGCTCGAGGCCATAAAATCCGAGAGAGGATCCATGTATAAAACAAAGTATAGACTTTGAAAGAACTACTTGATGGTCGTAAGGCTGTTAGGTGCAGATAGATTTTAAAAGGAAGACAAACAATGATGGTAAGTGTCACCATTAAGAAAGCTCGACTTATCGGTAAGATGTTTCCCGACAAGTTCAAGGAGTTGACTACGATGAGACTTTCTCACTCGTAGCGATGCTAAGAGTCTGTTGGAATTATGTTAGCAGTTACTGCATTATTTATGAAATCTTGCAGATAGGATGTCAAAACATTGTTTCCTCAACGTTTTTCTTGAGGAAAGGTTATATCTTTACCTACTAATAAACCAGGTACTGCTTCTGGTCGTACGTCGTCGAAGTTTTTGCAGGAAAGTCCCTCCGTTTTTTAGAATTCAACCCGCACTCCTCCTAATATGTAAAAACGAACCGGTACGGCGAGCGAAAACGCACGACCCGTCTCGACCTCCAGCGCGCTGCCACCCCCTTCCACTCTGCCGTGCGCCGCCGGCCGCCGGCCGCCTCCACCTCCAGCGTGCCGCCACCGGCCGCCGGCCGCCTCCACCTCCAGTGCATCTCCACCTCCAGCGCGCCGCCACCCCCTGCCACGCTGCTGCGCACCGCCGGCCCCCGACACGCCGCCACAGCCGGACCCCGACACGCCGCCGCAGCCAGCCCCCGCCGCTTGCCGCCACCGCCTCTCTACCGCTTGTCGCCCCCACCCCTGCGGCTTTCCACCACCGGAGAGGCGGAGACACATGACGTCGGCGCCGCACCATCCCCCAACTCCTCTTTCCCCCTCCTCCTCTGCCTCCACTGCTCTTCAGCCGGCCAACTCCCTACTGAGGGAGCCATGGAACTACTCGGCCACGCCCTCGAGGTGCTCCCCCATCATCTTGTCGTCGGCTGCTGCTCCGGGCCTGCCTCCTCTCAGCTCCCGTCGCTGGAAATTAGCGGCACCACCAGCTCCCCCGTCTCAAAGTCCCCAATTACCAGAATACCAGGTGCTTGCTCCCAGATCTACACTATATACACAATTTTTGCTTGATTGTGCAGATTTGTAAAAATTTCGATTTGGAGACGAGTTAGAATAACCTTGTGAATTATGGCTAACCTTCCAAGATGCAGGCAAGGAAGGCCTGATTGTTGCTGAAGCCGAGCTCATAAACGTCTCACGTCATGTGGTTCTGTGCTATTCTGAATCTTCTTCTCTGAAGTGTGTGGTTTCAGTTTCACACAAAAAATGTGTTGCGCTTGCAGTGCGTACCAATTTCATGGTTTACCGATGTGTATACGTGTTCATTTGATTTCACTCCAGTTTACCGATGTACATACGTGTTCATTTGATTGCACTTCATTTTACCAATTCTTTTTACTGATCCAAGTTCAACATAATGTATGTATTGTGCCCTCCAAACCTGAAAATTCCTACTAATTTGACCTCACAAGTAAAGTAATGATGAATCAGGAACTTCATCTAATCCTCACGCTAAATAGCATACTCCTTATGTTACTATTCTTTACTAATGAACCAGGACCTTCATTTAATTCTGACCCAAGATAGCATGCTCCCTCTGTTACTATTATTTTTTTAATGGCTGGCCAAATGAGCTGCAGGAGCAAGAATTGCAGGATCAAAACAAAAACCCGAGGAAGAATATAATGTCAGTGTGATTTGTTGCTAACGCCAATTCTCCACTGGAGCTCTATGTGCAGCAACAGAAAGTATGACTTCATCATGAAAACATCTTGATCCTTCTTTTTTCGTACTACTATTCTATAGTAACAAAACACACCATCAAGTTCCCAGGATATCTTGGTCATTTTTCTGTTCTGTAAAACAGAACATGTTTAAAGGATTATCAACTGTGGCTGAAAACCTGCACATCCTTTGCTCATATAGAAAATGGAGTTTAGCCTTACAAAGAAGAAGCGGAAAAGAAACTCGGAAGTCCACTTTATGCTCCTCTGTCTGTATGTTTACAACTTGCAAGTAGCCTGATTTTATCAGTTGTTGATAGATGAAAGACCAACCAATTTATGCCTAACATTTGTATCTCTACATTTATGCACCACCAAGTAGGTCAAGAAGTTTGCCTATGGTGAGTGCCTGTTGGGTTATGTGTTCATGGCTTTGTGCGCGACACCTGTGTGCTGTTTCGCCTCGGTTGTTTTTCTGCCGTCCTGCAGTGTTGAAGGTGTTCCGGGAGACACTGGTTGGCCTGCTATACTTACTTACCTTTTCTATTTGTTGAGACCAAATTTTGAGAATTAAACTGGCAGTGAATTCAATATGATCTGAGACATCTATAACCTTTGTGCAGGTCTGACATGAGCAATGCCGGTCTTCTGAGATTGAAAAGGTGTTTCGTGAAGCAACAATCATGCTATCAATCAAATTTAATGGCTACTACAGCGGCCGAAAGGAGGACGGCGGCCTCCTGATCCAGCAGGCCTGGAGGCGCTCAGCCAGGGCGTCAACGCGCTCTGTCAGCCTCCCCATGATGTGCTCACCCGCTGCTCTATCCGGCGAGCACCGCCATCCTCTGGGCGCCGACAGGCGAGTAGTGCTTGCCCAGCTATGCGTCCAGGCTACGGAAGGCGTGGGGCTTGCTGGGCAAGTAGGTTGCGCCCACTCCATCAGGATGCCCTCCCCCACTGTGAGTGTTAAGTGACTAATCATGCACATCCATTTAAACAAAGATTCAGAAAATTGTTTGATTCACTAATTAATCAACCAGTAAAGGACCAATTGTTTAATCCCACTAGCTAGACACTCATCCATCCTATCCAGTGAGTTTAAATTGATTAATCTTGCACATCCTTAAATTATGAAGAGTAAAGAATAGATTTTGGTGTTGGAGGAGCAGCCAGCAAGTGCAGTTTGCAAACCAAATGCAGTTTCTGTGGAGAACATTGATTTGCGACCTCAGCTCAGCCCTATTGAACGGATTAATTACTCTTCGAAATAGGATTTAGCCCATAATAGTAATTCCACTCCAATATTGGACGAAGTGTTGATTGAGCTGAGAAATTTACTTGACGATGAAAGGAACGGCTTGCTTCAAAATTTGCAAATTAACCTCTCCAAGCTCTCAGAAGAGAAGCAATAATGTGACTCCCAGGTGTCTCTCTGAGAGAAAAGCTGGAGATGCTTTGGCGGTGGCAAAATAAAGGGAAGTAATTGCTATGGACGCCAGCCAGTCAGGTGTTCCTCTTAACCCTTCTTTTGTACTCCTACAGATAGGAGATGAAAGGAGAAGGATGAAGAAGTCAAGCTATTGGAGAGGTCAATTGAGGAGCTTGAAAGTACTTTATTTGCTCTCAAAAGTAGCTTTATTCAGTTTGAGTGAATTTTGTGGCCTAACTGTTGTAGCTATTCATTTTTCCATGCATTCTGAATGTTAGTACACACCCATGTTGGTATAGAACTGTTGTTGTTATGCCTGCGTTATGACAACAACTTTCCCAGATTTTTTTTTTGCATAAACATACATATGTGGACTAAACTCTTTCCCTTATTTTTTGTTACTTGCTCAGCCAATACATATGTATGCTAATATAGTTATTTTCATATATTTCTAATCCCTGAAAACACAATACAAATCCTAAAAGAAGTTATTTTTTGTAATTAAAATTGCTAGCAATGACCTTAGTGTTTTACGTTATGAAACATCTTATGATCTAAACACCATGCACCTGCCTGGAAACGCACATTAGCATTGACCATGAATGAATTTTTCACGAAGAAAAGAGAGCCTGATTCTCGGGTTTTTTTCTCCCGTTGCAACGCACGGGTCCTTTTGCTAGTGTGATACAACCAGAAGGTTTTGTCAATCCTGAAAGATGCTGACAAGTATGCAAAGCTCCAGCAATCCTTCTAAGGACTGGAGTAAGCATATCAGAATTGGAATGTACGCTTTGATGAGATGATCAAAGATTTTGGGTTTATACAAAGTTTATGAGAAACTTGTATTTCCAAAGAAGTGAGTGGGAGCACTATAGAATTTTTGATGAGTATATGTTGTTAACATATTGTTGATCAAAAATGGTGTATAATTTCTGGAAAGCATGCAGGGTTATTTCAAAAGTGTTTTTCGATGGAAAACCTGGATTAAGCTACTTCAACATTGAGCATCAAGATTTATAAGGATAGATCAAAAACGCTTAATAGTACTTTCAAATGAATACATACCGTGACAAGATTTTGAAGGAGTTCAAAATAGATCAGCAAAGAAGGAGTTCTTGGTTGTGTTACAAGGTGTGAGTATTGAGTAAGACTCAAGACCTGACCACGGCAGAAGAGAGAGAAAGGACGAAGGTCGTCCCCTATGCTTCAGACGTAGGCTCTACAGTATGCCATGCTGTGTACCGCACCTGAAGTGTGCCTTGCCATGAGTCAGTCAAGGGGTACAAGAGTGATCTAGGAATGGATCATATGACAGCGGTTGAACTTATCCTTAGTAACTAGTGGACTAAGGAATTTTCTCGATTATGGAAGTGGTAAAAGAGTTCGTCGTAAAGGGTTACGTCGATGCAAACTTTGACACTAATCCGGATGACTCTGAGGAGTAAACTGGATTCGTATAGTAGAGCAGTTATTTGGAATAGCTCCAAGTAGCGCGTGGTAGCTGCATCTAGAAGATGACATAGAGATTTGTAAATCACACATGGATCTGAAAGGTTCAGACCCATTTACTGATAAACCTCTCTCACAAGCAAGATATGAACATACCCCATGGGTGTTGGATTCACTACAATCACATAGTGATGTGAACTAGATTATTGACTCTAGTGCAAGTGGGAGACTATTGGAAATATGCCCTAGAGGCAATAATAAAATGGTTATTATTGTATTTCCTTGTTCATGATAATTATCTATTGTTCATGCTATAATTGTATTAACCGGAAACGGTGATACATGTGTGAATACATAGACCACAACATGTCCCTAGTAAGCCTCTAGTTGACTAGCTCGTTGATCAATAGATGGTCATGGTTTCCTGACCATGGACATTGGATGTCATTGATAACGGGATCACATCATTAGGAGAATGATGTGATGGACAAGACCCAATCCTAAGCCTAGCACAAGATCATGTAGTTCGTATGCTAAAGCTTTTCTAATGTCAAGTATCATTTCCTTAGACCATGAGATTGTGCAACTCCCGGATACCGTAGGAATGCTTTGGGTGTACCAAACATCACAACGTAACTGGGTGGCTATAAAGGTGCACTGCGGGTATCTCCAAAAGTGTCTGTTGGGTTGGCATGAATCGAGACTAGGATTTGTCACTCCGTGTAAACGGAGAGGTATCTCTGGGCCCACTCAGTAGGACATCATTATAATGTGCACAATGTGACCAAGGAGTTGATTATGGGATGATGTGTTATGGAACGAGTAAAGAGACTTGCCGGTAACGAGATTGAACAAGGTATCGGGATACCGACGATCGAATCTCGGGCAAGTAATATACTGGTAGACAAATGGAATTGTATACGGGATTGATTGAATCCTTGACATCATGGTTCATCCGATGAGATCATCGTGGAACATGTGGGAGCCAACATGGGTATCCATATCCTGCTATTGGTTATTGGCCGAAGAGTTGTCTCGGTCATGTCTACATGGTTCCCGAACCCGTAGGGTCTACACACTTAAAGTTCGATGACGCTAGGGTTATAGGGAAAGTATGTACGTGGTTACCGAATGTTGTTAGGAGTCCCAGATGAGATCCCGGACGTCACGAGGAGTTCCGGAATGGTCCGGAGGTAAAGATTTATATATGGTAAGTCCCGTTTTGGTCACCAGAAAAATTTCGGGTGCTATCGGTAACGTACCGGGACCACCGGGAGGGTCCCGGGGGTCCACCAGATGGGGCCACCAGCCCCAGAAGACTGCATGGGCTAAGTGTGAGAGGGGACCAGCCCCAGGTAGGCTGGTGCGCCCCCCCACCAAGTCCCAAGGCGCAGGGAGAGTGGGAGGGGGCAAACCCTAGGTCCAGATGGGCCTTAAGGCCCACCCTAGGGCGCCCCCCTCTCTCCCTCTCCCCTCTGGCCGCCACCCTAGATGGGATCTAGGGCTCCCCCCCCCTTGGGGAGGGAACCCTAGAGGGGGTGCAGCCCCTCCCCTCCCCCTATATATACTTGAGGTATGGGGCTGCCCAATACATATGATTTGATCTCTCTCTTGGCGCAGCCCTACCCCTCTCCCTCCTCGTCTCTCGTAGTGCTTGGCGAAGTCCTGCTGGAGTACCGCGCTCCTCCACCATCACCACACTGTTGTGCTGCTGCTGGACGGAGTCTTCCCCAACCTATCCCTCTCTCCTTGCTGGATCAAGGCGTGGGAGACGTCATCGGGCTGTACGTGTGTTGAACACGGAGGCGCCGTTGTTCGGCGCTTAGATCGGAATCGACCGCGATCTGAATCGCTGCGTGTACGACTCCACCAACCACGTTCTTGTAACGCTTCCGCATTGCGATCTTCAAGGGTATGAAGATGCACTCCTCTCTCTCGTTGCTAGTCTCTCCATAGATTGATCTTGGTGACACGTAGGAAAATTTTTGAATTTCTGCTACGATCCCCAACAGTTTGTTGGTGGAGGGGGAGTATAAACTTTACCATTCTGTTTGGGAACCGCCTATAATGTGTTTAGCATGGAAGATATCGCCATCTCTTAGTTGTTACGTTGACAATGAAAGTATACCGCTCAAAATACAATTTATCTCTATTTCAAAACCGAACTCTGGCACCTCTACAAATCCCTGCTTTCCTCTGCGAAGGGCCTATCCATTTACTTTTATGTTGAGTCATCACCCTCTTATTAAAAAGCACTAGCTGGAGAGCATAGCTGTCATTTGCATTCGTCACTATTAATTTACGTTGGGTGTGACTATGATTGGATCTCTTTTACCATGAATTACAATGTCTAGTCAGTCCTTGATCTTTAAAGGTGCTCTACATTTATGTTCTGCGGTCTCAGAAAGGGCTAGCGAGATACCATCTTGTTATATCATATTATGATTGTTTTGAGAAAGTGTTGTCATCCGAGATTTCTTATTATGACTTGCTAGTTGATTATACTATTGATATGAGTAATTATGAGATCTGGGAATTATTGCAAATATGGTTAGTTATGATTTATGCTGAAAACTTGAATGCTGGCTTGACATAGTTACAACAACAAGAGCAAACATAGTTTGTAAAAGTTTTTCTTTCTTTCTTTTAGTTTGTCAACTGAATTGCTTGAGGACAAGCAAGGGTTTAAGCTTGGGGGAGTTGATACGTCTCCGTCGTATCTACTTTTCCAAACAGTTTTGCCCTTGTTTTGGACTCTAATTTGTATGATTTGAATGGAACTAACCCGGACTGACGCTGTTTTCAGCAGAATTACCATGATGTTGTTTTATGTGCAGAAAACAAATATTCTCGGAATGCCTGAAACTCCACGGGAGGTCTTAGAAAAAATAATAAAAAATCCTTGCCAAAGATGAAGACCAGGGGGCCTACACCCTTTCCACGAGGGTGGGGGGCGCCCCCCCTAGGGCGCGCCCCCCTACCTCGTGGGCCCCCTGGAAACCCTCCGACGTCAACTCCAACTCTATATATTTGCTTTTGGAGAGAAAAAAATCAGAGAGAAGAAATCATCACGTTTTACGATACAAAGCCACCGCCAAGCCCTAAAACCTCTCGGGAGGGCTGATAGCCTTTGAGAAAATCCAAAATGGATAACCCTTTTGAAACATCAATTTTGATGATGAGCTTGAATTTATATGCCATAATTCTGCAAATCCTGCACAAAGTGTAAATAACATATGCCCTGGCGACTTAACGTCGAAAGCGAGGGTGGGTAGCCACCCGAATGCATTCTTATCTAGCACACAAGTAGATCACAAGAATCCTTGGTGGTTTACCGCAGGGCGGGTCATAATGCCCATATAAATAGCCAGGGTTTATAACCAAAGCTATAATTGAAGATAATCAAATATGACATATATGATACCTGTGACATTGAATCACCTCGTTGGTTTAACCAATTCTTGTAGTGAGGGTGGTAACCCCAAACTTGAGTATTGAGAACTCCTTCCTTAATTTGTCGGATTATGATAATAAACCATACCGGGATATAATAAACACCGGATTTTCCTTATAACACTAGCGACTTGTTAGTCAAAATCAGACCGGGTTAATGAACACCGGATTATAACTGATCATGTACTGACAACTTGTAATTGAAAGCCAAGTCGGGTCAATAAACGCCAAATTATAATTGATCAAGCACTAACAACTTGTAGTTGAAAGCCAAGCCGGGTCAAGGACGCCGGTTTATCAGAAGATATTATGAACCTCAACAAAGGCGAAAAAACTTGGCAAATAGAACTCAAAAAAGAACATGCGAGGCTTTTTACGAGCTGCCAGACTCCAAATCGAGGCTTTTCATGGGCTGCCAGGCCACTGAATTAACCATTTCACAAAGCCTCTTAAGATGGACCTCAATCTTTAACCAATCACGTTTTAACTTTGACAAGTTTAGGGTCTATGAGATTGACTGTCAAACGTTCGCGGGTCATACCAGGTTTACCTGGGAGGAGTGACTTACTTAAAGAAGGCAGGTTAATCCGGGGTTTTAGGTGCGTACACCTGGCTTCCAAGCTTGGTTTGATAGCCTATTACAAGGGTGCAGACTCTTAGTTCGTTGTGAAGCAAAGAGCCCCCAAGTAACTTCCCTGGTGGCCTTACACCGATCAAGAGGTGTAGCTATGGTTCGAATACGACCAAGCCCCCAAGTGATTTCCCTGGTGGCCTTACGCCGATCAAGAGGTGTGACTATGGTTCGAACATAGCCCCCAAGTGATATTATGAGTTGTACTCAAGGGATACCCATGTTTAAGGTGTGCTGTGCAACAGACTCTCTTTGGCCCCTTATGATAATATTGGCTTGATAGCTGGATTAATGAAGTAACCAGAGTTGTGCTCTTATGACAATATTGGCTTGATAGCCGGATCAATATGTAATCAAAGTTCCGCTTTTATAAACAAAAGACCCCATGTGATCAATAATATGATAAGCCAATAAGGCAGGATAACCCATGTTTGAACCGCGCGTCATAGCAACAGGTCCTCTCCGGCAACCTTTAACTTTTTGCAAGAGATAAATTCTTCTTGAATCGGGATTTTGAACCGGATATTGAGAGCGTTAGAGCTTTGTGGGAGACATATTTCCCTTGAACCGGATTTTAAACCGGAATCTTCATTTTCAGCCGGAAATTTTCTGACGGCCTTTAAGCTCGAACTTGTGAGAAGTTAATTCCTTTTTGAACCGGATATTTTTAAATCGGATTTGAGAGCTTCAGAGCTTTGTTGGAGAACAAATTCCCCTTGAACCGGATTGTAAACCGGATATTTGAGAGCTTCATTGAGACTAACTTCCCTTGAGCCGGATTTTAAACCGGAATCCTTTCTGATGACCCGGAACTTCTTCCTTGAGCCGGGATTTTGTAGTTGTCATATACTTTCTAAGCCGGAAATTTTCTGACGGCCTTTAAATTTTCATCAATATAACACTAGCCTCTGGGACCGGGTTATCTTTCCCTCCATCGTCCTGGGGTTCTTAAATTTGCTGAAACTGGCAAGGTTTGCTGAGTCATGTCATCGTAGCCCCCGAGTCTCAAAGGTGACTCGAGGAGTTGGCTTGAGACTCTCCATATTGGACCGTGATATAAACCGGCATAACTTGTATATCATTGGTGGCACGGTGTGCATCCACAGAAAGGTTGAGGTGACTGCAGCATGTTTATAAATGATCCCGTATGAGCCATGTCAGCAACTCGGCCAATGGTTCCTTCCAACTGGCTCCTTAAAGTTTAACCAAACTGTAGTGGCGGCAACTTGTGTGCCTGTCCATTGAGCCATCCAATGCAGACGGCGGTTGGTAGCACACAAAGTGTTCCTCTGATAAACGGGAGTTTCATAATCTCATAGTCATAGGAACATGTATAAGTCATGAAGAAAGCAATAGCAACAAACTAAACGATCAAGTGCTAAGCTAACGGAATGGGTCAAGTCAATCACATCATTCTCCTAATGATGTGACCTCGTTAATCAAATGACAACTCTTTGTCTATGACTAGGAAACATAACCATCTTTGATCAACGAGCTAGTCAAGTAGAGGCATACTAGTGACAATCTGTTTTGTCTATGTATTCACACATGTATCATGTTTCTGGTTAATACAATTCTAGCATGAATAATAAACATTTATCATGATATAAGGAAATAAATAATAACTTTATTATTGCCTCTAGGGCATATTTCCTTCAGTGCCTGGTTGCGTGCTCGACTGCGTGTACAAGCCGAATTATGTGTATGTTCCCGGTTGCTGGGCATGTACCTCCGACTCCGAGTCATCCACCTGGCCATCCTCAAAACAACCTTCGCCCCCTCCGCCTTCGATCATCTCCATCATCTCTATGTCTACATTTTCGTACATAGGCTCGCCCCACCGAGACATACCAATGAACAGAGAGTGGGAACCAAGTTGTTCCACGCCCAGCGTCTGCGACCGAATGCGTTGCGGCTATTCAAACTCGGAGAAAATAAGTGACGAACATTGACGTTAATGCAATAAGGCATCTGCCCGACGGATATGAGGTCTTAGGGTAGATAGTATTCTCCAATCCACAAGAGGAAGGGAGGTCTTGGATATCCCTAGAGATTCTTCTCTAAAGGAGGCCTTGATCTCCAATGTAGATGGGTAGATGAGCAAATCTCTATGAGTTTAGTCTAAAATGATTTGCTCAACTTAGGAGTGAGAAGGGAGCGTCTATTTATTGCCTGAGTTGGCTTAGGGGCGAGAGAGAGGGATACATGGCCACTTGGGCCGAACTGCACGCGGGAAGGGCATGATCGTCAGGGTTGTTATCCGGACGTCTGATACGTCTCCGTTGTATCTACTTTTCCAAACATTTTTGCCCTTGTTTTGGACTCTAATTTGTATGATTTGAATGGAACTAACCCGGACTGACGCTGTTTTCAGCAGAATTACCATGATGTTGTTTTATGTGCAGAAAACAAATATTCTCGGAATGACCTGAAACTCCACGGGAGGTCTTAGAAAAAATAAAATAAAAATCCTCGCCAAAGATGAAGACCAGGGGACCCACACCCTTTCCACGAGGGTGGGGCGCCCCCCCAGGGCGTGCCCCCCTACCTCGTGCCCCCCTGGTAACCCTCTGACGCCAACTCCAACTCTATATATTTGCTTTCGAAGAGAGAAAAATCAAAGAGAAGAAATCATTGCGTTTTACGATATGAAGCCGCCGCCAAGCCCTAAAACCTCTCGGGAGGGCTGATCTGGAGTCCGTTCGGGGCTCCGGAGAGGGGGATTCATCGCCGTCGTCAT
This sequence comes from Triticum aestivum, assembly GCF_018294505.1. Taxonomy (NCBI): domain Eukaryota; kingdom Viridiplantae; phylum Streptophyta; class Magnoliopsida; order Poales; family Poaceae; genus Triticum; species Triticum aestivum. The sequence goes on from NC_057806.1 coordinate 120,122,790, forward strand.
CATCAACCATCCTCCATCACCAATTTCATGATGCTCACCGCCGTGCGTGAGTAATTCCATCGTAGGCTTGCTGGACGGTGATGGGTTGGATGAGATTTATGATGTAATCGAGTTAGTTTTGTTAGGGTTTGATCCCTATTATCCATTATGTTCTGAGATTGATGTTGCTATGACTTTGCTATGCTTAATGCTTGTCACTAGGGCCCGAGTGCCATGATTTCAGATCTGAACCTATTATGTTTTCATGAATATATGTTTTTTTTTCATTTCCGAGAAGTGACTCTCATGAAAGCACAACCGTGCCTCTCACGTATACCTGGCCAAACCTCGGGCTGGGTCGGGCCTAGCCAAGCCCGAGCCAAAAAACCTGGGCCCGAGCCCGGCCCGGCCTGGCCATCGGGCCTAGTTTTTGGGCCCAAGCCCGGCCCGAACATGCAAAAGCCCGTCGTGCCTCGGGCCTCGGGCCCGGCCCCTTCAAAGAACTGCAAAAATGACGGGCCCAGGTCCGGCCCGGCCAGGCCACGGGGCTCAAAATCTAGGCCCGAGCCCGGCCCGGGAGCTGCGTCGGGCCGGGCCGGGCTGCCCATGGCCAGGTCTACTCTCACGGAAGCAAAACCGTGACTCTCACGAAAAAACAGAAACGCGTATTTTTTCCCTTTCTGAGAGGCACGGCCGTGACTCTCGCAAAAGTACAACCGTGCCTCTCGCGGAAGCAAAAACATGACTCTCACGAAAGAAAAAAAAATAGAACATGCGCTTTGTTTTTCCCTTTCCGAGAGGCACGACCGTGACTCTAGCGAAAACACAACCGTACCTCGCGCGGAAGCAAAACCGTGACTCTCACGAAAGAAAAAGAAAACAGAAAATGCGCTTTTTTTCGTTTCCGAAAGGCACGGCCGTGACTCTCGCTAAAGCACATGCGTGCCTCTCGCGGAAAAAAACCGTGACTTTCGCGAAAAAAAAAACACTTTTTTTCGCGCAATTTTTTTTCAATTTTTTTATATCGAAAAGCTAAGAAAGATCGAGGGAAAACCAAAACGTAAATAGAACCCGAAAAAACCGTTTAAAAGGCCGAAAACACGTGCGGAAAAATAAAAAAAAATCCAGAGAAAGCGTCCAAAACGCAACACGTGGCGAATAGCTGAGAGCGCGCCAAGTGGCGCTGATCGTTGCGAGGCTCCCGAAGGAGCGCTCGTTAAATAGTTGCTCCCCAAAAACACCCGTGGGAGCTATAGGTCGCTTATAGGGTAGCTCCCCTAGCCTTCACATGAATGGGTCGACCTAGTAGTATGTTTTCGCAGCCGTGCGTTTGTTTGATCGTTCTGATTGATGTGCTTGTTTCGGTTTATGTTTTGCTTTATTTTTCCATCTGTTTTAATTTCCGTACCTGTTTCTCTAGTTTTATTTTTTTCCTTTGTTATACTTCGTTTTTTGTTTCTTAAATGGTTTGCTCTGTCTTTTTGTTTACTTTGCTTCGCGCATTGGTTTTCTTCCTTAAGTTTTATTTTTTCTAGTTTTTCTTTTGCTTCTTTCTTCATTTTCTTTGGGCCTTTTTCAACACAAGTTTTTTTTTGTATATATCAGGTATATTTTTTAATACACGTTTAATAGTCCGAATTGGTCTTTGGGACGGAGCGGAAAAAGGGTGGAGACTCTCGAGCTAGGAAAAGGATCCCTTCAAAAGAATTGACCGAAGCACTGTATGAAGTGAAACTCTCATTTAAATACAGGATTAACATTTTTCAAATATTTTTTTGTTGCTTATTTTCTTTCATGCATATTATATATTTCCTATGCATCAACAACATTTTTTATAAACACAATTAACATTTTAAATATATGATCAATATTTTCTTAAGTATTCTGTTGATGTATAATATATTATATACACATCTTCTACATTTTTTTACACATCAAGTTTTTTAATACATATTTAATAATTTAAAATACATAATTAACATTTTTTCATATTTATGATATGATATATACTTTTTCTTCGATTTTTTTCGCTACACATTTAATTTTTTAAATGCATGATTAATTATCATGTTTTTATATAAAGTGATTTTCTAATATATATATATATATATTGAATATTTTCAAATATAAATAAATGTGGAAAAAGCAAAAATCAATGACAAAAAGTCGAAAGATGAGCGCTTAAGGCTCCGTGCAATTTTTCCCTTCCGAAAAAGGCACACCCGTGCCTTTTGCGAAATCACACACGTGTCTCTCGTGGAAGCAAAACCGTAACTCTCGTGGAAGAAAAAAAACAAAAAACACGTTTTTTTTTCGTTTCCGAGAAGTGACTCTCATGAAAGCACAACCGTGCCTCTCACGTATACCTGGCCAAACCTCGGGCTGGGCCGGGCCTAGCCAAGCCCGAGCCAAAAAACCTGGGCCCGAGCCCGGCCCGGCCTGGCCATCGGGCCTAGTTTTTGGGCCCAAGCCCGGCCCGAACATGCAAAAGCCCGCCAGGCCTTGGGCCTCGGGCCCGGCCCCTTCAAAGAACTGCAAAAATGATGGGCCCGGGCCCGGCCCGGCCAGGCCACGGGGCTCAAAATCTAGGCACGAGCCCGGCCCGGGAGGTGCGTCGGGCCGGGCCGGGTTGCCCATGGCCAGGTCTACTCTCACGGAAGCAAAACCGTGACTCTCACGAAAAAAAACAGAAACACGTATTTTTTTCCTTTCTGAGAGGCACGGCCGTGACTCTCGCAAAAGTACAACCGTGCCTCTCGCGGAAGCAAAACCATGACTCTCGCGAAAGAAAAAAAAAAGAAAATGCGTTTTGTTTTTCCCTTTCCGAGAGGCACGACCGTGACTCTAGCGAAAACACAACCGTGCCTCGCGCATAAGCAAAACCGTGACTCTCACACAAGAAAAAGAAAACAGAAAATGCGCTTTTTTTCGTTTTCGAAAGGCACGGCCGTGACTCTCGCTAAAGCACATGCGTGCCTTTCCCGGAAAAAACCGTGACTTTCGCGAAAGAAAAAAAAAAGAAAACACGTTTTTTCGCGTAATTTTTTATTTATTTTTTTAAATCGAAAAGCTAAGGAAGACCGAGGGAAAACCAAAACGTAAAAAAAACACGAAAACCCCGTTTAAAAGGCGAAACACGTGCGGAAAATAAAAAAAATCCAGAGAAAGCGTCCAAAACGCAACACGTGGCGAATAGCTGAGAGCGCGCCAAGTGGCGCTGATCGTTGCGAGGCTCCCGAAGGAGCGCTCGCTAACTAGTTGCTCTCCAAAAACACCCGTGGGAGCAATAGGTCGCTTATAGGGTAGCTCCCCTAGCCTTCACATGAATGGGTCGACCTAGTAGTATGTTTTCGCAGCCGTGCGTTTGTTTGATCGTTCTGATCGCTGTGCTTGTTTCGGTTTATGTTTTGCTTTATTTTTCCATCTGTTTTAATTTCCATACCTGTTTCTCTAGTTTTATTTTTTTTCCTTTGTTATACTTTGTTTTTTGTTTCTTAAATGGTTTGCTCTGTCTTTTTGTTTACTTTGCTTCGCGCATTGGTTTTCTTGCTTAAGTTTTATTTTTTCTAGTTTTTCTTTTGCTTCTTTCTTCATTTTCTTTGGGCCTTTTTCAACACAAGTTTATTTTCTTTTGTATATATCAGCTATATTTTTTAATACACGTTTAATAGTCTGAATTGGTCTTTGAGACGGAGCGGAAAAAGGGCGGAGACTCTCGAGCTAGGAAAAGGATCCCTTCAAAAGAATTGACCGAAGCACTGTATGAAGTGAAACTCTCGTTTAAATACAGGATTAACATTTTTCAAATATTTTTTTGTTGCTTATTTTCTTTCATGCATATTATATATTTCCTATGCATCAACAACATTTTTTACAAACACAATTAACATTTTAAGTATATGATCAATATTTTCTTAAGTATTCTGGTGATGTATAATATATTATATACACATCTTCAACATTTTTTTACACATCAAGTTTTTTAATACATAGTTAACATTTTAAAATACATAATTAACATTTTTTCATATTTATGTTATGATATATACTTTTTCTTCGATTTTTTTTCTCTACATATTTAATTTTTTAAATGCATGATTAATTATCATGTTTTTATGTAAAGTGATTTTCTAATATATATATATTGAATATTTTCAAATATAAATAAATGTGGAAAAAGCAAAAATCCACGGCAAAAAGTCGAAAGATGAGCGCTTAAGGCTCCGTGCAATTTTTCCCTTCCGAAAGAGGCACACCCGTGCCTTTTGCGAAATCACACCCGTGTCTCTCGTGGAAGCAAAACCGTGACTCTCGTGGAAGAAAAAAAAAACAAAAAAACACGTTTTTTCTCGTTTCCGAGAAGTGACTCTCATGAAAGCACAACCGTGCCTCTCACGTATACCTGGCCAAACCTCGGGCTGGGCCGGGCCTAGCCAAGCCCGAGCCAAAAAACCTGGGCCCGAGCCCGGCCTGGCCTGGCCATCGGGCTAGTTTTTGGGCCCAAGCCCGGCCCGAACATGCAAAAACCCGCCGGGCCTCGGGCCTCGGGCCCGGCCCCTTCAAAGAACTGCAAAAATGATGTGCCCGGGCCCGGCCCGGCCAGGCCACGGGGCTCAAAATCTAGGCCCGAGCCCGGCCCGGGAGCTGCGTTGGGCCGGGCCGGGCTGCCCATGGCCAGGTCTACTCTCACGGAAGCAAAACCGTGACTCTCACGAAAAAAACAGAAACGTGTATTTTTTTCCCTTTTTGAGAGGCACAGTCGTGACTCTCGCAAAAGTACAACCGTGCCTTTCGCGGAAGCAAAACCATGACTCTCGCGAAAGAAAAAAAAAATAGAAAATGCGTTTTGTTTTTCCCTTTCCGAGAGGCACGACCGTGACTCTCGCGAAAATACAACCGTGCCTCGCGCGGAAGCAAAACCGTGACTCTCGCGAAAAAAAAACAGAAAATGCGTTTTTTTTTCGTTTCTGAAAGGCACGGCCGTGACTCTCGCTAAAGCACATGCGTGCCTCTCGCGGAAAAAAACCGTGACTTTCGCGAAAGAAAAAAAACGCGTTTTTTCGCGCAATTTTTTTTTCATTTTTTTATATTGAAAAGCTAAGAAAGATAGGGGGGAAACCAAAACGTAAAAAAACCCGGAAAACCCCGTTTAAAAGGCCGAAAACACGTGCGAAAAAAAAAATCCGGAGGGAGCGTCCAAAGCGCGACACGTGGCGAATAGCTGAGAGCGCGCCAAGTAGCGCTGATCATTGCGAGGCTCCCGAAGGAGCGCTCATTAACTAGTTGCTCCCCAAAAACATACGTGGGAGCTATAGGTCGCTTATAGGGTAGCTCCCCTAGCCTTCACATGAATGGGTCGACCCAGTAGTATGTTTTCGCAGCCGTGCGTTTGTTTGATCGTTCTGGTCGCTGTGCTTGTTTCGATTTATCTTTTGTTTTATTTTTCCATCTGTTTTAATTTCCGTACCTGTTTTTCTAGCTTTATTTTTTTCCTTTGTTATACTTCGTTTTTTGTTTTTTAAATGGTTTGCTCTGTCTTTTTGTTTACTTTGCTTCGCGCATTGGTTTTCTTCCTTAAGTTTTATTTTTTTCTAGTTTTTCTTTTGCTTCTTTCTCCATTTTCTTTGGGCCTTTTTCAACACAAGTTTATTTTTTTTGTATATATCAGGTATATTTTTTAATTCACATTTAATAGTCTGAATTGGTCTTTGGGACGGAGCGGAAAAAAGGCGGAGACTCTCGAGGTAGGAAAAGGATCCCTTCAAAAGAATTGACCGAAGCTCTGTATGAGGTGAAACTCTTGTTTAAATACAGGGTTAACATTTTTCAAATATTTTTTTGTTGCTTATTTTCTTTCATGCATATTATATATTTTCCTATGCATCAAGAACATTTTTTATAAACACAATTAACATTTTAAGTATATGATCAATATTTTCTTAAGTATTCTGTTGATGTATAATATATTATATACACATCTTCAACATTCTTTTACACATCAAGTTTTTTAATACATATTTAACATTTTAAAATACATGATTAACATTTTTTCATATTTATGTTTTGATATATACTTTTTCTTCGATTTTTTCTGTACACATTTAAGTTTTTAAATGCATGATTAATTATCATTTTTTATGTAAAGTGATTTTCTAATATATATTTTTTGAATATTTTCAAATATAAATAAATGTGGAAAAATCAAAAATCTAAGACAAAAGGTCGAAAAATGAGCGCTTAAGGCCCCGTGCAGTTTTTCCCTTTTCAAAAAAGGTACACCCGTGCCTCTCGCTAAATCACACCCGTACCTCTCGTGGAAGCAAAACCGTGACTCTCATGGAAGGAAAAAAAGCGCGTTTTTTTTGTTTCCGAGAGGCACGGCCGTGACTCTCATGAAAGCACAACCGTGCTTCTCACGGAAGCAAAAACGTGACTCACGAAAAAAAACAGATACGCGTATTTTTTTCCATTTCTGAGAGGCAAGACCGTGACTCTCGCGGAAGCAAAACCGTGACTCTCGCGAAAGAAAAAATAATAGAAAATGCGTTTTTTTCCTTTCCGAGAGGCACGACCGTGACTCTCGCGAAAGCACAACCGTGCCTCGCGCGGAATCAAAACCGTGACTCTCGCGAAAGAAAAACAAAACAGAAAATGCGTTTTTTTTCCGTTTCCGAAGGCACGGCCGTGACTCTCGCTAAAGCACATGCGTGCCTCTCGCGAAAAAAAACCGTGACTTTCGCGAAAAAAAAGAAAACGCGTTTTTTCACGCAAATGTTTTTCAAATTTTTTATATCAAAAAACTAAGGAAGACCGGGAGAAAACCAAAATGTAAAAAACCCCGAAAAAACCCGTTTAAAAGGCCGAAAACGCGTGCGGAAAATAAAAAAAAATCCGGAGAAAGCGTCCAGAGCGCGACACGTGGCGAATAGCTGAGAGCGCGCCAAATGACGCTGATCGTTGCGAGGCTTCCGAAGGAGCGCTCGTTAACTAGTTGCTCCCCAGAAACACCCGTGGGAGCTATAGGTCGCTTATAGGGTAGCTCCCTAGCCTTCACATGAATGGGTCGACCCAGTAGTATGTTTTCGCAGCCATGCCTTTGTTTGATCGTTCTGGTCGCTGTGCTTGTTTCGGTTTATCTTTTGTTTTATTTTTCCATCTGTTTTAATTTCCGTACCTGTTTCTCTAGCTTTATTTTTTCCTTTGTTATACTCTGTTTTTTGTTTCTTAAATGGTTTGCTCTGTATTTTTGTTTACTTTGCTTCGCGCATTGGTTTTCTTCCTTAAGTTTTATTTTTTTCTAGTTTTTCTTTTGCTTTTTTCTCCATTTTCTTTGGGCCTTTTTCAACACAAGTTTGTTTTTTTGTATATATCAGGTATATTTTTTAATACATGTTTAATAGTCTGAATTGGTCTTTGGGACGGAGCGGAAAAAGGGCGGAGACTCTCGAGCTAGGAAAAGGATCCCTTCAAAAGAATTGACCGAAGCTCTATATGAGGTGAAACTCTCGTTTAAATACAGGATTAACATTTTTCAAATATTTTTTTGTTGCTTATTTTCTTTCATGCATATTATATATTTTCCTATGCATCGAGAACATTTTTTATAAACACAATTAACATTTTAAATATATGATCAATATTTTCTTAAGTATTCAGTTGATGTATAATATACTATATACACATCTTCTACATTTTTTTACACATCAAGTTTTTTAATACATATTTAACATTTTAAAATACATGATTAACATTTTTTCATATTTATGTTTTGATATATACTTTTTCTTCGATTTTTTCTGTACACATTTAACTTTTTAAATGCACGATTAATTATCATTTTTTATGTAAAGTGATTTTCTAATATATATATTTTAAATATTTTCAAATATAAATAAATGTGGAAAAAGCAAAAATCCAAGACAAAAAGTCGAAAAATAAGCGCTTAAGGCCCCGTGCACTGGGCCGGCCCATTTGCATAGTTGCGCCCAGAAACATCGGGGAGGCGCTGCAGGCATATATCCAACTACATCTTTTGTACACCTTTTACATTTTTTGTACACATCAGGATCATTTTTTATACATGATTAACATTTTTGTCATATTTATGTTTTGATATCTACTTTTTCTTTGAAACATTTTCCTGTACATGTTGAATATTTCACAAATGCATGTTTACCATTTTGTATTTTTTTATGTATGGTGGTTTTCGTAATATATAGTTTGACTATTTCCAAATATAAACAAATGTGAAAAAAGAATGAAAAAACAATTTTTTTGAAAAACGCGCTGGGCCGCACCGTTGGCATAGTCGCGCCCAGAAACACCGGGAGGCGTTCCAGGTATACCCAATTAGCGTAATGGGCTGTTCGACCCAAGCTAAGTCAACCGGCCTATTAATCTGGGCCCACTAAGAGCCACCTAGCCTTCCCGCCACGCCGCTCTCGCCCTTCCCGCCAAAAACCCTCCTCTTATCCCCCTCTTCCCGCCATTCCTCCCCAAACCCTCTCATTTCCCTCCCTCCTCTCGCCCGCGTCTTTCCTCCTCGACCCGCCGCCGCCGCCGCCGCCGCCATGGCCGCCGGGACGAAGACCGTCGACTACGCGGCGGAAAGAGGTACGTTCTCTCACGGCCCCACATCCCTCCGGACCAGAAGCCTCTGGAACCGTCTCTCGCGAGCTCTTCCCTCCCGTTCTCGGAAGCTTCTAGAAAGGGTTCAGACGGCCGCGTTGCTTATTGCTGTTCGTTTCTCCCCCCTGCAGCGCTCGCCAAGGACTTCCTCACCAATTTCGCCGGCCCGCACGGCGAGCCCAAGTACCAGAACATCCTGGTAATAACCTCTTACCCCGTGTCTCAGGGCCCTGGAGATCCGATATTTCTTAGTTATTTCACGCCGATTTGTTGTTAATCCAAGTATTTGACCCCCGTTATCTCCAATTCCAGCAAGACATCGCGAACCGGAAGATCCGCGCCGCCCAGATCGAGCTGGACGACCTGTTCCACGTACGAATTCCCCACCTCCACGAGATCTAATTCTTTCCAGAGGTATGGTTGTGGGTTCAGTATCTGATATCGGTTGTGTTGCATGTGCAGTACAAGGATGTGGACGAGGAGTTCCTGCAGAGGGTCACCGAGAACACCAAGCGCTACATTGGCATATTCGCCGAGGCCGTGGACGAGCTCATGCCCGAGCCCACGGAGGCCTTCGCTGTGGACGAGGACAGGGACATCTTGATGACGCAGCGCGTGGATGAAGGGGCTGATGGAGGCGCTGACGGCACAGACCCTCTACAGAGGATGCCGCCGGAAATCAAGCGGTTCTTGTGAGTATCTGTGTACTGCCCCTAGAAGTTTCTTGTGCAACTAGGTTTCCGTTCATTCTTCTTAACCAATTTGGCTGGTGGCTATGATTGGCATGATATGTAGTAGTTCAGTAGCTGGCTATTAAATTATTTGCTGATATCGCAGAACCGAAACTACTTAAACAACTGAAACTTGAAGGGAGATACTTTAGGTATTAGTATTATCTGGCTTTGGTAGAATGTGCTCCACCAACTGACTGGTGTGATTAATGCAAAATTGTTCAGAAACAATATCCGCTTTCATGGATTTTGTCATATGACAAGATATTTAAATATGTTCTAACATTTGCCATCTTGCATTCTTGCGAAGACTTGTTTTGTTGATCTCATTGATGCTTGTAGATACCTAATTCAGTAGAAATGATCCATTGGAACAACTGTACAATGTTCTTCTGGTATATCAAGTTGTTTGTTTCTGCTATATTTTGTCTAATATGAAATGTTTTTCACATTCTAGTGAGGTATACATCAAGGCATTCTCAAAGGTGACACCACTCACCCTTAGGCAAGTGAAGGCATCCCACATTGGGCAGCTTGTGAAAATATCTGGAATTGTCACTCGCTGCTCGGATGTGAAGCCCTTGATGCAGGTGGCGGTTTATACATGTGAAGAGTGCGGTTTTGAGATATACCAGGTACTACATCTTGATTTAGGTTCTCGTTTCTGACATGCCTATTTGTCATACCCTTGTAACAGATCTCCCTATATTAGTTTAGATTGTGTTACCCAGGAGAATTTTGCATATTATTTATCCCAGTACATATAGTGAAATGCAATATTTTTGAGTACTAAGCTGTACAACTAGTGCTGAAGTTCTATTTGTTGCTATGAATGTGACAGGAAGTGACTGCTAGAGTCTTTATGCCTCTCTTTGAGTGCCCATCCCAACGATGCAAGCTGAACAAAGCAAAGGGGAATTTGATCCTTCAACTGCGAGCATCAAAATTCCTTAAGTTTCAGGAGGTAATATTGCTTCTCCACAGTCCAGTCGACAAACCTAACTCTATTTAATGGTGAAAAACTTGCAAAATGAAATCATATTCATACTCCCTCTTAACTGCAAAACTGTCACCTTTTCTTGCAGGTGAAGCTCCAAGAACTTGCAGAGCATGTACCAAAGGGCCACATCCCACGTTCTCTAACTGCTCATCTCAGAGGAGAGCTGACAAGAAAGGTAAATCAAATGACCACTATTTTTTGCTTTACTCTTTTGCTTAAGGCCATATAAATCATCATATCTGCTCTTGTGCTTACATCAATGCATTTTTATATGTTCCATTACATCCATGTGTTGCTTCCATACAAAGTGGGATTTCTGTTATTCAGTTTCCAGCAACTTATAAGCTCAGAAATGATTTTAAAAGTAAATGAATGAAGAATGATATTCAGTAATCTTCCCAAATACTATTTGTTGAAATCCTATGATCATTAATAAGTACTAAACGTTGCCATTATCAGGTGGCACCTGGAGATGTGGTTGAGATGTCTGGTGTTTTCCTCCCCATGCCTTACTTTGGATTCCGGGCCATGCGAGCAGGATTGGTTGCTGATACCTATTTGGAAGCAATGTCTATTACCCATTTCAAGAAGAAATATGAAGAGTAAAGCCTATGATCTTATTTCCATGGACCCTAACCCTATTTACCTTGCCTGTGGCACCATTTGATGTTAGACATTGCTATAAACTATTGCAGGTACGAACTTAAGGGTGATGAGCAGGAACAAATTGACCGATTGGCTGAGGACGGTGATATCTACAGTAAGCTATCAAAATCATTGGCACCTGAAATATTTGGGCATGAAGACGTGAAAAAGGCGTTGTTGCTGCTACTCGTTGGTGCACCTCATCGGAAGCTTGGAGATGGCATGAAGGTAGGCCTCCTATTGGTAGTTCAAATGTCTTGCACTGAATAATATTTTTTTCCTTTCTGACTACTCAAAATTAACTCTGTACTTGCAGATCAGAGGAGATCTGCACATATGCCTGATGGGAGATCCTGGTGTTGCAAAGAGTCAACTTCTAAAGCATATTATCAATGTTGCTCCAAGAGGAGTGTATACCACAGGGCGTGGGAGCAGTGGTGTTGGTCTTACTGCTGCTGTCCAGAAAGACCCAGTTACAAATGAGTTTGTCCTTGAGGGAGGGGCACTGGTAAGATTTAGATCATATGGTGATGACATTTGCACTGTATTCTCTTAGCGTCGGTTCAGTTGTAATCAAGTCTGCCTGTTTTAGTTTCTGATTTGAGCTGTTTAAAAACCTGTTGAATAACAGTTTCATTCAGCAGATAAGATTTCTGTTTTGTTGGTAAAAACATTCCACTCCAATCTTATGGAATTGCATTCATGCAGAAAACACTTCATTTGATGCATAACAGCATTTCAAATAATAATAGTTCTCATATTGCACTTTTGGGTTTCAGGTACTGGCGGACATGGGTATCTGTGCAATAGATGAGTTTGACAAGATGGAAGAGTCTGACAGGACAGCGATTCATGAGGTGATGGAGCAGCAAACAGTTAGCATTGCCAAGGCTGGCATCACCACCTCTCTTAATGCAAGAACTGCAGTTCTTGCTGCTGCAAATCCAGCATGGTAAGAGTTGATCTGAACATTTACTTCTAGAAAATGGCTTGGAAAATATGGTGATTGTAATGAAGGCAATTGTTTTCAACTATTCAGGGGAAGGTATGATATGAGGAGGACTCCAGCTGAGAACATAAATCTTCCTCCAGCACTTCTCTCACGTTTCGACCTCCTTTGGTTGATCCTGGATCGTGCGGACATGGAAAATGATCTTGAAATGGCAAGACATGTTGTTCATGTACACCAAAATCTTGAATCGCCAGCACTTGGGTTCACAGCACTTGAACCATCTGTTCTTAGGTAAGTACAGTCTTCAAGCATGTTACATAAGTTTTTACCTTGTTGAATCTTGAAATCAGTGTAGTATATATACTAAGGGTAATTAAATAATATCTAGCAAGCTGAAATAAAAGGTTGTGTAGTGTTTTACCATCTTTGCCTTCTTGCTGTTCATGGTTTAAGAATAGTCTTGGCCTGACTGCAGGGCATACATATCTGCTGCAAGAAGAGTCACTCCTTCTGTTCCTCGAGATCTTGAGGAATACATTGCAACTGCCTATTCAAGCATTCGCCAAGAGGAAGCCAAGTCAAATGCACCTCATTCTTACACAACCATTAGGACACTTCTGAGCATAGTCCGGATTTCTATTGTAAGTGAACTTAATACCCTGCTTTTCTGTACTGTGATCACCAGGTTATGAAAATCTGTATTTTTTTTAAACATGATCTTGGTTTGTTTCAGGCCTTGGCAAGACTTCGATTTTCAGAAACTGTTGCCCAGAGTGATGTTGATGAAGCACTACGCCTGATGCAGATGTCAAAGTACTCGCTCTACTCTGATGACCGCCAGCGGTCTGGCCTGGATGCCATCTCTGACATATACTCCATCCTGAGAGATGAAGCAGCAAGGACCAGCAGCATGGATGTGAAATATGGTCATGCTCTTAACCTGATCTCCAGAAAGGTACAATCTCTGCCTAGGCCTACATTAACTGGTACCACCATTGCTGGGCCATGATTGCTAACAGAAATTCTCTCCTGCTTGAATGTTTGTAAAAACAGGGATACAGTGAGGCTCAGCTGAAGGAGTGCCTGGAGGAGTATGCATCCTTGAACGTGTGGCAGATCCACCCAAGCACCTTCGACATCCACTTCATCGATGCCTGATCTGGGAAGCGAACATTCCATCATGATCAGATGATTGTGATGCGTGACTAGGGTGTCTGATGCCCTTGTCTGGGATCTAACAAGATTGAAAGACTTCAGTGATAGCGAGAAATGTACTAGTCTAGTAGAGCTGTTGCAAGTTGTTCCTGTGAACCATGCAGGAGCCTTTCTCCTTCTTCAGCAATTTCATTGGTTGACACTGGAGTATATGTAACTGTTATGTTTGTTTACCGATTAGTTGTACCCTTTCCGACAATGATGAATTTGTGCTGCTCTATTGGTGCTAAAGACTATTTAAGCTGATTCTCATGGAATTGCTTGGAGGATGAAAGCTTGGTTGGCATTTCTGGTAGGAATTTTGTTTTTGCAGCTGAATATATGTATAGTATGTTATAAGTTGGGTTTAGAAAAGTTATATGCTTCTTTTTCTAAGAAAGGAGGATGCCTGTCCTAGTAATTACTCCTTTACATAATTCTTGTTGTGGTTTTAGTTTAAAACTAAAACCGCGACAAGAATTATGGAACCGAGGGAGTAACTTTTAGCCGCCCTAAAAAAGAGACTTGCTCAGGACAAAATTGTTTGTGGAATTTACTTAAAAATAATACATAGATGAACAGTTTGTGCAGATATATATAGAAACTGAAATTCTTAGACAGTGCTGAACGTCGGGGGATGCATCTTGTCTCGGGCTGCATTCCGTCCAATGTGCCTTGTCCATCTCATGATTTTCATCTCGAAGGCTTAGGAGAACTGCCCCGGTCTCAGAGACCTGAAACTCTGAAAGCTCAGCTTTGAGACATATTTGGTAGAAAGAGATGAGCGCTCACACATGTTACCTGAAACATGAGCTTTGAGACATATGCGGCACAAGAACCGTCAAGGCTACTGGAACTCAATTCAACATGCCGGTGAGCACCATGTGTACAGTTTTTCTGTTTTTGTTTCAAAAAGCACGGTGTGCAGATGGACTTCTGTTTGTGAATATTGAGGATCTTCATGTTTTTGACCCCAGACTGCAGGAATTTCATCCCACCCACAGTGATTTTTATAAATTTCCAGAATAATGAGTTATGTACAAGAAAGAATAAAAAAGAATATAAGAAAGAGGAAGAAGCTAATGAACAAAGGGAGAGCCTCTGAACTGTGAACTATCTAAAAGCCAAAACCCAATCTGAAAGTGTTTCAGATGATTTTCGCTTGACTCTGTGCACTAGCCATTGCATTTCTTCCTTGAATTTTCTTCAGCACGCATGAAGACTAGGAGTGATCCCCCCTCAAAATGAAATCATTCCTTGTGTTCCATATCACCCATGAGATGAGGGTAAACCCCCTGAAAATGTGCACGCATGAAGACTATCCATTTTTTGTTGTTGCGAAAGGCTAAACCATACTATCCGTGCGCCAGACATTCAGACAAGAATTAATTCAGGCTTAACAAATCTCAGAACATAGCAATAGCTCTAGGCTTCCATCCTAAATCTGAGCAAAACTACTACATTTTCTTGTTTTGGACCATGCAAAATAGCTTTAGGCTAATGAAGTCTCAGAACATAGAAAAATAGTAACTCCAGACTAAGTTCAGATTGCCCCCGGAAGAAACATTCATTGCAGCAACAGATATGAGACCTAATTGTTTTCCCATTGATTTGAGAATTGAAGACCTGCACGATCATCATCATTCATCAGTCCGCCTCCAGATCCCTACAAAAATGAAGAACATGGACACTCAATCGATTTATCAAACCAAAACTTGATATATCTGTTTTCACCAATATTGCAAGTATAATCATGCCTAACTGGTTGGCTAGCTAGCAAGAAACATAGAATCAACAACTACCGGTGCTAGTAAATGAGTAAATACAAAGTTACACGATTGTGGGTTGCATGTTCTTTCCTACCATCACATTCAGTCGTTGTGCGGAAGCGCCATGTACTCCATCGCCCACCCAGATATCACCACATGTAGGATCAGCAAGACGATTGACACGATAAAACCGGTAACATTAGGCCACTGCAAAACCAATCATCAGACCCTCATTGGTACGCACTGCCGTACATATGCGCAAGTGGAAAACAAAGCAATACGATCCTACCATCACCAAAGGATCATCCCCGAGCCAACCAAACCAAATCCACACCATGTAGTTTCCCATTGCAAAACTTAAGAATCGCATGGCTGGTATCCTCTCCATCCCCTCCTCCATCACATATGGCTGCATTTGTAATGGAGACATAAGTCACAGATGGCTCAACGAGGCATAGTTCGAACCACAATTTTTACTTACCAAACCGGTGAGTGGTGATAAAGCGAGTATTTAACCAAAAACTACCACATTTCATGAAAACGTGCCCAGAAACTACCACTTTATGATTTTGTACGAAAAACTACCATTTTTTTCCTAATCCTTTGCTAAAAACTACCAGTCTGAAAAGTGATGGACTAAACCCGATTATGATAGGCTGGGCCCACCCATCAATGCGGAAATAGCCAACACCGTTGCTTTGACCGTGAATATGTGGGGCTCATATGCCAGTTCCATCTCCTTGCTCTGAAATTCCCCACCGAGGATCCAGATCAGGGGCGCCGCCATGCCGCAGCTCAGGCCACACTCCACCTCCTTCCCCTCAGCACCTCCATCCTCCAACCATCTACCCAGCCACCACCCTGCGACCCTCCCTCCTCCCCCGGTGAGCAGTGTGCCTCCCATCCTCCCGTCGGCGAGTCGTGCTACTACCCGGTGTCCGCATCGACGGGCGGCAACAGGCCCGATGCGCTTCACAACCGCCGCGCGGCGCAAGGCCACAACCACGAGCAGCCGCCATCCTCTGCTCGTCGTATCGGACCGAGACCACCAAAGTGAGGGGCGCCGCCATGGCTGAGGACTCTTGTACATGGCGCTGTCACCATTGCCCCTCCTCTGTCTCGCCCAAGACCTCCTACTCCTCCCTGCGGCTCCCACGACGCCCGCAACCCCTCGGCCACAAGAGCCTCACCGGCGATCTCTTCTTTCTCCGCCGCCGCGGCAGGAGCTCTGCCAGCACGCGCCCGCCGCCCCGCCCTTTCCATGCCTTGGCTTCCACATCCCCTCACCCCGCAAGCCACTCACGGGCGTAGGTGGTGGTGCCCGACGGGCACAACCACAGGCAGGGGAGGTCTCCGGTGCAGAGGATGGCCACCGGAGCTCGCAGGTGACGGGACCCCCTGATCTAGATCCTCCATGGGGAATTTTAGAGGAAGGGGATAGAACTGACATGTGGGCCCCACATGTTAACGGTCAAAGTTAACGGTGCTGACTTTTCCAGTCCTGACGGATGGGTCTAGTCTGTCATAATCACATTAAAATGCTTAAAACGGTACTTAAATCAAAGTGGTAGTTTTTAGCAAATGATTAGGAAAAAAAGCGGTAGTTTTTCGCACAAAATCATAAAGTGGTAGTTTCTGGGCACGTTTCCATGAAATGTGGTAGTTTTTGGTTAAATACTCTGATAAAGCCGTCAGACCAACGAAGATAGAACAGACAATCCCAAGAAACTCCTGACTCAATAGATCGGTGGCGTAAAGCGCAAAGAGAGCAATATAGATGAAAAAGCCTGATGCCATGTAAGAAAAGGCCACAACTAGTTCCTCGTTTGAGTAGAAGTGCAGGAAGATGGCGAAACAGATGAGCTGGGAAAGAAGCCCAATGCAGCACAGATAAAACATTGCTTGAGTAAGAACCGGTGACTGGTCTGCTCGTAGCTCGAAGCCCATGATCAGAAAAAGCCTAAGCATACATGTGTATGTGGCTAGAAAGAAAGGAAACCCCCACTTGCGGTCCTTCCCAGCTCTCCACACTCCAGGTATGGTAAAAGCCCTGTGCGATGAATATATAAGCTAATTTGCCAGGCAACAAATGTATAGAGTATATGTATGAAACCGAGTGGCGTCAAAAATTACAACAACAAAAATTTCAGCGAACAACTGAGATTTGCAGAGAGAAAACAATCTGAAAACAACAAATCACTCACTATACGCGATTTCGGTTGAATTTGACCGATATGTAAGAGTACCAAATACCCTAACTTCAAACAAGAGAAAACTTACTACTAGAAGAAACTGCTAATTACCGCATACAAACATGTAAAACTAACAATGATTCATTTTAATTAGATTTTAGCACTTGCATATGCTTTACAAAACGAGTTGCATTAAAGATGATTGACGGACTTTACATGGCACGTGTACTATAAGCTTGCAACAATGGCAGGGATTACCACACTGCATCCCATACTTAGACAGATAACCATCATGCATATGAGCTAAATTCTAGGCAAGACTTTTTCGGTAAATTCTTTTTTTTAATAAAAGGAGGTTAACCCCCTGCCTCTGCATTATTCGATGCACACAGCCATTTTATTAAATTCGGTAAATTCTAGGCAAGAACAAAGCAAAAAAGAGCACTCCTCCGCCATCATCGCACCAAATGGAGGAGAGGCTTTTAGATGAAGCCTATAATCACATATAGCAACTAAAAATCTATAACAAAGGACGGCGTCAAGCAAATATGCATCTAGGGTAGCATGAGACAAAGATACTCACAGTGGCATGAGGAACCCCAAACCGGCAACAATGACACCTGCAAAAAAATCGTTCCAACTCCCATTTAGCCCCTTTTTAAACAGTAATGTGATAAAAGACAAAACGAGATGAAGCCATAAGATATCTGATCAACCTACTAAGCCGACGCCCGTACAAAGGTCCACGTGGTACTCCATAGTGATGCAAACAGGCTACAAATATAAAGGGCAAACACTTCAATTTAGCATCAAGAAGAGTTCAGATAACAAATAACTCAGAGAGTAATAGTGCAATAGAAACAAATGTTAGGACCAAACTAGAGCATTCGACGCGTGGAGCAAAACAGCAACGGAGAGCACCATGCCCTTTGGGCTACCAACGAAACCACCATGAATTTCAAAAGAAATACTCAGATCATCAAGTCAATCACCAAGGATATCCAAGCATGGGAATAGATTGCGCCATAGGCTTTGTTTTTGTTTGTAGTAGCCGTGGTTATTTTTGGGCTGATGTAAGCTTAGCTAGCTGCTGGAATTAACTGCATGTAATACTACTACTGAACCTACCGCTCCTTAGGGCTTAATATATGCTCATGTTAAGGCCTTGCAACTTTGATTCAGAACATTGGCATCGCAATGCATTCTACCCAGAACGTGTTGGCCAACATAGCAGATGTGATTCAGAACCCATATTGGTCAACTGTGTGTGTGTCCTGAACTGAACACTATATTATGCCAACTGTGTGTGATACACATGAAGATATGTATCCTCTATTGCTGTTATTGGACAAAATTAAACGGTAAACTGAACTGTTACACAGTGTTGTATGTATCCTCTACTGCTGTTACACTGTGATACACTACACATGAAGATATGTATCCTCAACTGCTGTGTATCATAGGTTCAGGACCTGAAGACGTGTAGGCCAATATGGTCAGTAGTTCAGGCAGTGTATCATAGGTAGAAAACCGAGAGAGAATGATCCTTTACTGCGTGTAGGCCAACATAGCAGTAGTTCAGGCAGTGTATCTGAAGTAGAAAACTGAGAGAGAATGATCCTCTACTGTGTGTAGGCCAACATAGCAGTAGTTCAGGCAGTGTATCTGAAGCAGAAAACTGAGAGGGAATGATCCTCTACTGCATGTTGGCCAACCGTGTGTGTATCCTTGTCCTAAACTTGAAGGACAGAAGTTAGTCAGGTATGTATGTTTCAGGTCCTGAACTGGACGCACTGCCTTCCCTGGATTGCATGCGCTCTTCTTGCTGTTTAATTTTGCTTAGCAGGATCAGTGGGACGATGAACATGAAGACGGAGTGGATGATTATCAACAGGAGTAGGCTGTGACTCGATGCGACCAATGCAAGGACTATTAATGGAGACAAAGATACAAGGGTTAAGTGCTAGCTGTTCCCTCTACTGCTACTTCTCTACTAGCAATTCCTCTCTTTTTTGGAGAGATTGATATGCTACCTAGCTTTTTCTGTGAAAAAATTTGCGATTTTTATCTTTCATAAAAATTGCGACTTCTGTCTGCGCTTTGGGTTACCAACGAAACCACCATCAAATCAATTGCCAAAATAATACGCACATCATGAAGTGAATCAAGCATGGGAATGGGGCGGGCTAAACTAAAAGGGGCGCTATCTTCCAAACAAGAACATAACAGAGATCACCATGCATGAGCCCATGACGCAATAACGCGAGCTACATTTGCTTGAACAAAACCGCAAGCGATCGATCGAGAAAAGAGGGGCGAGCGCGACACGCTCAGAACGCAAGAACACGAAACAGATTCAAGTGCCCAAGAACCGAGCTCTGCAAATTCAAGAACTTGCACACGAACAGCTCTGCTCCATCCAAACAACAAGAGCATTCAACGGTGCCACCAATGGCAGGATAGCACGATCACCCAAAGAAGTTCAGACGCGCACCATCTCTGGAACACCCGAATCAAAACAGGAAGAGAGGGTGAAAAACAAAAGAAACGGAGGAAGAACACCAGAGCCTTGGTGTTCGTTGGTCTCTCTCCTCCTCCTTTTCTTTGGAAAAAACCAAGCACGCAGATCAACAGCAAAGGCAAAGGCAGAGCAGGACTGCAGGAGCAAGCACGCGCACAAGGCAAGAACACGAAATCGATCGATCAAAGTGCGGAAGAACCTCACCAAGAAAAGAGCTCTCCAAAATCAAGAAGGTGCGCACGGAGAGCCCCGCTCCATCCAGACAAGAAGAAAATACGCAGCGGAGCCACCCGAATCGTTGGTCGAGCACGGAGGAACAGATCAATCACCAAAAGAACTTCACACGCGCATCATCTCTGGAGCACCCGAATCAGAACGGAAAGAAAAGGTGAAGAACGAAATGTAGGGACCTTTCTTCCTCCTCCTCCCTCCCTCGCGGAGAAGCCCAAGCCGTTTCACTTTGCAGAGGCTTTGCAGGTTTTGCAGAGGCTTTGCAACAAACCCAGGTAGGCGACGCCAAGGGCCTCCTTTCCCTCTCCCGGTCCCGGGTTCGTTTTGCACCGTCTGATTTGCTTTGGTCGCCAGCTGTCCCGTATCCAAAGGCCCAGGCGCCGCGGCTCGCGCCCCCATGGTGGCCTGACAGGTAACCTCCAGTGGGGTCTCATTCCTCGAGCGGTGCCTTCCCCTTCCGAGTGTCCCCAGTTCGCCATTCCGCCGTAAGCCGCTCGCTGCAATGTGGTTGCTTCGCCGCAGCCGTCGCATACTTGCATTGGTCGGTGGCGGCTGCCGCCGTGATACCTGCCTCGGCCGCCGGAACCACGTCCACGAATAGCCATGCTGTGAGAAGACGACAAGACGCTCTCGAGTTTTTCTTCTTTTGATTTGAATTTTTTTCTTAAATATACACGAGTGTGCATATCATATATATTAAAAAGAAGGGCAAAAAAATGCCTTCATCATTAGTTACACGAGTTACATAGTACTTCACTCCTCATGCCTATCCCACCGCGCTAAGAGCATCTCCAGCCGCGTCTCCAATAAGGCCCCCCCCCCAGGCGACTTTTCGACCGCCGGCGCCGAAAAATCGGCCCAGTCGCGCCCCCAAGGGCCCATTTTTCGCCAGCTCGGGTCGAAATAGGCGCCGGCGGACCCAACCCGAACCCGGCGCGCTGGGGGGAGCTCAGGGGCGCCGGGCGAATGTTTTTTTGGCGCGAAACAGCCGCTGGCCCTCCTTGCCAGCGACTCGCCTCTCTTCTCGCCGCTTTGTCGTCCTCATCGCCTCGTTTCCCACGGCGAATCAATGCCAAAGCTGCCGCGCGCTGCCGCATCGGTCAGCCTCCTCCATTGATGCCTCACGGGCGGCGCAGTGACCGGACGACGCGCGTCCCCTCGCCCGCCATGCGTACGAGCGGCGGCCATGCGTACGAGCGGCGCCTCCGCCTATATAAGCCGAACACCAGCGCGCCGGTGACACACACAGAATCTCCACCGCCGCAGCGCCATTTCTCCCTCTTTCCTCCCTCTCCTCTCGCCGTCTCCAGTTCAAAGCATGGCCGAGCGCTTCCCAGGCGACGGTGCGGCGGCGAATGGCTTCGGCCGCCGCCACCTTCACGAGGACGAAGCTCGGCTCCTTTTCGAGGCCGAGTACCCGGTCCCGCCGGACATGCGGGTGCCGGGGGCGTGGAGGATCAGCGCCGGCGGGGTCCTGGTGCCACCACCGCCCACCGGGGCGGCGCGGCGTGCGGAGATCGCACGTATCCGCGCCTCTCTACCGCGGGCGGCGAGGGAAGGTCCGCGATATGTCCCCGACAGCCCGCTCTGGGAGCCCTACTTCCGCCGCCACCACGCCGAGCAACTAGAGGCCACTAACGGCGTCGTGCCCTCCGTAAGGCTCAACTCCGAAGGCCGGCGCCGATGGTGGGGCGTGCCCGGCCGCACGCTGGAGGCCGTCCTCGAGTACATCGAGGGCGGCAACACGCCGAGGCTGGAGTACCCCGTTCCCACGTCCATCTCTCGCCGACGTGGGAGCTCGTGGACGCCGAGGCGCATGGACCTGGGGGCTTCCTCCTCCTCGTCCGGCCGCTCGTCAGACTCTCCCTGCCTCCGCCATGTCAAGCCGGAGCCCCAGGACATGCCTGTCAGCGCGCACACCCGCAGCTTCGGCGTCCGCATCGACGACTCCGCCCCCGTTTCTGGCCGCCTCATCCTCGTCAGGCTGAAGCCCGAGCCCGGCCTCCCCGCGGAGTACGAGGAGATAGCCCGGCGCGGCTTCTCCGACGAGGACACCCTACGGCGGGCGCGGGACGACTACCTCCGTGACGAGATGGTCCGACAGCGCCGGGCCCTGGAGGAGATAGCCGCCCGCAAACGTGGGCGCGAGGACGAGCGCGACGTCGTGATCCTCGACAGCGACGACGAAGAGGACGCCCCCGGACCGTCCAACCCCGCGCGCCAACCGGGGGAGGGTTGCAGCAGGGACGGCGACCGCGGAGGAGGCGGCGACGACAACGACGGCGACTACACGCGGTTCTACCGCCTCCTCGGCATGTAGAACTGCAAGGGCGGCGGGCGGCGAGGAGCGGCGAGGGAGACGGCGAGGAGCAGCCTAGTAGCGTTTTTTTCTTTTTTGTAAAATATTTTAAATATGTACGAACTCGCCGAAGTTTGGTTGAATTTGCGCCGTGTTTGTGCCGAAATTAAAATTTTCAAAAAAACGTGGGCGCCGCGACTGGGGGGCATCACGCCCCCAGCACGCGGTTTGCGCCGGTGCGCCCCCAGGGGGCGATTTTTAGCGCCTCCGAGGGGGCCAACGGCTGGAGATGTTCTAACCGACTAAAGAAGGGTGCTACATCCCCTTTGAGTAGGCCGACTGACACCCAAATTTGACCCTCTAGTCTAATTCTACCAAGAAGCGCCTCACATGACGGCCACGCTCCGTCAAAGACAATTGCATTCCTGTGCTTCCATAGTTCCCACAAGGTAAGCCCAAGGATGGTTCGCAAATCCTTTGTACTGGCCTTGTTGGGCCCAAACTTACCACACAACCATGGCGTGAGAGAGTCATGTTGCGAAGGCATCCAATCCGGCTTCTCCAAGGCCTGACAGATCTCCGCCCATACCACCCTGGCAAACACACATGTAAGCAAGATGTGATTAATCGACTCCTCCACTTGGTCACAAAAGGGGCACGCATCTTGGTGCGGTAGCCCTTGCCTTGCCAGGCGGTCGACGTCCAACATCTATCCCGCAGGGCAAGCCATGTGAAGAACTTGCATTGTGAGGGCGCCCTCGATTTCCGAATGAGATCCGATGTGGGTGCCACTTCTCTCGCCCAAAACTTTGCCGCATACGCCGATCGAACCGTGAACTGCCCAGAATCCTCCCAAGACCAAGATAGTTCGTCTTGCACGCCCTTAGTAGGCTCCCAAGCAACCACCTCATTCCACAGTGAAAGAAACTCATGCAAAGCCTCCAGTGCTAGGTTCGGACCCACATCTTGGACCCATGCTCCATCCGCCATGGCCTCCCTAACCGTCCGCATAGAGCGAATCCGCGCCGGGATCATGTTGTATATCGAGGGAGCGACCTCCTGGACCCTTCGTCCATTCAACCAGCGGTCCTCCCAGAACAAGGTCGATTGACCATCCCATGCAGTGCTTCTTGTGGCTGTTTTGAAGAGTAGCAAGGATTCTTTGGGGACTTTGATGTTAAATTTCTTCCAAGGCCTGGTATTGTCCGTTCTCTTAAGCCATGACCACCTAGTTTGCATTGCCACGTTCAACCAGCGCAAGTTGGGCAGGCCGAGGCCACCTGTCCACTTCAGAGTGCACACCGTCTCCCACGCAACTGCACAGTTACCACCATTCGCCTCCTTCCTTCTACACCACACGAAACCCCTACAAATCTTGTTCATTGCTGCGATTGTTTTCATGGGCAGGTCCAAGGCCATCATCGCATGTAATGGCATGTCGCAGAGCACGGACTGTACCAAGGTCAGCCTCCCACTCTTCGGCATTAAGCCCGCTTTCCACTTGGGTAGCTTGTTGGCCATCTGGTCCACGAGGTATTGCAATTGGGTCGGGGTTTGCTTCCGAAGTGACAAGGGTAGCCCAAGGTATTTGATAGGAAACGATCCCAAAGGGCACCCGAGCAGCGTGCATACCATGTTCATTTCCTCCTCAGTGCACCCAATCGGCAGAGCGGCTGATTTGTGCATGTTGATCCGTAAGCTTGACGCTTCTCCAAAGACCTCAAAGATGCACTGGCAAACTGCAAGATCCATCGGCAAGGGTTTCACAAAAAGTGCCACATCGTCCGCAAAAATGGACAACCCCTTCCTTATACCCACCTGCGCCAAAGGCGCAAGGACTCTCCTGTCCACGACAAGCTCAAACAGTCTCTGCAGAGGCTCCATCGTTAGAATGAACAACATTGGCGAGATGGGATCACCTTGCCGCAAACCCTTGCAGTTGAAAATTGTATCGCCGGGCTCCCCATTGACCATGATCTTGGTAGATGAAGTAGCAAGGATGCCACAAGTCCATGATCGCCACCGTTGATTTGAATTTTAGATTTCAAGCTTTTTCTTATACTCCCTCCATTCCTAAATATAAGTCTTTTTGCATACATTGAAATATGAAAAAGACTTATATTTAGAAACGAAGGAAGTAGAACACATAGGACTCATCTCAACCCGGCAATCCGACCCATGGATGGCCGCGCCCATGGGCATCCGACCCTAATGGGTAGGGTATGTGTCATCATATTAACCCATGGGTAAGCCCGATGGGTAACCCGATTAGTCATGGGTAGGGTATGGGCACAAGGTTCTACCCATGGGTCGCCCGATGGGTCACCCGAGTAATACTATTGATTAGAATTTTTTAAATTTTATATGATCTGTGTAGAGGTTTTGCTGAAGATATGCTAATTAATTCAGTTAAAACAACCCAACGCTGGCAATAGCATCTTTTTTAGGAAACGCTGCCAGTAGCGATGGAGTATGCATGCATGTTTGCTCTGCCATTTTTTTCTGAGGAAAGTATCGTTTTCCCCCTGAAATCCTCTCTCATGGATCAATTCCCCCCTCAACTCTAATACCGGATCAATCAGCCCCTCAAATCTCTAAAACCGGACCAATTCCCCCCTAAAGTGGTTTTGAACTTGATTTTGAGTGGTTTTGACCCAGACCGCGTACCCGCTCTGCTCTCCTTTGTTTCGTCTCGCTTCAGGTGGTGCCAGTCAGCATCGTCGAGTACGCACTCCAGGGCTCCGCCTCCTCCCCGCGCGACGCCTCCACTGACTCATCCTTGTCCTCCTCCACCTCTAGCTGCTAGGCCGGGAACGAGAAGAGGATGAACTGGAGCTCCTTCGACATCGGCGAGTACCATGTGGCCGTCGCGCAGTGGTGCCGGGGCGAACGCGGCCACGCAGACCGGCGAGAGACGCTGTCGGCACCGGGGCCCAGAGCCATCTCCGCCACAAGAGCCTACGACGGAGCTTGAAGACGACGAGATCATGTTGCCGCCATCCTCCAGCAGCCCCGACACACTGGAGACGCTCATCGAGAACGACGCCTGCGTGGTTGCCGCCTCGAACACCGTCGCCGCTCGCCGGGAGGAAGAGAATGCGGGCCTGGTGCAGCAGAGCGTGATCACGGGCGGCCGGATGAGCGCGTCGACGGTGCTGATGCAGTTCGTCTCCTGCGCTGGCCAAGCGGGACGCCGGTCAGTGCGGTGCGAGGCACACAGAGCGGTTCCCGCACTGGGCAGTCGGACTTGAGCAGGAGCATGGCATCAGATGGCTTCTCGGGAAGCATCGGCGTCCGTGTAGGCATGGAGTGGGAGTACTTCTGCGGCAGCCTGGTCGAGACCATGAAGACGGCAAGCGGCGAGCATGCCGGCCACGGAGGCGAGCTGGGCGCACTGAAGACGCGAAGTGCACGGCCATAACCGAGAGAAGTGCACGATCTGGGTCAAAACCACTCAAAATCAAGTCCAAAACCACTTTAGGGGGGAATTGATCCGGTTTTAGAGATTTGAGGGGTTGATTGATCCGGTATTAGAGTTGAGGGGGAAATTGATCCATCAGAGAGGATTCGGGGGGAAAACGATACTTTCCTCTTTTTTTCTTGATCGATCCAGAATGATAAGGCCCATCGCGAGTTAAGAATACTACTCATGCATGCGTGGCAACCTAAAAAAAGCGAGCACTAGTTCGGCCTATTGGGCCTCCAGTGGCTGAAGGCCATGCCTCATGCAGTGCAGGACTGATGTGCTGTGCGTGCATGGCAACAACTAAGCATAGGAGGAGCTCTTTTAGTACCACCTCGCTTGCTTGAGCGCAGGGTAGGCTGAGCTTTGCTATAAAGGAGGCGGAAGGGCATCTGTGTAAAATACAAAATTCATATCACTACATAAAACACAAGATATACTTTCATACTATATTTATTTTGTATTAATGTTGTTGATATTTTTCTCACCAAACTTGGTCAAACTTTGTGATGTTTGACTTTAAGAAAAAACTATGCACATTACATTGTGGAATGGAGGGAGTATAATACATTGCCTTATATATATTGAACAACTAAACCAGACATTAATTGCATACTATTAATATAGCAGCCAAATTGAACACATATTGTGCATGATTGAACAAAAGAGACCAAATAGTTAAACATCAAATTACACAATGAGCAAAAGAGTGCATAGAATGAGAGCTTAATTAGCTAAAAGTACGACTTGATTGTCTAGAATACTAGGATTTGATTTGCTAAAAGCTACTAGTAGTCGTTGGAAATGATGATGAGCTCCTTCCCTAAGAAGAGCCCCTGCTCTCCTCATAACCAACGGACAAGACGATAGGCTCTGACTCGACGAGCCAGGATTCAGAGGCGCTGGCGACAAATGTGGCCTTCAACTTAGCCAAAATGGGCTCGACAGCGTAGTCGACCCAGCCGGTGGCCATGATGGTGGAGTAGCTCGAGCCACTGTGTCGGAGCTAAATTCAACAGATTCCTTCACAAGTAGAGAAATGGTTAGCCACAACTTCAATTGGTAATGCGCCAGTTCTAATCAACGCAACCACTATTTTTTCTAAATAGTGGTGGCATTGGCATATTTGAACACCACCATTATAGTGTTAGTGGTGACATTTTTTTGTAACACGCCACAAGTTTGTGGGACCAATAGTACTGATTAGGCATAAGTTAGTGGTGGCGTGTGACTTATATGCACACCTTATGTAATTAGACTAGTGGTGGTGCGTGAATTATATACATGTCATAAATAAAAATTAACATAAATAAAATATAAAATAAATTTAGAAAAAAAACCTAAATTTAGAATGAACATAAATAAAATATAAAATAAAAAGAAACATAAACAAACCTGAATTTAAAATAAAACATAAGTAAAACCTAAAATAAATAAAAAATAAACATAAATGAAATATAAAAATAAAATAAACATAAATTAACCTAAATTTAAAATAAACATTATATATATAAACACTATTCTGATCACGGGATCAGAATAATATTCTGCTCACAACATGAACTTCCCAAGTAACGCGCCTGACCTTCCCCGAGTACTAGGTTGAACTTCAGCTAAAAAGTGTCCAAATGAGGCTTGTGATATACCGTTGGAAAGCTATGGACATCAGTATCATGACCCAAGTTAAAGTTTTGGCAAAATGTAAGCTTGAACTTCACTCTGTTTTTCACGTGTTTTTTCAAGCTTTCAAACATGTGTGCTTGAACTTCACTCTGTTTTTCACGTGTTTTTTTACTCTTAGATCTCCATCCACTGCTCATAACTCTTCATCCATTCACCGGAATTGAGCAAGTGATATACAGGTGGAAAGCTGTCGCAAACAAGCAACTTTCCCGTGTTGATCGTTTTTTCATACTCGCGATGATTTTGAAAGTTTTTCATTTGAAATTCATCCACTATAGTAGTTGAACTTCCTGCTGTTTTCAGTTGAACTTCTGTGACGTATTTTCGTTTGTAATTTTCTCATCCATTCATCAGCGTTACACAAATGATATTCCTTTTGTACAAAAAAAAATCTCTCTCACAGTAATTTTTTTAACTTTTTCCGACGAAGGACTTGAACTTATAACAACAAAACTTTTAGCCTTTGCTTTTTTATTTCTTTTTAACACACAAATGCACACCGTGTAGTACATTAACTTCTGACAGTTATCAACCTGAACGCCTCTCCGTTATGTGAAAATATTTGATTTTTTATGAACTTTTAATCTGTTTTTTAATTATTTTTTATGAATTTTGAAGTGCTCTATCTTTAATAGTTGAACTTCTTGTTATTTTATTTTTGAACTTCTTGGTTCCATTCTTTAATAACGAGGAAAATCTAAGTTTTCTATAATCATTGAACTTCTCCATCTTTTTAATATAGACCTCCTGGTTTATTTTTTAATCCTTTTTAGGAATTTTTGAAGCGCTCTATTATTAAAAGTTGAACTTCTTGTTATTTTATTTTTGAACTTCTTGTTTCCATTCTTTAATAACGAGGAAAATCTGAGTTTTCTATAATCATCGAACTTCTCCATCTTTTTAATATGGACTTCCTGGTTTTATTTTTTATCTTTTTTAATGAAATTTTGAAGCGTTATATTTTTAAAAGTTGAACTTCTTGTTATTTAATTTTTGAACTTCTTGTTTGCATTCTTTAATAACGAGGAAAATATGAGTTTTCTTTAATAACAAGAATTTTTGAACTTTCAGGTGTCACAGCCCCAGATCAGCCCTTGTTTGTTTTTGCTTGAGCATCCATGCAACATGTTTAAATTTTATGAAATTTGAAATGGGGATGACCAAGCCCTAGCACCAAAGCATTGCAAATAGGTTCAACTTCAAAATATTTTCAAGAACCCAAATTGGTTTGCAAAAATGTTCATGATTACTGGAAAAGGGTGAAAACCATATCCAGAGATGATGGATATTTTTCCAAGACATTTTTGGATTTTTGATTAAACCATATTGTATTTGAATTGGGGCATTTAAATACTGTTAATATTTTTAAATGCTCCAACAATTCTGAAAATAGTTGAGGGCCTCTGTAATAATTCAGTTAATGTCCACAATTATTCTCAGGATTTATAAAAAATGATTTAGTGTCTAAAACTAAATCAAAACAAACTACAGAAAATAGAAATAGAAAAGAGGAAATAAAAGAAAGGGAGAGAAGGCCACCAGGCCACCTACCTAACTTACCTGGCGCCCACTTACCTGGCCTAGCACGGCCCAGCCCATCTCCACTCCCCCTGTCGTCTTCCTCCTCGCCAGAAGGACCGAGGCGTGGCGCGCGCCCGAGAGGCCTCGGCCACCTCCTGCTTCCCCTGGCCACCTCCTGCTTCCTCCTCGACGCCCCGGTGACGCCACGCGCCTCCCCGACCCCCTCTCACCTCTCCCTCACTCGCTGCACCCTCTCTCCCTCCCCTGACTCCCTTCCCCGAGCTCACCCGAGAGTCGCCGTAGCCGCCGTTCGCCATAGCCGCAGCCACCAGCCCTCCCTCGCCCTTCCGCCAGTTCCAGAAGCTCCGCCGCTGACCTCTACACCGTCCCCGCCAAGCCACACGAGCGGATGCGCCCTGCAGCGGCTTCCCCGACCTCTTCTTCAAGCTTCGGCCGCCGAGATCGCCAGCGACCGTGTGCCCTCCCTGACGCCTCCCCGAGCTCCCCGAGGCCACCGTCGCAACCCCTGTGAGCCTCCGGTCGATTCCCCTCTTCTCCCCGCGTCGATTTCGCGCCCTAGCCACAGATGCACATAGCCGAGTTGTGCTCGCCGCCGGCGAAGTCGTCACCATGGCTTGAGCAAGCCCAGCTTGCCCCTGAGCATGTCATCACGCTCGCGCTGCTCCCAGGAGCCGATCTAGCCCACCCGTTCGTCTCACCCTGCACCACAACGCCGATTCCAAGCACACCCGAACTCCGGCCGCCGCCTTGGAGCTCGCCATCATCGGCTCCGGCCACCATAGGTCCGACCACCACCACCGTTCGACGCGCGCCACTGCGTGCGTTTGAATGCAACTAACCGCGCCCGAAATGATGCCCTGAGGGTGATTTCCGAAGCCCGCCGCCGCATCTGGCCTCGCCGGCGTCATGTCGTCGGTGGGGTTGACCCACTTGACCACGGCGGAACCCCCCCTGGGTCGATGACAGGTGGGGCCAGCCCCTGTTAATTAGTTAGGTGTTAGATTAGTTAACACTAATTAAGTTAGTTAATTATTTAAGCCACTGACATGTGGGCCCAGCCCTGCTGACATTTTCGTTAGTATTAGTTTAACCCTAATCAACCCAGTTAACCAACTGAGTCACTGACACGCGGGATCCACTGTCAGGTTTGACCTGGACCCGCCTAGTTGACCTGCTGACATCAGCATGACCTAGTGCTGACGCAATAAATCATTTTCTGGTTTTAAAATAATTCAGAAAATTCTAGAAAATTGTATAAACTTCTGAAAATCATAGAAATTCAACCGTAACTCCAAATTAAATAATTTATATATGAAAAATTATCAGAAAAATTCAAGGAATCCATCTGTACCATTTTCATGCATGTTAGAACAACTTATAGCTTCTGTTTAGCACAAATCAATTAAATGGCATTTGAATAATCACATATGGAGTTTAAATTTGAATCTTGTATTCAAACCAACTTCATTTAATCTGTTGCTAGTTGCATTAGCTCAAAACACATTCATATTGCCATGTCATGAGCATGCATCATATTGTGCACTGCATTGATTGTATTTCTTCTTTGTTGCCGGTATCTGTTCCCTCCCGGTAGACGATGTTCCGACATTGTGATCGTTGACACTGATGAAGACTCAATGTTATCTTCAGAAGTGCCAGGCAAGCAAAACCCCCTTGTTCATTCCGATAAAATCCCACTCTCTCGCTCCTGCTCTCTTTTACTGCATTAGGACAACACCGATTCATCTGTTACTTGCTGCGGTAGCTGAACCCCTTTATCCTTTGCATGACCTGTCATTGCCACAGTAAATAGATGAAACCCACTAGCATGAGTAGGAGTTGTTTAAGCCCTGTTGTGCCTACTCATTCATGTTTGTTTGTCATGCCTGCTATTGCTTAGAGTTGTGTCAGGTCTGATTCATCCGGGATGAATCAGAGGTGTATGAACATGTCCTACTGTGTGTGAGCTAAGTGTGTGAATACGATTTGGTAAAGGTAGCGGTGAGAGGCCATGTAGGAGTACATGGTGGGTTGTCTCATTGCAGCCGTCCTCAGGAACTGAGTTCTGTGTTTGTGATCCATGATTCAGCTACTACCACGCATTGGGCCCGAAACCAATGGACCCTCTCGGCTTCTTAATCACTCTTGTCCTCTGTCCAGGAGTTGCAAGTAGTTTCTGGTGTTTGTAGTATGCTGGAGGCCGTGCGCAACGCTGACCGTAGGGGTGGGCTGTGATGCGGTAGGCACGTGGCCGGGTAAACCGGGCGCCCGTTTGGTGTCACGGAACCCTGTTCACATCGTTTGGGGCTGTGAGTGAAACTCCGGCCGGATCTCCTCATGGATGGAACCCGAATAGGCGATAAACCCGGACTAGAGACTTGAGTGTTTAGGCAGGCCGTGGCCGACACCCACGTTGGGCTTCCGCTTGAAGGTTGCCGAGTACATGTCGTGTAAACGGCGGTAAGTGGTGAGAGCGTGTGTGAAGAAGTACACCCCTGCAGGGTTAACATCATCTATTCGAATAGCCGTGTCCGCGGAAAAGGACTTCTGGGTTGCTTATATCAGTTCATAGACAAGTGAAAGTGGATACTCTAAAATACGCAAGATAAGCGTGAGTGCTATGGATGGCGTTCTCGTAGGGAGACGGGAGCGGATCCATAGTGGTGTATTGATATGGTGAATATGTGGACTCGTGTGCGCCACCTCAAAAGAGTTACTCGCAGTTGTAGTTTAGGATAGCCACCGAGTCAAAGCTGGCTTGCTGCAGTCAAACTCCACCATCCCCTTGTTGATAATGATGCATATGTAGTTAGTTCTGATGTAAGTCTTGCTGGGTACATTTGTACTCACGTTTGCCTATTTTATGTTTTTGCAGAGAGACTTCAGTCTCACTAGTAGTTCCACATGGACTTCGATGTTTAGCTTGTTACCTCAGCTACGATCTGGTGCCCTCGGCAGGATCTGGTAGATAGTCAGGCTTCTTAGCCTTTTTCATTTCTAGATGTCTGTACTCAGACATGTTAAGCTTCCGCATGTGTTTTGACTTGTATGCTCTGAGTGTTGGGTCATGAGACCCATGTTTGTAATACCTCGCTCCTCAGAGCCTAATGAATAAATACTTGAGTTGTAGAGTCATGTTGTGATGCCATGTTGTATTTGCACATATCGAGCATATTGTGTGTATGTCATTGAAATGCTTGGTATGTGTGGGATCTGACTATCTAGTTGTTTACCTTTAGTAGCCTCTCTTACCGGGAAATGTCTCCTAGTGTTTCCACCGAGCCATGGTAGCTTGCTACTGCTCCGGAACACTTAGGCTGGCCGGCATGTGTCCTTCTTCGTTCCTGTGTCTGTCCCTTTGGGGAAATGTCACGCGATGAATACCGGAGTCCTGTTAGCCCACTACAGCCCGGTTCACCGGAGTCCTGCTAGCCCAGTGCTACAGCCTGGATTCACTCGCTGATGACCGACACGTTCGATGTTGGGTCATGGATGCCTGTCCCTGTAAGTTTGTGCCACTTTGGGTTTACGACTAGCCATGTCAGCCCGGGCTCCTTATCATATGGATGCTAGCGACACTATCATATACGTGTGCCAAAAGACGCAAACGGTCCCGGGCAAAGGTAAGGCGACACCCGTGGGAATACCGTGCGTGAGGCCGCAAAGTGATATGAGGTGTTACATGCTAGATCGATGTGGCTTTGAGTCGGGGTCCTGACAGTGTTGGTATCAGAGCTTGACTGCCTGTAGGATTACCAAGCCAAACTGGTCGAAGTTGAGTCTAGAAATTCTTTAGTTATATAAGGGAATTGATTGTGGGATGGAACGTAAGGCTCTTTTTACTCCTTATACTTTATGCCCTTCTGATCTGAGTCATCTTATCTTTCCTACGGGGATTAAGAACTAGGCTATCTCTTCTTTCTATCAGGATCACATGTTACTAATCCGTAGACATATAAGATTGTTGGATTTAAGCTTGAGTTCAGTTCCTACTACTTCTGTATGTTAACTGTTGATCTCCAAACCTTGATATTGTGCCTCTGAGTGGCTATGCCACCATTTTTGTAGCATGTTTCAAATCTTTTGAGCATTTACAGCCGTTATGCTGTCCGAGTCATCTCAGGTCTCTAAACAGTCTGATGCACTTGCAAATCCTTTCCCTCTGGTTTCGATGTTCCTTTATGCCAGCTCAATCACACTAATTGTTGAGTTGAGGTATTCTACTGCCTCGACCGTTATGTTGGAGTTATTATTATGACCCTAGGTGTCTCAGGGGATCATCTAGTAGTATAGCCATGTTTTGTGTTCCCAGTGTGATGATTCTGGCCATCATTCTCGAAAGCATCCCGTGATGCTACTTAGTAATAGGTATTCTGTTCCTGGGTTCTTGAACCCGAGATTCACTCTACCTACTTCATGTTGATAGTAATTGCTAGTGCCTTTAGGATATTAGTAACCTTTGCGATAGTCCTTGAAGTCCGTGGTATCTTCTTCTTCCAAATACCATGAACTACTTATGGCAGAAGTTCCTCGTTGAATTGAAATATCACAACAGGATTATTCTTGATGAGTTCTCCATTATATATTGTGGCTCTGCCAGTTCTACCTTTCTGCATGGGTTATCCGGAAGAAATATGTTGAACTTCGTTCGACATGCTAAACCATGCATCCACAACTCAAAAAATCATATGTTCCTTTGAGTTGTCCCTCTTTAGTTGCCTACTGACCTTCGTCTATCAATTGATAGTCAAGAGTATGCATGCATTCGTTTATCGATGACTATTACTCTTGTGGTCCGTCAAGCCATTCTATCGCGGAATGACTAGGAGAAACAAACTCCAGTACCTCTTCCATATCCAGGATTGGGTCAAAGAAGTTGTGCTCCGCAGAACAAATTGCTAATCCAGCTTTTGCTTTGTTCTACCTTGGAGTATTACCATCTTTTATATCGGGATTGTTATAGGAATTGCACACCATCCTATGAACTCTTGGTACAGTGATACTTCTCGCCATCATTACTCATTCCTCGGTTCCGTGTGGTTATAACCGGAATGTCGACAAGTGAATCGTGATGTGTGAAATCAATACTCCTAGCAACCTTGTTGCTTGGTAGTTAAATGGACAATAACCTCATTCTTAACGTGTTGGTTCTTGAATCATCATTCTAAGATTGATCGTGCTATCTTGTTCATCTTCCTGGTGCACATTTCAATTGATGAGTTAGGATTTTGTCAAGTCCTCGCTCATTTGATTATATCGTCTTGCCCTGAAAAGCAAGATTGTTCTCGAGCTTAGTAACATATCGGTGGTTCGTGATTTTCCGAATATCTTCTCGAAAGTATCACCAGGTTGTCACCTGACTGTTATGTTGAGCTCGTGATCAAGTTGGTTTATTCTGTAAACCATCCTTTCTCCAAGAATCTGTGTTGGATACCCCTGAGCTAGTTTGTTAAGCCAAGCAACAACTTGGAGAGTTGGAAGATAAAAGCTTGTCTGACTTAGTTCGTTCCAAAGGGATATTCTTGTGTAGAGTGTGTTGAAGAAAATTGATATTTCATTGACTGACCCTCGTGATCAGTTAATGGACCTATCATCTTGTCCAACCTTTGATTTGGGTGTGGGCTATCCTCAAATCAAGTCAGAACCAACGATATTCGTAATGTTGTCTTACTCGTGGTTGATCCCTCGAGCATACACCATTATATCTTTTGGGTCTGACCAATGCTATCACTTGTTCACTTAACTATGGAATTCTTTTAAAAGGAAACCCAGATGAATTGTTGTTGTGCCCATTGACAACATCCTTGTCTTCTCCATAATTTTGCTGAACATTAAGCTAGTGTTGGAAACTTTTGAAAGCATTTCTTCATGCTAGTTCATGAAGCATATGTTCGGATGTAAGAAGTGACTTCCTCCAGTTCATGTGCATTTGACGCAAGTTGCCGCCGTGGACTCAAGAAAGTCAATGTTGCTTCCTCTGGAATCATCGCAAGTCAGTCATGCACATGTGTGAAGTATTCTGTGGTTCGGAGACTTGCAACCTCCATTCTATATGTATCCCTAGCACACCAAGCCACTGATTGATTTGCTCAAGGAGAAGGAGTTCCTTCATAAGAGCTAATCCGGACTTATGTAAGGACTTCGATATCCTTGATGATGGTTCCCCCTCCTGAACTCGGTAGTGTTTTATTATAAGACTACTATGTGGTCATACTTGTCTGGGACAGCGTGTTCACATGTGTGTAGGAGAACCAGCTCATGTTTTGGAGCTCGCTATCGTAGTTCATTTCCCGAGAATCTTGCAACGTCATCTCGTCGATTTGTGTTGCAAACTTTCGTTTTTCTTCCTAGACTCGATGAGTCTGGAATATCCTGACACCAACCAGATCTGAATCTCAGGCAGATGTGATGGTTGGAACATTTCCCAAGAACTATAATATTGGTCTCTCGATAACCGGTAAGGTGGATGTCGTGGCCAACACACCCATCCGGTAGACCTATTATTATAGTATCTTGTTTGAGGAAGTTGGCCACCTTCCCATAAGGACTTCGTAGGATTTACTCCCTAGTTGTGCCTTATGATTTTTGAGATTCCGAAGTCCGACCTTTTTACTTGATGTTCTAGATATCAAACCATAATTATCTATGGATTACGCTAGCACATCAAGGAGAACATTAGAAGCGGAGTGCTAAATGTCTCTCGGTCGATCATCCAGATTTTGTTTCCTTGGCCTTGCCAAGGGTGAAATCTGAGAAAGTGTTATCTTCCTTTGCATCTGCATCATCCATCATCTTTCATCATGGTAGTAAGTTGTGTTGCCAGGATCCTTGACACGGATGTTGGTAAAACCTTGATGATTATGGAATTTCTCAAGTTCTTGAGAGCACGCGCAAGTGCTAGGTTTGATCGTCGGCATTAACTGTATAGTGCTCTCAGTTTCCTCGGCAATGCTATGACCTTTTCAAACAGTGAATTCACTCTCTATTGTTGGGTTCTTCCCCAGTTATCAGAATCATTCCCAGCATTTGCATTGTGTTCCTAGCTTGCACCGCCAATGTGCCATTCTACCATGGGTCTCATCCATTTCCGATGATAAACAAAATCATCTATTACGTTGTCTTCAACAAGGTAATCCACTTCATCCAAGTTCGGGTATGCCATTCTACCGAACCCCTCTAAATGATCGATTATGATTTGCCTTAAGCTGGTATAAAGAGTTTCAAGGATCTTGGAATCAAAGGTAATTCTTTTTGCCACTTAAGGGGATATTTCTACGAGTCACCTTCCCTAAGGTGCATCGTTATGGTATCATGGCAACTCAAACTCCTCGCTACGTTGACAATCGTTTACCACCTTCTTAAGCGTGAAATTGTTGTCTACCTAGTGAACCTTTGTCATCTGCTTCACTCCATTCCTATGGATGTGTGCTTCGTCTCTCAGCTCGAGAGATGTTGCTATGTCTCAATCCGTGGGTTAATCCTGAGTTGTTCGACCTTCGAGAAGAACAAATTCTTTTAGGGTCTTTCCTTTCCTCTCGTTGTCATGTTAGTTGGAGTTCTCAGAGCAAGACTTCGAGAAAATGATGGTGAACAAATCAACGTTCAGTTGAAGTGCAACCTGGATCGTGAAGATTGTACTAGTTTGCGTTCCCCCTTCACCTTACCCTACGCTTGAATCTCGGGACGAGATTTTTGTTTAGTGGGGGTGAGCTGTCACAGCCCCAGATCAGCCCTTGTTTGTTTTTGCTTTAGCATCCATGCAACATGTTTAAATTTTATGAAATTTGAAATGGGGATGACCAAGCCCTAGCACCAAAGCATTGCAAATAGGTTCAACTTCAAAATATTTTCAAGAACCCAAATTGGTTTGCAAAAATGTTCATGATTACTGGAAAAGGGTGAAAACCATATCCAGAGATGATGGATATTTTTCCAAGACATTTTTGGATTTTTGATTAAACCATATTGTATTTGAATTGGGGCATTTAAATACTGTTAATATTTTTAAATGCTCCAACAATTCTGAAAATAGTTGAGGGCCTCTGTAATAATTCAGTTAATGTCCACAATTATTCTCAGGATTTATAAAAAATGATTTAGTGTCTAAAACTAAATCAAAACAAACTACAGAAAATAGAAATAGAAAAGAGGAAATAAAAGAAAGGGAGAGAAGGCCACCAGGCCACCTACCTAACTTACCTGGCGCCCACTTACCTGGCCCAGCACGGCCCAGCCCATCTCCACTCCCCCTGTCGTCTTCCTCCTCGCCAGAAGGACCGAGGCGTGGCGCGCGCCCGAGAGGCCTCGGCCACCTCCTGCTTCCCCTGGCCACCTCCTGCTTCCTCCTCGACGCCCCGGTGACGCCACGCGCCTCCTCGACCCCCTCTCACCTCTCCCTCACTCGCTGCACCCTCTCTCCCTCCCCTGACTCCCTTCCCCGAGCTCAGCCGAGAGTCGCCGTCGCCGCCGTTCGCCATAGCCGCAGCCACCAGCCCTCCCTCGCCCTTCCGCCAGTTCCAGAAGCTCCGCCGCTGACCTCTACACCGTCCCCGCCAAGCCACACGAGCGGACGCGCCCTGCAGCGGCTTCCCCGACCTCTTCTTCAAGCTTCGGCCGCCGAGATCGCCGGCGACCGTGTGCCCTCCCTGACGCCTCCCCGAGCTCCCCGAGGCCACCGTCGCAACCCCTGTGAGCCTCCGGTCGATTCCCCTCTTCTCCCCGCGTCGATTTCGCGCCCTAGCCACAGATGCACATAGCCGAGTTGTGCTCGCCGCCGGCGAAGTCGTCACCATGGCTTGAGCAAGCCCAGCTTGCCCCTGAGCATGTCATCACGCTCGCGCTGCTCCCAGGAGCCGATCTAGCCCACCCGTTCGTCTCACCATGCACCACAACGCCGATTCCAAGCACACCCGAACTCCGGCCGCCGCCTTGGAGCTCGCCGTCGTCGGCTCCGGCCACCATAGGTCCGGCCACCACCACCGTTCGACGCGCGCCACTGCGTGCGTTTGAATGCAACTAACCGCGCCCGAAATGATGCCCTGAGGGCGATTTCCGAAGCCCACCGCCGCATCTGGCCTCGCCGGCGTCATGTCGTCGGTGGGGTTGACCCACTTGACCACGGCGGAACCCCCCCTGGGTCGATGACAGGTGGGGCCAGCCCCTGTTAATTAGTTTAGGTGTTAGATTAGTTAACACTAATTAAGTTAGTTAATTATTTAAGCCACTGACATGTGGGCCCAGCCCTGCTGACATTTTCGTTAGTATTAGTTTAACCCTAATCAACCCAGTTAACCAACTGAGTCACTGACACGCGGGACCCACTGTCAGGTTTGACCTGGACCCGCCTAGTTGACCTGCTGACATCAGCATGACCTAGTGCTGACGCAATAAATCATTTTCTGGTTTTAAAATAATTCAGAAAATTCTAGAAAATTGTATAAACTTCTAAAAATCATAGAAATTCAACCGTAACTCCAAATTAAATAATTTATATATGAAAAATTATCAAAAAAATTCAAGGAATCCATCTGTACCATTTTCATGCATGTTAGAACAACTTATAGCTGCTGTTTAGCACAAATCAATTAAATGGCATTTGAATAATCACATATGGAGTTTAAATTTGAATCTTGTATTCAAACCAACTTCATTTAATCTGTTGCTAGTTGCATTAGCTCAAAACACATTCATATTGCCATGTCATGAGCATGCATCATATTGTGCACTGCATTGATTGTATTTCTTCTTTGTTGCCGGTATCTGTTCCCTCCCGGTAGACGATGTTCCGACATTGTGATCGTTGACACTGATGAAGACTCAATGTTATCTTCAGAAGTGCCAGGCAAGCAAAACCCCCTTGTTCATTCCGATAAAATCCCACTCTCTCGCTCCTGCTCTCTTTTACTGCATTAGGACAACACCGATTCATCTGTTACTTGCTGCGGTAGCTGAACCCCTTTATCCTTTGCATGACCTGTCATTGCCACAGTAAATAGATGAAACCCACTAGCATGAGTAGGAGTTGTTTGAGCCCTGTTGTGCCTACTCATTCATGTTTGTTTGTCATGCCTGCTATTCTTAGAGTTGTGTCAGGTCTGATTCATCTGGGATGAATCAGAGGTGTATGAACATGTCCTACTGTGTGTGAGCTAAGTGTGTGAATACGATTTGGTAAAGGTAGCGGTGAGAGGCCATGTAGGAGTACATGGTGGGTTGTCTCATTGCAGCCGTCCTCAGGAACTGAGTTCTGTGTTTGTGATCCATGATTCAGCTACTACCACGCATTGGGCCCGAAACCAATGGACCCTCTCGGCTTCTTAATCACCCTTGTCCTCTGTCCAGGAGTTGTAAGTAGTTTCTGGTGTTTGTAGTATGCTGGAGGCCGTGCGCAGCGCTGACCGTAGGGGTGGGCTGTGATGCGGTAGGCACGTGGCCGGGTAAACCGGGCGTCCGTTTGGTGTCACGGAACCCTGTTCACATCGTTTGGGGCTGTGAGCGAAACTCCGGCCGGATCTCCTCATGGATGGAACCCGAATAGGCGATAAACCTGGACTAGAGACTTGAGTGTTTAGGCAGGTCGTGGCCGACACCCACGTTGGGCTTCCGCTGGAAGGTTGCCGAGTACATGTCGTGTAAACGGCGGTAAGTGGTGAGAGCGTGTGTGAAGAAGTACACCCCTGCAGGGTTAACATCATCTATTCGAATAGCCGTGTCCGCGGAAAAGGACTTCTGGGTTGCTTATATCAGTTCATAGACAAGTGAAAGTGGATACTCTAAAATACGCAAGATAAGCGTGAGTGCTATGGATGGCGTTCTCGTAGGGAGACGGGAGCGGATCCATAGTGGTGTATTGATATGGTGAATATGTGGACTCGTGTGCGCCACCTCAAAAGAGTTACTCGCAGTCGTAGTTTAGGATAGCCACCGAGTCAAAGCTGGCTTGCTGCAG
This sequence comes from Triticum aestivum, assembly GCF_018294505.1. Classification (NCBI taxonomy): domain Eukaryota; kingdom Viridiplantae; phylum Streptophyta; class Magnoliopsida; order Poales; family Poaceae; genus Triticum; species Triticum aestivum. The sequence continues at coordinate 120,162,567 of NC_057806.1, forward strand.
TCAAACTCCACCATCCCCTTGTTGATAATGATGCATATGTAGTTAGTTCTGATGTAAGTCTTGCTGGGTACATTTGTACTCACGTTTGCCTATTTTATGTTTTTGCAGAGAGACTTCAGTCTCACTAGTAGTTCCACGTGGACTTCGACATTTAGCTTGTTACCTCAGCTACGATCTGGTGCCCTCGGCAGGATCTGGTAGATAGTCAGGCTTCTCAGCCTTTTTCATTTCTAGATGTCTGTACTCAGACATGTTAAACTTCCGCATGTGTTTTGACTTGTATGCTCTGAGTGTTGGGTCATGAGACCCATGTTTGTAATACCTCGCTCCTCGGAGCCTAATGAATAAATACTTGAGTTGTAGAGTCATGTTGTGATGCCATGTTGTATTTGCACATATCGAGCATATTGTGTGTATGTCATTGAAATGCTTGGTATGTGTGGGATCTGACTATCTAGTTGTTTACCTTTAGTAGCCTCTCTTACCGGGAAATGTCTCCTAGTGTTTCCACCGAGCCGTGGTAGCTTGCTACTGCTCCGGAACACTTAGGCTGGCCGGCATGTGTCCTTCTTCGTTCCTGTGTCTGTCCCTTCGGGGAAATGTCACGCGATGAATACCGGAGTCCTGTTAGCCCGCTACAGCCCGGTTCACCGGAGTCCTGCTAGCCCAGTGCTACAACCTGGATTCACTCGCTGATGACCGACACGTTCGATGTTGGGTCATGGATGCCTGTCCCTGTAAGTTTGTGCCACTTTGGGTTTACGACTAGCCATGTCAGCCCGGGCTCCTTATCATATGGATGCTAGCGACACTATCATATACGTGTGCCAAAAGACGCAAACGGTCCCGGGCAAAGGTAAGGCGACACCCGTGGGAATACCGTGCGTGAGGCCGCAAAGTGATATGAGGTGTTACATGCTAGATCGATGTGGCTTTGAGTCGGGGTCCTGACATCAGGAGAAGAGCACTTGAATTTCTAGCAACAAATTTTAAACTTTGCCCATTTTTCTTTTTTTTCTCATACGAAATGCACAACATGCAATACGTGAACTTCCGACAGATATAAATTTGGACTTCTCTGTGTTTCGGTTTAAAAAAAATAAGAAAATTCTTTTAAAACTTTCTTTGGCTTCGTGGTTGTGATACAAGAATAGAAAGGGGACAACATGCAAATTTCCACAACAAGAAATGGTTGCAGCGTCTCTCTCTCCACGGAATGCCTCCCAGAAAAAATTCCTCCATGGTCCAAACACTGATGCTTCTGAAGTTCACGAGAGAGCAGAGGAGCGGTGTTCGCTGCACCTTGTTGCAGCGAACTGAACTTCTTGGTTAATTTATTCATTAGTAACTAGAAAAATTCGAGTTTTTGTAATAAATATTGAACTACTCCATTTTTTAAAATTGAACTTCTTAGTTTATTATTTAGTAACAAGGAAAATCAAAGTTTTTGAACTTCTCATTTTCTTGTTTTTGAACTTCATTTTCTTAAAAAAAAAACAAGGAGTATATGGGAACAAAATGCTCATCATCCAGAAACAACAAGGTACACCATGTAGGAATAAACAACTTATTCACTACAGAAATCCTCTTTGAAACCTTGTCCCCAACCTCTCAGGACTTTCTATATTTTTTGCCATGATTTTCTTCGGGCCTTTTGGATCTGTTGTATGCTGAAAAGACACTTTTTGAGAGAGAGAAAAATAGGTGTACATCTTGTGAAGACAAGAACCTACGAGGCAATAATATTTTAACTTGACCCTCAAACTTGACCTTCTCGAACACAACTTCTTGACCTTCAGAAAAAAATACACAATTGTACAATCCTTCAGAAAAAAATACACAATTGTACAATAGATCAATTTCTTTCTATTTTTATATGAAATCTCATTCGCATATGAGAAAGTAGTGCCTCGGCTTAGATTCATTTTTTAACAAATGATAAATTATGTCCAGTTTCTCCTGTGGAATTTCAATAAACAAATGGTAGACGTCAAAGTATTCACACACACGCGTAGTTTGAACTCTCTCAGAATCAATATATGGACTTCCATAATTTCTTTTCTCTAAAAAAGCATCACGCATAGTTGAATCACAACACAATTTTTTTTTGTACATTTGTAGTTTGCAGAAAAATACCATTTGTTTACCATATAGAAAAAGGACACCTAGTTGAAAAAACTAGTGGTCAATTCTTAATTGAAAACGTGGTGCTTTCTCCCCCCCCCCCCCCCCCCCCCCCCCCCACACACACACGTTCCAATCTTTTCCTCTCATCACTACTGTTGTGCGCTCTCATTCTCTGTCTCCGTGACTTTGCTTTCCTCTTCACTGTACTATGAAATCAATAGCAGCAAACAACAGCAGTTTGATCCGAATAAAAAGGTTCCAACGAGATTTTCTTGCTGCTGCTCGATCCTCTGTAGATGAAGCATAAGGAGCAGCGTGCTAGTGGGGGAGGCCATTCGCTGGCCTCAAGCAGTAGCCCAAACTGACAACAACAAAGCCAGCAGCAGCTGGGTGCCATATATAGCCTCACGCACGGGGAAGGTGGCAAGGAAACACCACACACAGCAGCAGGGATAGCTGTCAGAAAACCGCGTAGCGCCGTGTGCGACAGCAACGAGAGACGTCGGGGAAGGTCGACGCCATTGCATCGTGGAAGGCCGGCCAGAGATGCCAAAGCAGGTCACACGTGAGGGATGCGAACATGTGTTAGAGGGAATGTCAGAGGAGCTACACAGCATCCTGGTCATCAACCACTCATCAGTCTAGATCAAATTTTCCACGCAATTCAAATAAACGATGTTACTGCTTCTGAAGATGAACAAGAATAGGGGTCGACTACTGCTGCTTGAAGCACAAGAACAGAGGCTGCGAGGGCTATCGGGAGAGGCCGAGATGGTCGGGAAGCAGTCAAGCGGCCCTGCCGTGGGGAGGTGCCGGCGGCGACCTTCTCTACCCTCCAGCGCGACCTGCCCTCCCTTCCTACATGCCCCGCCGTGTGTCCTGCGCTGTGCTCTGGCGCGCTCAAGTCCAGCGCCCCTTCTTTGCATCGGTCTGCGTGTAAGCTCTCCTCCAAGAACCGCAGCCAGGGCCTCAAACCACCGGACCCCGCTGCCATATCGCGCCTACGGCGCCGCCGCACCGGGCCTCCACCGTTGATTCACCATTCATCCTCCTCCATGCTTCCTACCCCGCCACCGCAGCGGCCATGAGTTCCCTGGCCACGACGGGCAGAGGGCGGCGGTGGAGATGGTCGGGTCAGAGGGAAGTGACGGAGGTGGTCAGGGCGGAGGGCGGAGGGCGGCGAGGGACGGTGGCAGCGGCGCTATCCGCGACGACGGATGGTGGCGGTCGTGCGATCCGCTGCGAGGGCGGTGGCGGCGGCGCGATCCGCGACAGGGATGGTGGCGGTGGCGGTTGGGAGCGGTGGCGCATTCCGGGCGTTGAGCCGGTGACGGCGGCGGCAGTTGGGGATAGGGACGATGGGTGGTCGTGGGGATCGGGTAGGTTAGGGAAGTTCGATAGGTGGGTCGTGGCGATGGTACAGGTGGTTTGCTTTTTTCGGTCCGGTAACAGTTCGGGAGGACGGCCTCGCCTTATATAAGGCCATCCGTGATCCAAATAGTTATTCTAATCTCAAAATTAAAATAGTACTACTCTCTCATTAAATATATATATATAGGTAAAACTATGCGTAATACTATTCTGTTCCTGAGATCAAAATAGTTATTTTGATCACAACGTCATTATATAGGGTGTGATGGGTGTTCCTGAGATCTCGAACGGAAGAAAACAGAGCTACATGCTGACCCGTTGTGCACAACCCGAACGGCCCACTACCACACCCACGACCTTCTCATCTCCCTCGACGACGCCTCACCATCCCCCGATCCCTACCAACCAAACCACCACGCCGCCCCTCCCCTGCCTGCCACGCCGCGCCGCCCCTGCCTGCCGGACCGCGCGACCCCTCCCCGCCGGCATCTCGTAGCCACTCCTCGCCGGCCTTGCGCCACCGTCCACCGGCTAACCCCCGCTGCCGCCCATCGTCCTTGCGCGCCGCGCCGCCGCCCCAAACCTTCACCGCCCACAGGCCTCGCGCGCCGCCGCCGGCCGTGGATCCGGGGCGCCGACGCCTGGATTTGGATCGCGCCCACCGCCGCCATGGTCCCCGACTGAAGACGAGCAAGCCCGTGGCCCCCTCACTCACGTAGCCTCCTCCCGATGGGGATCCACCATCACGGCGCTCATGCCGTTCGGCACCACTTCCAGGCGTTCAACGACGGAGCTCCTGGATGTTCACCACTTCAGCGCCCAAAACCCAACCATCCAGGGATCTCTGACACAATTACTCCACCCCTCTCCGCCCCTGCATCACCTCCTCCGCCAGCGTTGAAGCCGTTGTCGGCCCTGTGGAACAAACGGCAGCGCCGCCCCCCAAGAACCCGAGCCGCCGCCGACCACCAAGATCCTGCGTCGCCGCTAGTGGCTCCTCCCGAACCCAACGCCCTGCACCCCCATCTCCTCCACGTCATGGTCGTCGTGCGCACGTGAGGATGGTGCTGGCCTCCATGCTTCGGACCTGGAGAGGAGGTGGCTAGCTGTAACGCCCCGGACACACCCCCCGGTGGTCGTTACTCCTGGCGGGATCTAGACTGGCCCCACAGATCAATACTAGTCTTTTCTGCGCACTTTGTCCTCACTCGTGCGCACCCGGTAGCAACTTCCCGTCGGTCATCCATCTTGACACTACTCCAAGCTGAGCATGCTTAACTTTGGAGTTCTGTCCGAATGGGCTCCCGGAAAAGAAGGAAATTCCTTATTGATATGAGTAGTCTATCATCCCTAATAAGCCAGGCCATTACATACACCCCCACTCAGAGGAACCGACGTCCTCGTCGAGCCACAGGAACGTTCCCTCTTGGCACATACGTCTGTGCATCTAGTCCGGTACATGTACCATGCCGTGTGCCATGACGGGTCACAAACGTCATGAACAACATGACCGCGCTCCTGTCTGCAAACATCCGTGTAACCGCGAGGGTTGGCTCTGATACCAACTTGTAATGCCCCGGACACACCCGTCAGTGGTCGTTACTCCTGGCGGGATCTAGACTGGCCCCACAGATCAATACTAGTCTTTTCTGCGCACTTTGTCCTCACTCGTGCGCATCCGGTAGCAACTTCCCGGTCGGTCATGTGACGCCCGGATAATTAAGCTACAGTAACCCTCTCCTAATGATGCCATGTCACCGCTATCACTGTAGTTAATCTTGCGATGGTTCAAAAACGATCCAAACTTAGAATAAAGACAAATAACAAAAGCTTTTCACATGTCAAAACTAAAATGTTCTAAGTGTGACAAATAAATCATATGTAATATTGGTGGTGAAACCACACTTTTATAAAGCGTTTAAATGCACTATAGTAAATAAATAGTAATAAAACAATTATTCAAATGCTTTAAAATAATAAACAATTTAAAAACTATTTTTATTTCAATGCTAAACGGTTTGTGGCAGTGGCATAAATTGTAACACTATTTTAGGTGCCACTTTTGTATTTTTGGAAACTAAAATAAAACAAATAAGAACTAAAAGAATAAATAAAAGAAAAGCAGAGTAGGACTGTAAATAAAAAAAGAAGAAGAAAGGGAACCCCCCTCCCCCCCCCCCGCGCGCTGGGCCTCAGCCCAGCTGGCCATCCAGTCGGCCTGGTTGGACCGGCCCACCCCCACCTCACCTACTAACCCCTGGGGACACCGAAACCCTAGCCCACTACCCCACTCCTTCCCCCCACGTTCCCCTCTCTCCCTTGTCTCCTCCCGATCCCGGTCTGGATCGGGCGCCGGCTCCTCTTCGCCGACCGTCGCCGTTCGGAATTCCCCTCCTCGCCGGACGCCACCGCCGCCTCAAGCCCCGTCATCGGCCGCCGTCCCAGACGCCGCGCTCCTCCGCCCTCCTCTGCCCGATTCCGCTGGATCGGGAGGGGGCCGCCCCAACGACGCCGCCCCGTGCTCGGCTTCCACCTCGGGCCGCCGCACGCCGCCACCGACTCCGGCCACCACGAGCCTCCCCGCACCCACTGCCAGTGCCCTACACCACCCGATGTGAGCCGCGCACCTCCTCTCTTCCCCTCGCCCCATGCTCGTTCCCTCCGCTGCTCGTCGCTCCCGACTGCCCCGACGATGCTCCGTCGCGTCGCGCCCCCGCAGTCGACGTCCTTGCCGCGCTCGGCGCCCGCCCGTGTCGTTCGCGCCCACGGCCGCGCCAGCAGCGCTCCCCTGCAACCTGCGTCGATGCTGCCCGCGGTGGCCACCGCAGCTCTCGTACGCACCCGCACGACGCAACCTCGCCCCGCCTGCGTTCGTGCTGCTGCTGCCTCCCTCCTACGCCGGCGCTCTGCTCCTGCGCCGCGCCGGACGACCGCGCTCAGCCGCTCTAGCCGATGCTGCTCACCCCAGGCGCCGTCCCGCCTCCGCCCTGCCGCCTTGTTCCGGCCAGCGCCATCGCGGTCCTTGGCCACCGGAGCCCGTACCCGGCTCCCCCCATCGCTCGGGCAAGCTACGGCCTCGGGCACGGGCACCACAACCGCTGCCGCTAGCGCCGGCGCCCGCTAAGGCCCCCTGACCCAATGACATGTGGGGCCTAGCCCCTGGAACGTTTATAAAAAAAAGATTAAAAGAAAATAATAAAAACATTAATTAATTAATTGGTTAATTAAATTAATTAACTTAACTAATCCTGATTAGATTATCCTAATTACTAATTAAACTAATTAATCTGTTTTGGTTAATCTCAGACAATGACGAACGGGACCCACACGTCAGTTGACCAGTCAACTCTCTGTTGACTGCTGACGTCATGCTGACGTCATGATGACGTCAGCATGCACTATTCTGGATAAGGTTAGAATTAAATAATTAAATAAATTCTAAAAATGATTAAAACTTTAGAAAATCATATAAAATAAACCGTAGCTCAGATGAAAATACTTTCTACATGAAAGTTGCTCAGAACGACGAGACGATTTCGGATACGCAACCCGTTCGTCCGCCACACCCCCTAACCTATCGAACTCGCAACTTTCCCCCCCTCCGGCTCCTCTGCCCGAAAACATGGAACCCCGGGAATACTTCCCGGATGCTTCCCCCCTTCACCGGTATCACCTCCTACCGCGTTAGAACACGTCTAGCTCTGCCTGTTATCCTGTTATGCACTTGCTTGCTATGTATTTACTGTTTCTCCCCCCTCTTCTCTTCGGTTGACCCCGTGACGATGCTGACGCCCCAGTTCGACTACGGAGTTGACGACCCCTCTCTCTTGCCAGAGCAACCAGGCAAGCCCCCCCTTTGATCACCAGATATCGCCTACTCTTCTCTATACTGCTTGCATTAGAGTAGTGTAGCATGTTACTGCTTTCCGTTAATCCTATTCTGATGCATAGCCTGTCATTGCTGCTACAGTCATTGATACCTTACCCGCAATCCTAAATGCTTAGTATAGGATGCTAGTGTTCCATCAGTGACCCTACACTCTTGTCCGTCTGCCATGCTATACTACTGGGCTGTGATCACTTCGGGAGGTGATCACGGGCATATACTATATACTTTACACTGTTACATTACTGGTGATACTGTTTGGAGATGGGGGCTGAAGGGGCAGGTGGCTCCATCCAGGTAGTGGTGGGCCTGAGTTCCCGACGGCCCCCGACTGTTACTTTGTGGCGGAGCGACAGGGCAGGTTGAGACCACCTAGGAGACAGGTGGGCCTGGCCTTGTTCGGCGTTCGCGGATATTTAACACGCTTAACGAGATCTTGGTATTTGATCTGAGTTGGCTACGAGCCTATACGCACTAACCATCTACGCGGGAGTAGTTATGGGTATCCCGACGTCGTGGTATCAGCCGAAGCACTTCGTGATGTCAGCGACTGAGCGGCGCGCGCCGGGTTGGACTGCGTTAACGCAACTTCCTTTGTAATGGAGGTTGCCAGGTCTGCTCACCGGCCGCGTACGCAACGTGCAGGTGTGCTCAGGGCGATGGGCCCAGACCCCTGCGCGCTTAGGTTTAGACCGGCGTGCTGGCCTCTCTGTTTTGCCTAGGTGGGGCTGCGACGTGTTGATCTTCCGAGGCCGGGCATGACCCAGGAAAGTGTGTCCGGCCAAATGGGATCAAGCGTGTTGGGTTATGTGGTGCACCCCTGCAGGGAAGTTAATCTATTCGAATAGTCGTGATCTTCGGTAACAGGACGACTTGGAGTTGTACCTTGACCTTATGACAACTAGAACCGGATACTTAATAAAACACACCCTTCCAAGTTCCACAGACAACCCGGTGATCGCTTTTCCACAGGGCGACGAGGGGAGGATCGCCGGGTAGGATTATGCTACTGCGATGCTACTGGAGATGCTACTTGGAGATGCTACTTGGAGATGCTACTTGGGGGACTTCAATCTACTCTCTTCTACATGCTGCAAGACGGAGGCTGCCAGAAGCGTAGTCTTCGACAGGATTAGCTATCCCCCTCTTATTCTGGCATTCTGCAGTTCAGTCCACCGATATGGCCCTTTACACATATACCCATGCATATGTAGTGTAGCTCCTTGCTTGCGAGTACTTTGGATGAGTACTCACGGTTGCTTTTCTCCCTCTTTTCCCCTTTCCCTTCTACCTGGTTGTCGCAACCAGATGCTGGAGCCCTGGAGCCAGACGCCACCGTCGACGATGATTCCTACTACACTGGAGGTGCCTACTACCACGTGCTGTCCGCTGATGACGACCGGGAGTAGTTTAGGAGGATCCCAGGCAGGAGGCCTGCGCCTCTTTCGATCTGTATCCCAGTTTGTGCTAGCCTTCTTAAGGCAAACTTGTTTAACTCATGTCTGTACTCAGATATTGTTGCTTCCGCTGACTCGTCTATGATCGAGCACTTGTATTCGAGCCCTCGAGGCCCCTGGCTTGTATTATGATGCTTGTATGACTTATTTTATTTGTAGAGTTGTGTTGTGATATCTTCCCGTGAGTCCCTGATCTTGATCGTACACATTTGCGTGCATGATTAGTGTACGATTGAATCGGGGGCGTCACAGGTCACCCATCCTGACACTACTCCAAGCTGAGCACGCTTAACTTTGGAGTTCTGTCCGAATGGGCTCCCAGAAAAGAAGGAATTCCTTATTGACATGAGTAGTCTATCATCCCTAATAAGCCAGGCCATTACACTGGCTCACACCTAGGACGGCTTGGCATCAGTCCAACTACACTGTTAGTCCCCGTTCAGGTTCTGCCTTTTCTGTGCATCCCCTCCTGTGATTGCTGCATGTGTGAGCGGCTACTCCCCTAGTCCCCTGTTTCTTTGGAGAATTTTTTTGCACAAGTTTCGTGAAAGTTGTGCTGATTTGATGCCCTCAACATTTTTGTGGTTATGTCTCTGATAACTAACATCAGCTTTTGTCCTTTGCCCAAATTATTGTGAGCAACGAATATTCATACATGTGTATTATATCAGTTCTTGTGGTAATACCTCTACAGAGCAAGTTCAGCTGGAATAAGATTCACTGGAATTCGAGAACCTTTATCCAGATTTCGTCCTTCGTTTGCCACAAACTTCCAAGCATGATAGCCCCGAAAGCTATTTCCATAGATATGGGTTGTGTCGTGTTTCCAGCGCCTCAGATGAGGGCCAGAAAAGGTGCCAAACTCGAACCCAAACCCAAAGCAATCTACATTTGTTCGTGCAAACAGCTCTGAATCTGAGCTCATAGCGAGCTCTACGACAGCTCTCTCGATTTTTGCTGTAACCGAGTGTTGACGGTTTGTTTCTACCGTTTGATGTTTCATCCAAACAGAGCTTTACAACTTGAAAAGGATTACTTTTGGATCCCTTTTGAATCTGGAACTAAACGAACTATGAAAATTTAGCGGAGTGTCCAACTATGAAAAAGGCATCCATTTCTGTTCTTTTCCCTATTGTAAACATATGTATCTCTCTTCTCTCATCAGTCCTCCATTCAGATTGTAGCTTTTGCTTTTGAGTGCAAATTCTAGCTAGTACCAGCTAGTTAATTAGTGGGGAATCTGATCTGATATATAATATCAAGTAGTGTAATCTAAGGTATCACCTGGTGTTTTGTTTTTTCACATGACTGTTTTTTTTTCAGACTGTATGTATTGGAAGGGATGCATGATGCATCACGTCGTTTCCCTATGTAGATTCATCACTTCACCATTGTAAGCAACTAAAAAATCCTGACATATATAGTAGGATGCATGCATACTTATCTTGCTTAATTATAGTAGTAGTGATCAGCATGTTTCCTGAAACTGATCCTACTTCCTCCTTGACAGCATTAACAGTAGATTTTCTGTTCAGGTAAAATTAAGATAGCTTTATTTGTTTTTCTCTCATATAAGGCGTTGGATTGTTAGATACTGGTTACATGAGATTGCCATGAACAAGTCAGAGCCATGTTTTTAAATTTAAATTACTGTTCGAATGGCAGATACCGTGTGAATTCAAAGATTAAAAACTATGGAGTTTCATGAAAAAATTAGTAGCACACGAAGTTCATGTTTCAGAAAATTTCAAAGTTCACGTGTACCACATACAGAAGAAAAATGATCAAATGAAAAAAGGGACCGCCTAACCCGTTTCACCAAAAAGCAAAAAATGCATAAAATGTCGCGACAAAATTCTTTAAGAAGTTCAAATTTAAAAACCGAAGCAGGTCAACATTAAAAAAAATGAAGTTTTAGTATCATAAAGACAAATTTGGAAGTTAAAATTTTTTGAGCGAGAAGTTAAAAAAGAGTAGTTCAAAAATCTTTATAAGGGATTTTCCCCGTTTGTAAAAATATCAGAGAAGTTCAAGTTAAAAAGAGGAGCATTTCAAAAGATTGTATAAAAACTGATTTCCCCCATTCTATAAAGACTAGAAGTTCAAATTAAAGTAATGGTGCGGTATCATTGTTTTATATAAAAAAGCATTTTCCCCGTTACTAACCAATAAAACTAAGAAGTTCAAATTTAAAAATGGTGAAGTTCCATGTCTATAAAACATTCAGATTTTTCACATTATTAAAAAAACAAGAAGTTCAAAATTTTAAAACAAAGAGGTTAAAAAAACTTGAGTTTCCTCGTTACTAAAGAATAAAACTAAGAAGTTCAAATTAAAATAATAGAGAAGTTCAAATTTGATAAAAATCTCAGATTCTCATTCTAAAGAATAACTAATAATTTCAAATTAAAATAATAAAACAACAAAAAAAGTTTTAAAAAGATTTTCCCTGTTTTTTAAAAGTTTGGATTTTCCTCGATACTAAAGATTAAACCAAGAAGTTCAAAAATTAAATAACAAGAAGTTTAACTTTTAAAAATAGAGCGCTTCAAAATTCATAAAAAAGGATTAAGAAATTCAGATTAAAATTCATAAAAAATCAGATATTTTCACATAACTGCTAGAAGTTCACGTACTACACGGTGTGCATTTTGTATTAAAAAAGAATGAAAAAGCAAACGCTGAAAGTTTTGTTGCTACAAGTTCAAGTGCTCAGCCCGAGAAAATTCCAAAATTCGTGTGAGAGAGGTTGAACAAAAAAATGTGACAGAAGTTCAAGGTGAAAAGAGCGGGAAGTTCAACTACCACATTGAATGCGTTTCACATAAGAATATAAGAATAGAAAACAAAAGGCTTAAAAGGTTTGTTGCAAGAAGTTCAAGTGCTCTGTCCGGGGAAGTTCAAAAATTCTTGCGAGAGAGGTTCACCTTGTATTTCCATGTTCGAAAACACAAAAAAGAAAAAAAAATTGTTTTTTAAAATAATTCTCTCAATCCACAAATAAGTTCAATTACTATTTGGGAGCAATTTGATTTCAAAAAGAAATAAAAACAATTCAAATTATAAAAATGGAAAAAAGTTCATGTAATACATGGTGTGTGTTTTATATGAGAAAAATGAATTAAAAGGCAAGGTCCAATTTTTTGTTATAAGTTCAAGTCCTCGGTCGAAGAAAGTTAAAAATATTATTGTGAGAGATGTTGTACAAAAGGAATATTATTTGTGTAACACTAACGAATGGATGAGAAAATTACAAACAAAAATACGTCACAGAAGTTCAACGTGAAAACAGCTGGAAGTTCAACTACTACGCTGAATGAATTTTAGACTAAAAACATTTAAAATCGTCACGAGTATGAAAAGATGATCAACATGAGAAACTTGTCCAGTCAAAAAAAAAACATGAGAAACTTGCGTGCTTACAGTAGCTTTCCATCCGTATATCACCTGCTCAATTCCGCTGAATGGATGGAGAGTTACGAGCAGTGGATGAAGACCTACGAGAAAAAAAATCACGTGAAAACAGAGTGAAGTTCAGGTACACGTGCGGAGAAGTCCAGGTTCTTCACGCGGTGCATTTTCGAAGAATCTGTTTCGCGATAAAGGCAGAACGCATGATCCGGCCGTTTTCGAAATTACTTGAAAACGGCTAGGAATCAGAGAAAACCATCAACATGAAAAAGTTTCGCATTTTTCGTAGCTTTTCAGCGGTATATTATTTGCCCCATTCCGATAAAGTTTGTAGAAATTACGGCAAAAATACGTTTTTAACCATTTTCAAAACTGACATAAAAACATAGTGAATTAGGAGAAACAATATATACAAAAAAGTTTCGCATTTCTTCAAGCTTTCCAACGCCATATCATTTGCTGCATTTGGACGTACGGTTAAAAAATTAGCTCAAAAATACGAACTCGGTGGAACTTGTACCATTTTCTAAATTACTTTTAAACCATTCAAAATTATAAAAAACTTTTAACATAAAAAGTAGCACATTTTCATAAGCTTTCCAACGCCATATTATTTGTCTCAATTGGATTAGCCGTTTAGAAATGGCGTCAAAAATACGAACTCCGGTGTTCGGTTTACGAAATTTTACGATTTTCCGAATTACTCTTTAACCGTGGGGAACTAGAGAAAACTTTCAACATGTGGAAGGAGCGGTTTTGCAGCAGCTTTCCAACGCCATATTACTTGCCTCATTCCGATAAACGGTTTAAAAATGCGATCAAAAATACGATTCACGTTTTTTGTGTGAAGAAAAAATGGTTTTCAAAACTGCTCTTAAACCGCTTACATTTTGCCAAAATTTTAACTTGGGTCATGATACTGATGTCCATAGCTATCCAATGGTATATCGCAAGCCCCATTTGGACACCTTTTAGCTGAAGTTCAACCTAGTACTCGGGAAAGGTCAGGCGCGTTACTCGGGAAGTTCATGTTGTGATCAGAATATTATTCTGATCCCGTGATCAGAATAGTGTTTATGTATGTATATATATATATAAAGTCTATTTAATACCCAGAGTGAGGAATTACTTATTCTTCACCTTGGTCGACTGAGCGAGCCAGATGTTTCGTCCGTCCAACCAGGCCATCGTTTTGCGTTTGGGAAATAGGCCAGCAGTTCCAGGTTGTAAAATTACAATGGGATGCAAGTACCCCTAAAAAAACAAACAATGGGATGCAAGTAATTTTACGTTTGTGCATTGACTCGAATGTACCTCCTTACCCGTCCTTTTTTTTTGAAAAAAAGAGAGCTGTTCCTCCGAACGGTTTGTGAGTATCGGCGGCGACCAACACGCAAGAGACAACAACGTCGTGCTCAGTGATTTGGATCTGAGTGAAGTCATCAGTTGGCTAGTTGTCGCCTGCCGGTGCGGCGTGCTACTAGGCGGAGTGGTCTCAACTTTGTGGTGGTCGCTGGAAATTGAGGCGAAGTGGTGTGCGGCGTCTGCCTAGGTCTTGGGCGGCGTCATGCGGGGTCGTCGCGACGGAGCTGTGGCGACCCTCCAGTGTGTGGCCGTGCTTGTGTTACTACGTGAAGGCTGAATATCTATGGTGTGGGTTGCCTTTCGCATGCTGGTACATCGATAATATTTATCTAGCTAGGGCTTAGCCTCACACTACTCACTCTATCTCCACTCACTCCTCTCCCTCCTTGTCGACCCGCCGCCGCCGGAGCTTGCCCCTGCAGTACCATCGCTGGAGCTCGCCCCCGCATTACCATTGCTGGAGCTCGCCCCGCGCGCCGCCCTTGTCAGACCCCTTCACTCGTCGCCGTGGAAGGTTCGATGAAAGCCCCTCTCCTTCCCCTCGCGCCACCCTCGTCTACAATCCGACGGAAAGCATTTTTAGTGTAGAATCCGATGTATATAGTCTAGGATGATTTTTTAGTGTAGAATCCGATTTATATAGTCTAGGAAGAATTGTTTTTGGGTATGTTATAGGAATGAATCCAATTTTTAGTGTAGAACCCAATGGAATTTTTAGTGTAGAATCCGATGGATTTTTTAGTGTAGAATCCATGGAATTTTTAGTGTGGTAGAATACGATTTGCCACCGGGGATGATTTGCCACCATGGATGATATGCCACCATGGATTGATTGTGTAGAATTTTTTTGTGCACAATTTTTTAAGTACGTAATGATTGATTGATATAGTTGCCACCATGGATGATTTGCTTTGTGTGGATTGAAATGCTTAGTGTAAAATCTGATTGATATGTTTAGTGTAGAAAAGTTGGATTGATACTTAGAGCTTGTTAGGAGTAATGAATCGTTCAAGCTATTTTTAGTTAGAAATTAATCTTGCGATGCATGGATGTGTGTAAACAAACAGCTTGATGCACCATTGTACTTTCTTCTGTAATAGGAAAATGGTGGCATGTCAAGTTTGCAAGTCAAGGTGCGTCACCAGCTTTACAACTGGCATTGTTCTATGTCTATTTCAGACAGGGTTTTGTACGTTCAGTGGTAACAAAGATTCTTCTCCAACAGGTTATGTCATTTATTCATTTTTCTTTTAGTGCTTTTACCATTAATTTATGGTGTGTTTTTTGTCACACAGATCATCCCATGCTACGTAAGGTTGGAATCCAACTAGCTTACAGAACATAGCATGATCTTACAGTCCCAGGGCCCTACACTATTGAGCTCAAGAAAGGACCAAAATGACCCACATGGGAGGAGAAGGATGTGATCGTTTCATCACCCACAATCATCTCAGTGGGGGTGAAATGATGTCTTTCTCCTTAAGAGGATAAAGACCCAGGATTTCTATTATCTTTGTCAACACTGATGACAATGATGATGACCCATTTGACAATGCCGTCTTCGCCCAAAGAATGAGGCTCAACGATGATGAGACCGACCACCTCTTCGACATACTTCCGTCATGTGAGGACTACATTAGGGTGCCATTCGTGAGCTGTCTGATAAGGACCAATCTTGTTGGCCATGTCATGGTATGTTACTTAAAATCAGTTAATGTCTAATTATTTTAGTGTAGAGTCCGATTGATATCCTTAGTGTAATTTTTTAAGTATTAGTAATCTGATTGATATGATTTGTATGGATTGATAATTTTGTATATGTTAGTGTATATATACTGGTATGCTCGATTGGTTTGTTGCCCCCAATAGCTAGTAATTTTGTAATTGAATGCAGATGCGAATTGAACTTGTGTATGCTTTTTTGATAATTGCATGTCATGGTATGTTATTTAAAGTCAGTTATCTTAGTGTATAAATTCTTTTAGTGTACAATCCATATGATATGCTTGCGAGAGTATGTGAGAGGCTAGTGTAACGCACTAGAACTTTTTCCCAGTTAAAATTTGATTTCATTAATTAACAATTACCTTGGATTATTTTTGCCATTTTGCAAATGGTGAATAGATAAATCCTTTGCTCTCCTGCATTTCAGATCGAGGCTTAACCACAAACCATCCGACACGATCTCATTGTGACATTTGGGAGTTACCCAACTTAATTCATTAAGTTTGCACAAACCTAAATATCATTCAAATGTAGAACCCCATTTCATATAGAAAGTGGAGCTATTTTCCTAACGGGTGTTTGAAGAAGCCGGGATGGGTTGAAACTTTGCGTGTGACCATGTTATATTATAGGTAGGCCACCTTTCAAGTTTTGTCGTATTCGGAGTCTGTTTAATACTCGAACCATTAAATACGCGAGACCTTTAGCTATTTATAACAACAAATATTTCTAATTTAAAATGTCTAACCGAGCCTTTTACTCCTCTTTATTCTAAACCCAAGAGCCCACTATATATTTGTGAAGAAAATATGCCCTAGAGTCAATAATAAGGTTATTATTTATTTCCTTATATCATGATAAATGTTTATTATTCATGCTAGAATTGTATTGTAACACCCCGTTTGTAACCTGCCATATTTGTATTCCAACTCTTGCCATTTTCGGCACTAAGTTATGATATTTCCTCGTTGTCGGGTTTTTTTGTCTCCGTGTGCTTTTGCCTTTATCATTGCATCTCATATCATGTCATCATGTGCATCGCATTTGCATACGTGTTTGTATCATGCATTCGAGCATTTTCCCCGTTGTCCGTTTTGCATTCCGACGCTCCTATGTCCTCCGGTGTCCCTTTCTACCTTTTTTCGTGTGTGGGTATTAAACGTTTTCGGATTGGACCGAGACTTGCCAAGCGGCCTTGGTTTACTACCGGTAGACCGCCTGTCAAGTTTCGTGCCATTTGGACTTCGTTTGATACTCCAACGGTTAACCAAGGGACCGTAAAGGCCTCGTGTGTGTTGCAGCCCAACACCCCTCCAAAGTGGGCCAAAACCCACCTAAGACCCCTCCATCATCTAGGTCATTCGATCACGATCGCGTGGCCGAAAACCGTGCTCAATTTGGAGCCTCCTAGCTCCCTCTACCTATAAAAAGGCCACTCCCCTGAAAATCCCGGATCTCTTCCTCCCCAAACCCTAAAAATCCGCTCCTCCGCCGACCGGACATGTCCGTTTCTTGCCGGACACACCGCGCCGCCGCCCCGCACCAATGACGTCGCGCCATGTGGCACCCTGCCTCCCGCCGCCGCGCCGCCGCCCCGCACCAATGACGTCG